>NW_028327174.1:163835170-164548295 GCF_987537825.1 Furipterus horrens
ATTTTATTTTTATGAATCACTGTGGCTTACTTTTATTGATTTGCTCTTGGGCCTGGAGAAAGCTTCCTCAGCCAGCATACAACAGGAAATGGTTATAGCATTATCAGATAGGCCGTAAAGAGATAAATAAAATAAAGGGGGGTAGGAATGATGGTGGGACTCAGCAAGCTGCTGATATAAGCAAGAATTACTCCCCTTACCCTCAACAATAGAGCATCTTGAATTACTTCCTTTCTCCCTCCACGCTCCTCATTCTTAATTCAGTAAAAGGAAAATACTCCTTGGCTGTAAATGTGCATTAACTTTGGAGCTGAACATTTTGGGGTTCTTGGTGTCAGAGGGAAATAACTAAGATGGGGATAAACGAGCTTGCTCAGGCATTGTGTCGAAAGCAGGGTGAAACCCTATGTGAATATGACCTTTCACTGCCTTCTTTGATGATGTACAGCTTCTTAATTACAAAGGCAGTATAGCCTTCTGAATATTCCATCCATGCCTATGAAAAGGAGCTGAAACCTTACTGCCTCTGCCTATGCCAGAGTACAAGATGCACTGGTATTTTCAGCCAGCTTTCCCTGCCCATTAGCTCACCATAGTGAAGAATTGAACATCCTGCAGTAAGTAGTAAGGGGGAGAGAGGGAGATGGATCTACATGTGTGTGTCCATGGCTGCTTGTGTTTTTTTCTTCTTTTAAGTGACAGTTCCAGAGGTTTTATTTCATACTCATGCCCTCCCATCCCCAGTGACAAACTGGATTTGTACCGCTGTTTATTTGCTGGATTGAGACGTCACCATGATTTTTAGTGAAGGGAACAAGAGCAAACAAGTCTTGAGAGTCTATCAGTTCTCTGCAATTCTGTGCAATGAAGCAGCCTGCCATATCTGACCATGACAGGGCCAGTGGTGAGAGAATTTCTATCTTTTTGTAGTTGCTTCTCATTCCCAATGGGCTTTTTTCCCCTGGCCAGAAAATTTCAGGCCAGTTTACAGTAGAGGTATGGACAAGCCGATGCCTAAGGGCTAGTGCATTTGCTGTTTCTATGAGTCATCTGCGTCCCCATCTGTATGTCACTCTTGACTGGAAGGGCATGATGCAGAGCTGCTCCCACAGTTAGAGAAAAAGGTCAAGGGAGACTATAGTTTTAGCTGTTACAACCCCTCACTCTAGTTCATTCTTTATGCCTGCCTGGTTACTTCACTCTTTTCCTAGAAAATAAGTTCATGCAACTTCAAAGTTAATTAAACCATAATAAGAAGTTAATGCTTAATGAATTCATAGATTTAAACATGTTTAAAAAATTCTTAGTTATTGATCACACATTTAACTATCCTGTAAGAGCTGGGAAGGAACTTAAATCTGGTAACATTAAAAAAAAATCCACAAAAGTTCAGCATCATATTTGTGGTTATTGGAGAAAAGAAAGGTGTGATGTGTTCTGCTTCACAGGTGTTTGTTGTGGGGCATGGACTAAAGGACAGTAGCTACTAAGGACCTCTCTTCTGATGGTGGATCAATTGAGAGCAAGAGCCAAATCATATAGTGCAAGCACATTTAAGTCCTGTGACTTACGATTGTACTAACATTCCACTGGCCAAAACAAGTCACATAGCCAAGTCTAACACAATTGGGATGAAGTAAAATTCACTCACAGTGGAAGAGTTTGGGTAGTGGATATTTACTGAACAATAATACTTGCTCTTATACTCCTCCTCCCAAAGCTGATTTTGTCTTGTGGGACATAAACCACAATTTCTATTACTAAACTAATTTCTGAAAAGGAGAATGAACATTACCATTAATGATTAATCACCTGGTGGCTGGGAGTCCCCAGCATGACCACTAATGGAACATAGATGTAATGTGCTAGGCATTCGTTGTCTATCCCATGGAAGAATTGGGGTGTTTGGACATGCCCTATGATCTGCTTGATTCCTACTCCAGTCTCCCCTAGATCTGGCACTGTCCCAAGTTCCTAGCTCTGCTTCTGTATCTTCTTTGGTCTTCTCTTGGTCTGTATTCCTTTATCACTTCCTACCTTCCTTTGGGGTTCATTGTGCACTCTTGACCAGGGAACCAAGGGATGACCTTGGGAGAGGAGAGGTGTCAGAGAGAGTGTATAATAATTATAGTTAAAGATAACTAACATTTTTCAGTAACTTTTAAGTGCCAAAGGTTGTGCTGATGCTTTTATCTGTATTATATTTAATTCTCACAATGACCTAATGATATAGTTGCTACTATTATTCTCATTTTACATATGAAGATATTATGGCTCAAAGAGGTCAAAAAAGTATTCAAGGTTACAAAACAAATAAGGAATAGAGTTGGGATTCAAATGTAGGTGCATCTGAGGCCATGGCTATTCTCTTAACTGCTATACAATCTTGTCTATTAAGGATTTATAAATAAAAAGCATATTAAAATAGAATAATTTGGAAGGAAGAGAAATTATGTTCTTATTCAGGTATTGAAAATCATGAAGTTTAGTGGTATTGTATCCTTTTTTTTTTCACAATAGGGATAAAGCCAAAGGCTTTAAGTGAAAAAAAACAGTGTCCAAAGTATTATTTTTATGTAGTTGTTGTTTTATGGCACAAACTCATAACAGCCACAGACCACAAAACATAATTACAAAATGCACTTGACATCAATTACAGGAAATATTGATTTGATTAACTCACATCTTGTCCAGAGCTATAAATTATGGCTCACTGAATGGCTCACTCACTACTGCATTTATTATTGGAATGGTGTTGAGTGTGCCATACACCACATTGCATATCACTCCTTCTATGACTCAAGGAAACATGTTTACATTTAAAAAAAAAGTTCTCTACTTATTCTTCAAAAGACCATACAACTGAGCAGTCTTTGCTTTTGTCTTATAGAGCCTGTGTTTCCTATAACTTTGTGGTTCTGAAAGTGTCTTTTGGGGACCCATAGGGTCCCTGAGACCTATTCAGGGTGTCCCCGAGGTGAGAACTGTTCTAATAATATGAAGATGCTATTTGCCTTTTGAGCTTCTGCTCTCTCATGAGTGTATTAGTGGGGTTTTCCATGGGCTGCACATATGTGGTATCACTACAGACTGGATATGTGATTCCAACTGTGTAAATGCCAATCATCTAATTTTTTGAGAAAATATAGTAACTTTTCATAAGTGTATTTGTTACTATGTGATAGGTTTATTGTCATTTTAAAATGAATTCATAATAGATGCAGAAAAAGCACTTGATAAAGTACAACACCCATTTATGATGAAAACATTCAGCAAAATAGGAATAGAGGGAGCATACCTTAACATAATTAAGGCTATGTATGAGAAGCCTGAGGCCAACATCATACTCAATGGACAAAAACTGAAAGCATTCCTCCTGAACTAAGGAATTAGACAAGGTTGTCCACTCTCTCCACTCCTTTTCAACATAGTGTTGGAAGTCCTAGCCACAGCAATCAGACAAGAAAAAGAAATAAAAGGCATTCAAATTGGGAAAGAGGAAGTAAAACTTTCATTATATGCAGATGACATGATAGTATACCTAGAAAATCCTATAAACTCCACTAAAAGACTACTCGATATAATAAGTGAATTTGGCAAAATCTCAGGGTACAAAATAAATATACAGAAATCTAAGGCATTTCTGTACACCAACAATAAAATAGCAGAGACAGAGACAAAAAAGAAAATACCATTTACTATAGCAACAAGAAAAATAAAGTACCTAGGAATAAACTTAACAAAAGAGATAAAAGACCTGTACTCTGAAAATTACATAACATTGAAGAAAGAAATTAAGGAAGAAACAAATAAATGGAAGCAAATACCATGTTCTTGGATGGGAAGAATCAACATCATCAAAATGGACATACTACCCAAAGCAATTTACAGATTCAATACAATCCCTATTAAAATACCAATGACATATTTCACAGACCTAGAACAAATACTCCATAAATTCATATGGAACCAAAAAAGACCCCGAATAGCAAAAGCAATCTTGAGACAGAACACAGCAGGAGGAATCACAACACCAGATATCAAACAATACTACAAAGCCACTGTAATCAAAACAGTATGGTACTGGCATAAGAACAGACATATAGATCAATGGAACAGAATAGAGAGTCCAGAAATAAACCCAGGCCTCTATGGTCAACTAATATTTGATAAAGGAGGAAGGAACATAAAATGGAGTGAGAAGAGCCTCTTTAACAAATGGTGCTGGGAGAACTGGATAGGGACCTGCAAAAAAATGAAACTAGACCATCAACTTACACCACACACAAGAATAAACTCAAGATGGATCAAAGACTTAAATGTAAGCCTTGACACCATAAAAGTCCTAGAGGAAAACATAGGCAAGAAAATATCAGATATCTCACGTAACAATCTCTTCACGGATACATCTCCTAAAGCAAGAGAAAAAAAGGAAAAAATAAATAAATGGGATTACATCAAACTGAAGAGTTTCTGCTCAGCAAAAGAAAACATCAGCAAGATGAAAAGGAAACCAACCATATGGGAAAACATATTTGCCAATGACATCACAGACAGGGGACCGATTTCCAAAATATATAAAGAGCTGATACGACTCAACATCAAGAAAATAAACAACCCAATTAAAAAATGGGCAAAGGACCTGAACAAACACTTCTCCAAAGAGGACATACAGAAGGTCCATAGACACATGAAAAAATGCTCAACATCATTAGCCATCAGGGAGATGCAAATAAAAACCACAATGAGATACC
Source organism: Furipterus horrens (assembly GCF_987537825.1). Taxonomy (NCBI): domain Eukaryota; kingdom Metazoa; phylum Chordata; class Mammalia; order Chiroptera; family Furipteridae; genus Furipterus; species Furipterus horrens. The sequence goes on from NW_028327174.1 coordinate 163,839,925, forward strand.
ATTTTACACCAGTCAGAATGTCCATCATCAACAAATCAACAAGCAACAAGTGCTGGCGAGGATGTGGAGAAACGGGAACCCTACTGCACCGTTGGTGGGAATGCAGACTGGTGCAGCCACTATGGAGAACAGTATGGAATTACCTCAAAAGATTAAAAATGGAACTGCCTTTTGAACCAGCGACTCCACTACTAGGATTATACCTGAAGAATCTTAAAACACCAATTCAAAAGAACTTATGCACTCCTATGTTCATAGCAGCCCTGTTTACAATAGCTAAGTACTGGAAACAACCTAAGTGCCCATCTGTAGATGAGTGGATCAAAAACTGTGGTACATTTACACAATGGAATACTATGTAGCAGAAAGAAAGAAGGAACTCCTGCCATTTGCAACAACATGGATGGAACTAGAGAGAATTATGCTTAGTGAAATAAGCCAGGCAAAGAAAGCAAAATACCATATGATATCACCTAATACAGGAAACTAAAGAACAACACAAACAAAGGAACAAAATAGAACAAAGAGCAGAATAGCAGTCAATAGGGGGGAGGGGAGAGGGAGAGAAGGGGGATAAGTAAGGGAAGGGTTTAGTCAAAGAACCTGCATAAAAGACTCATGGACATGGACAACGGGGAGGGATATGATTGCGGGAGAGGGGGTGGGATGGGTGGGGGAGAGAAATTAGGGGAAAAGGGGACAACTGTAACTGAAAAACCAAAATTAAAAAAAAAATAAAATGAATTCATAAATATTTTAATATTTTTTCAGTTTTAATTGCTACATAATTATCAATAGATGTAACATATAAGCCCCCCACAAAAAGCTCTTTGAATTCTCCAGTAAGTTTAAAATGCAAAGAGATTCTGAGACCAAAAAGTTGGAGAAACACTGCTGTAACCACCTGCAGTTTGATCTTTGTTTTAGAAGCTAGGAAACCAGAACCAAATTTGCATTTCACCTTCAGCATTGAGCTGAAATCATAAAACCTATAGTTTGAGGACTCACGTTTCCCCATGCCTTATCTTATGTTTTGCTCTTATTTCCCTGCTAAATGATTTTATTACTTATTTATTTTCTGTACTACTCTATTTAAAAAGGTTTAATCATAAGCTTCAGATAGGTTATTGTAAGTTGCTGGAAATTAAATAGATGGTAGAAAGGATGGGTTGGCCTCTTAGAGCATGGTATAGGAATATAATATGGAAGATTTTCATATAAATGTGCCGTCAAATTCAAATGCTGCTGCTTAGAGATTGCAGGCAGAATCTTCTTGGTTATTGTGGAAGCCATTGCCACTATATCTAAATGAGTAGAACTTTTGTTCTGAAGCCTCTTCACTCTCTGTACTCTAAATTATGCATACCCGTGCAAGGTACAGCCTCTCTCCCTCTCCCTTTTCTCCTTCCCCTGCCCAGGAGAGGTTTTTCCTCTTTCCTTCCTCCTACTTTGCATTTACATTCTCTATGACCTATTCTTAATACATTTTCTAATGCATTTTTGAGTTCAGAATAAAAGGCTAGTACTTTCAGCATTACTTCATCCTCATTAACTAGCCTCTTATAACTCTCTCTAATTTAAGGTTGTTGTATAATACCCGAGCTCTCTGCTAATGTACATTACATTGGCACTGTAATCAGTGCACATTTCAAGGGCTTCTGTCAACAAGAGTACCCAAAGCTTTGAATATGAAAAAAGTATAATTTTTTTTTTTGCAAATTTATGTCTAAGTAGAGAGAGGTGGAGAAGATTGGTATAAAGCATGCAATAAGGCATACCCTTCCACTTTAGCATTGTATATGATCTAGAGATGACTAACATTGGGCATTAATTATTATCATAGTTTTGATCGATGCACTAATATTTTCTTTTTCATAAAACTTGAGAATAGCTTATCTGTTTCTCTCCTACTTGAATTCAATTGTAAATCTTCAAAGGGGGAAATGAAACTATGGTAATATTTGAACATTGCGGCATTATCTCCAGTGAATGGGTAGTCCCTTTTGGGAAAGCTTTTCAATCTCTTGGTAGTGGAGTGGGGATAGTTAAGAGTTGAATTCTAGGGGCTGAGAGTAAGAGAGTATGAGATACTCCATACAGCATGGATGAGTTTCTTGTTTTCCTATTGATGAATTTCTCTCATTTATCTAAACCTATCTGGATCCTATATAGATGGTATAAGTGCTAGCTAACCTTTTTGACCGCAACATGGACCAAACACAGTGAACTTATCAGAGCAGAGACCTCTCATGAGACCACTTATGTGTAGATGTAACAAGTCATAATGTGATAACAGGAAGAGGGAGCACTAACCCCACAGACAACAGAATAACCATTATTTTAAGTTTCCTAACTATAGTTATTAAGTATTTCTTAGAAAATGATCCCTTGACTTATTACTTAACAAAACCTACCAAAGAAGAGTTTTTGATCAAAGTATACATATAACCTGGAGGAAAAAATCCAAAAATTGGAGCCTGGTCTGTAAGGTCCTTCATTTCCAACTTTCTAATAAATTATCTCATAGTACCACTCCATGCACTGTCTTCTGTGACTTGCTTCAAGTCTTTCTGTGTGAAATGTCCTAGTCCTCTTTCTCTTTTTATTAATATAGCACAGTGGCTATTAGCTCAGGTCCCAGAGTCAAGTGTCTCTGGGTTTGAATCCACTTATTGGACCCTTAGTAACCATGTGGAGACCAAGTTCATTATTAAAAATGTGGAAAAATAACAGGACAGACCTCATAGAATTTTTATCAAGATCGGATGACATGCTGTACATAAGTACTTTAACACCATGCCTGACACATAATAAGCTATCAATAAATAGAAAATATTTTTTTCTTCTTTAAGATTTTGAATGAATGCAGACTTTGTTAGCAGGAACTGATCTACCACCCTCAATTCTCACAGGACACTTTCTTGTTTTCCCATAGTTTTCTTTGGATCCTGACGGCTTGTGGGGCTGCCCAGCTCATCCATTGAAGGGTGTGCCTCAGGGGGTTGAATTTGTGTCTCACTCCCTGAGAATTTCCCTCAACACTCACTATGGTGCCTTGCTCAGGGGGTGAGTTAAATCGCATGCCCAGTGTGCCCTTAGCGTTGTCATTTGTGCATAAAGTGCAATCCTGGCCTTCAAGGAACTTGCCATCTGTTTAGGGAGATAAAGCTAAAACACATATTACACTTCCAGGAGGAGAGGCTGAGAACTCCATGCAAACCTGCACTGTTAAGAAATGCTTTCTGGTGGAGGGAGAGCTTCTGGAGGGTCTGGATGGACTTGCTAGAGAAGGGGTTTTGGAAGGGTATGTCTGAAAGATGAACAATGTTGGTTAGAGTCTCTTAGTGCAGGTAAATTTACATACAGTGAAACACACAGGTCTTAAGAATACATTTGGATGGGTTTTGATAAATGTTATGTACTTGAATAACTGTCATCATTATAAAGAAAGTTTTGATCATCTCAGAAAGTTCCTTTCTACCTAGTTCCAGTCATTTCCAACTCCCAAAGCACTTAGTTTTCTGATTTTCACTTCCACCAGTTTTTCTTGTTCTGGAAATTAATATAAAGAGGATTATACAGTATGTGTTCTTTTAAATCTAGCTTCTTTTACTCATCATGTTTTTGAGATTTATCCATGTTGTTTGTCATTCATTCTTTTTTACTATTGAATACTATTCTGTTGTTTGAATATATAATAATTAATTTTCTTATTGGGAAGCATTTGGATTGCTTTCAGTTTTTAGCTGTTATGAGTTAATGAATAATAAACATTCTGTAATAAGTGTTTTGTGGACATACAGTTACATTACTCTTGGGTAAGTACCTAGATATGGGATTGCAGGTTTATATATCAGGTGTGTATTTAACTTTATGTGAAACTTTCCAAACATTTTCTTAAGTGGTTGTACAGTTTAACACTTCCACCAGAAAACTAGGAGAAGAAAAATGAATCATTTATAATTATTCTCATATTTATCTTTCTTGGTGCTGTTTATTCATTCCTGTAGATCTGAGTTTCCATTTGTTTTATTTCTCTGAAACCCCGACATTTCCTTTCTCATTTCTTATACATAATTTATTATTTCTGCTGATGAATGTATTTCTTATGTTTTTTGTATCCTGAATCCTGAAGAGTCATAAACTATCATGAAGAATTTTTTTCACTTGATATAGGATTCTAGGTTGATAGGTCCTCCACCCACTTTATTCGGCAGTGAAAAATACCACTTATTGTTTTCTGGTCTCCACTGTTATGATGAGGACTCAATCTTCACTTTTATTATTGTTTCTCTTTATGTAACATGTCTTATTTCCCCTCTGAATGCCGTTATGATTTTCTTTTTACCTTTCGTTTTCAACAGCTTACTGTGATGTTTCTAGGTGTGATTTTCTTTTCTCTTTTAAAAATTTATTCTGCTGGGGATGCAATGAGCTCTTGGAATGGTAAGTTAATGTTTTTCATCATATTTGGGAAATTATTAAAAATAATAATAATTTCTTCAAGTTCATTTTATTCCACATTTTCTTTTTCCTGTTCTTTTGGGACACTAATTGTCTGTATTAGAGAGCTTAATATTGCCTCATAGGCCACTGAGGATCTGCTTATTTTCTTTTATTTTTGAATCTTTATTCTCTCTGTTCTTTATGTTAAGTAATTTGTTGATTATGATGTAAAGTTTGCTGATTCTTTCTTCTGTAGTCTCCAATCTGTTGTTAAGCCCTTCTGGTGATTTTTAAAAATTCCACTGTTTCCCTTTTTAGTTGTAGTGTTTCCCTTTTGTTTGAAAAAAATTATCTATTTCTCTGTTGATATGCCTTATTTGTTACAGTAATTCTGACAAGTTTTTCCTATAGGTCTTTGAATATACTTAAAATAGTTGCTTTAAAGTCCTTGTCTGCTAATTCCAGTCTTCCAATCATTTTGGGAATAATTTCTATTGACTCTCTTTTCTCTTGATGGTGGGTCACATTTTCTTGTCTCTTTGCATGTTTACTGTTTATTTACTGTATACAGGACATTATGAATGACTCATTGTAAAATCTCTGGATTTTTTTTTACCTTCCATTGAAGAGTATTGATTTTTGTTCTTGCAGACAGTTAAATTACTAGCTAATCCTTTTGAATTTATGGAAGCTTGGTTTTATTAAGATGGGTATGTTCAGCTTTGCTGTTTGTATTGATAGGGTGAATCCTTTACTTTAGGGACATATACTTTAATTCTAGGATATGTTTTTCTGAGGTTTCAGTGGAAAGCCAAAGGTGTTTACAAAACCCTTTAACTTGGAAGCACTCAAACTTCTAAGTGTTCCTACTCTACAGTGGGTAGCACCAAATAATTCTGCTCATCTCTCTTAGCCTTCCAAGTTGTTGTTTTCTGCTGGGTTCCTTTCAGTCTTCCATATGCAAATGTACTATAAAAGTCAGCCAAGGAGTTGAGGGGAGTTTGTTTACATATCAGGTTTTGGGGATCCTTCCTTTGATTCCTTCATTTTCTGGATTTCCTTTCTTAATTTCCAGTGACTCTGGAGGTGCTGAACTCTGCAGACACTTCAAGCCAACAAGACTGCAGTTCTGCTTGAATTCTAGCTATCTAGGATCCCTTGGACTGGGGAATTATCTTAAGAGAGAAGCTATAAAAGTGATGCAGTCACCTAGCTCAGTTCCCTTTTTCCATGAGTTTACTACACTGCATTTTATGGATTCCTCTTAGTTGTTCTGAAGTGCCTCCAAAAAGTTTTTTTATTTTTAAAAATTTTGTCCAGATTTTATAATTCTTAGTTGTAGAAGATTTATTCTGATACAAGCTATTCCTCCATGACTGAAGCTGCAACCTCTCTGTATTTGCTTCCCGGTAAGCAGTTCTAATTGAAGCTGAGGTTTTGTGTGAAGAAAAATTGGTTGCATCTGTGAGCTAGAGTATAGACGGTTTTTAAGGCCAGGCAACGGATATTTTAACATGATGGAGTAGACAGTCGAGAAAGGGTCATGTCTGAATTATGGATAGCTTTTGTTTTTAAATATTAGAATGATGCTGACATTTATTATAATTCATGGAGAGATTTGACATGTGTTCAAATGAATTGGTATGATATTTCCATCATTTACTCATTTACATGAAGCAAATGTCAGAACAGAAGTAAGATCCTCAATTTATCCTTGTAATTATAAGTCCTTCCTTCTCCCTCTTCTCCCTATTCTCTTTTATTTCCTCTCCTTCCTCTCCTTTTTTGTTCTTCCTTTTCTTGTCTTCTCTCTCTTACTTTCCCATTTGCTTTATTTTCAAGTGTGTGACTAATATGTGAAGAAGGTGCCAGAGCTATTGAAATATATCTCAAGAATTCAAATTTGATCTTCAGGAAGGGTCCAACATTTTTTACTTACTAAAAGCATTTATTTTTATTTTTTAATTTACTATTCTCAGTGCTTAATGAAATATTAAAACTAGAGAAATCATCAAATTGTAATATAGCAGTTCCAGAAATACTGTGAGGTGCCTGCAATTATAATTGGTAACTCTATGTAACAACTTGGAAAAGTGGTTTTGATCAAAGCATGATACAAAATTATCTGTATACTATAATGGAAACTGTGAAAATGTAGTAGACATGACAAAGATTGGAAGGGAATACACAAAATGTTAATAACTGTATGATGATAGGATTATGAATGTTTATTTCCCAAATATTTTCAAAATAGAGGTAATTTGTATTATAAATTTTTCATTATTAGAGTAAATGTGCCAGGATTTAGCAAGGTTACATTTTCCAACCTACAATTAAAAACAAAAACAAAACAAAGGTGGTTGTCCTGATTGTTTGTATGTGGTCACGAGCTCCCAACTGTCACCTGGCTGTTGCTTTCAATAGTGCTTAGGTGCTGACATTAGTGATGCTGGACATGCAGGAGGCAGACAGACATCAAGATGTTCGTAAAGCCTGAATCCTTCCATATTTTTAGATGGAAAATCACAAAGTGCCGAGGGTATACAGGGAAGATATGGGAAAAACCTCAGGACAGAGGATGAAGTTTGCATCAGCTTTGTCCCACTAATCCCAGTGCTGTTCCTCCTCAGTCTCAGGCTTGTGCTGTGATGCTGGGTGGAAGATGGGCTTAGAATGCTGTACTGAGGGATTCCTTGTATCTATAACTTTTGGTAAATGATTATGTTAGTGGAGGGCATGTGGCATCATAATGCTCATAAAAAACATTTATTGTCTAAGCTAGGATGTGATTGAGATTCAAAGGGGGTGCTATTAGCTGTGATAACAGACACAAAGTGGGTTATACCAGGCAATCTAAAGCATCAGGCCAACCTCCCTGTAACACATGTGGCTTTTTGGCCACACTAGGATAATAACATTGTCTAAATTCATTTGTGTCTTCTGGTGATACCAGATCACAGGCTATCACCATAGGCCATCAGTGAAGGAATATGGCCCTGTCCCAGATGGCACTTTTAACCTCTGGCTTTCTTCTGAATCACTAGGATTTTGGCAGGAGCCGGAATGATTAACATGACATTTCATGCAAAAAGAATGTAGGATGGATTAGAAGGTCAAGAATTATGAGTCAGGGAGCTCAACCAAAAGGGTGTTGCAGTGACTCAGCTATTTTGTACAAACAGATAAAAAGTTCAGAGACTAACAGGTACAAGTACTCTTAGAACAATGATGGAACCAAACATCTTCAAAATCCAACATCTGGAAAATATGCATGATTACTATAGATATGGGAAGTCTACTGAAGTTGTTACAGAAACAGGGGAGCCCAAAAACAAACCCCAGAGTTTGCGGCTGGGAGATAGGGAGCAGGAAGCAGCTTTCAGGATGCCCTTGCATGCCTGGAGCTAGTGGCTGGATACATTGTTGCAAAGATCCACTTTACTTCCAAGACTCAGGAAGATGGGAGGGATCTTGGACTGTGGGCTGGTACGGAAGAAGCAGACAGAGCCTAGGTAGGGTTCTGTGAATGGTCAGAACGGTTTGCAACACCCACTGGGTGAGAGGACACAGGGAGAAAGAGGAGGCAGGGGAGAAGAGAAGCAGCTGCGGACATTTTGGGCTGGCTCTGGCTCTAGGAGGCTCTCTCTCTCAGGCTCTCTCTGGCCCTCACGCCCTCACTCTCTGGCTCTTGTGGGCTCTCTCCATCTGGCTTGGAGAAGGGATCTCCAGGCTGCTTTAAGAAGAGGCTCTTGCCAGACTGCTTTGAGAAGGAGAGGAGATCCATGCGGTTTGCAGGAAGAAGGCAGTTTACAAGGAGGCCGAGAATCCAGGTGGTCCTGCATTGAGAGCTGGAGGGCACCACAGCACAGAAAGGACCTCCCCAATCAGAACTGAGTGATTGGCAGCTGCTGGTAAAGCTGAACTGTGCCTAGGAAGTAGGGAAACTGTGTTTCTGACTTTCCTAAGACTGGCCAGGTCTGGGAGGGGGAGGCAGGACTTTGTGTAAATAAACAGTTCTTTCCTTTTCACCAAACTCTGGTATTCAGAGTTACGATTCTGGCGGCGGGCAATCGGGCCCCTAACTAAACAGCCCGTGGGTTCTGTTTCAATCGGAGCAGCCCAGGGGTTCTGTTACAAAGTGGGCATTGGAAGAAACAGACTGTGGCCCCCAATCTGTCACATAAGCTCCCAGAGCTTCAAAGTTTCCATTTTAAAAGAGGGAATCAAAACAGATGGCTACCACGCTCTCTTCCTGTCCCTAAAACAATGATCCTAAACACTTCCCTGAGAATTTTATTTAGAATTCTTTAAATCTCTATGCTGTCCGAAAGAAGGGTGTGTTCAGGCTAGGAAATGACAGTAAAGAAGACGTGATATCCAGATAGAGGCACATTGAATCTTTTCATTCTTCTTGCCTGAGTTAGCTGGGAGGTTGACTAAATAAAAGAACTTTGATGTTTTTTGTTTTGTTTTTTGTTTTAATGAAGATTTTATTATTTTATTTGTTTTTAGAGAGAGGGGAAAGGAGAAAGAGAGGGAGAGAAACATCAATGTGTGGTTGCCTCTCTTGTGCCCCCAACTGGGAACCTGACTGGGAATTGAACCAGCGACACTTGGTCCGCAGGCCAACGCTCAATCCACTGAGCAACAGCAGCCAGGGCTTGATGTTTTTGACGTGTCATCAGATTCTGGTTTTGGAAATTTATCTCAGATTTAGTGTGTCAACTCCTATCTTGCTAATTATAGACAAGTACCATACAAGTGCTTAAGCTCATTAGAGGGGATTTGAGGGAAAGGAGAATGGATATAATCTATTCAGTAATCCTAAATAACATAAATAATACTGAAGGAATCCCAGGAAGTATAAATGTCCCACTAAGTCCCAGTACTATCTTGTGCTCTGGTAAGATGGTACCCCTCACTTTTCATTGAACAGATCATGTCTATTCCCTTTGCCCATCTACCTCTCCCCTCTCCCAAGATCCTTTGCACTCTAAGACCCTTTATTACTCATATCAAGTTTGCGCTTTAAAAAAATGCATTTAATGACCCTTCTATTACTTTCTTACCTCCAAGGAGGGGTGTGGAAATCATAAAAGGATATATGTATTCTTATTATTCTTAGTAGTTATATTCTATAGTGTGACTTTGAATGCTGAGTTAGAAACTACTGAACTATTGCTCCTAAGGGAAATACAGAGTTAGGTTCACGTAAGCCTCTGGTTCACAACACTTCTGTTACTCGACCAGTTCATTGTTTTGTGTGGGTTTCTGTTTAAAGATACCTTATTTAATATATATTGTTGATTCATTAACATTGAATTCATGACCAATGGCACCATAACTCATGCCTGAACGAAGATTGATTAACACATGCACTTTCTCTATAAGGTATGTTACAGCCTTCTTGTCCTTAAGGACACTAACTAGAAAGCCCTTCAGCGTTATGCTTGGGAGCCATTTTAAGCAGTGAAATCATTTAAAAAATAGCACAAATTCATAAAATACATTACACTGAACAAACTGTGAAAGGACACTTGTTTATAGTATAAGAGCTGAAACAAGAAGACAGAATGTCATCTTGTTCAACCTCAGCTGGGAATGTGTGCATTGAGTGAGTCAAAATTTTCTCCACTCTGGGTATCTGTGAATGACCATGAGAGCACCACAGGCATTGATTTTGAGGTTGTCAATAAATTTTAGCAAGTAGGAGAATTCTCAAATGTGGAATCTGTGAATAAGGACTTAGAGATTGTACATAAAAATTTATACTTAACTAGGTATTCAGTGTCACTGTTAGAGGCCTAAAACAAACCAACATTTATTCATGACCTACCAAATACCATATACCATGCTAGGTACTTCCATGTAATTTTTTCTTTTTATTTTTTATGTCAATCTTTGCAATTAAGAAAATAGAAACTCAGGAGATTAAATAAGTTGACTAAGTTCACACAGCTAATAAAAGCCCCAGTTGTAAATAGGACCAATTGTTTAGTTTGGACAACCATGGGATGGATACTCAGGTTATTCCTATCACTTAACTTACATGTTTTTTGGGTTGGGTTAGGGACGGAGGATACAGAAGAGTAAATCTGGGGCTTATCAAAGTTCTCAGGCTCCCTGAATCTGATCACTCCTAGGAAGTGAGTAAGTAGCACACCACTGTGATAATATGAAGGGCATGCAAGCTGATCCTTAGCCTGGAACTGGGAGAGCCTTTCTTCAAGCACAGCCAAAGAGAGAGGAAAGAATGCAATAGTATCCTTTTATCTGCAGCTTCACTTTCCATGGTTTCAGTAACCCTTAGTCAGCTGCATTCTGAAAATATTAAATGGAAAATTCCAGAATAAAACAATTCAACTATCGAGGATCCCCAACCATAGACATCATTATGGCTCAATGAACCGGGATCACCTGAAGCAGACGATCCTTCTGAAATATTGTCAGGTGAGTAGTAGCCTAATGTTACATCACAATACCTACATCATTCACCTTACTTCATTTTATCACAAAGGCATTTTATCATCTCTCATGATTACAAGAAAAAGAAGGGTGAGTATAGTACAATAGGATACTTAGAAGGAGAAACCACATTCATATAATTTATTACATTATGTTGTTATAGTCAATAATTCTATTTTTATTAACTTGTTAATTTCTTACTGTGACTAATTTATAAATTAAATTTTATCATAACATAATATACATGGGGTTTGGCACTGTCTGTGGTTTTAGACATCCACTGGGGGGTCTTGGAAAGTATTCCCTGCAGATTAAGGGGGATGATGTACTTAGAATCACGACCTGTGGTAGCTCGTGGATTATTTGAGGAGCTATGGAGAAACTTTTCTGTGATTTCTCCCTACTGTCCCTCTCTCTTCATTAGTGTCTCTCTCTGGGGCTCAGTCTAGGTTTTTAGATTCTCACAGGGTGTATAGGCCTGTGCAAAGAAGCTTATGTTCACCACATGCTACATTTTGATGAAAGTGAATCTTAACAGCTAAGTTGTACAGGCACTAAAGTTAGAGGTCACATTTATTTTTTTGTAGCCTTTATAATACCTTGCACAGTGTCAAGCATGCAATAGAATCCGTACTTAATAAAATCAAGGTTGATTGCTTTAGTTTCTTGCTGGTGGTTTTATGTCTGTAAAATAGGCGTGATTTGGGACTTTGTATCATTGGTTTTCAAAAGCGAGGACACTGTCTTTTTTTGCCACCTCCTAACAGCCTATCTCCTTCAGCATTCTTGCATTAGTCCCAGTATGTTTTCCTCTTTTTGCCGTTCTGCTTCCTTCCTCTTGTCAGCATCACTTGTGTCTCCCTGAAACAAGTCCTTTTGTCAGCTGGTACTGTCCTAGAACTGAACAAAACCCTCATGAGCAGACCAGGAGTTGAGTCATTTACCCCTGTCACCAGAGGAGTTTATCTCCCCTGACAAGGTTTTGGCTGGTTTTAGAGGCACAGTTAGTGACAGCCCATGCATGTAGCAGCATGTGACCCTGCTTCTTGTCTCAAACTGTGTAGTCGTCAGAACTATCACACAGTCAGAACAAGTTAATTCCACGCCAGCAGAAGGGCAGAATGTAATAATACTGAGCCTTTGGAGCAGGTGCTGTCAGTGGTGTGTAGCTGCAGCCACCAGCTGCTCTGCTCCTTGGGCAAAGATGCATGCTCACGGGTAGCATGCCATTCCCAGGGAACCGGGCGGGAGCAAGCTTGGTGATTTCCTGTTGGTTCTGTGGTCTGCTGGTACTGTTGCCGTAATCTGGGAATGGCGCTATCAACAGGGACTGTTGTAAGCTTAAAAAATGTCTTTTGCTGGCAGAGGCAGAAAACGGGTCTTGACCCTTCTCTTATCTTACTTTTCTTTTTTTCCATCAAAGCTAATGAGAATCATGATTGGGTAGGTACATATTTATGGGTTTCCCTGGAGACTGTTGCTGATGAGCTGTTGGTCTCATTAAGGAGTGTTTTCTCACTGTGTTCTTCACAAAATCCTTGGCTTCTGATGCTGGGGGATGGGGAGATTAAGAGTTCACCCTGTGTTTGAAGAAAGAACCAGTGTTGCTATGTGTGGGGTATTTTTTCCACAGTGGAAGTAATGTGATGTGGAGAAATGCTGACAAATTACAGAGTGGGGACTCTTGGAGGTCATGGCTGCTCAGGAACAAGACACAGACACTCAATTAGCTGGAGTAGGAAGGCCCAGATTCCTACTAAAGGCAGAAGTCACAGTTACTTTTTAGATTAGAGGTTGATGACCAAAGTGATTTTTTTTTTTTTTCTTTTAGATAGAATGAAGACCCAGGAGAGACACAGAGGATTTTGCTTGCAATTAAATAGTAATGAAAACAAAAGATCACTTTTTTTCTAGTGGTATATATCACACTTGAGATTGTATGATTCATGTTAGTATGTTTGCCTCTTTTGAGTTGCTATAGTGTCTTCTGAAGTGATTTTAGGAATTGATGAGCAGTCTTTTTCAGAAATGAAGAGCTGTCTTCTTGAAGACCTGTTGCCAGATTTACTGACTCAATCTAGTGCCTGTATAGATTTATCAACTCAGAAGTCATTCTGGTTGGTGTAGTGAAATAAGTCTAGGATACATTATCTCTGATGTTGCTACTGGTTCTTCTCTAAGAGGGAAGGTACTACACAGAGAAATTCATAGTGTACATCGTAATGATACTGTTGAAGAAAACTGAGATGCAGCTAAGGAAAGCAATGTGACTACTAGAGCTATTTTAGTAAAAAAGCAAATCTCATCACACCATACTATTGTAATATTTTTTTTTTTTACCACCTGCAGCATTGATTTTTATCTTACTCAATTCTTACAACCACACAAGGTAAGTTGGACTGTTGGTCCTCCTTTAAAGATGGAGGGAGACAGCAGGAATGGCTTTTCCAAGGGCACTTGAGAATAAAAGACAGAGCTGGCACTCAAACCAGTGTCCTTGTGAAGTGAAATGATGTGAAAGACATGACAATATGCTGATTCTATGTGGTATGTATTAGTTAGTTTTTTCTATGTACAAACCTTCTAAAACTTAATGGCATAAAACAGCAGTCTGTTAGATAGGTTCTACTAAGTGGGCTGGGTCTCACGTAGACTCCCTTGGTCAGCTACTGGGTCAGCTGAGAGCTGCTGGCTTAGGATAGGCTCTGCTAACATGGTTTATCTCCAGTGGTCTCTCATCTGCTTGCAGGCTACCTAGGCTTTCAATGGTGACTGGTAGAGTACCAAGATGGGAAGGAAGTTGCAAAGTCTCTTGTGGATTAGGCTTAGAATTAGAGAAATATTGCTTCTGTCACAGCCCAGATTCAAGGGAAGGGATACAAACTTCACCTCTGGATGGAAGGAGCTGTGAAATCTTCCGTGGAAAGGCCTTGGGTCCAGAAATCCCTAATAAGAGTGGGGGTGTGGAGGGGAGGGTGGCCTTCCCACATGGGGAAGGATCATGCAGACTCCAGGTCAGTTGGCTGTCTCCGGACAACGGCGTGCTTGGTTTAGCAGGCTGGCATCCTTGTTGTGTTCAACTCAGCCATTTAGTTCAGCCAAACTGTTGAGTCTCCGGAGGCAGCGCTGCAGAGAGGATTAAGTGAGGCTTATGCGTACAGACAATCACTCAGGTAATGCGGTCATAGGCTTATGCCCTCTGGTTCAATTTTGCTCATTTGTTTGTGTTGTTCATTAGTTTCCTGTAATAGGTGACAGCATAACGTATTTTTCTTTCGTTGCCTGGCTTATTTCGCTAAGCATAATTCTCTCTAGTTCCATCCATGTTGTTGCAAATGGTAGAAGTTCCTTCTTTCTTTCTGCTACATAGAACTCCATTGTGTAAATGTACCACAGTTTTTTGATCCACTCATCTACAGATGGGCATTTAGGTTGTTTCCAGCACTTGGCTATTGTAAATAGTGCTGCTATGAACATTGGAGTGCATAGGTTCTTTTGAATTGGTGTTTCAGGATTTTTCGGATATAATCCCAGTAATGGAATTGCTGGTTCAAAAGGCAGTTCCATTTTTAGTTTTTTGAGGAAATTCCAAACTGTTTTCCATAGTGGCTGCACCAGTCTGCATTCCCACCAGCAATGCACCAGGGTTCCCGTTTCTCCGCATCCTCTCCAGCACAAGTTGTTTGTTGATTTGTTGATTATGGCCATTCTGACTGGTGTGAGGTGGTATCTCATTGTGGTTTTTATTTGCATCTCTCTGATGGCTAGTGATGTTGAGCATATTTTCATATGTCTATGGGCCCTCTGTATGTCTTCTTTGGAGAAGTGTTTGTTCATGTCCTTTGCCCATTTTTTAATTGGGTTGTCTGTCTTCTTGGTGTTGAGTCGTATGAGTTCTTTATATATTTTGGAGATCAATCCCTTGTCTGAGATGTCATTGGCGAATATATTTTCCCATATGGTTGGTTTCCTTTTCATCTTGCTGATGTTTTCTTTAGCTGAGCAGAAACTTTTTAGTTTGATGTAGTCCCATTTGTTTATTCTTTCCTTTATTTCCCTTGCCTTAGGAGATATATCAGTGAAAATGTTGCTACGTGGGATATCTGAAATTTTCCTGCCTATTTTTTCCTCTAGGACTTTTATGGTATCACGGCTTACATTTAAGTCTTTGATCCATTTTGAGTTTATTCTGGTGTATGGTGTAAGTTGGTGGTCTAGTTTCATTTTTTTGCATGTCCCTGTCCAGTTCTCCCAACACCATTTGTTGAAGAGGCTCTTTTCACTCCATTTGATGTTCTTTCCCCCTTTGTCAAATATTAGTTGACCATATGAACCTGGGTTTATTTCTGGGCTCTCTATTCTGTTCCATTGATCTATATGTCTGTTTTTATGCCAGTACCAGACTGTTTTGATTACCGTGGCCTTGTAGTATAGTTTGATATCAGGTATTGTGATTCCTCCTACTGTGTTCTTCTTCCTCAAAATTGCTGTGGCTATTCGGGCTCTTTTTTGGTTCCATATAAATTTTTGAAGTATTTGTTCTAGGTCTGTGAAATATGTTGCTGGTATTTTAATAGGGATTGCATTGAATCTATAAATTGCTTTGGGTAGTATGGACATTTTAATGATGTTGATTCTTCCCATCCATGAGCATGGTATATGCTTCCATTTATTTGTATCTTCTTTAATTTCTTTCTTCAATGTTATGTAGTTTTCTGAGTACAGGTCTTTTACCTCCTTGGTTAAGTTTATTCCTAGGTATTTTATTTTTCTTGTTGCTATGGTAAATTGAATTTTTCTTTCAGTTTCTATCTCTGAGTTTTTATTGTTGGTGTATAAAAATGCCTTTGATTTCTTAATATTGACTTTGTATCCTGCTATTTTGCCGAATTCACTTATTAGGTCGAGTAGTTTTTTTGTGGAGTCTATAGGGTTTTCTATGTACACTATCATGTCATCTGCAAATAATGACAGTTTTACTTCCTCTTTTCCAATTTGGATGCCTTTTATTTCTCTTTCTTGTCTGATTGCGGTGGCTAGAACTTCCAAGACTATGTTGAATAGGAGTGGGGAGAGCGGACATCCTTGTCTTGTTCCTGATCTCAGGGGGAATGCTCTCAGTTTTTGCCCATTGAGTATGATGTTGGCTTCAGGTTTCTCATATATGGCCTTTATTATGTTGAGGTATGCTCCCTCTATTCCCATTTTGCTGAGAGTTTTTATCATAAATGGGTGTTGTACTTTATCAAATGCTTTTTCTGCATCTATTGATATTATCATGTGGTTTTTGTCTTTCATTTTGTTTATGTGGTGTATTACGTTTATTGATTTACGAATGTTAAACCATCCTTGCATCCCTGGGATGAATCCTACTTGATCGTGGTGTATGATCTTTCTAATGTGTTGCTGGATCCGGTTTGCCAATATTTTGTTGAGGATTTTAGCATCTATGTTCATCAGCGATATTGGCCTGTAGTTTTCTTTCTTTGTTGTGTCTTGACCTGGTTTTGGAATTAGGGTTATACTGGCTTCATAGAATGAGTTTGGCAGTCTTCCCTCTTCTTGTATCTTTTGGAATAGTCTGAGAAGGATAGGAGTTAGTTCTTTCCTAAATGTTTTGTAGAATTCACTTGTGAAGCCATCCGGTCCAGGGCTTTTGTGTGCTGGGAGTTTTTTGATTACTGCTTCAATTTCACTAGCTGTTATTGGTCTATTCAGACTTTCTGCTTCTTCTTGATTCAGTTTGGGAAGACTATAGGTTTCCAGGAATCTGTCCATTTCCTCTAGGTTGTCAAATTTCTTGCCATACAGTTGTTCATAATAATTCCTTATAATCCTTTGTATTTCTGTGGTATCAGTTGTGATTTCTCCTCTTTCATTTCTGATTTTATTTATTTGGGTCCTCTCTCTTTTTTTCTTGATGAGCCTGCTTAAAGGCTTGTCAATTTTGTTTATTTTTTCAAAGAACCAGCTCCTACTTTTGTTGATCTTTTGAATTGTTAGTTTAGACTCTATGTCATTTAATTCTGCTCTGATCTTGATGATTTCCTTCCTTCTACTTGATCTGGGCTTTGCTTGTTGTTCTTCCTCTAGATCTTGTAGCTGTAGGGTTAAATTTTTTATTAGATATTCCTCTAGCTTTTTTAGGTAGGCCTGTATTGCTATGAACTTTCCTCTTAGGACTGCTTTCGCTGTATCCCATAGGTTTTGGGTTGTTGTGTGTTCATTATCATTAGTTTCCAGAAACTTTTTGATTTCTTCCTTGATGTCATTGTTAACCCATTCATTATTTAATAGCATGTTATTCATTCTCCATGAGTTTGAATGTTTTTGAGTTTTTTCCTTGAGGTTGATTTCCAATTTTAAGCCATTGTGATCTGAGAAGATGCTTGATATAATTTCAATTTTCTTGAATTTGTTAAGGCTTGTTTTGTGTCCTACCATGTGGTCTATCTTTGAAAATGTTCCATGTGCACTTGAGAAGTATGTATATTTTGCTTCTTTGGGGTGAAAACTTCTATATATATCGACTAAGTCCATTTGATCTAGAGTGTTGTTCAGTGCCTCCATATCTTTGGTGTTTCTTTGCTTCGAAGATCTGTCCATTGTTGACAATGGGGTGTTAAAGTCCCCTACTATGAGTGTGTTGTTGTCTATATCTTTCTTGGAGTCTTTCAAAAGTTTCCTTACATATTTGGGTGCTCCTAAGTTTGGTGCATATATATTTATAAGGGTTATATCTTCTTGATGGATTTTTCCCTTAAGTATTATGAAATGCCCTTCTTTGTCTCTTTTTATGGACTTTGCTGTGAAATCTGTTTTGTCTGATATAAGTATTGCTACCCCGGCTTTTTTTTCATGTCCATTTGCTTGGAATACATTTTTCCATCCCTTTACTTTCAGTCTGTGTAGATCTTTTGTTCTAAGGTGGGTCTCTTGTAGACAGCATATATGTGGGTCATTCTTTCTAATCCATTCAGCTACCCTATGTCTTTTAATTGGAGCATTTAATCCATTTACATTTAAGGTTATTACCGATAAGTACTTATTCATTATCATTTTTCCCCTTTGTACTCGTGTTCTTCTCTGTCTCTCTCTGTTTCTTTATCTTCTTAGAGCAGACCTTTTAGCATCTCTTGCATTGCTGGTTTGGTGGAGATGTATTCTTTTAGCCTTCTTTTGTCTTGGAAGCTCCTTATTTCACCCTCCATTTTGAATGAGAGCTTTGCTGGGTATAGTATTCTAGGTTGTAGGCCTTTGTTTTTCATTGCTTGGAATACTTTTTGCCATTCCCTTCTGGCTTGTAGTGTTTCTGCTGAGAAATCTGATGATAGCCTTATTGGAGTACCCTTGTATGTTATTAGTTGTTTTTCTCTTGCTGCTTTTAGGATCCTCTCTTTGTCTTTGAATGTTGCCATTTTAATTATGATGTGTCTTGAGGTGGGCCTGTTGGGGTTCATCTTCATTGGGACCCTCTGTGCTTCCTGGACTTGCGTGACTCTTTCTCTCGTCATGTTAGGAAAGTTTTCTGTCATTAGTTTTTCAAAGAGGTTTTCTATCCCTTGCTCTTCTTCTTCTCCTTCTGGAATTCCTATGATAAGGATATTATTACGTTTCATGTTGTCCTGCAGCTGTCTTAGGACCTCTTCAGTCTTGTTCAGTCTTTTTTCATTTTGTTGCATTGTCTGGGAGTTTTTGTGTAGGTTGTCCTCCAGCTCGCTGATCCGATCTTCTGCTTCCTCTAGCCTGCTTTTAATTCCTTCTACTGTGTTCTTCAATTCAGAGATCGTATTTTTCATTTCCTCCTGGCTCTTATTGATAGCTTCTATGTCCTTTTTCATGCTCACGTAATTTTCTGTGAGTTCCTTGTAGTTTTTCTGGAGTTCTTTGAAGTTTCCGCTGAGCTCATTCAGCTTCTCCATAATCCATGTTTTGAATTCCATATCTGATAGTTCGCTCCCCTCTATTTCATTTAGCACTCTTTCTGGGGATTCTACCTTTCCTTTTGATGGGAGGTTGTTTCTCTGTCTCCCCATTTTTTTGACTCCTATTGTTTGTTGGTGCTTCTTGGAATGATCTGCACTTCCTGGATCTGCCTCTGGTGGTGTCAGATCATGTACCAGTCTGGCCCTAGGCAGCCTGTTGGAGATTTCCAGGGATCTACTGCTGTTGTCTGTCTTCTTTGATTGTTAATCTATTCAATCTGTGATTAGCTGTCAGGCTTAAGAACTGTGGGTGTGGCAGCTTAATTCCTGTAGGCAGGGCTTTTGCTTCCCCTCAGGCTGACGCCACTTGGAGGGGAATGGTCTACCCGCAGTACTGGGGATGAGTCAGCACTGGGACCCAGTCAGCTGCTCCTCCAGTTCTCCCCTCAAAGCCACCGTGCCAAATTCTCCCCAAGTGTCTCCAGTCCTCTCTGCCTTCCCTCTGCTTGAGCCCAGGGTAAGTGGTGGCCAAAATATTTTCGTATGTGATCCACTTAAGAGCTCTTTTTCTCCTGCTGTTTCTCTCCGGCTAGCAAGAAAGCCTGTGGCTTTTCGCTTTTCACAGCTGATACTATTTTACTTTCCACTCTGTCGCTGTAGGCTGGGAAGCCCAGCTGGGGGTTTAGACCCTGCCCTTCTCAGGGGGAATCCCCGGCTGCTGAGCTGTTTCTCAGTCCCTTCAGCAGCCACCCGTGTGAGCCCAGCCAGCCCTTCCGCGTCTCCGCACTCCCTACCGGTCACGTTGTGATGTAGCGGCCTTTTCTGTCTCTCCGTGGTTATAAGACTTCTTTCCAGCTAGTGTTCCGTTGGTTATTCCAGATGATTTCTCCAAAATTAAGTTGTAAATCCAGACTGGTCCTGGGAGGAGGTTAGTGTAGCTTCCACTTACTCCTCCGCCATCTTGGATCTCCCATACTATTGTAATATTCCCTACATTTACATGAACTGTTCTCTATTGCCTCTATGCCATTTACAAGTTCTTTGCATGTCAAACTTGGCTCATCCTTTAAGATTCAGGTCAAAATTCCTCTCTATGTGAAACATCTCCGACATCCCCAGGAAAGTTCTTGGAGCTTCTAAAACTTGCTTATGTATTTTTGGTATACTTACTGAGCAATAGTTAAAAGTGCCGCCTTATATTTCTATCTTTTTCACTAGGTTGAGGTTAGGAGCCATGCATTATTTGTAATTTTGTCTGTAGTGGCTAGACAATGTCTGGCACAATCACGTGCTAAATCAGTGGTTCAGGAGTGAAAGAAGGAGACTAATTAGCTGTGGTTTGAGAAAGAAATGAAAGGTGGTTCTTAATTGGGATGAATTTAAAAGGGTTGATATTTGCAATCAAATATATAAATGTAATGGCACAAACCCTTAGGAGTACTCTTAGAAGGAGTTCAGACATTTGAAGAATGCTATAGACAATTAAAAGATTAAAAGGACCTTTAAAAGCTATGATTAACATAATGGTTAAGCTAGATGGCAGAATGTAAGCACATGGCAGGGAGCTAGCAGAATTGTCAGAACCTTGCTTCTGTGTTTGCTGTCAGGGAGCATGATCTACGAAGACCATGTAATCAAAAGGGAATATAGTTGGGAGTCCTGGAGAACTGGTTATTTCAAGACAATTGAAGTTAGAAAGCTTCTAGATCATGAGACTGTTGTGGACATAACGTATCTGAGTGTTAGCAGTCACTCATGATGTCATGTAAACCATATCATCAAGTAGGTTCCAAGCTGGCTAACTGTTCTGGTCCGTGGATACATGCTGATCTAGAGAAAAAGTGCTCTGGTCTGCTTCCGGTCCTATCATGATTTGACTTAAGATAAATGGTCCACAGTCTCTATCTGAAAGCCTTGGTATTGACTTTGAGAATTTACAGGTTTTGGAATTTATAACGGTAACAGCAATTTGCTGAATTTATTAAAAAAGAATGCTGATTAATAACAGTTAAATTTGTATTTCACTTTAGAGTTTCACAAATGCTACGTGATTTTCACATCAGCTCAGTGAGGTAGGTACTATCCCCATTTTGTGGAATGGGGAAACTAAGGCTTTGATGTGTAAACAATTGAGCCATGTCTTAAAAGCAGGACTTTAGACTCAAGAAAAATATTCTTGATCTAACTTTATCTAAGTGTCTCAGTTCTGAGCTGATATGTCTCAGGTGTTTTTATAACCTCTGTGTGATTGTATTATCTGTGTATAAAAGTAGGCACATGAACTTGGGCAAGTCGTTTAATGGCAAAAACTATGTTTTATTCATCTTTGTATTCCCACAGGTTCTAAAACATAGTAGATACTCAGTATTTGCTGAATTAATAACCTATTTATGTCAAGATTTCTTCATCAATAAAGTGAGAGAGTTGAACTAGGATCCCAAAGAACTTTTGTTGGTGATACTAACCACATTAGAAAATAAAATTGAGAAATTGAAAATAATTTCAGTTAATTTAATAAAATAATATATTCATCAAATGTTAATATGTAACATTAAGTTTATCAAGTATAAATTTATTTCCTCAAAATACAGATAAATTGAGAAGAGTGGCATTTTACATTTTAGCAATTCTTTCATGTCTTGCTTAATAGGTGACAGCTGGATGTTCATATCTACTTCTGTACTCAATCTGCTGTTATGTTTTTGTTGACATATATGAAAACAGTAAGTCTCCCACAGATATGTACAGGATGCGATTTTTTACATCATTTTATATAAGGGACTTGAGCATCTGTAGATTCTGGTATTTGTGGTGGGTCCTGGAACTATTCCCATGAGGTTACTGAGGGCTAACTGAAGATTTTTTGGGGAGTCAAAAGTTCTGTGCAGATTTTGACTGCAATAGGTTGGCATCCCTAATCTCTGTATTCTTTAAAGGTCAACTGTGGTTGCAAAAGGGGGAAATATTTTAATGGCCTTTTCAGATAATTGTGCATATTATTTTTGGATACTGTACCAAAACTTGAAAAATGATGGTTTCTTTAAAGTTAGTTGTCCTGCGAATCTGAGATCTTATTAATAAAATTTTACTGCTCAGTTACATTAAAATCCATTAGTTTGTCTTTCACTTTGAATAGATCTTTTTTCCATGCATAATTTGGGACATTATGCATTGTTCATTTGGTTCCCTGAGTTAATGCAGATCTTCCAAATACTGACACAGTTTACCGTATTAAAAAATCACATTCATTAATATCATCACCGATTTTATCATATGTCTTTAAGTTTTGGGAAGCTGCTAAGCTCGTAGTAGTGTGTATACATATTCTCCAAAATTCTGATTTTCATTTCAAAGCTCAAATTTTGTCATTGTCAATAAATATTGTCCTTTGTTTTATTCAAAGTGACAGGCTCACTTCATTCATTTTCAATAAAATGTCTGCCAGTACCCAAATTCGAATAACCATGATATGACTGTCAGCCATTCTTTGAAAGTAAGAAATGTTGTTTTATGAAAAAAGTGGCTGGCACAATTCAAACAATTGCACATGTGCTGTTCTTTGAGACAACCATCATATGGGGCACACAGTAGAAATACTTCATATATATTTCCCATTTTGTCATGGAGAATATTAAAAAACGTATACTCAAGAGCTGAGATTTACTAAAAATTTTTACATTTTCATCAAGGATTCTTAAGTGAACCTACTCTGTTCCCCACACTTATCCCCTACTTTTTACGTGAATAGATGTCTTGATTTATGCTAAAATGCCAACCATTTTGCCATGACTAATTTTGCACCATCAGTACAAAAGCCAACCTAATGAGCAAGGAAAAGAATCTTTAATATTATTATAAAAATGTTCTTAACCTCTTCAGTCCTCCCCAGATGTCTGTAGACCATGCTCTGAGAACTGGTGGACTAACAGTTGAACTGCATAAGTACTGCATTGTGTTAGCCACCTCCTAGTGATATATTATGGGAGGGAAAGTGGTAAATGACCCAGCTGGGTCACATATGACATCATTATCCAGCACTGATGATGTAGCTAGATTATATCAATAAAATAAACCACAAAGCCTAATTCAGTCATATTTCTGTCTTTTATCAACCCAAAGTTGAATTGTAGCAAAGATTGAGAGATGTTCCCCAAATCTATTGTCTCTTTTTCCTGGACAGCCTTCTTTGCATTAGATATGACTAAGTTCCAACAATAATATTGGTGGAAGAGCTGTGTGTTAAATCCAGGCCTGGGCCATAAAAACCCACCACACATGCTACTCTGTGTCCTTTTCCTCCCAATGCTTGGATGAGGATCAGGATAAAGGCCAATGAGATGCTGGGAAGAACCTGGGAGTGACAATATAGAGGCATGCTGACTGTATTCGGAAAATGTCTGAACACCCGTCCAGGACTATTAAGTGAGTAAGAAATAAATTTCTGTTGTTTTGAACATCACATGTTTAGGTTTATTTGTTATACCAATTAGCCTACCTTTAACACTGGCTTGAATAATAACCTTCTAATTAGAAGTCATAGTGATTAATATTCCTCAGTGACATGTGAATTGAAACTGTACTAAAGGGTAACATCATCAATGACTTCTTTTCATAGAGAAAGACTGAAAGTGGACACACCTTTCTAAATTTATAGCAGATTATGCTTTTATTCTCTCAGCAAAGGATCTATTTCCAAATTAATGGCTAGTGCAAGGTGTAATGGGGAACAGATATTTATCCCTTAATTATTTGGGGGAATATAGTACTTCATTATTACTTTATGTATGTTCCAACCCTAAAATGTCTAGCCTTGGTTACCCGTGGGTGTAGACAGGGAATTAAGCAGGAAATTGGAAATGTATTCCATGGAAGATACAACGAGAAAAGTAATCCAAGATAGTATTATAAATAGAATGACTCGGGAGCTTGAAAACTGCTTTCAAAAAATGGATATAGTTTTTCAAGGGGGAAGTAATTGAGTAGATTCCAAATTTAAAACCCTTGGGAAATTGGTTCTTACCCTAATTACTGATCCTTTCTCTTGGGTTTGAGGAAATAAAGCTAATTCCCCTTAGTGTCAATTCGATAAAGATGCAATTACAAAAATAGTGGATGTGATTCAGGACATTATTAAACTTTTTTCACTTTGCTTTTATTCAATGCCAGTCAGCATTTTAAGCAAATAACTATTATTTTCATAAACATTATTATACATCAAGTTATGTGCTGCATAATCTATGTCACATTCAGTGCTGTTGCTTTTATTGATTCCACAGTGGTTATTTTCTATCTTGGATCTCTGCAACGGCCAATTTTCTGATTATTTCTTCATTTTTTAAAACAACACCTAAACTGAGTTTCTGTTAGGTTGATTTAAAAAATTCTAAGTACAGTTATTCAATAAACATTTACTGAGTGTTTACTATGTGTTAGGCACTGGAGATACAAAGATACATAAGCAACTCTTGTTTCTGAGGAGTGCATATTCTGGTGAGGAACTAATATTGTAATATTCAACTAGACTAGGTTATGGAGCATTAACAACCTTCCAAGTGGGTGGTTTTAATGCAACCAACATTTATTTTGTGTTCATACTTCACATCCAAGTAAAGTCAAGAGGGGGCTCTGTCGGAGGAGGTCATAGAGAAGATGTGACTGCGGGTTGACCCTGGAGCTGGACCCTGGCAGTTGGAGGCTCTTCATCTCTCCCCTGTCCTTGGTATGAACAATCTGCCTACTATTCACATGCTATTGGCTGTTTCAAGGTCACATTCTTGAGGGAGTAAGATGTTGTCGAGACCATTTGGATGTGACGGAATCTGGTTCAGGCTTCTATATAAACTTAAGATTCTGGAGAGAAAAAAAAAGATTCTGGCAGGCAGATGCAGAGATGTACTTATTTTACAGCTGCCTAAGACAAATCTCGTATGTAAGTTCCCTTGCTTATGAAAGCTTCCACGTACCACTCTGGAGTGGTATGCCTCTTTCTTTAGTCTCTCCTTGCTTCTGTGTGTAGGGTCTAGTGTCAGATTTTGTCTAGTGAGCTCCTGAGACTGGGAACCATCAGGCTTCCAGGCCCTCAGAGGCTTCATTTCAACATGTGACCTCCACAGGATCTCTGTGATTACAAAAAGGACCACGGTCAATTGCACACTGATTTTTTAAGGTTTCTACCACATGCCAGTTTTGCTCATTTTATTGGCTGAAGCAAGTCAAAACACTGTTCCTAAGAGAAACTGGAAAGTTCATTCCTAAAATGTGCCCTGGAAGAAAGGAGAAATGGAATGTCTGTGGGCAGCCATATGACAACTGCACATATAAACAGACAGTTACAATGCAGAAGAAAGCAGCAGACAACAACACCGGAAGATCTGATACAGTAGTGAGTTTTATGAGAAAAGTTTGCACAGGGTTCTGAATCTCAAATTAGAGCAACTGGGGCTGAGTGAGCATCTTCTTAAAAATCTCTTTCCTAATAAGCTTCTTTAAACCCTAGACTTAACAAGGTATTTTCTGTAACTTGTTTTATTGCATCCTACTTTCCTCCTTCACAGTGCTTTTTGGTTTAATGTCCATCTTTCCTGGCAGATCATCATCTCCATGAGGGCAGGGTCTATGTCTCTCTTTGTCATGACCATGGCCAAGAAGTGTTTGTTGGATGAAACATGGCCTGACACATGGCAGGCATGCAGGGACTGTTAGTTGATGCGAGCATGAGAGGAGCTGAATTTTGTTTAGCATGTGAGAGTTGGCCCAAGGGAGAAGGGCGTGAGAGCATTACAGACTAAGAGCCTTCCTGTACAGACATAACAGAGGCAAGGCTTTTTTGAAAAAGGAAAATGCATGGTTTGTGGTTAGCTTATTTCCTAGAAGAGGGATTTTTACTCATGCATAGCTTAATTGCCATTTTAAGAGAAAGCAAGCCAGTGTTCCACTTCTAAAACACCCTGGGCGCCTAACCCCCCTTTTCCTCTTGTCTTTATTCTTTGATGAGCTGAGACCACCAGCTGGGTGAGGCTTCTATACTGTGGATAAATGTCCACAAGGGGCAACAACCAGGCCACCAACCTCATTTTCACCAGTGATTCAAGCTGAAACTTTAACCTTCCTCCAGAGGAGTAGATAATGCATTAACACCTCACACCACTCTACCGGCTCCCAGGGCACAGTGGGATCTGTTCTGTCCCACGTCTGAGTGTAGCTCCCATTTGCTTTTGATAATCACTTCCCAGGAAATTACTTCAAACAGGAGGGAGGGGCTGTGGAGAGAGTGGTTAGGAAGTGTCTCTCACAGAAGTGGAATTGTTTCTCTAGGAGCACTTTACTTAGGTATATCTTTCTTTCTTGTCATCAGGCAATTTGATTTGGATTCCAGAGGTACGGGGGTGGCCCCTTGCTTCCAATTATGTCCTCAGCAGCCCAACAAATGATCACACTGTTGCTGATGAGCAAACTCCTGGGCAACTTCGCTGGCATTTATTAGCAGCATTTTTCCAGGGTGGGAGCAGCTGATTCTTGGTGAGACGTCTTAAATGAAGGCCTAGTGTCTATGGTAAGAAAACTGTTTGATCGGGGATGTTCACTTAACATCAGAACTAAACTGATCAAATGGAAGCAGATGGCAGGCCTTGTCTTATCCCTTGAGCACCTGCCCTGACTAATTCACAAAGACAGCTGACATCTCCAGCTCAAAGGAGTGGTCTGAGGTGCTACTGAATATTTCATCTGATGTGAAAGTGAAGTGATTTTTTAAAAACAGCTTGTGGTGGTTAAATTAAATGGCTCCTGGCATATATATTTATTCATTGCTGTACATTTACTTTCTCAAAATGAAAAGAGAAGTAATAATAGGTCAGAACCCTTCAATCTGTCCATCTGGTACACAAATAGCTTATACTTACACTGGATGCTCCTAGTCACATGTGGCTATTTAAGTTAAATAATTTAAGAGGTTTATTTCTTCAGTTGTACTAATTGCATTTAAATGGTCAATAACCATGTATGGCTAGTGGCTACATATTGGACATTTTCATCATTTTAGAACGTTCTGTTGGGCAGCACTGGTTTAGACCATTGTTTTCCAAAATGGGATGAGAAGAAAATATCAGAACTTCTATTGATGCCATCTATTTCAAGAACTAGACTTTAAGATTGAGTGTAACACACAGCGAACATATCAGGGAGTACTCACATTTAACTCCTGCAGAGGAAATGAGGAAAGGGACTGGGAGGACAAGAGGGAGAAGCTGGGCTATGGTGCAGTCACAGCAAACACCCCAGCTGATCCTCAAGGAGCCCTGAAGTTAGGAAAGACTGAGTTGTCCCAAGTTGCTGAGGGGTGTCATCCCTTTATATTCCTATAAGTGACCAGTCATGGATGCAGGCTTCCCTTGGGAAAGGGTGTGATCTTGGACAGGGAAGGTGTCTCCAGCAGCTGGTGGAAGACGTTTCAGTCCTGAGGGGGCAATATAAGAGGTACATCGGTGTCTGTGTCATTTGGTTTCCTTGTATTTGTTTTGAATATTTGTTCAAAGTTCATCAGTGCAGTGGAAAATGAATGTCATTTATAACCAATATATGGATATATAATGAGGTTCATGCTAAATATAGCTTACAGGTCAGAATGCACAGGATCAAAAAGATGGAAGTCCAGAATTTTACTTTTGAATGTATTAAACTTGTGTTGCAAACTGCTGACCAGTGGTCTAATCCAGCAACAGACTAGCTGGTTTGCTCAGAGTAGGATTTTTTTTTTTAATTTTTTTTATTTTTGGTTTTTCAATTACAGTTGTCCCCTTTTCTCCCAATTTCTCTCCCCCACCCAACCCACCCCCTCTCCCGCAATCATATCCCTCCCCGTTGTCCATGTCCATGAGTCTTTTATACAGGTTCTTTGACTAAACCCTTCCCTTACTTATCCCCCTTCTCTCCCCCCTCCTTCCCCCTATTGACTGCTATTCTGCTCTTTGTTCTATTTAGTTCTTTTGTTTGTGTTGTTCTTTAGTTTCCTGTATTAGGTGATATCATATGGTATTTTTCTTTCTTTGCCTGGCTTATTTCACTAAGCATAATTCTCTCTAGTTCCATCCATGTTGTCGCAAATGGCAGGAGTTCCTTCTTTCTTTCTGTTGCATAGTATTCCATTGTGTAAATGTACCACAGTTTTTTGATCCACTCATCTACAGATGGGCACTTAGGTTGTTTCCAGCACTTAGCTATTGTAAACAGTGCTGCAATGAACATAGGGGTGCATAAGTTCTTTTGAATTGGTGTTTCAAGATTCTTCGGGTATAATCCTAGTAGTGGAGTCGCTGGTTCAAAAGGCAGTTCCATTTTTAATCTTTTGAGGTAATTCCATACTGTTTTCCACAGTGGCTGCACCAGTCTGCATTCCCACCAACAGTGCAGTAGGGTTCCCGTTTCTCCACATCCTCGCCAGCACTTGTTGTTTGTGGATTTTTTTTTTTTTTTTAATTGCATGTGAACGACTTTAGGCTGGAACTACTCAGTTGACTGTAGACCTGATGTCTTACTGTTGTCTTGAACTCAGCAGTTTCACACATTTATATGACTTATTTGAACTCTGAACATATTTGAGTTCATAATCCCTGGCTTGTATAATAGCAGAGGGGAGCAGAGAGTATCCCATGTTGAAAGCAGCAGGGGAAAAAGAAAAAGAAGAAGAGTGTGGAAGAAGAATGCATGGGAATGCATAAGAATAGAATGTGGAGTGGAGAGTGGAACTAGCCACAGTTTTCAGAAGCTGATTCATAAATCTTGGTGGCTAAAGAGGTAAAGCTGAAAAAAATGCCCAGAGTACTAGACACCCAGGCCTAGAAAGGAGAAGGGAGCTAATATTCATTCAGCATCTGTTCATATGGTAGGTGCTTGAGTGGGTAGTTTACATACACAACTGTTATTTCATTTTCTTAAGTACCCAGTGAGCTAGGTATGAGTATTATGGGATAGAAAAGATGGCTCCATCAATGACAGGGAGATGGTGGTGAGGCTTTTAGCATAGAAGCTCTGTAATTTTTTTCATCCTTGGAAACCTGTACTTTGATCTTGGCTCTCAATGATTTGGGTGCGGAGAAATTTATTAGGCATGGGCCACAAACTCCAGTGTCTGCTGGAGGCTGGCAGGCAATATGAATGGATAAACCAGTCCAGTGTGAGGCAATAAGGAGAGTGGAGACTGTGGTGATATGGAGTGCCTATGTTCCTGTAGGTGGTGGCTGCTATAGGGCTAGTGTTATGAAATATCTGAATTTTCAAGTGATGCTGTGTTTGTCATTAAATGTAGGAGATATAGTGAAACCTGATATTACACATTGGCAATAAAAAAGTACTATGGATCAGAAGAAAAACAACTGGGCTGCAAGTCAGTTTCCGAGACTCCTGATGGCTGGCGCCACTGTTTAAGAAGGCAGAGGCTCAGGTTTGAGAGTGTGGGGAGCGAGCTACTCATGTCCTCCTGTCTCTCAGAGGATGCTGTCACAGGGACATCTGTTTAGAGACTGGCATGGATGTGTCAAATACTGGCGAGCTAGCTAGCAGGGCAGGCCTGAACTCCTCACTCCCAAAGTCAAGAGAAGTTTGCATACAGTGACTGGAGCCCTTATTACCATGGGCATTTCCTGCCTGCTGCTTCCACTGGTTTCAAAACCTGGCCCTTGATGTCCTGTGAACTCCTTGGCTCATAGAATATCACTTCAGACTTCCAAACTAATTATAGAAATGGCACAATAGGTTGTCCTTTGCTAACAATGCATTTAGTCATTAGCAGTTAATGGGATGTTGATCTTGGCCTTGAGTGGGGAGGAAAGCAAGGAGAGGGAAATGTGAGCATACTCACTTCTCATGGTCCCAATCTATGATGGTGGCTTTCTGGTCAGGAAGTTTTTATTCGGCTTGTGCTCTCCCCGTAGTGGAGGACATGAAAGAGTCGAAGAATTAATTCTCCCTGAAGTGAAAACCCACAGCCTTGGGGATGTTCCCTAGAACAATACTGGTGTAACTATTAGGTGGTTATTATTTTGTTCTTTGGAGCAATGAGTGATGGGTGGGGAGAAGATGCTGAAGCAAGTAACTGGAATTTGTTCTCTTGTGACAAGAGTCTGGGAGAATTCCAGAATCTTTTCCATTATCAGTGCATGACCATTTTGTTGAGCATTTACTACTTAACACAAGATCCTTATAGTAGTTTCCTAAGCATTTATAGTTTCGTTACTGTTTAACAAACCATTGAGAGTTCCTTCTTTAGTTTTAGTTTAATCCTTCTTAACAAATCTTTTGATGTGCCTCTAGAAAGCTCAAATCAAAAGGATTCCATGTGTTGTAGTTAGAGATAGTTATCTTGGACAGGGTGGACCCAAATAACAAATGAAATTTCTTAAAGCCTGAATGAGCAAAACCCCTCCACAGAACATTGCTTCAACCAGGCCCTTTCCTCTTTGCTTGTGTCCCCTGTTATAAGTGGCCACTGCACTTAGTAAAATTTGTGGATGTGGCCACTGTCTTGGTATATCTGACAAGCAGAGACAGACCCATGTAATCTCTTTAAGTATGGCCTTTCTACTTTATATGGGATGAGGAGTGGGGAGCCTGGGGCTGTTATGTTCAGAGTTTGGCAAGAAATACCTTTCACATTAAGCTTTAAGCAAATTGGTTTCCTGGAGGAGAAGAGAGAGAAGTACAGAAATTCTTTTTCAAACAATGAAAGAGCCATGATTGGTGTGGCTTAATTGGTTGGGTGTCATCCCACAAAGCAAAAGGTCGCTGGTTCGATTCCCAGTTGGGGCACCTGCCTGGGTTGTGGGTTCAGTCCGTGGTCGAGGTACTTTTAAGAGGCAACCAATTGATGTCTCTTTCTCACATTGGTGTTTCTTTTCCTCTCTTTCTCTTTCCCTTCCCCTCTCTCTAAAATAAATAAAATATTTTTTAAAAAGAGAGAGAGAGAGATGGAAATGAAAGGATATTCCCTCCTATTTTAGAAAATTTATTTATTCATCCAACCAATGTTTACTGAATTGCCACAATATTTACTGATAAATCATAAATTTATCAAGGTGATGTTAGCATAATGCTGAGTTGTGATCCGTATAGCACCTGACTTACCACTCTGTACCACAGTTTCTTTCAGGGCCATCACTGTCCTTTTTGATCTGGTGTCCCCACTCCACACTGTCCCTGCTCTGTGTCTAGACCAGTTCGTGTATCCACTGTCTTGCTCATTCTGTGAGTTCCCTTCCAGTGTCACGTGAATGGCCTAAAGAGGGCTCTGATATTAGCTTGCTGTGCCTTGTCAGTTCAAATCAAGTCAAGGCAGCTCAAGCCCACCCCGCGGCCAAGTGCTTGACAGCTCTGCTTGTCAGCCCACTGCTGAAAGGCAGGCAGCAGCCGCGAGTGGGAACTTGTTAATTAGCAATGACGACTACCAGGTTGGGTTTTTTTTGTTTAATGCTTAGTTAATTTCACAGTAATTGAATTTAGACCCAGCTTACAGAGACTGGGGTGAAAGGCTCTCTGTGGATCCCCAGCATTCTTCAGCAGGAGAATGAAAAATGCTATTGTTCTGAAGCCTGCCTGGCCTCCTTTCATGAACCCTGTGAATACTAGGAGGCCTGGGATTTCCCATAGAAGGATTTTTAGGTGCAGGCAAGTCAGCTAGAGTGCTGCTGGCACTTTCCCATCATGAGGGGTGGGCATCAGAGTGCAAGGAGGAAGCAGCATATCTTGAGTGATTTCTAGATGATGATCACAGGGGTGGGCTCCTCACACACATGCTCTCATTTTGTCCCACACCATCTTTGTGAGGGAGATACTGTTATTTTCATTATTGAGGTAAGGAGGGTGAGGTTCAGAGACACTGAATAACTTACCAACCTCACAAGAAGTAGGTACAGGATTTGAGTTTGGGTGATTTTGACTCATATACCCAAACTCCTTTAATTGTTGCTTCAGAAGAGGAAGGAGAAGCTAGGGAAGGTCAGTTTTTCTATCTGTGTTGTGGGAAATTGTGCTAGAAGTTTTAACTACAATGACTGCTATCATCAGAAATCCAATTAAATAGAGCTTGGGTATAAAATGAAGGATCCCACTCATATGGCTGGGAAAGCACCACACTGACACACAACTTGAAAGATTAGCTGAAAAACTTTTGGCCATTGTTACTAGGTGCCATGGACATGAAGTCTGCAGTGCATTTGTCCCTCATCTCTGTTAGGACCTGATTTTTGTTGCTATGGACTGAACAGGCATGTTCCTAAAATTCATATACTGAAGTCTAATTTTCAGTGTTGTTGAATTTGGTTGGAGCCTCTAAGGAAGTAATGAAGGTTAAATGAGATACTAAGGGTGGGGACCTGATCTTCAAAGGATTAGTGTCCTTATAAGAAGAGACACCAGAGTTTGTGTGCACTTGTGCTCTCCCTCTTTCTGTACATGCATGAAGAAGAGGTCATGTGAGCACAGTGAGATGGAGGCCACCTATAGCTTCTTGCTTGATCTTGGACTTCCCAGTCTCTTGAACTGAGAGAAATAAATGTCTGTTGTTCAAGCCACTCAATGGGTGACAACATTTTGTTATCACAGCCCAAGAAGACTAATACATTTGTATTGGCTCATTTTCCCCATCTGTAGACAACCTTCCCCCATGTAGCCAGGAACAATGATCCCATTTAACAACTTAAACCAAAAGGTTTTGTCATTTTGAGATTGTCTATAGAGTTAGGTTCATGCTGGTATCACATGTCCATATTCTGGACTAACCACTGATTCGGGAGTGGGTGAAATACAGGATAGGTTATGATTGTCCAGGTCTGTTATAAGAAAAAGGGGGGGTGAGAAAACTGCCAGGGTTGACCAAGAGGTTAAAACAGTAATGACAATGCACTTACAAGAGAGAAATATCATTTTGTGCCATTATAGAGGAGTAAGTGCTGACTTTGGAAATTGCTCAGAATGATCCCAGGACAGACTATAGAACCTGATAATTATTAGGACTGCCTTTTAAGTTGATTTCTTGAGGAAGCCACAAGACGAATTCTTTGCATGTTGGCATTCCAGTCCATAGCTTCTTCAAAAGCTAACAGTACCACTTTTTCTGCTGTGTTTCATTGGGTCTTGGTGGGGTTACATGTAAGAACAGGTACTGAAACAAAGAATTGTGTAAGCAACTCTAACATGGACACCGTGAGGGGGCAAGTTTGTTGTTCTTGCCCAAGAAAAATTCCTTCTCTTCCAAGGTGCACATCCTAGGATATAAGTTATGCTAAGAATTTCTTTTCAGAATGGTCTTTCCCCTGAGGGAGGGTGAGCAGGCATCTCTATGACAGAATGAAAAATCTGTCTAATAGAAGAGAAAAATCTAAAAGCCTTTTATGTCTGGGGAGTGGTGCTGCAGGCTGTGGGAAGGGGACTCAAGGTCTCAGTATTACATGGATAGAGTGGATAATCTATATACCTTTGGTACAGCACCCAGGTCCTCAACTGTACCTGCTGTCTCCTAGTTCAGAAACCCCTTGCCTTACACAGAATTAACTTGGAGACCTTTGTCAGGGCTGGTGAAGAGCAGTTGCCCAGTGATGTGGGGAGGAGGTTCCAGAAGTAGGTAAAGCTCCTTATTTCTTATATTTTTAAGAATTCTGCAGTATGATTTGGGTTTTGGAGGGGACCAAAATTAGATGTCTACAGTCAATCTGCAGTTTTAACCTAGATTGTTTCAATTCTTTAATTAAAGAACATATTAGAATATATTAGAATATATTAAATGTTTAATATGTTCAAGGCTTTGTTGATTGTTGTTTCTGTTGACTCTTGTCCATGGTACCCTTTTCCCTTGTGAGTTTTATAAACCTAACTGTGAACTCATGTAGATTGGAACCTGGAGGGAATTCCTTGAGGCTGGTTTGGTAAACACTTCTGCTAGACACTTAGGGGAACTCTCATCTTGGGTCAAGTTTAAGTTCTCAGTTTCTGATTCTTTTGACCACACAAAAAGTGTGAAGGCTGCCCCGTGATCACAAATTGCCAGGTGCATGCCTCTGCAGGGAAGCTTTTTTCATTATTTAGCTTTTTTCTGGTGGGTGTGGCCCTTTGGGAGTCTAGCTTCATAAGGGGACTCTAGTTCAATTTTCTCTCTGGGGTAAGCCCCAGATTTCACCTTTTGCCACTTAAATGTGAAGCTCTGAAAAACAAAGCTCTGACCTTGAGATTGGTATCTGGCCTCTGGGAAGCCAATAGCTGTGGGGCTTGCTTTTCTCCCTGGCTGTTCACTCTTATTTTGGCTCAGGCCTCAGAAAATTTTCCCTCTCTGCATACACATACAGATATGAATTTAAGAATGTATTTATAAGAATTGGGTATGCTTGTTTCCTTTTCTGCACTTCGGTATGTCAAGTGAATTGAGTAGAGGAAGCTGGCTTTGTCTGATGGCTCGGCCACTTCTGCTGAAGCTCTCCAGTGATTCTCCATGCAGCCTCCTGAGCCCATCCTAGCCATGCATCCAGCTACAGACGCCACATTTCCACCCAGCTCAGAGACCTTTTGGGGCTCGCTGTTTCTTTTAACGCTCCATGCTCTCCATCCTGGCTGTTCTCTACTAGCTTTTCCTTTACTCTTTAATTCCTGCAGTGCCCACTCCTTGGAACAACATTGCTTGCCTCATTCCCAGCCTCTGTGGTCTCACTCTTCCCCTAGCATTCCCACCTTATCCTTGTTCACATGGGGTCCTCCACTTGGCATGTCTTCACTTTACCTGCCCTATTCAGCTAGTCTATATCTCAGCCATCCTTCCTGGCTTGGTTCCAAAACCACCTCCTCCTGGGAGACTGCTTTGATCCTTCCCACCAAAAACAAGCCCTTTCCTGACACTTTCTCTAAATTCCATTTACTTCTTTGTACTGTTTCAGAAGGGTACATACATTTTTGCACATATGCTTTTAAATTTTGGCTGCTAGGAGGAAAATTAAAGATCAACTGAGTTCAGATTAATAAATATTTAATTAAAAATGTGTTTAATATTTTAACTTTCTGTAAATATATCTGTATATCCATCTTGTTTATCTATATCAATCACATTTATTTCCATCACTTGAGAAAGTTCATTGGAAAGATCCCACTCCTGTCAATAGTCTCCTCCCTACTATTCCAAGGTAACCACTTAAGTTGAAAATAGCAGGAATAAAAAAATATGATCTCAGCATCTCTTTCTTTGTACTGGTGAGTTTATTCTGTTTACTTTCATTGCAATTACTGATACATTTGAAGGTATTCTACCATCTAATAATAATTTTGTGTTCTCTACAATGCTTTTTGTATATTTTTAATCCTCTCATAGTAATCAAATTTGATGTTTATTATTTCTTTTGATGAACATATTCTCACACATACTTGATTTAATAAATCCCAGCATTAATCAACATCTCTATGCTTCTCCTGAACACTACAGGATCTTAGAATGCTTTAATTCCTGTATCTTCACTGCATTCTTTGATGTTATTTATATTTAGTTTCTATTTAAGAAAAGCTCATTGAATTAGTCAGTGTTAATTTTATTACTATTTCCTGCTTAGTTTCTAACTTCTTTATTGATTTGTTGGCTTGCTATTGTGTCTCACATCCTACTATGTTGAGGATCAATTTTCTTCTTACTCATATGGATTATTTAATATTTTTCTCAGGCAGGGAAAACCTATGAGTAGGAAACTCATATTTTTTAATGAAAATGTTTTTGTTTTACTTTCACTCTTGAAGGAGGGTGTAGACGTCTAAATTCATAGTAACTTTTCCTCAGTGTCAGGACATTGGGAGTTTTTTGTTTTGTTTTTGTTTAAATTCCAGTTTCATAGATGGAGCAGTCTTTGAGACTCGGAGCACTTTCAAGGTGATTGTTTCCAGCCAGGCTCTGCCTACCTGGGGGTGGCCTTAAAAAGAAATTGACCCTAAGCCCCAGGGCCCACATCTTTTCTGATAGCTCTATGGACCACCATAGCTCCACCTTATGTTCTTTCCGGCTTTGAATATAGCTTTATAAATTGTGTATGAGAGTGGGGCTGCTGTGTCTTCCCATGTCAGTCCTATCTGCCACATTGCAGGACATGTCTGTCATGCCCTCATCAATCAGCTTCACCATTCCCTATTGTTTTATTCTCACATTTGCTTGATCTGCATAGCCCTTGAAGGCATTTGAGCATATTTTGAATACCTTCCTATACTAGAGCAACAGCCATTTTGTGTATATATTTGTTCATTCATTCTAATTTCTCTTAGCCACCAACTCTTTGCAAGACACTGTGCAGATGTTGGGCATAAAGCAGTGAACAAAAAAGACCCAAATCCCTAATCTTGTATAGCTTACATTCTAGTTGTGAAGAACATACAATAAATAGATAAAATTGAAATATATTGTGTTCCGGTCTGTGGTGACTGCTAAGGAAAACAAATAAACAAACAAAAAAATCAAATCAGATAAGTGGGATAGAAAGTGCTGGGAGTGGGGTGAGTGGTTGCTGTTTTAAATAGGATGTCAGGGGAGCCCTCACTGATAGTGACATTGGAGCAGAGACCTAACGTGGGGAGGTAGTGCACTTGCAGGAACTTGAGGGAGAAGCCTTCAAGGCAGAGGGAACACCTAAGCGTGAAGGCAGAAGCCGATCTATTTGGTATCAGAGTTAGGGTGAATGGTTGCACATGAGGTAAGAGAAGGGATCTGAGTCAGGTTGGCAGAAGTTAACTAAAAGGCAGAGTGGAAGAAGTCTTGGTGCCAATATAGGAAAACACATTCTCATTAATTATTTGATAATTCAGGGTAAAGCAAGTTTTATCTGAACCATCACTCAAATCAGGAAAATAATGTCTTAAAGGATGGTTGAAGATCACTGATATCCTATTTCATCTGAACCCCTTGAGTTGTAGTTTTATAAAATCTAATAAAAAGGAACTTGAGGGAAGTGGTCTTGCTACTTCATAGAAAGAATAACTTGAATAAACTTATTATAGAGCACTGTTTTATTTTATGAGGCTGTTAATATGTGGCCTTAAGTGTCCATTATTTTTATTTCTCTTTTACTCACCATGACAGCCTATGTTGGGGGTGCACTGGCAGCCTAGATTTAATTAATTACTATTTGTACAATGTACATATGAGGTCTGTCCAGAAAAAGTCCAGCCATTGTTAATAATGGTTTGTGAGGCAACAATGTAACCTGGCAGCCAAGGTGAATGGACTGAAATGTGCAAGCATAAACAATGAAGACTTCACTGTTCTAGTCAGTGGGGATAGACACTGTTGAGTGAGCATGTGTACTGTGTGGCCATCACATTCAAAATGACTGAGCAAGTAGAGCAACAAATCTGCATCAAGTTTTGCATTAAGCTTGAACATTCCTCCATGGAAACTATTCGGATGATTCAGAAGGCTGCAGCTATGGGCAACTGGTGATTGGCAGCTTCATCACAACAACTTACCCACTCATGCATCTTTTCCTGCAGAGTTTTTTGGCAAAACATCAAATCACCCAGGTGACTCAGCCCCCCTACAGTCCAGATTTGGCGCCCTGTGACTTCTGGCTTCTCCCCAGAATAAAATCACCTTTGAAAGGGAAGAGATTTTAGACTGTCCATGAGATTCAGGAAAATACGATGGGGCAGCTGATGACAATTGGGAGGACTGTGTGAGGTCCCAAGGTGCCTACTTTGAAGGGGACTGAGGCATCATTGTCCTATGTACAATGTTTCCTGTATCTTGTATCTTCCTCAATAAATGTCTCTATTTTTCACATTACATGGCTGGATGCCTTCGGGACAGACCTTGTATATGTCTTAGTCATTTGGACTACTATAACAAAATATCAGATACTGAGAGGCTTATAAACACAATTTTTTTAAAAACCATAGTTCAGAAGCCTAGGAAATTCAAGATGGAGCTGCCAGCAGTCTAACATTTGGTAAGAGCCCATTTCTAGGTTCATAGACAGCTGTCTTTTTGTTGTGTCCTCACATGGCAAATGGAGCAAAGAATCTCTCTAGAGTTTCTTAAATAAGGGCACTAATTCCATTTATGAAGGTTACCTCCTCCTGATCTAATCAACTCCCAAAGAAGCCCCCCCCCCAAATATTATCACATTAAGAATTAGAATTTTAAAATATGAACTTTGGGGCGGGGTGGGGGAGGAACCAACATTTAGTCTGTAGCAATATAATAATTGATAATAATAATTTAATATGTATAATATTCTGTTACTATCAGTTATTATTGCCTTATAATAATTGTTCTCTTTCCCATGTTAAACTTCTTGAGATTTGAATGTTACAGACTCAGGAATCTTAGGCATGAGAATTTCTTTTCCATGTTATTATTGATGACGTTGATAATGATTATTCATTATCTCTTATTTATCTGCCATGTACTAGGTGCTCTACAGAGCATTAAATACACATACACACAGACAAACACACACATATTCCTTATTATTAGAATGAATAAATAAGCAAATTGGTTTGAATTCACTGTATAATTAGTAAATTCCTGGGCACACATAATAAAATAAAGAAGGAAAACTAGATTAGGTAAATCATACCCAGGTTGGTAAAATCAACGTAAAAAAAATGCCTGGCCATTTCCCATGTTCATCTGTTTGGAAAACTGAGGGAAATTTACTCTCACTCAAATAATTTTCAAGATTCTGTCTAATGCTCCTATTTCCTGAAACATCATAGAAAAGAGTCATTTGGGGCAGTTCTCCTGTTGCAGCTAAGGAATTCCAATGCATTTAATTCATGCCTGGAAGAAAAATTGCCATTAAAAAGTACAGGTAGGAGAATGAAAGTGAAGGTAGTTGTGAATCAGTTTCAAAGGAACTTGGTCTACTGTCTGATCCAATTCAAAGTTATTGAACATTCATGGAATAATCATAGTTTAAGGATGGAATCATAAGATGGACTTATTCTTAAGAAATTTAAAGTCTTGCTAATTTGACAAGATATGACTCATGAGAAAGAACAGTATACAATATAAAGTCAGCTGATACAACGAATGTAAGATACTTAGGTTCCATTGGAAGAGAGAAGAAAGAGACCTTTGTGGGCAGACGTGCTCAGGTAAACTGTGGGAGGATGTGAGCAGGACTTGATGGATGGGATTTTGATGGTTAGGAGGGAGGAGAAGGGAGCACCCAAGTGAGGAAAAAAGTGTAAAAAAGACCTGAGGCAGGAATGAACATACATATTCAGGCAATAGGAAGAAAACCAACTTGGTTGAAACAGAATGTTCATATATTTGAAGGAGGATGAGGAGGTTAAAGTACGTTTGACTAAGATACAGGTTGAGAAGAGATTTGAACCAAATTGAGAAATTTGAATTTTTGTTAGAAAAGGAGATTATTTGGAGTGACTTAAGTGAAAATTATAGAATAAGGACTTCCAATAATTCTCTCTTCCATAAAAGCAATGAGAAAACTGGAAAAAGTGGCCAGAATTGACTTTTCAGAACTCTGGAATTTAATCAAAATCTTGTAGCAGCCTGAAGAGAAATCTGAGGCTGAATCTCAGCAAGATCTTCATGGAATTTTAACTTGCCTTATTTCCGTACCTTTCTCTTGAGCTGTTAGTATTTAAATACAGTAGTTCATAATCACTATGAAAACCTGTACCACAAAGCCATTAAAGGGGACAGAAGGGAGTTGGCATTGCTGTAAAGCCTCTTTCTTAGAGAATTATTATTATTTGACTTGTCTGTTGGTTCTCTGGAGCATCCCACTTACAAGGGTGTCTTTATTTGTTCTGACTCTAGCTAATTCAGTAATAAGTTTTTTTCCCAGGGCATTTGTCAAAATATTTAGAGGCAACAGTTTAGCTTTGAGGCTGCCTGAGATGGGGATAACAGTTGAGGCAAAAAAATAGGATAAGCAAATGCTTAAAAGGAAAAGCTGGGGGATACGATTTTCATTGGGGTTTTGAAAAACTCTGACATATTCTTAGAAATCTTAAGGCCTCATGCAAGTGTAGGCTTTTTGCATACTGAGGGCTCTTCAGCTCTACATATGATTAATGAAGACCTAAGAAGGGCCTAAATTCACTTCTGGTTGACCTTGAGGTTCTGTGCAACCAGGAAATGAAGGCAAAGGCAGAGTTGTCAATTGCCTGACTGAGTGGAGAAGGCATATGCCCTTTGTACACCAAAACCTACAAAACATTGTTGAAGGAAATTAAAGAAAATCTCAATAAATAGATATCCTGTGTTACAATGAGATACAACTTTATACCCACTAGGATGTAATAATCAAAAAGATGGACAATAGCAAGTATGGAGAACTTGGAACGCTCATGAATTGCTGATAGAAATGAAAAATTGTGCAGTCACTTTGACAAACAGCAATTCCACTCTGTGGTAATACCCAAGAGAAATGAAAACATGTACCCACACAAGAACTTATACACAAATATTAATAGCATTGTTCATAATAGCCCCAAAATGGGTATACTCCAAGTGTCCATCAACTGATGAATGGTTAAAAAAATGTGGTATAGCTATACCATGAATGTTATTCAGTCATAAAAATAAATGAACTACTTTATACAAGGTACTACATGGATGAACCCTGATAACATCACTCAAAATAAAAGAAGCAAGACAGAAAAGGTCACATATGATATAATTTCATTTATGTGAAATATCCATAGGTAAACCCATAGAGACCTACAGAAGATTGGTGATTGTCAGTGCCTGGGGGAGGGGTAATGGTGGTGACTGCTAATTGGGGTATCTTTGTGTTTTGTTCTTTTAACTGGGTTAAAAATATTCTGGAATTAGGTGGTGGTGATGGTTGTACAACTTTGTGCATATAATATTAACCACTGAACTCTACTTTGTATATGTGAATTTTATGGTATGTGAATTATATCTCATTTAAAAAACAGGAATCTTTGAAGCATTTTCAACATAAAAATTGTACATTAGGGATGTAATACACCTTTCTAAATAAATAGGTAAGTAGTACTAGGTAAGAATCCAACAAGATTAGAGTCAGGAGAACCCCAGTTAGGAAAAGATTATTTATCCTGGTAAAAGAGCACTAGGCCAGGAGTCCAGATGATTTCAATGGTTATTTTATGAGATTTTTCTACTAACAAGCTCCTAGTACCTAACAATGCTTGGCCATGGAGCATATTTGATAATTTTTATTGACCTTTTAAGTCAGAAGGTCTTACTAGTAACCTCGAGATATGTGTGTGACTTTGTATATTGCCACACAGTGGGTAAGGTTTCTCCTATGTAAAAGAGAGATTCTTTGTAGTGAGAGACAATTTATATCCATGTATAAGAATATGATTTTTAAAAATCCCGATTCATTTTTACAAGGTGTTCATATTATTTAATCATAAAAATAACAAAAATAACAATAAAATAATAAAGTCGACTATATTCATAACTGCAGTTCTAGCAGATTGACTTGCCATTGAAGGTTTTTTAGAGACTAAAGCCTCTGTTTTGTTCCAATTACAATTTTTCCTAGTTGACTTGAAATACATTATGATATTATAATATTTTGGATAATCTATTATATTTTATAACATATTGGATATTATAAATTCATTAGGTATTATAACATCCAATATATGTTACATGTTGCCTATTTTATATATCCTATATGTATGTTTATATATCATAAACTTAAATGTGTATACATGTATGTGTGCATATGTATACCCACACATATATAAGTGATATGAAACTGGAAGAACTAGCATCTCGCTTAAATTTGGTTAAGAGTCTTATCTTACCCAGTACTATTTAGGGATGCCCATGTTTTGAGTATGTTTCTGATTTTTTAATGTGAAAATATTAAAAAAAGCTCCTCTAAGAATAGGAAGCCAGTTCCGGAAAGTAACTTCCTCTTTTGCTTAAAGGGCTGTGTTTTCCTATGCAAATGTAGCAAAGCCCAGAAATTAGCAATGACTGCTAAATTAACACACTTGAAGAGCTTGGCTGGTTCTAATAGGCAGTCAAATGGTCTTGTTACATTGTAATGGTGCCAAGCTAATTGAAGTGATTACTGTTGCTCCTGAGCAGCCTTTTTGAAGTAGGAGTCTTTTAAATTATCCATAGACGTTAAATGTCAGACACTATTGTGTAATTACACTTTGTAAATGCTGAATGTCATAAGGCATCACAGGTAATTGAGGTTTACAGAGACGAGCTTTTTCTAAACCTAATTGGGCATCAACTCTTTGTCACTTTTTCTAAATCTAATTGGGCATCAACTTTTTGTGCCAGGGGACACCCCAGTGCCTCGCAGTCTCCCTTTCTTCCCCACCTTCTCCTGCTAGGCTTACTCATGGAGCCCACATGTCATGATGGTTCCAAATCATTGAGCTTAAAAACCTCTTTGTCTGTATCACCCTCTAGAATCTTCAGGGACTGGCACACTGGTTTGGGATCTCACAGGCTGAAGCTTTTGGGGAAGCTGGGTGTGGCTATCTGATGGCAGCATGGGGCCACCTGAATGTAATATCAGGCCCTTGAAAACCTCAGAGTGATCCCAGAATATTCTGTGGATCCTGGGATTTTCCTCTGTGTTGTTAGGTGGGAGAGTGATTTTGAAAAATATCTCTTTGTGGTATTAGAAATGGGAGTTTTCATGTCCCTAAAATAGCTATCTACATTTGGTTTTGTTTTAATTTCTTAGGTCCTATTAGAACACACATATTAGGGTTCCAATTTTTAAAGAATTCATAGAAAGAAATTTTCTCCTCTGCTTTCATGACACTACTGTTAATCATAAACCAAACTTTAGAAAGTTAAAGTTGGAATCTTCAGATGTCATGCCTGTGGGAACCATACACAGAGAGGGACCAAACAGCCACATTGGACTTTTTAATACAGATGTCCGGATGCCCTGTTGTTGATGTGAATCAGCTTGGCTTGCTGGGAATACAGTCTCAATGTCTGACACAGTGGCTGGCAGGAAATATACAAAACGGCATTCTTACTGTGTAATTCTTAATACATGTGTTCAATTGGTCACCAAACTTTATTAAACAAAACTGTTATTATCTCATTGTGATTTCATGACAGGGCCTTCATTGTGTGGTTTCAGCAGGTAGCAATTTCTGAAAGTCCTAGCTTATTTGTAAAGCTATCTTTATCTGTGCTCTTTTATTTTCTATGATAAATTGAGTTCTGATTAAAGTGTTTTCTGCCCCACACAAAGAGACTGTATCTGAGGAATGTCAGTCTGTGTGGAGAAAAGTATGTGGGTATTTTCCACACTGTGACAAAAGAGGAGCCAAGTAAATACTTGCTGAGTATGTTCCGGAGAGTTTGCTGATTTCTGAAGATGAATGTAGAGATGTTCACATAGATACTCTGAATGGTCTGGCCTTATTAAAGTCTTCAAAGATGCATTCTATTCTCTGTAATTTTTTCCACTGTGATATTGAAAAGGCAAATTAAATGAGTACTTTTTATACATTACAAGTATGTATAGATACTTGTCAGAAATAACACTAAGCAGTAAGTATAGTTTTTCTAGCATCACATTTGAAGGTGGCTTTTAAAATGTGCCTGTTGGAGAAGAATCAGGTTCAAGGATATTATTAAAGTTGTTAAAAGTTTATAGCAATAATATGCAATGTGCCACACAAAATGTTGAATTATACATGGATTTTGTACACCGAGCTTCTGCATCTTCTCTCATTTGCTTCCTCCTGAACAAATTATATTATTCTTTATCAAGTTCTTACCCGAATAGCTTGAAGTCTTGCCTTTCTTATCAGTTAGTACCTCCGTTGCTCCAGGCATAACAGGGTGGCTTAAACTGGTGGGAGACCATCATTCTTACTGGTGTGATATTAATGGTTAAGATGTGTAGGAACTCAAGGTTAGCCACAGTTTTTGAAGAGTTGTTCAGTTATCTTTCTTTTTCTAGGAATCCTCAAATATAAACGACAAAGTGGAGCTCTTCTTTGTGCAATGCCTTTGAATAGAAGCTCTCCAGGACCCTGGTCATCCAGGTAGGGATCAAGGCAAGAGGCCAAAAAAATGACCACCGTTGGCTGCTCCCCAGTGTTCCAAGGGCAGGTTTAGCATTTTCAGGGCCAGGATCTGTGGCTGGCTTAACGGAGGTGGCCATCCCGGTATTCATCACTTATTTTCAACTCTCTGACCTCAGGTGCAAAGTGGGCCTGTCTTTTCTTGTGGTTGGGTTGAGTCATGGAACTAATTTTGGCCACTTAGTTGTGAGTAGAAGTGATATGTGTTACTTTCAGGTTAGAGTAGTTGCCAGTGTGAGACCTCTTTAGAGCTCATGTTCTGCTTATCATATTCAGTCTGGTGGGTGCTCTATCAGCCAGAGCAAAGAAACCTGGAGCAGAGCCCCCAGCTCACCCTTAATGACATGTAAGATGAACAAAAAAATCACATTTGTCATTCTTGGGCTTTTCCTTACTGCAACAGAACAGCCTACCTAACCGATATACAGATATACTAGAGCTAGGTCAGTTGTTTACTTAGGGCCTATCTCAAGAGTCACATATATGGGTGCCCATGAGACTCAGTATGAGTGAATGAGGTAGGCAGGGCATAAGAAAAAGACATGGACATGCTTTATTTGCATGTTAAACATTTAGGCATATTACTTGCTTTTACTCCAATTTCTTTTTTAGAAACAAGTAGCCTTTTTGGTCTCTTTAAAAAATACTTTCCTATTACATATAAAAGAGCAGTCAAAT
This sequence comes from Furipterus horrens, assembly GCF_987537825.1. Classification (NCBI taxonomy): domain Eukaryota; kingdom Metazoa; phylum Chordata; class Mammalia; order Chiroptera; family Furipteridae; genus Furipterus; species Furipterus horrens. The sequence goes on from NW_028327174.1 coordinate 163,884,492, forward strand.
ATGATAATAAATGACTATTCACCTTAAGTATTGGGTGCTCCATAGAAAGGGTGGTGACTATGGCACGTTGGACCACATAAATCCTGTCTAAACACAGCAGCTGGTTTTACTTAGCCCAAGGCATTTTCTGACCTGTAGGAATGTGAGCACAGACTTCCTGGGTCTTATGGTTTTCCCAGAAGTATGGAGTTCAGATTTTATATGAAACATCCTAATTTTGAAAGTTGTTCTGGAGGATAAAAAAATATATGCCATAAGGTCCATACTTTATAAACTTTGCCCTATACCCCCCATAATCTGTTATTCTCAAGTTAATAAAAAAGTTATTTGTAGAGGTTACACCTTTAAAACAGGACAAGCATATATCAGCTGACAATGTAATAAGAATAGAATAATAACAATTACGAAATATTTGTTGATTTCCTATTATATGTTCAACATCTCGCTAGGTGCTAGCAGAGATACTGAAAAACCACAAATAATTATTCCTGACTTTGGAAAACTTACAATCTAGTTGGGGGAAAAAGTCAAAAGAACTAATATAAACAATATAAACAAAAACAATGAAAATAAACAGTATTAGGGTTCTCTAGAGAAACAGCTGATCATATATATATATATATATATATATACACATATTCATAGATATATATAATATCTGTCTAGAATACATACACATACATACACTCTATACCTTCCATAGCCTGTGATATTTCATCTCTGTCTCCCTCACACACACAGACACCTAGAAGAAGATTTATTACAGGAACTGACTCACACATTATAGAAGCTGAGATGTCCCATCATCTGTCTGTAGCTGGAGGCTCAAGAAAGCTGGTAATACAGTCTGAAGAACTAAAAGCCAGGAAGCCAGTGGTATAGATTTCAGTCTGGGTCTGAAGACCTGAGAATCAGGGGTATGAAGGGCAGAAGATCAATGGTCCTGCTCCAGCAGTCAGACAGAGTGAATTCAGCCTTCACCTGCCATTTCATTCTATTCAGACCTTCAAGTGATTGGATACTACCCACACTAGGGAAGGCCATCCATTTATTCAGTTTCTCAATTAAAATGCTAATCTTTACAGACATTCCTAGAAATAATGTTTGACTATCTATCTGTGTATCCCATGGTCTAGTGAAGTGCACACACAAAATTAACCATTACAGACACTTTATAAAAATATGTAGTTAATGGCTGTGCTGTGCAATAAGGACTGAAGTGTGTTTAGAGGAGGGAAGAGGGGGATCCATGAGATTGGAATAGTCATAAAAGGCTTTGAGGAAAGAATGGGGATTGAGCAGAAAGTTGAAGAACGGGAGAGGTATAGAGGATATTCCATGTGAGGATGAGAATTTATGAGGGGGCTCAAAGCAAGGAGGGCTGCTTAACTACAGTGGATGGTGTCTGGGGAAGCAGGAGAAGTATGACTAGGAGAGACTATGCTTGTAAGGTACTGTATTAAGAAGGACCTAAAAAGTCAGGCAAAGGCATTGACAGTTGATGCTGTAAGTGGAGGCTCATTACTGCAGCCAGAAGATCAAGAGGAGACTTGAGACTAGAGCTGAGGGCCAGTATATAGAGTTGCGGCCACCTCTGTATATAATTAGCATCAGCTGAGTGTCCTGTTTAATGTCTGTTGTCACTAGTTTTCATGTATGTGAGATGAACGACATCAGTGGTAGACTCATATATGAAGCTTATTAAAAATAGAGATGTTTGGGGTCCCCAGCACCCTAACCTTCTGAGGATAGGGACTTGAGTGAGCTCTGTATAGAATTCTGATGCATGCTCATGTTGAGAAGCAGTGCATGTAGACTGGTGAAATAGAGGGCCTCAAAGCTCATTGGACTGATGAGTGAGTAAGACAAAATCTGGGTGGGAAGAGGATTTGTCTGGCATTATCATGCAGGTTGGATTAGAGGAAAGAACAACTGGAGTCCAGTTTCTGACATGCCGCCTCTCCAATCCAAGCCAGATTAACCTATTTACTGTCTCCTTAATGGGGCTTACCTGGTCTCATTTGAAAATCTTAACATATTGGGTTGGCCAAAAAGTCTGTATGGTTTTTTCCCATAAAATAAAAGACACAGTTTTCATTTTCACCAGCAACTATTGATTTGGATATTTTGAGTATGTTGGCTATCTCCCGCATGGTATAACATTGATTTTCTCAGTTACTGTCTCAATTTGATTGCTATCAACTTCAACTGGTCTACCTGACCGCGAAGCATCATCTGGTGAGAACTCTCCAGCATGAAACTTCACAAACCACTTTTGACCTGTTTGATCAGTCACAGCACTTTCTCCATACACTGCACAATATATATACATATATATTTTTTGCATTTCAGTTGTGTTTTTACCTTTCTTGAAATAATAAAGCATAATATGCTGAAAATGTTGCATATTTTCTTCAATCTCCAATATTAAAATTGCTACACAAAAATTCACCAATTTTGATAAGACTTTTTTTTTGAATGCATGTTGATATAACAGCCATCACAGTTTTGAATGAAGTTAAAGACAACTGAGTATTACTAGAGCCATCTTATGGAAAAACAACAACAATGAACTTTTTGGCCAATCCAATATTTATTGTCTGTGTGAGGGAGGCATTGATTTTAAGGTCTCATGTCATCTCCAGTTGTCTCAAATGCTTTCTTGGTTTCTGGTCCTACATACCAGATTGCAGTAAATATAGAAACAAAAAAAATGAAGATCTATTGGCTGGTAGCAGATTAACCATATACCAGATTTAGGCCTAAATTCCAAGTTGACTCTTTCCCTCATTCTTCTTCCACGGATGCCTTCCTTTCCAGTCTCATCTTAGAGGCAGCTGGATTTGTGTGCTTGACTGTGACATGTTCCAATGTGTCATCAGTGAGATATTTAAGTCTTATGTGCCTAGAGAATTGCCATGCATGATTGCTAAAATCTCAAGAACCAAAGTGACAGGTGATAGCTGTGCAACCCCTGAGGGTGGAAAGAAAGACTTTGCTTAAGGTGGAATGCACTAATCCATTGTATTAGCAAGTTGCCAGAACTGTCTTTGTCCGAGGTTACTTTTGTCAGCAGGAAGAATAAGGTAAAACACATGGGAGAAGTTTGGAGAAATCAGTGCTAAATTAAGATGCTAACAACATGTCCTGAGGATGGAAAACAATTTAGGGAAATGAAGCAATTGGTAAATATTGTCTGTTACATTGATAAATAGGATTTGGCAGCCATCCAGAGCCTACATTTAATTTGAAGCCAAAAATGCCTTCTGATTTGACAAAGCAATTTCGTGTGTGCTAGCGGATGTAGACTCCAAGGTGGGCAGCTGGTGATGCATGCTGGTGGAACAACTTTTGAAGAATATCACAGTGTGTTCATACAGTGGCCCCTTAGGAAACTGGTATATATTGTCTGTTAACCATTACATTGCATAAAGATAATGATAGGAGTTCTGTAATAAAGAAGAATTTAAAATTCTTATGAGCGATTTCTTTCACAATCTTTTCCATATGCCCCTATGTCATGTAAAATCATGCTAAGTGTAAGGAAGGTATGATGTAGATATATCATTGTTGCAAATCAAACTGAGGTGATAATTTTAGTCAGCATTGTTTTCAAGACCTACTGTGTGTGAAGCAAAATGCCAGGTTTTCTGGGAGAAACAAGGACAAGGTTAAGAAGTGGTTCTGGCCTTTAAGAGATTTGTATTTTGCTCTTTCAGATCACTTTTCTGTTTAGCCATGGGTGGGTTGATTTTTAATAGAATCCTGGGCTAACATCTCAAAAATAAAGAGGTGGGTGGGTTGAGCCAAGAGCTAGATATGTGATGAGGAGAGCCTAGAAGCCTGTCTGTGCTCAGTGGTATTGTCTCTACTCCAGTCTCCTGCCTCACATGAAGACCATTGCAAGAAATCCACAGAGTATAATCTCTCAGTTTGTCTCTTCATTAATCTTTCTGTTCTAGCATATATGCAATCCAAGGACTTGGCAAGTCTGATGGCTTCATGAGAGTACTCAGTGTGAGAGCCAGGAAGGGCCAGACCAGATCACTGCTTTTACCTTACAAAGGGACCCAAATATTCATCTCTTACTTTTAAGTCAGATGTTGACAGGCTTAGAAGAATCTTAAGCAGTGGCAAAGTTCTGACTTAAGGAAGATTGAAGAATTTCATAAACATAAAAATAGCTAATATTTATTCAGACCTTATCATCTGCCAGGCTCAGTCCTATGTCCTTTATATTAATTAGCTCTTTTAATCCACAGAACAATGCTATGAATCAAGAGTTTTTATTGTCCTGTTTTTTCAAAAGAGACAACCAAGGCCAAGGGTGGTTAAGAAATGTGCCCAAGTAGACACAGCTAGTAAGTGGCAGAGCCAGCACTGAAACCAGGTGGTCTGACTTCAGAGCTTGTACCCTATGGGGTCCACCCCCACATCCATGTTTACACTCTCCTATCCAAGAACAGGAGAAATAATTTTCTTGTTGCTTCCCATTGATACATTTGCTGTCCACCGGCCGTCTCTCTTGCTTTTCCTAACTCCTCTTTACTCCTGGTAATATGAGGCTGTGTAACTTTCCACAATCCCCTCACTTCCTCTCTCTCTTTGTGGATTTGCAGTAATGTTATAGGTATATTATAGAATAGGAAGTGGTTTCAAATAGGAAAGAAGCTATATAAATTGTGGAACATACAACACAATTCTATTTCAACTAAAATCATACTTCTTATCATGACATAAACTAAAATGAAGAAAGCCTACCAGCCCTATTTCAAGGAAAGACCCCCCCCTATTAACAGTGCTCTGGGTGGGGTGATAGTGAATTAAAATGAAGGAATTTGCAGAAAGAGATCAGGAGAAGCTCCCAAGACCCAAAGAAGTAGTTCTCTTAGAGTAAAAAGTCCCAATTTATAATCCCCATTTCTTATCATCTTTTTCTTCCTACATCCAGCTATATTTCCTTAGTATTTCTTACAAAACTTTCCAGCATTCAAGTATTTGAAGAAGAATTAGGATTCCAGCATCATTGTCTCTTAATATAATGTGATGCAAAGCTTAGTCCTCCATAAAATAAAATTTCAAAGTAAGCATAAAACCATGATGTGTTGATTGGCAGATGGAGCTTTATCAGGTACAAATTTCAGTTATTTTGAAGGTCTCATCTGTTACCAGGAAACTGAAGACGCTCTCCCATCTCGGACAAGAACCATATGCCATATCTGATGGCCCTGGAAGGAATACTGATGAATGTTTTTCTGAATGCATTCTAATTTTATAAATGTGCTGTAAGTACAAAAAGATATTGGCAAATTCTTATAAGCTTGACTTAATGGACAAGCTAATAGATACGTTTAGTTTCGTCTTCCCTAACTGTGTGCATGTTTTGCTTTTTAATTAAAAAAAAAGCAGCTTGATAAACACTGTTTCTAAAGGTTTAATTCAACTACTACTTATTGAAAACCAACTGTCTGCCTAGTTAGGTGCTGTGGAAGAAATAAAATTAGTATATGACAATATTTTCTACCCTCAAAGGATTTATTGTCTTTGAAAACTAACACTCTGAAAAGCAGAAAGTAATACAGTTTAATTCAGGACAGTTTTATTGTTTGCATAGGATATTTTAAGTTTGCAAAGAACTATCTTCTCTAATTCTTTTATAACCCCATGAGATAGTTGATGTTGCTACTATTTTATGAATGCAAAAATGGAGCATCTGAGACATGGAGTGAAAAAGACACATGGGTAGGAGACCCTGTCTTCTGCCTTCCAACTAGGCTTTCCCACCAAGGCATGACCTTTTTGTCACAATTTCCCCTGGGGGAGGTGGGTGAAACAAGCGCCTCAGTCTGACTGATGTGTGGTTGGAGTTTGTCTGGTGCCACATACCCTCTTGAGAGCATAATGCTGGCTGTGATTTGGGTATATAATTTAGACCTCACTTGAAGAATATGCTAGAAAGATATACAGGTTTCATTCTTTAAAACTGGTTGCTTAATTACGTTGAAAGTATCTGTTATGGGCTGAATTGGGTTCCTAAAAGTGTATAGTTTAAGTCCTAACCCCCAATACCTCAGGATGTGACTTTTATGACTGGTGACCTCATAAGAAGAAGAGATTGGGACACAGATATTTAAAGATATTGGAAAAAGACAGCTATTAACAAGCCAGAGAGAGAGAGGCCTCAAAAACAAAACAAAACAAAACAAAAATAAAACCAATGCGTCTAGCACCTTGATCTCAGACTTTACTGCTAGCCTCCAGAATTGTGAGAAAGTAAGCCATCCAGTCTGTGGTACTTTGTTGTGGCCTCCCTTAACATCTAAAACAGTACCTAAATTATTTTAAATTGGTTAGTCTTAATCTTTACCCTGTGTATCACTTAGCTTTTTGGCATGAAAGGGAACAGAACTCAGATGGTTCAAATAGAGGACTTTATTGAAGGGAGACCTATGGAGATGTGGCTAGAGTACAGGACACCAGAAACCAGTAGCAATGGAGAGGTGCCCCAGTGCCTAGGGCTAAGGGGGCAGGGGAAAATAGGCTTCCAGAGCCCAGTGAAAACTAGAGTTGTGGGCAAGAGGCTGTCCAGTGGGAGCTGCTGTTATGGAAAGACATGGATGCTATCATAGCAAAGGTTGCAGAAACGGAAGGAGTGAGGAAGAAATATTATATGTCAGCTGTCTTCTGATCTCTCTCTTAAAAAAAAATCTATTAATATAACCTGTCTTTATTTTTTATTTTTCTAATTTAAAAAATTACGGTTGACATATAATAATATATTAGTTTCAGGTGTACAGGAAGCCAGACAACAAGGCATATGGATGACTCTGTCTGCAGAGGTCAGCTTCCAGAGATGCTAGATGGTCCAAGAAGAGTGGAGAATAAATGGTTGGGAGAAACAGGATAATTGCACCAAAAAAAAAAAAAAAAAAAAGAAAAAGAAAAAAGAAAAGAAAAAAAAATATCAGCATTATAGTTTTTCAACAGAGTAGAGAAATACAGGGGCTGAAGTTATTATTTCTTCTCTAAGACCAGCAGCAAAGTCAATATCAAACTGCATCTACTTTTTGGTTTCTTCCTCCTTTCCTGTATTTTATGTTATGGGGAAAAGGCTTTCCCTGAGAAGAAACTTTTTAAGAGTTGGAAGAAAAATCAGCTCTTCCAAATGTCTCAATTTAGAGTTAATAGAAATGGAGGCACAAAAAGGTTGACCAACTCTCCCACTTGCTTCCCAGCAGATCCATAGGAAAGCTGACCCAGGATCTAGGGCCCATAGATCATTGATCACTACACTGATCCCTACCTTGACCTCACTGATCACATTTCTTACTAAACTTCCAGTCCGGTTGTTGAGCTTTAATACGAGGTTTCAGATAGAGTTATGAGCTACATAATGATGTTTTGGTCAATGATGGACCACATATATGACTGTGGTATTAAAGATAATGTATGGTGGTATACCATATGGCCCAGCAGGGGCCAGGTTTGTGTAAGTGCACTCTGTTATGCTTGCAGATAAAGGAAGTCGCCTAATGACACAGTTCTCAGGATGTAGCCTCATCATTAAGCAGTGCATGACTGTATAATCAATTCTTTTAAAAAGTTAATTGTGAAACTTCTCTAGGAGTTTATTGAGAAAGTAAAGGAGAAAAAAGGGAGCCATGGTTTGTTATATTTTATTTTTAGACATGAATAAAGAAAGGCTGTGTAATTCAGAAGCAGCCAGATGGCCGGCATTCCATTCAGCTGTGGTCAGTTTGTGACTAATCGACAAGCCAGTCTAGGGGAGGATCCCTGAGGTAAACCCTAACGCTGGGGCCTGAGCCCTGGCAATGATCCAACCCTTCTCTGCATTTTTGGTTTATCCTTTGCGCTTCCTCACTTATCAAGTATTTATTGTCAACAAGGAGCATTTGCACACAGTGTGATGGGGTAATGAGATAGTTAGGTTTCCTCCTGTTATTAATGGGGAGTGCTGATGGCATGAATAATTTTCTCTTTTTGTAAATGGGAATTTAATTATTGATGCCTTGTTTAGGCAGTGACAAAGGTGTTAGCTATACACATTGCAATTGGAGGCCTTAGTGGGCCTGAGGCTGTAAGGCCAGCCTAGGCTTTGCAGTGTTCTTGAAATAAATTGCTTAATTGTCTAGGAGAGGAAGTGTCTTTATCTGTCTGGCTAACTAGCTAGCTAGCTAGAGAGAGACACACACACACACACACACACACACACACACACACGCTGTTGTCTGAAGACATTTTTATCTAAAACACATCAAGGAAAACAAACCTGTAAATTCCATTCCTAACGAAGTGGAATCACATCAAATCAGTGAGAAACTAGTCCTTTCATACTCAACTACAACATTAATTGAATTCTTAGCATCACTGGAGGAATGTTTATTCATACAGTAAGAATTTTTTTGTGGACTGACAACTCCCATTAGTTCTTATGGGACAATAGAAGGAACATGAGGTCTCTAACTCAGTATTTCAATTTCTATGGCTTGCTTTGAAGAAATTCAAAGCTCTCTGAATACCACCCCTGCTACCCTCCACCCCTCCACCCCCACTGGCAAAGAGAAAATAAAAATGAAACACTATAATGTATTTCTCAAGGAAGAGAAGTTTGGGTTACTACTTTTTATTTTTTTTTAAATCCAATTAGTGTCTCTGTTTTATTCTTCTCAGCTTCGTGGGGAAACAGAGCAGGGAGTTGGAGCAGGTGTCTCTTTCTATGGTGGAATGAGATGTGAGGTGAACTTCAAGGGAAGCAAGTCTCTTACTTATGTGGGAAATAAGTGCCTATGATTTTGATGAAGTTAGGTGTGCGGTAATGCAGGCATCTCAGAATGAATGTGGCCCCGGTGAATATCCTGGAATTTTGCTACAGTGCAAATTCTGATTCTGCAGGATTGGGGTGGGGCCTGAGAATCTGCATTTCTGAGACCCTCCCAGGTGAGGCGAGAACAGCTGGTCCAGGGACCTCACTTTGAATAGCAAGGGTTATTGGACCAGACAGCAGATCCTTGAGGTACTAAATTTTTCAGATAGGTAAACAGTAGCTAAACTTTAATAATTTTTTGTTCTTTATACTTCTTTTTGGTTATCAGAATGATTGCTTTATTTTGATTTATTTTTTGCCAATCTTCCACAAACAGATTTTTGCTGTAAAAAAAACTTCATTTTCTTCTAAATTTTCTGAGTTTTAAAGTATCTGGGACAAGTTGGCCTCAGAATAATTATTTTCAGAATTTTTAAGATTGGAAGCCACATGAAAAAGTATAGCCAACACCTTGTTATAAACAAGGATATTAAGCACCTTCTCACCCTACTTGGGGTATTAGGTTAGCATGCCTTTCCCAGTTTGAATCTTTCCTCCTTCATTTAAATCCTTCTCCTGCTCTTCTTAGCTATTCAACCAACCAACTAACTGTCAGAGGTTCTGGAAAAATGTATTTTTTTCTCTAAGTGATGGTCTGTGACATCTTTATCAGTGTTGACTATTCTCCAGAGCAGATCTTATTGGTTCTGGCCCACAAACCCTTCTTGTGTCCCCCACTTTATTTATTCTTCTTCAGATGTTACCTGTATACTCTTAAATTGCCAAGTGCTTTTTCCCTAAGGTAGCTAGGCCCATTATTCCAGGTAAATGAGAAGAAACAGAAAAAAGTTGATAGAAGGAAAAAAAAACAAACAAACAACCCATTAATATTGGATCACCCTAGCAGTGTTAAGGTTGAAAACTGCTCAAGAGTGGACTAAGCATGGTGTGTGTATGTAGCTGGGTGTAAATGGTACGTTAACCTTACAAATAAACCAGTCCTGCCCACTCCCACCAAATCCCACACTTGCACAGCCCAGGAGGATGACAAGGCTCTCTGAAAATTCAGCCGTCCACCTGGCCCTCCCTTCTCCTCCTCCTCCTCACAAATGAAACAGAACAAAACAAAATGTGAGGATGCTTTGGAAGAACTCTAATAGAAACCTCATTCTCACTTTCCCTCCTATACAGCAATGCAGGCCTGATCCAGCGAAGGATGGGACTCCATCCTTCCCTCCTGCCTGCAGTTAACAGCCCTGAGTACCTTCCAGGAGGTTCACAGGGACGGGTAGGTAAATGATCTTCCTGATCAAGTGCTGAAAGATCAATACTTATTAAAAAAAAAAAAAAAAAAAAGAGGGAGAGATGAGATGGGTATGTAAGAGAGGGAGGAAGGGATCTCAGACCAATTATTTTTCTACAAAATACTTTATGTGACAACAGCGGCAGCCCCCAAAGGGCAGCGTGTAACAACAGAGCCTAATTAGAATGATTTCAGTGTAATCATTAACTTGCATCTAACACCTACGAGACTATTTCTGTTTAAACTAAAACATGACCTGCATGCTGGAGAGGCCTTGTAAACTGTCTCTGCAATAAAATATGTGACAGGAAAGGTCAGAGCTGCTCTCATTTGAATTGCAAGTAGGGAGCCGCTCTGCGGTGGCCAGTGTAGCAAGCCGGTGACTGGCTCTCCCAGGCCTTCCTGCCAGCAGCAGCAGTTGGAGAGACCCTCTAGGATTAATTACTGGGATTGCAAAACAAGGATTTTGCTTCACCTGCCTCTGCCCACTTTCCTTTCCCCTCTTCCAACCAGGACAGAAGCAAGGGTCTCTCATGATGTTTGGAGAAAAAGGTGATTTCCTTTGTTGTCGCTATGAGACTGGAGGTCGCTGCTGAGTGGCCTGATCTGCCAGATGCAGACACCTGCAGGCCGGCCCCTGGGCCAGGTCTAGCCTGTGCTGGCCTTCCTAGCGCGTCCTCCTGCCAGCCAAGCAGGGGAGGGCTTGCTAATAAACTCTCTTCCCGGCAAGAGTGATGCCAAGGCATCGCCTTCCGCTGGGCTGCGTGAAAGCAGCTATCACATCAGCAAGATGCAACTTGATTTGCAGGTCTCCAGTGAAATTTAAGAAGGCAAACTGTAAAACGTTCAGGGAAAAGGAAGCATGAAAACATTTTTAAGGAAAGCATTTAAAAAGTCAGAGACAGACATAATAATAAAAAAAAGTTGGCAGGGTAGGTTTTATTTATTTATTTTGAAACATTGCAAAGAGCTCTGTTTGCAGTATTTATCTGCCTCTTTTATTTTATTTTATTTTTTTAGGTCAGCCTTGTAAGCAAGTGGGTTGAATTCATTTCCTTTTTCCTTCGGTGACTTTTTAAAGCACTATATACGCTGATATCTTTTTTGCACTTCTGGGGATTTATAAAGCTATAACATTTAGTCCATAAGCCTGACTTGGTGAATCCTTCGTTTCTCCTCTGCCTCCCCCCATCCCTTTCTCTTTCCTTCCTCACCAGCCTTGAATGCAGGGCCTCTCTTTGTCACACACACTAATTGGCCCTTTCCTCTCCATTTCTTTGTAATATTGGGTTGGCCAAAAAGTTTTCTTTTTTTTTTCCTTACAGTGGCTCTAGTAGTGCTTCACTTGAAAGGATTTTGTTTGATTATATTGTGACAATTGTCATGTCAGTGTGCATTTAAAAAAACTTATCAAAATTGGTGAATTTTTGTACAGCCATTTTAATATTGAAGATATTTTTGGCATATTATGCTTTATTATTTCAAGAGTGGTAAAAACACAACTGAAACGCAAAAAAGATTTGTGCAGAGTATGGAGAAGGTGCTGTGACTGATCTAACATGTCAAAAGTGATTTGTGGTACTATTGACATTTTGGCCAAATAATTCTTTGCTGTGGTGTGGGGCTGTCTTATCCATTGGAAGATGTTTAGCAGCACCCCTGGCCTCTACCCACTAGAAATGAATTGAGGGAGATAGCCAACATGCTCAAAATATCCACATCAATAAAGTTTTTGATAAAAATGAAAAATATATCTTTTAGTTTATGGAAAAAACTAAATGGACTTTTTGCCCAACCCAATACTTGCTTCATGTTTTCTTTTGTGATTGTTTTTCAAATCTTTGTCCTCACTTTCTTTAATACAAATAACTGAAAAGGATAAGAAAATTCAAAATGTGTTTGTCCAACAGCAAAGAAAAAAGCAGGTTTGGCAAACCACAGACACGTCATAGAGGTAGCTGTTCTTACCATTCTGCACTCAGTCCAAGGGTTTCTGTGCTCGGTGCTTTCAGGAAGACATTATTCACCAAACATTTACTTGTTAAAGATGGTAAGACAGAATGTATTCAAGACTACTGCAATAGAGGGCAAAGTATTGTAATAGGGGAGAGACTGAGCTTAACTCTAAATATAATAAAGACAGCTGGAGATTTGTAGCTAGACTGGGGCCGGTGGGGAGGGGTCAAACAGTAGATGGAAAATAACTAAGAAAAGATGCCAGAGGTAGGGGGAACTCTTGCTAAATGGCCTTACAGGACTCTTGCTTAAGGCAGACCAAGGATTTAGATATCAAAGGAGGGGGTTTCCTGCTAAAAGCAGTGCAAGGTGGAGGCCTCATCCGAAGGGTTCAGAGGAGCCTAACTAAAGTCTGATCAAGAAGGAAGTCTTTGTCAGCACTCTCTTCTAAGTTGGCTAGCTGGGGTGTTCCCATGCCACCAACTTTGACACAACAGTGGACAAAATAATATGGTACTGGATTGATTCACACTACAGACCCCTATGCAATTCCTAAACAGATCTTAATTTCTGAAGCAGATTTATGTTGCAGATACTATTGTTGGGAAAAAGTGATTCCGAAACATGTTTAACTCTAGGTTTAAATACTTCAATTGCTTTTATTTCTATCCCTATAGTACTAGAAAGATCTACCTTTGGAGGTGGAAAATAAAGTTTAAATTCTAACTTTGCAAACATCTGCAATATTCAATATAACCAACCTATAAAGTCAGCTTTGATAGGGTCCAAGTTGGAAACCATTGTTTTTCTCTTTTTCTCCCACCACCTTCAAAAAGTTGAACCCCACCAACTTTTCACCCCACAGTCCCACAGCTTTTCAGTGCCTTTCAGTTGTCAGAATTTATTTTGACAATTAAAGCTCATTTTCAGGCATTAAATTCCAGTCCAGTCCATTTTAAAACTTGAAGCTCACATATAACCGGAAGCTTTCTCTTCCTCTCTGCCCCCCACACCATGTCTGTCAGCCATCATCTCTGGCCAGACCTGCAATGAGGAAGTAAGTGGGCATGGATGGCACCCTATATCCTCCTTCTTTCTTTGTTCTTTATCTCTTCCTGTCCCTGGGTCCTCCAGAGTTGAGGGTGGGGGAGCAAGGACGAAGAAGAGATGAAAGTTTCTACCTGGCTGGTACTATTTGCAGTTTTCCTTTGGCTACCATGGCACCTATCATGTCCTCCATGCCACCCAGGGGTCCTTCATAGGTCCCTCATGGGGACCCCTGCAGTGTACAGTATACTGGTCTATTCTCTTATATCCCCCCTCAAGTCCTGCCTGTGATAGGCTACCTGCCCCACCCCCACCCCCGCAGCCTCTTACTTTTGGGGTCTTCTTGCCCTGACAGGAAGCCCTCTTGTGTTCTAACCAGATGAATAAGACAAGGTTCCCTTCTCAGCCATGGGAGGTCCACACATCCTTGCCACACATGGGCTGCAAGGACAAACTGGAGCCCTACTGCCTTCAGAATTCTCTGACTTTCCGGCCTTGAGGCAGCCAGCACATCATGGTTTGTTAAGTTCCAAACACCAAGGACACATGTCCTGCTCTTGCTAGTAGTCTCGAATGATACCTCACTTGTGTGGCTACATCAGGATGGAGTGGCGAGTTTTTTTTTTTTAACTCAGCAAGACTCCAGCCAAGGACTGGAACCTCAGTCTTATCCTGTAGACCTCCCAGTTTGGCTGATGACTCACCCATTTGTTCTTGTTTTCAATAAAGTTCAGTATCTGAAAGCTGTGGTGGGATCCACCTCTGAGCAAGATCTGAAGGAACAGGTCAAGCCGCTCCTCTATGTGTGGGGGGTAATCATAGCATATTGTCCTTAGCTTTAGCTGGCTTTCTGAGAAGAAAAAAAAAAAAAGCATAAAGTAATCTCACCACAGACACAGGCCAAGAAACCTCTCTGAATCTCAATTTTTCTTCTTCTGTAAAATGACAGAAAATGAATGAGCCTCCCTTGTTAGGGTTGTTGCGAGGATGAGATGAGATGATGTACATGGAGGTGCCTGTCATAGCCAAGCTCTCTCTTGTCCTCCCGAACTGTCTCCTTTTTTCCCTCTTATTTAATTTTTCTGACTATTTCTCCTGTGCCCTTAGGTTGACAGGCTGGGGAAGGATCTCTTGGAAGTATTGGGGTTTCAATTCAGAATTTTTAGAAAAAGAAGATAATATCCATTTTATTGATGGAAAAAGGGGAACTTCAATAGGAAAACCCAGGACTTAACCATTTCCAGGACTTCTCAGGTGTGGGAGCAGGACTGTTTAGTTAGAAATTTGCTTTACAAGTGTGGTGCAAATGAACTCGAAGACAAACAGGGAAATGCCCTGTCCACCCCTACGCCTAGGGAGGAAGGGGCGCCCTTAAATGCCTGCTACCTTAGCTCTTTGCTCCTTAGTGAGCTCTTAATTTATAGCTTGCAAGGGGGTGGGGGGAGACACCTCAGGGAGTGGCAGCTTCAAACCCCCTCCCTGCCGTGTCCCCTGCCTGCGTGTAGTGCTCCTTGTGATAAATGATAGTTTGGGGTGTAATATCTGCTGTGATGGATCACAAAGGAGTATGAAAATTCATAAGACAGTGTTAGGTTGTATTTCACAAGACTCTGTGTGTGTGTGTGTGTGTTTTCATTTTGTAGCCCCATTAGCGCTCTCAGTGATTGCATAGAGTTATGCCATTTTGACAATTTATTGTCTTCCGTCTGCTCCATTCTTCCATGCACCGGTTGGAGGGAGATAACTACTTGTCCTTTGATGCACAGATGGCTCACAACCCCTCTTGTTGCCCTTGAATGTTTGGCTTTTGCGCTGTGCACGCGCGTGCGCGCGCGCCTGTGTGTGTGTGTGTTTGTGTGTGTGTGTGTTTGGCTTGAGGGCTCTGCCTTACTCACTTCTGCTCGTGCCACTCTCAGAAGTTCTCAGATTCCCAAGGTGCTGGGCACAGCTGCCACAGAATAGTGCTACTCCCTGAATGTTCTAGAATTGGCAACAGGGTGGGGGACGGTTGCAGAAAATATTGGAGAGTTTGTTTTCTTTAGAGAACAGAGTATCGGTTGATTATGGAAACATACAAAGGTTTTTTTTTTTCTGTCAAAGTTGAATGACATCAAATACTAATAAGCAGCACTCATGTTGTTCTAAATATTATACCAGTCCGAGCCTATTCTGGTGACAACAGCTGCGCAGCTGCTGCTGCTTATTCTTTTTCCTCTCTCTTTTCTCCTTTAATCTGAAGGGGCATCGTGATTTGGTGGGAAAAGCCACCAAAGCAGAAGATGTAGTTTTACTTCCAGTTCTACTCCATTTCACCATCTGACTCTGGCTGACACTTTTATTCTCTCCCCACCAAAAGTGAAGCGATTAGACTGGGAGGCTGCTGCTCTGATACAATAAGGCCCTGTGGTTGGAGCTGAGGGGACAAGGCCTTCTCTGTCTGGAAGAAGCTGTGGGGCAGTTAAGATCCCTGGAGTTCTGTGGTTTGTGTGTGTGAGCAACTGGTCCGAGTATTTGTGCGTGTAGAGAACAGACTGACTTGACCTGGAAGTGCTTGTTGGAGGTCACTAGCCTTACGGCAACCATAGAGAAACCCCTCCTTTCCTGATCCCTGAAGAGTTGTGTCTTGGCTGTGCCTCCAAATGCTGTCTTTTCATCTTCAGCCAAATTTTGAGCCTGGCTAGCTCCTTGGAACAACTCCCTTGAATTTCCCACAGGCCCAGCAGAAGAGAAATAAAGGATCTACTTAATTGGGCACCTGGCAGAATTTCCAGCAATGCTTAGCGGCACCCGAGGGGAGCTCACAGAGGATGTTGGGATAATAATTAGACAATGTACGAGAGCCATTTCACTGTAATACTGGGAGGAAGAAGGTGCCTTTGCTTGGCAAAGCTCTTATTTTGATCCTCTTAAGATTTAGAACTTTTTACCTTTACAACATAAGATACTGCCATTTACCCAGGCCTCTGAGGGGCTTTGTACCTACTGATATGTGAAGCGGCTCCTGCCAGGGATACCCCATTGCTTCGTGTGACAGGGGAAGCCAACTCGCTTAAGACACCATTTTAACTTCTTTTCTCTTTTCTCAATGCCGCTTGATTCAAGGCAGGGTTCTATGCAGAAAGCAAAGGTGGAAAAAGCCCCCTTGGCTTAAATAAAATAAACCAAGTTTGCTGTTTCCTGCCAGGCCCGTGCCAGGCTGGGGGAGCATATGGATGTACTTAGGTTGCAGGCAGCTTGCTGGAAACATTCCAGAGAGTTTGACATAATGAAAAGAGAAGAAAACTTAAAGTAGAATTGTCAACATATACTGCTAACTGACTACGTGGGTCATTAGAAAAAGACTTGTAGACATTGTTGCCATCATAGTAGACATAAATTTATTAAGAGCTAATAATGATAATGATAGGCATTATTTACCAAGGGCTCTCTCTTACTGATGAGTTACAGATGCACTATCATTTTATTTTCAGAGATATCCTATAAAGCAAGTTTGTTTATTCCCATTTGATAGATGAGGAGACTGATGGTTAGCAGCTAAGTAAGTGACCAAGGTCCCACGGCACCTGTGGTAGGCAGAATACTGGCCCCCACAAAGATGTCTGTGTTGGGTTACATGGAAAAGGAGAATTAAGTTTGCAGATGGAATTAAGGTTACTAATCAGCTGACCTAAAGAAAGGGAGGTTATCCCGGGTTACCTGGGTGACCCCAGTATAATCACAAGAGTCCTTAAAAATGGCTGAGAAGAAGCCATTGTCAAAGTGGTGTGATATGACAGAGATGTGATTGGCTATTTCTTGCTTTGTTGATATAAGGGGGCCACGAGTCAAGGGATGTGGGCAGCCCCAATAAGCTGTAAAAGACAAGGAAACAGTTTCCTCTTGAGAGCCTCCCGAGCGAACACGGTCCTCTTGACACCGAGTCAGACTCCAGACCCACAGAGCTGTAAGATAATACATTTTCAGTGTTTTAAGCCACTTACTTTGTGTTAATTTATTATAGCAGCAGCAGGAAACTAATATAGCACATTAGGGGCAGAGCCAGGACTAAAAACAAAACACAAAGTTTATCCTTGTTCTACTATGCAAGATGACCTCTGAATTGTTTGACATATAAAAATAGAGCCAGAAAAACCCTACCTGACTTCCTAAGCTCTTTTCTCTCTTCATCTTTTCCTCATTTTCTCTTATGCTCAGTCTATGTGCTTCCTCCCTCCCTCTCTTTCTTTCCCTAAATTAACAGATTCTCGCTGTAAAAGAAATTGATTCTTCACTCCAAAGTAGGTCATTATAACAAAGGTTTTAAATCATTTGGTCCTCCCATTTGTGAAATATAGACTTCACTTTAATCTTCTGTGCATTACTAGCAGTAAAAAAAAGGCCCATAATTTGTGAAAAATGGGATTTTTTCCCCTACTATCAATCATCCTGACAGATATGTAAGTTTTTTAGTCCTTTTTCACCCTCTGACTCACACCTGGAAGTCAGAAGGATCAGCATTCATCCACCCTCATGCTGGCTGTACTTCTAGTACCAAATTTAGGAACTTACTGAAATATTTTGTCCCAGTAGACAAACTGATGATAGAAACCCCGTTTCCTCTGATAATTTCTTTCAATCTCCATTCTCTGTCTTAGAGCTTTTTTTTTTTTTTTTTCCAAATGTAAGCAACTCTTTTATTCTCTCAAAACTACTGAGTTTATTTTGAAAACCTGACACTAGGCTTGCTTTGTTGGGAAAATATTGGGATACATAGTTAGAATTTGTGTTCTTCCCATTTTTGCCCTCAGGTATGTTGGAGAAGCTGGTATAGTCTCTGGGATTGCCTGTTTACTTCAGAAGATCGCCTGAACAAACACGGCAGATCTACTCTCATCCAGGACTTAGTTCAATGGAACAGTTATAGAGATGAATAAAATACTCCTGTTAAACTCTACGATCTGAGTTTACTGGTTACAAAATAGAGGCCCTTTGCAATGATCAGCTTATATTGTGATGTCTCTTTCCTTATCTCTCTTCCTTTCTACAGAGTACATAATCTTTGGGCATACTGGAACTATGAGTTATATGTTCCATGAATTCCTAGCACAGGTTACTTGACACAACTTCATATAAACTTTGGAATCTGGCAGGCCTGTGTTCAAATCCTGGTCTGTTATTTGTCTACTGCGCGCCCTCTGGTTACTTTGTCTTTTTGATCTATATTTGACTCAACTGTTAATTGGGGCATGGAAATCTACAGTGCTCTGAGGATTAAATGAAACAATGCAATGAAAGCACCTCGCAAAGTCTTAGCGTTGCACAGGGATTAAACATATGGAGCGACTTTGCCCAGATCTGAATTCTAGCTTCCTCAGTTACTAAGAAAGTTACTTAATGGTTTTGTTCCTCAGTTTCCTCATCTGTAAAGGAAATATAATAATAGCATTTATTTCAGAAGGTGGTTTTATGGATTAAGGAAATGCACATAAAGATGCCCAGATCACACACTTGCATGCAATAATATTATTTATTAGCATCAATAAATAATAACACCTTATATTCTTCCTTTGATATTCATCCCCTTTTATTTTATTTAATTTTCTCTCCTTTTTTGGACCTCACAATAATACATGGAAAGGAAAAGTTAGCTGATTCTAAGAATTATTCCAAAATTCTTTCCTGTTCTTTAAAATGTTGTAACTAAAATGTGGGCAAAGATCCAAAGTCAATTCTCCACCCTCATATTTCCTTAAGGTCCGAAGGGAGAGAGACTGTAATTTTGAAAAATCATGTTCCAGAGCTAATGGAAGTAAGACTTCCTGTGGCAGAAAAAGTAATTTTTTCTCCCACCCTGGATCAGACTCAATATTTGTAACAAATAGAACTGCTGTGGGCTTTACACTTAAAACAACATCTTTGTTTGAAAAATTATGTATACATATGTTTAGTTTTCTAAATAACAGTGCCACAATATGGTGTGCCAGAAATTGCAGTCAGCTCTTGATTTTCTTTTTTTATTGCAAGAAAAATTTTACATAGCTGAAAACTGCGCTTGTGTCGGAGCCCAGAATTGTCAGAGTTTTAAGTGTTGATTCTGTCCTCCGCATGTCCTTATGAAGTTCTTTTTTTTCTATTTTTTGTGATGGTCTGAGCAACCTCTTTCATGATATGGTATAATAAAACCCTCCTTCAAGTCTTTCCTGTCCTTTGGTATAAGAGCCAAACTGAGGGTGACATCTTCCTTTCCTTTCAACTCCCCTTCTCCATCAATATCATGGCACATTTGAAGGTTTAAAACAAAGCTATGTTTGAGTTATCCAATCATGAAAAGCACCTGAGAAATGTCTGAGCAAGTGAAAAACACTTTACCTTTTACATGCTCTGCTTAACTCTGAAATGACTGGATGGAATTTGAGCTGAGAACAAGCATGAAGAATCACAGAACAAGTGGTAATTGTTTTCAGCCTGTCAGAAGTGCCTGAAACCAGTGTACCCTGGACCAATGCAATGCCCTACTCCACAGTAGCCAGGAAACTAGTTTTTTACAGTGGCTTTCTCCTCGGAGTCCCACAGCTGAATGCTCTGCACACGGGTGGAAGTTCTTCAAGGAACATGGGTGGAGTACAGTGAGGGCACTTCTTGAATGGCAGGGAGGTATAAAATTCAGTTGGTGGAGTTCAGTGATTCAACCTTGGTGGCTTCTCTAAAGGCCAAGGCTACAGCCATATGGTTCAATACTTGAGCAGTGGTGTGACGAGATGCCTGAGCTCATGGCCTTGTAGCATACAGAGTGTTAGAGTGGGAGGGAACTCACAGACTACTAGTTCAATCTTCACTTTACACGAGAGGGAAACTGAAGTCCTTAGAGAGGTCACTCCTGCTGTATCTATTGGTTACATTTATTGTTTATAGTTGGCATCTGGAAGAAACTCAAGGTCCCTCTGCCCGGCTCCCTTCCTCCTTACTTTAGGAGTAAAGCAAGATGGGCCAGGTTCCAGGTAGTCACTCCATTTCCAGGAAGGGGAAGAGTGATGACTAGTTTCAGGCCTTGAAATGTCCATAGCTCTAGGGGAGGGACTACTTTTGCATTCCACTCTCTTAGAAATTGTTCTCTTTCTTCTAGAAGCCTGGGGAAATGAGAGCATCTCATGTCTGTTCTTACCCTTCCATTCTTCCCAAAGCCTCCCAGAAATTGCTATCCTAGTCAGAAGAGACCAGCATAATTGCTTATACCAATTGTCTTGTGCACAGTGGAAGCCAGAGAACACTTGTTTGTAGTGTGTGTGTGTGTGTGTGTAGGGGGACAGACATGGAAGCCCACCTCTAGCCAGCCAGGGCTACATCTGAAGTTTAGATTTTGATTTTGAGGAAAAGGAGACACAGCAGGCCTTTGATACAGTTTGGTTCTAGAATACCTTATAGCTATACAGGCTGGGCCACAATGGCCTCCTGTCTACTCCAGTCTAGTTCTCCAGAGTTCCACATTGGGGCCTGGGACCCCTGCCTGAGTCCCAGCTCCAGGCCAGGCCCGTCTTGGGTTCAGTTTCCTGCTCACTGTGGCTCAATCAGCAATGAAATGCTAACTTGCATTTATCTTTTGTGCATTTCCTCCTTTCTGTGACCTTGTGCAGAGAGACGGGTGACTGGTTGAGGGAGAGTGGTAGTGGGATTGGATTGGGCAGCCAGGAGACTTTGTTTTGTCTTCTAATCCTCTATCTCTGTCCAGCAGCATGTATTCCATTTTTGTAATGCCCTCACTAATCATGCTGCTCAGTCCTTTTGAATTTAACCCAAGCAGACCCAAAGTTATGTGGCAGGCACTATTGTAAAGGGTCTATGGATAATAACTCACTTACTTCTTACAATCCACCTTTGGTGTAGGTATGATTATAATCATCATTTTACAATTGCAGCCACTGAAGCACAGAGAGGTTGAGTCACTTGTTCAAAGTCACACAGCTAGTAAGTGGAGGAATTGGGATTCAAATCCAGACAGTAACATGCTGGTAATCACAGTACAACACCACGTACATGGGAAAGCAACTGGATTGCAAGATGGGACCTCCCCTCAATAATGGTGTTGCCATAGCTACTACTCCCAATGCCCTTCCCTAAAACATCCATCCTCGATAATAAAAGCTGGATCCTTAGCAGATAATTCCCAGGAAATCCCTTGATTCTTTTCATTCCTCAAACCCTTGAAAACTCCATTTTGACTTTTCCATGCTCTTTCCCATTTTATAAACCCAAACTCTTCCTTTGACCCTGGTGATCCTTGTCATCGCCACTTAAGAGTGGTGTCAATAAACACGTGTGCTGTAAACGCCCTGGTCCATAGCAGAATCTGAATTTCTTAATCCCCACTCACAATTTTCATAAAGGGATGTGCAAATTTTTTTGACCCAGTTGCAAAATATAAAATTGTTTTCTGTGGAAGCTTTTCAGAATCAGACAGATTTGAGTTTGCTCTCCACTTTGCCACTTTTATAACCCTCAGGCAAGTTACTTAACCTTTCTGATTCTGACTTAATAAGGTCTGTGCAATGGGAATGATTGCTATCTTGCAGAACAGCTCTGAGGAATAAATGATATAAGCAGTTGAAGTATCTGTCACAGTTCCTAGCATATGTGGATTCACAGATTTTAGTTCATTTACCTGTTTTATGACTTTGTTTTGGGAGCTGATAGGGATTGGGCAGTTTGTAGGAACTGTGTCGTGTTCTCTGGGAAACCAAGAGAATGGGTGACTGAGAGGGACAGAACCCTTATGCAAAATGTTGCTTCAGCAGCTGGAAGCAGGTGCTGGGGTGGGGAATTGCAATTAGTGAGAAACAGAGAACAAGATGGAATTTTTACTAATAGTAAAGAAAAGCAAAAATGCCTTTTTCTTTGTCTCTTCTCAGAAGGGCACCAACTTACTTTTCAAAGTGGACACAGTACATGTTGTTGACTGACAGACCACAGAATGTTATAGAAGGTTTGAAGGGCAGGGAATATAATATTAATATCTATGTGATGCTTTTATGTTTTAATTTTGGTGGAGGAAGCCTGAAGCCTGGGGTAACAGCTAGTATTTTCATTTGCTTCACCTGAAGTTATATTGGTAGGGGCCCTCAGGGTAAAGAAGAAAAGGATTAGGTTTGGGAATGGGAAAGGGTATGAAGAAGTTGTAATAAAATAGATAAGTGCAAGAGCTTGAGGAATAAATACAGATGAATTTCAGTCAGAGAATAAAAGGATATGGCATAAAGACGTTTTGAGGGGAGAAATACACCCATAGGGTAGGCTTTGCTGAATGGAAGAGAGAATGCGAGAAAAGTAATGAAAAACATTTAATATTGTGGAGCTCCCTAAGAGGTGCGCAGATATTGTTGTTTTACGGTGACGGAGGGCCCATCATGTACAGGGGCTGGTGTATTCTTGAAAACCTAATGTAGGAAAATGTGGTTGAAGGAAGGAATAAGCCTAACATACATGGAGGGAAAGGTGGATTTTGCTCTGACTTGTCCAGAAAATGAATAAATAAAAGATTATTTGATTTGTAAATTCTTAATAAAAATCATTTGTAAATGAGTTGAAGCAATTTGCAAAGTCTGCTGTTGACACCAACACAACCACACCCTCACCTAAAGCAAACAAAGGGGCAGAGTTTTCAAGAAAGGCAATTTTCCTGACAGGAGGAAAGACCAATTTGCAGTATTAACATACACAGGAGATATCCACATCTCCTGTGTATCAGAAATTCCTCAAGAAGAGTCCTGCTGAAGTTATAAGTTACTCATTAAAAATGAATATATTTGGTGATCCTTTGCCGCCATCTGAACCCTGCTCATCTTCGCTCTTTGATATAGTTATTAGGGCTGAATGCGGGTAACAGATCAGACAACCACAATACTGTTTGTTTGTTTATTTTTTTTCAGTATCAAGTGACACCTGATGATGGCAGCCATGACTTAAACATGGTATGAAAGTGAAAACAGACCCACCAGTGCTGGCACTACGGGCTAGATGTTGGTGGGCTTTAGCCACACCACTCTCAGAGCCAGGAGATATTAGACAAGGAGGAACTGCTAAGGCAGATGGGCTAATTCAGGGGTTCTGAATCTTACCGTAAGGATGGACTTCTTCAGAAGCCAATTAGTTTAGTCTGCACTCAGTGTTGGCATCCCTTCTGGAGTGTCGGGGGTGGGGGGTCTATTTCTGCAAGTGGTTGTTGGGCTGGTCTAGCTGTAACAAAGTTGTTGTTTGTTTGTTTGCATTGGTTTGAAATCCACCTTTTAGCTATATATCTATATTTAAGAATATTCCAGAGTAGGTCTACTTTATGCGGTTACAGATAGTAAAGGTAACTTGATTTATTTTTTGATTCGGAAAAGAAATCCTGTTTCTAGTGACAATTCTTGTCACTCTCCGCACCATCAGGTTGGGCTTTGCTGTGCTAACAAACAACCCCATTAAGCAATGCCACTCAGAAACTTTGTTTTCTTTATGTAACTTGGATACTTCTGTTGCATTTTTGAGGGCTAATTTATGTATGCAGACTGAGCAAAAGAATGATACCATGTGTTTAGTGAATGTTAGATTATTTTCTTTGAATTGAAAAATTTTGTGGAATATAGATTTTTAACTCACACTCTAATAATTCTTAGTTTACATTTGCATACTGTGTTATTCCATATTTCACATCCACCAGGGCTTTTGCCTCTGCTGCTCCCGTGCCCCACCTGAAAGGTGCTTCCCCTAGATGTCTTTGTGGCTCCCTCTCTCGTGATTTCCAGTTCATTACTTAAACTTCACTTTCTCAGTAAGGTCTCCCTCCAGCACTAAATCTACAACTGCAAGACAGAATTCTTAAAAATAATTTCTGCTAAACATTCCCATTTCTTTCCTCTGTTTTAAGCACTTATCACTAACATACTCTAAGAGTATGTTTGTATTTCTATTCCTTACTTATTGTTTGTCCTTCCCCATTAGAACAGTAAGTTCAATGAGGAAGGAGCAGGGTTTTTGTTTCCTGTTCAGTGTTGTGTTCTGAGTCCCTAGAACCATGCCTGGCATGTATAAGTGCTCCAAAATGTTGAATGAATTTTTGTGACTGATATTCCTGTGGTCCAATAAATTGACAAGGGCTGAACAGGCTCTTTCCTGATAAGTTTTATTATTGGACTATATGACGGGAGAGTCTTGATAGAGGGCTGGGTTCATTTCATTGGGATAGTTGGTGCTAGATAAGAAGACTTAGGTCATCTGTTTAGCCTGTAGCTGGAATACTGATGTAGACTCATATGGGCAGTGATGCATCCCAACTGCTCAATCCTGTCTCTACTCTGTAGGTGTCTCTATCTGCTCTGCCTCTTGCCACAGGGTTGCTTCCATCTTCTCCTACTCTTGGGCTTCAGGAAGTTTCCAGGTTTGGATGCTTTATAAATTACACTTTCCAGAATAATTCTTAGTTATCCAAGTTGGAAAACAGAAAAGTGATACCGTAACCTCTATGACAGAGAGGTGCTAGTGTTTGCATCAAGGATGCCAAACTGATTAAATTGGTACACATAGGGTATGCTTGAAGCAGGAGTGAGCAGGTGAATACAGAATGGGCAAAAGTAAGCTTATAGTTGTGAGTATGTGAGACACAGAGTTTATTCTTGTATTATTATTTGTTAATTATTGTATTGTTTTCCATACGAACAACTGTAAACCTACTTTTGCTCCACACTGTATTAGGGCATCCTCAAAGGAGCCCATGGGAAGTACAGTGTGGTGGACACTGTGCACTACTTGGAAGAATAAAGGTTGATTTGGGGATGGCCATTATTGACTAAGATTTTCAGGCTGGCGCTCTGAGGAACTTCTCTGTATTACTGGGGCCATTTAATCGAGCAGTGGGGAGATGAGAGAAGAGTTAGGCAAAACATGAAAGATATCATGTTGTACTAGTTTCCCAGAGCTGCCAGACCACATTACCACAAGT
Source organism: Furipterus horrens (assembly GCF_987537825.1). Taxonomy (NCBI): domain Eukaryota; kingdom Metazoa; phylum Chordata; class Mammalia; order Chiroptera; family Furipteridae; genus Furipterus; species Furipterus horrens. The sequence goes on from NW_028327174.1 coordinate 163,909,572, forward strand.
TGCGTGGCTTAAAACAACAGTAGTTTATTGTCTCACAGTTCTGGAGACCATAAGTCTGAGATCAAGGTGTCAGCTGGGTGTGTTCCTGTTTAGGGCTTTTGAGGGAGAATCTGTTCCAGGCATCTCATCTAGCTTCTGGGGATTGCTGGCAATCTTCAGTGTTCCTTGGCTTCTGCTTATCACACCAGTCTCTGCTTCATCTCCACAAGCTGTTCTCACTGTGTATGTGTCTGTGTCCAGTTTCCCTGTTAAAAGAACATATTAGGCTAGGGGCTCACCCTCTGCCAGTGAGAACGCATTTTAACTAATTGTATCTGCAGTGACCCTATTACCAAATAAGGTCACATTCTGAGGTACTGGGGGCTAGGACTTCAACACATAAACTTTTGGGGGACACACCCCAAGCTGTTGCACAGAATTCAGGCACAAACACATTGTGGGTATTGTATATGTGGGTGAAAGGATTCTCAGTTCACTGTCAGTTCTCAGGCAAAGCACACTCAATACAATGATTTGTGCAATGCTGAATTATGTAGTCTACAACATCCTAAAATATAGTGTAACAAAATTTATTATTTATGCCCCTGTAAGCATTTGCATAATAATAATTCATTCTCAAATTATGCAATTATCTTTCTTATCACAGTGTTGCATGGCTATAACCTCTTGACCAAGCTCACATGTTCTTATTACAGGGAGTCCTGCAAACTTTTCATGTTGTAATTGGTATGTTTTGAAGATGAACTTTAAATTTTTTCCTTACAGGTATCAGGATAAGGCATTCATTTTTCATTTATTTGTCATTTATATACTCATCCAGCAAACATTTATTGGATCCCTACTGTTAAAGGAAGACAATTCAGACTCCCCTTTCTTGCAGCCTCGTGTAGGTGGAGGGAGACACACCTGTGAACACTTCAGTAAAGTGCTGCACGTTAGAGGAAAAACCTGGGCAGTTTTCAAGAGACCTTTCTAATTGCTCTGAAACCTCCAGCTAGCCTGAGTTGGGGGGCTCAGAGCTTTCATAGGAAGGCGTGGGTTCTGCTGTTAGCTTGTCTCCTCACCACAGAGTGAGCACGAGAACTCAGTCCCAGACACTGTTGTGGAGCTCTCCATGGGCAGTGCCGACCCACTGATTGCAGACCCTGATTTTATGCATCTGTAAAATCCCTACATAAAAGATATTAGAGCAGTTAAGTGAAAAATCGTGATTCTAACCAGTTCACATTTAACAGACTTAGGTACAGTTGGTCATGAGGCATCATGAGGCCAGATTCAGTCAGTGCAAAGGCAGAGTGCTGTGCCTTTACTCACCCCAGTCCTATGGGGGGGTGAATAGAAGAAGGGGTGGTGATGCTCACAGGAGAGCCCCTGAGAAGTGGTGTCAGTAGGAGGGAGGCAGTTCTTTTTTTAAAAGTCATTTAAAAAATGCTAATATTGCCAGGTATGTGCCTGTGAAGTCATTACTGTCAGTTACCACCTTAATTAGCAATGAGTATCTTAGCAGGAGTAACTTACAAAGTGTGAGAGGAGAGAGCAAGGTGGGTAGTGAGGGTGACAGTGATGCTGGGGAAGTTACCGTGAAGGACAGGTGGTATAGGATGGGGAGAGGCTCAGTAGGGGACATGGAAGGCACTGCTTTGTTTTGGGAGCTTTATTTTTTGTTACTGAAAATTTTTGTCATGTACTGGGTTGCTAACTCGATCTTAGGTCTCTTTCAGGAAATAGAAAAGAAGGATTTTTTAAAAAATATATTTTATTGATTATGCTATTACAGTTATCCCAGTTTTTCCCCCTTTGCTCCTCTCCACTCAGCACCCCTACTCTTTCAAGAAATATCCACACCATTGTTCATGTCCATGGGTCATGCATATAAGCTCTTTGGCTACTCCATCTCTATACTGTACTTTACATCCCCATGGCTATTTTGTAACTACCTATTCATACCTATTAATCCCCTCACTTCTTTGCCCATTGCCCCACACTACCCTCCCATCCGGCAACCATCAAAACACTCTCCATATCCATGATTCTGTTTCTGTTCTTCTTCTTTGCTTAGTTTCTTTTCTTCTTTAAAAATAATTTAGTTATTTGTTTGTTTATTTATTTTTAGAGAGAGGGAAAAGGAGAAGGAGCAGGAGAGAAACATCACTGTGTGGTTGCCTCTCACTTGCGCCCCCAACTGGGACCTGACATGCAACCTAGTCATGTGCTCTGACTGGGAATCGAACCAGCAACACTTGGCTCGCAGGCCGACGCTCAATCCATTGAGCCACAGCAGCCAGGGAGTTTGTTTCTTAAGTACAGTTGTTGATAGATATGTACTTATTGCCATTTTATTGTCCATAGTTTTGATCTTTTTCTTTTCCTTAAATAAGTCCCTTTAACATTTCATATAATAATGGTTTGGTGATGAACACCCTTAATTTTTTCTTGTCTGGGAAGCTCTTTATCTGCCCTTCGATTCTATGAGATATCTTTGTTGGGTAGAGCAATCTTGGCTGTAGATCCCTGTTTTTCATGACTTTGAATATTTCTTGCCAATCCCATCTAGCCTACAAAGTTTCTTTTGAGAAATCAGCTGACAGTCTAACGGAAACTCCTTTGTAGGTAACTTCTTATCTCTTGCTGCTTTTAAGACTTTGTATTTAACTTTTGGCATTTCAATTATGATATGTCTTGGAGTGGGCCTCTTTGCATGCATCTTGTTTGGGACTCTCTGTGTTTCCTGAACTTGCATGTCTATTTCCTTCACCAAATTGGGGACACTTTCTTTCATTATTTTTTCAAATGGATTTTTCAATTTCTTGATCTTTCTCTTCTACTTTCAATACCCTTATGATGCAAATGTTGGAGCATTTGAAGTTGTCTAAGAGGCTGCTTACCCTAACTTCATGTTTTTGTACTCTTTTTTCTTCTTGTTGTTCTGATTGGTTGTCTTTTGCTTTCTTATGTTCCATATCACTGATTTGATTCTTGGCTTCATTCACTCTATTGTTCCCCTGTAAATTGTTCTCTATTTTAATTAGTGTATCCTTTGTTTCTGACTGGACCTTTTTTTTATGCTGTTGAGGTCCTCACTAAATTCCTTAAACAACCCTATAACCAGTATTTTGTACTCTGCATCTGATAGATTGCTTATTTCCATTTTGTTTAGTTCTTCTTCTGGAATTTCAATCTGTTCTTCCTTTTGGGCCATGTTTCTTTGTCTCCTCATTTTGGCAGCCTTCCTGTGTCTCTTCCCATGTATTAGGTAGAGCTGCTTTGACTCCATGTCTTAGTAGTGTGGCCTAGAATAGTAGGTGTCCTGTTGGGTTCAGCAGCACAGCCTCCTCTATAACCCAGACTGGGTACTTGAGATGTGCCCTTCATGTAAGCTGAGTATATCCTTCTCTTATAGTTGAGCTTTGATTTCTGTTGGCAGGTCAATGGGAGGGATTTACTCAGGCCAGTCAGCTGTAAGCACTGGCTGTGACCACTGACCATCAACCTCCTCCCTCCCTAGAGGATTCAGCTTTTGGGGGGCAGGGTGGTGGTGCTCTGACATGGTCTGTAGCTGTCCACTGGGTGCGCAGGCTCTGGCATTTACCAGGTGGTTCAGGCCAAGGTCAGTCCCCATCCATGTTCTGTGTGGGGGCCCTCTGCATGAGCTATAAAGCAATCTGAGATGGCTGCTACTTGTGATGGGTTTGAAGGTTCCCAGGAAAAGCCAAACTGTGAATCTAGGCTGGCTTCTGCAAGTGTGGGGCCTAAGGTCACTTAACAAGAGGTACAGGGGCTGAAGGCTCACTGAAGCTGGCTGTTGCCTGTTTGAGAGGATGTAGGAAGTTGTGAAGCATGAGTCAAGACCAGCCATTCATATGGAAAAACCACTTTTAACAGTATAGGTGAGCCCATAAGTTGAGTGGATGGAGTCTCAGGGGATCTCCAGGGTGGGGCAACAGTGTTAGCCAGGTTGATAGATGGCACCTACCTGTCGGCTCTGTGGCTCTGCAGTGGAGGGTTCAGAAAAGGGACGATGGCCCCTGCCCGCTTTTCTAACTGGAAGAAAGCTGTACCCCAGATCTCGCCTTGATGCCAGACACTTCAGTTCCTTCACATATATCACTGCTGCCTTTCAAGCTGCTACTCCAGTGTTGGAGCTCAGAGGGAGTGAGTCTGAGTAAGTCCCAAGTGTGGATTCTTTAAGAGGAACTGTTTGGGACTCTAGAAGTTTCTTCCACCGATTCAATCCCTGATGGTTTTTGCAGCCAAAAGTTATGGGGACTCATCTTCCTGGCATTGGAACCCTGGTCTGGGGGCCTTGATGTGGGGCTATGACTCATGGCTCCTGAGATATCCCTCCTAGATTTAATCTACACACATGGATGTGGAACCAGCCTGTTCTGTATCTGCACTCCTCTTATCGGTCTGGATGGATGTGGTTTCTTTAATTCCCCATTCAACTCGATTTCTGATGGTTATGAGTGATGGTTTTATAGTTTAGTTGTAATTTTGATATGGTTGTGCGAGGAGGTGAGCTGTGTTTACCTAAGCCTTTATATATTGCAGAAGTAAAAAGAAGGATTTTTAAAAATAAATTTGAGGCTGTTAATAACGCCTTTCACTTAATGCTGGAGCCCCTGCCTATTTTATCAACAACAGGAAGGAAGTTCAGCATCTCCCTCTCCTGTGAGTTTGTACAAAGCAGTTGGGGATGTGATCTGGTTAGTCCTCATTTGATGTACCTATCCCCTCTGTATGTGGCAGGACCTGGAATCTGCCTGACAGTCTACTATGCCATTGTTTCTTGCTGCAACATGGTGTCATTGCTGGGGTTGAGTCCTGCACAATCCCCAGTGGTTGGCTGGTCCGTCCTGCCCTAGAAGTGTTCTCTAAGGCTATTTCTCATTCCTACGTCTAACAACTATTGTGAAGGAGGTTGTTGGCATATGGGTTATGTAGTTGTACTTTTAATTGGATAAAAGGTAGAGCCGAGCAGGTTAGGCAAGGATGTGTGGTTTCTTTGCTAGTGCATTTGATAAGGAGAAGGCTGTAAGAAGAATAAATATGAAACTGCCTATAAATTATCCATGGGGTCAGGTTGAGTGTGTCTTTGAGTTATTCACCAGTATCATAAATATATATACACACATACACACATGTATATACACCTATGCACACGCATGTGCATGTGCACACATACACAATCTGTGCATATATACATATATGTATACATACACACGTACATATATATGCTCAGAAGGTATAATATTTTTCATACTATATGAAAAATAGAATCATTTATTGAAGAAGATACAAGAAACATTGTACATAGGACAACAATGCCTCAGTCCCCTTCAACGTAGGCATCTTGGGACCTCACACAGTTCTCCCATTCGTCATCAGCTGCCCCGTCATAGTTTCCTGAATCTCATGGATGGTCTGAAATCTCTTCCCTTTTTAAGGTGATTGAGTTTTGTGAACAGCCAGAAATCACAGGGTGCCAAGTCTGGGTTGTAAGGGAGCTGAGTCACCTGGGTGATTTGATGTTTCGCCAAAAAACTCTGCAGAGATGTGATGCATGAGCAGGTGTGTTGTCATGGTAAAACTGCCAATTACCTGTTGCTCAAAGCTGCAGCCTTCTGAATCATCCAAATAGTTTCCGCAGAAGAATGTCCCAGCTTAATGCAAAATTTGATGCAGATTCATTGCTTTACTCACTCGGTCATTTTGAATGTGACTGCCACATAGTACACATGCTCACTCAGTAGCATCTACCATCCGCACTGACTAGCACAGTGAAGTTGTCATTATTCACACATGAGCATTCTGGTCCGCTCTCCTTAGCTGTCAGGTTACATCGATGTCGTGCGAACTATTCTTGCTGTATTGACAATGACTGGACTTTTTCAGACAGAATTCATATATATCTTCAAGTTCCTTTTGTCCTGTGCAGTTGGAATTCTCTTTCTACTTGTGGGGCTAAGATGTGCTTAATACAGGAGTAAAGAGGGAGGTTATTTATCTGGGATGCGAGGCCACATGAAGCCAGGAACTTGGTCATCCTGTATAGCATCCTATTTCCTTTGCTTTTGATACACTAAATATCCACTAAGTCATGAGCTTAGGCCTTCTAAAATCTCTCAATCAATGCTAGTAGAGCAAGGACATGGTGCCCTTGGAGGGTCAAACTGTTTCACTCTGTCACATACCTCCTTGTCCTCATCCCCAAGAACCCAATGAGAACACATACTCTCCTTTTATCTACTATTGCATGTCCCTAGAAGAGGACCTGATAAACAGATTAATAGAAAGTTGTAAATGATGAGACTCAGTGTCTTACCTATTTTGGGGACATCAACTTTAAAAGTGGCTGGTCCTTTAAGGAAAATAAATAATTTGATTAATATTGGAATTTCAGGTAGACATGAAATCATCAAGGTGTGCTAACCTCCTTGAAGTAGCTTGACTAAAAACTGGGTCTTTCTCCATCAATGCCTTTGCTGAGATCCCACACCCAAATCTGCAGCCCCGTACTTAAGAACTGTTATTGTGAAGACTGTCAACAAGTCTTTTTTTTTTTTTTTAATCTACTGTTCAGCATTCATATCCACATTACTCAAATTTTGCTCTTACTAAATTTCCATTCTTTCCCAAGTAGGAGTCTCAGCATTTGAGATTATAAATTAAGGGAGAAGTGATTCGGTGGGCAAATTCACTTTGTGTGTAATCTTTAAACTATGTCCTTCAGATACAAACATTAGTTTCAGGAAAGGATAAGCAAATATGTTGTCAGATGTGTGTCACAAAAGGTTATACTCTCCTTTACACTAAACCTGTACCTATTTTTAGGAGAATAATGCTTTTCAAAATCTCTGCCCATATAAGTTTTCCTTGCTTACGATAGTTGTTTATTTTTAATATATCTTTTACATTTCAATTCTCCTTCTTCTCTGGTTTTATGTTCTCCTAATTGCTTCTAGCCCAAGTTTTTGTTTGTTTGTTTGCATGAATTATTTTTTAAATGCCTTCACTCGTAGGCACTGACCCTGAGGGAATCTTCCATATGTTTTTCTCTGTCCCTCCTGTTGCCATCCAGCTAGTTCATAAAAGGGCGTAAAGTGCTCTTCTTGTGATGCATCAGTGACAATTTCAGTTTCCAGTAGCTGAAAAATATCAATAAATAGACCATGCTTCAGCTATCTCCCAGTGGAAATTCAAAAGAGTTATGGCAGCAGTATGGTGAACAGGCAATATATTGTTACAAAGCAAGTGCCAGCCATGGCAAGTGAGGGCTCGTGGGGCTGCAGGCTGGGTGCTGCAGATGGCCCGTGGATGAGCATCCCCCGAGCTGTGCCTGAGTGTTGACCCAGCTCCAGATTCATCGCCGCAATCAGCTGTGCTTTGTGCTCTGTCGAGAGTCACTCCGTCCTATCTGAGGGAGGCAGCTGTTGTAAATTATAAGTGCGGATCCAGGGGATAATTCTTGGCTTTCATCACGCTGTGAAGGCTTCAGCAATTAATTTCTTCTGTTCTTCTCCCAGCCAAGGATTCTCCACATTATTCATCTCTTTGGGCCAAAGTCACTGGTGGCCTCCGAGTTATTTTCTCATTAGGTTTAGAATGGGAATTACCTGATTGTGGATGGCTCAGGCTTGTAGTTCATTTTGCAGGTGGATTCTGATCAGGTAAGACCTCAGCAGTGACTTAATCTTTCTTAAGCTCTCAAGGCATAGAGTTCAGTGTGACATTTCCATTAGACACGGAGATACCAGCTTGGCATTTTCAAAGTCAGAGGCACAACTTGCTGATGTCTTTACCTATTGAAGTGGCTGGTTTCCCTGTGTGCACATGACCAGACCCAAATAGTTTCACTAGAGGGCCGATCCTGGGCTTTTATTTCTGTTACTACATAGAAAACAAAAAGCTCCCCAAACCACAAACCTTTTCTGCTGGGAGATTTAACACTTGAACAAATGGAATCTGAAAGAGCCCTGGATCTAGTGAGCCACGGGGGAGAGACTGCGGAGGGCAAAGGGTGGAATTTAGTCCCCAGGGCTCTGTTTCAAGTCTCAGGTGCTCATAGAGAATTCAGAAGATGAAGGTGGGGCCTCTCTGCAGGACATTTAGCATGGTCCTCCTGATGGCTTGTTTGTGTTTCTGTGTGTGGGGAGGGCTGACAAATTCCCTTCACATGCATATAACAATTTAGATCCCATATTCCCCTAATTAGAAGTATTCCCTTTGTACTGTCTTTGCTAGGCCCACACTGCTGCCACATCAGCTGGCAAGGGATACAAATGCTGCTTAATGAAAGAGATGCTCAGAGACCTTCATTGTCTAATGAAAACAACTAGATTGGGAGTTAGGATAAAAGGGGAGCAGTGTTCAGATCAGATGCCTGTTTCTCAGGAAGCCAGCCTGGAGAAGTTGTAGACCCTAGGCATGGGAGTCAGGGTTTTCCTTCTCCCAGGATTAAGGAGTGCTGACTTGTGGGGTACACTGTGAAGTGGGCCAAGCTGGTCTTCTGTGTTCTTAGTCTCTGTGGTTAGAAACTCCACTGTGTATCAATCACTCCTAGCACAGCCCATGGCAGAGTAGGCACTTAGTAAGTATTTGATGAACGAATGGATAGATACATGATGAATGCCACAAATTCATCATTTTGGTGCCTTCTTTTTGCAATGCATTTGGCCCTGGTTTTCTCACTTCTTTTACCTTTGTAGCAAAATTTCCCTGCTTGTTGTTCCACCACCGCTCAAGTAATCATCTTATTGGAATGTAATCTGAACAACTCATTCTCTCTGAAGTATAATAGTAGACAATGAACAATCGAATGTGCTGCTCTTGAAGGGTTATGCACATTTCAACAGGTGATAGGTAACTGGAGACAGAGTAAATAATAAGAATTAATTCATGTGAAAGGTGGGATTTCTAGTTGACTGCGGCATTGTCTTCAGTTAGGAGGAAGGCATTTATGGGATTTCCTTCACACTACACTACGTAGTGAACTTTCTTCTCTGTTGTAATTTTGTTCCTAGATAGAATCATAGATCTGACCAAGGTGATGGAACTCTGAAGTGCCTGCGTCCTTCTGAGGGAATGTCTTTACATCTCAGTACAAGATCCAAATTCCTGCCTGGCCTTGGCGGTGTTGGAGGCCAGAGGGAGCCGGGCATAACTTTGGGAAATATGGACAGGTTCACTGCATATTTTTCAGATGTTTCCAATCAGACAGTGCCTGTGTGGGCCTAATGAGTCTCGAAAATAATTTACAGCTCTGATAGCTTCTTTTTCTGGAAGGCATGTGTGGAACACAAAGTCATAACCATCAGTTTTTCTTCAGCGGGAGGGGATGAAGAGGCTGGTTCCCTTTGGGTGGAGGTGGGTATGTTGAGCTGCTGGCTGAGAAGACAGCTCGGCCAAGGTCATTCAGCAAGTAGCCAAACTGCCTCTCAGTTCCTAGTCTAGCTCACCATTGTCCTGGGTGCCCCATCATCCCAATTCCAAAGCCCAGCTGCATCCGAGCCGGTCTCTTTGGTTGGGCTCTGTGGAATGTGGGTGTCAGCAGTCTGGGCTTGCAGAGGCTCTGAAACAATACCAGGTATTTTGTAGCAGGTATGTGCTGAGTGTTCTTCTCTCACTCTCTGCATTTGGGGCATTCAGCATATAATCCTACAATTAGTTCATTAAAAAAATAAAAGCTACTTGCAGGTCACCTTTAAAACAAAGGGAGAAGCAATTTTTGAATTTAGCAATTTTTCATTTTTGACATCTAGTACTACCTCAAGCACTGCAGTTACAAATAATGCTGGTGGGAAACGGATCCTTTTATGCACATTTGAAGAAAGAAGGGTTATACATTATGAATAGAACAAGGAGAAAGGAATTGGCTGTGTAGTGCAAGATATTTTGAGTACATTAATCAGCCCATCTCTTTGAGAGTGGGAATCATTTTTAACCAGAATGCAAACAGTTTGTGTAATTCAAGTCTGCTTGATATACAATGGACATATGAAGGCAAAGGGAAGATGAGAAAACACAGGGAATAAGGTATTTAAGAGGGAGTTCTTCAGTGTAAAATAAGGCAAAGGGAAGAAACAGAAGCACCAAAATGGCGTCTAGTCCTACTTATTTTCCCACAGGGCTTGGCACATTGATTCTGTTATAGGCAGCAAATAGGTGTCAGTTATGTGCCATTCCTGAGTACATGTAACTCACATTCTAGGGGAGAAGACGGGTACCTACTCAGAGAGTCCCAAGCAAATACAAGGAAGTTCTATTATTTAGGAATGCTTTCCATTACAAGTAATAGAAAACACTGTTAACAGCATTTTAAATAGAGTTTCATTTTTCTCATATAACAGGAAGTCTAGAAGTAGGCAGCTGTTGTGTGGGTGTAACACCTCAGTGACATGAGGGCTGGCACCTCTGTGATTTCCTTGAGCCTTCCTTCATTGTTCCAAGATGGCAGCCATAGCTCCGGGATCACATCCACTTTCACAGTGGAGGACGGGAGATGGCAGTGATGACTAAGTGGTTCATCGTGGAAATGAAACCCTTTCTGGAAGCTCCAAGCAGATTTTCTCTGACATCTCATAAGCCAGAACTGTGTCATATGTCACTCTTTTCCTCTCCTTAGCTGCAAGGGGAACAAAGGAAATGAGAAATTAGGTCTTTTAGATCTCTCTTCTAAGTCTTGCTCTCTATACCAGCAGGCTGACAGATAAATCAACAGACTCCCTTGCTCTTGGGTTTGGTCAATGGGCAGCACTGGGCAGGAGGAGGGAAAGAGGAGAGCAAGGTTGGGGTCTTGGTTGGGTATCTGTTACCTTGGCTCCCATCTTGTGTGGCTGTAGCAGCTAAGCTACATTTTGAAACCTCTTTTAGGTGGTCCTCTCCTTCTTAGTTGGTAAGCATCTGCTCTCCTTATCCTTTTCAGACTAGGGATGCCCTAGGGAGGAATTCAGGTCTTCAGGAATTGGACTCCAAAGTCATTTTCTTTCAGGGATGAACAGAGAAACTTCAAAACCAGGCAGGTGCAGTTGTGACTGTAACACATGCTGCAGGACTGTCTTATCTGGGCCATGAAAATCTTTTCTGATGCTCTCTTGTTACTTGTCACATCCAATACAACTGTTATCTTTGGCAATTTCTAGGTTTGTATTTTTTGATTTGGTGAAGGGGAAAAAATTCAGAGAAAGGTTAAGATGGTGTGCCACTTCTGAGCAAAAAAGAAACTAAACACAACGTGTAAGTAAATGTGGCTTAAACAATTAGGAAACAAGAAGCTAAAGAAATAGAAGGAATGCTTCGTTTAAGTTCCAGTTTAGCAAAAACATTTAGTTCAGGGAAGAAAATAAAAAATCACTTCCTTAATTGTTCTAAGCCTTTGTGAGTAAAACATACTCTTCACATCAGGGGGCCTGTTAGTTAACCTTCATTTTCCTTTACCCCCCTGTGTTCTGGTCCTGGATTAAATTCTAATTGATAAAATGCTTTTGTTAGCCACATTAGTGCAATAAACACAGAACTGTCTGCCGTCAGATCATAGTCTTTTAGAAAAACAAACAGGAAAGGTGATGAAAACCATTTGGAAACTGAAGGTGGAAAAACCATAAATAAATAAAAATAATAAAAATGTATTACTGCAGGTGATCCATGAACTAGAGGGGGGAAGAAAACCAAAAGATCCCTGGCTATGATTCATACCTTCAGAGAGGTTTCCTTAATGACTCGTCTTTTGTGTCACCAAAGCAGTGTTCCTTATCAGTCTGTGGTTTCATCCAAACCTATCAGGATGAAAATTCAAGGAGGAGGAAGCTTAAATGACAGACATCCTGACTTGGAAACTCTGGAGTTGATAAATGTCTACAGAACTTGACTGAAAAGGCGGAGAGGGGAAAAATCTCTCTCTTCGGAGCCACTGAAAACACAGAGGTGTTTTGGGTGGGGGATGGGAAGGTAGGGTGAATTAATTCAGATACAAACAGCATGCTTTATGTTAACTTCTTGTTTAATTAATTGTGAGTCAGAGGGAAATTCTAAACTGTGTCTCTCCTATTTATCAATGCTGGTAAATCTGTGGTGGTAAGTGTATTATAGCCCAAAGCAAAGGGATTAATCATGGAAAAGTAGGGTTTAACAAAATTAAGATGTCTTTAACAGTTGTTTTCCAAGTTCTTTAGTCTCTGGTTCACCCTGGCACCTGTACCTTTCTGACCCCTGATGCTTGATGGGTCTCACCATATTCTCCCTTTCTCAAATGCATTTAAGTCTCTCCTCTCCAAAGTGCCCCTTGTCTATCCCGACAGAGATCACGATGCCTGGCATGTAGTAGGTACTTAATAAATATTTTCTTACTTGAATCAAATTGTATTTGGAGCTACTCTGAGTAATTGGTTGCCTCTGGTATATTGTACATTGGTAAAACCTCTTTCTGATGGGCACAGTCCTTCCCTGGCTGCTAAGCGTGGTTAAGAGTTCAGCTCAAGAATCAAACTCAGAGTGATCTTGGGGAAGTTACTAAACCTTCCTGGCTCCATTTTCTTCATAAAGTAAGTAGTTTTGAAGATAGAGTCCCTATTTATACAACTGCTTAGAAAGAAGACAAAAAGATTATTCTGGGAGAATAGGCATGTGTGGATGAAGCTTTTTGGTACTGCAGGAGAATCAAAATTGATAAATTCCTTAAAAGGTAAAAATTATAAGTCTCTATAGAAATGAGAAAAATGAAGAATTTGGTGTAAGTGACAAACTTCTCTACTGTTCATGTCCTCCTTTCTAAAATAAAATCAATCTCAGGAAATATAAGGAAGGCATACTAAACACTAATTAGTATTTAATATTCAAAGATTATGTTCAAGGAGGAGTTCTGAAGGGGCTAACACATGGCCTGTGCATCCTGACTGCTCCCTCAGCAGGACACGTACATATAAAGAAGGTGTCTTTCTGTTTGTAAATGAATGGTAATAATGGTATATCACGAGGAGGTTTTCATGACCAATTCCTTTTTAAGGCCAATACTGACAGTTCATTTTTATCTGATTCATGGGCTGATTTCTGGGTTGGTTCACTTTATTCTAGTGGATTCTCTCATTTTTTATTTTCCCAAAGACTATCTTGCCCCAGGAAAAGATAAAATCTTGAATCAGGATGGCACTTCTCTGGCACCTGAAGCGTGAAAAACAAGCTTTTTCATTGCTAACGTTTTGTTTTCATTGAGTGGCTAATTGTTTAGATCTGTCGATGCTTTCTATCCTACAATGGAAACTTGAATGACCACGCCCTTGGGAGAGGACCACAGGTGTATAAAGTTGAGCAAGATGCTGCGATAGTAGTTTGGTGGAAGTGGTCCTTGGGAAGAAAGAGCTGGAGGACCGGCTAACTCTGGCATGCATCTCTCTCCAGATTCTTAGGGCCAAAGCTCTGTCATGGGTTGGGCTGACCCGAGAGAGACGCTGTGGAACTCATTGGTCCCGAGCACTAGATTATTGAAAGAGAGGCCACGGCATCCTTGCTTCTTTCTCATGCCATCTCCAAAGGGAGGGCTCCTGCCCCAGACTTCATCTGGACAGCCCTAATGAACATTGGCAGGCAGAGAGCCATACTTTGCAACCCCTCTCTCTACCTTCAGTGTCCTCCCTACCATGGACCTGCCAATTTCAAGACAAGGAAGTGTGTTATTTGGATATGTTCACGTTTCCTTCAAAACCATCGTGAGAATCTATTCCTGTAAGTAGTTTGTTAGTAACAAAATCTATGATGATTTTCCAATATTCTCTTTTCATTGCCTTCAGAAGCTTTATATTCCTGTGTTGTATTCTCTTTAGAGCCTTAGTATTTAGCTTATTAAGAGAGATAAACAAATATTATGATAATGACAGCAGCCAATGAACAAATAAATGATAATAACAGCAGAAGCTTAAATATAAGAATTAATTAACAAGAAACAGGCAAGAGGCCCAGCTGTCTTCAGCAATTCTGAAGGCACAACTTGAAACATGGAAGATATTCAAAGGAAATGTAAGTGGAGGAAAAACAACAACACGTGCCATTAACATGTATACTGCAGATGTGAGCTTTGTCAGCAACATTTCCCTGTTCTTCCCGTAAATCTGAGATTAGTATTACAAGATCACATCAATTATGTCAAATTAAAAGTGCCACGTGACTTGAGAAAGCTAGAGAAATTTCACTGTTAAAGGCATTGGGGATAATTTTATTAGCTTAATCTCGGTGTCACACAATGCATTGTTCTGCTGTCCAGTTGTGAGGCTAAACCTATTTATATTTTTGTGTCACATATGATATTATGTTGACACTTTTCTTCTTTTCAGAGAAACTCTCTTTGCCTTTCAAATGTATAATTCACTGGAAACCCTAAGTAAGTAATATGATCATATAATTGTCCTAACTGGGTCATTTTGGTGAATGAAAGAGTATACTATTTTTTAAAAATTATTTTTCAGTTACAGTTTACATCCAATATTTTATATTAGTTTCAGGTGTACCACGTAGTGGTTAATCACATACTTTACAAAGTGTTCCCCTGATATTTCCAGTACCCACCTGGTGCCATGCATAGTTGTCGAATATTATTGACTATATTCCCTATGCTGTGTTTTACATCCCCGTGGCTATTTTGTAACTACCAAATTGTACTTCTCAATCCCTTCACTTTTTTCAACCTGTTCACACCCTCCCCTCTGGCAACCATTGGTCTGTTCTCTGTATAAGTCGGTTTAAATAGTTTTCTCTGTTTTGGACATTTCATATGAATGGAATCATATTGTAATCATTTGTAACTGGCTTCATTTACTTAGCATAATGTTTCCAAGGTTCATCTCTGTTGTAGCATATAGCAGTATTTTCTTATTGCCCAAAATGATTATATTGTATTAATGTACCGTGTTTTATTTACCTACTTGTCAGTTGCTGGACACTTGGGTTGTTTCCACCTTTTGACTATTATGAATAATGCTGCTATGGATATTTGTTTTTGTGTGGACATACATTTTCATTTCTCTTGAATCTATATTTAGAAATAGAATTGCTGGGTCATGTGGTAAGTCTATGTTTAACACTTTGAGGAAGTCCCAGACTGTTTTGCAAAGTTTCTGCCCCATTTTCACTCCTACCAGTAGTGTATGAAGGTTCCACATTCTGCATATTCTCAGCGACATTATCTGACCCTTCGATTCTAGTCATTTTTGTGTGGAGTGCTATCTCATTGCGGTTTTTATTTGCATCCCCAGAGTGGCTAATGATATTAAGCACCTTTTAAAATAAAATCTTTTACTTATAAAGGCATTCTGGGAACAAGACATAAATAAGTGTGTCTGATCTATTTTTAACTCATTTTCATGCATGATAGAAAAAACTCATCTTCTAAATATTTGAAAACACATATAGTGATGCCAATTTCTACTCAACATATTTTCTGTTTCTATACTTTGAGCATGTTAGTGTAGTTACTGTGTGATTAGAAACAGCAATATTTTGCACTGGATTTGCTCTGTAAGATTACTTCTTGTGTGGAGTTGAGAGAAGAATTCACTCCAATGACTCCTCAGGGTTGACTAAAAGGCAGAGCAGAACTGGTTGTCAAAGTCTTTAAAGCTCAATGCTTTTTCATCACCAATGCTGTTTACATCTGTGGTGCATAAGTGCGTTCCACGCATGGTAAGTATCAAAGAAATGTGAGAGCTTTGACCTGGGCACATAGCATATGTCTGTGAGATGAATGGCAAGAGTTTCAATGGGCCTTTGCACTTTAATCATGATGTAAAAAAATGGGTTATAATACATATGCCAAATAATAACTGTGAAAGTTGGGTGAGGGTAACTGGGACATGTTAGTCTATCCCTTAATCATTATTCTATCATGTTTAAACATTGCTCTGTTAAGAAGCTTTAAAAAAATAGAAGATTTTAGGTGCCTTATAAGGAGAGGGAGGGGCCAAAGGATACCTGGCAGGATGCATCAGTCCATCAAGATGGGAATTTAGCTCTCCCTCAGTAAGATGATTTCAGGGAGTGTCATTTCTTTGATGTTAGGAAGGAAATCTCTTTCCATGTAACAGGAAGGAAAAAGGAAAGGAAGAATGTGAAAGTGTTTTGTTGAAAAGTTCCCATCTCAAGGCTTCTAGGTCCTCTGAGAACAGTGGTCCAGCACACCATTTGAGTGGGAGAATATGGACTCAGTGTGAGGAAAGTGAGATTGAAATAGATTTGAGTAGCTCTGGAGAGAGAATGGACTAAGGAAACAGGGACCTAAGCTCTATTTGTTTTGTCCACATGTTAGTAAGCACAGGATAATTATTTGTGGAATGAACGAATGATTTCCAGGTAGTTCTGGAGCTGAATTTATTGTTGCCCTAGTCAGCTTGATTATAAGATGTAATCCAATAGTGATCAGTTACTTATAAGAAGGTATTTCTGGAAAAGGCAAAAAGATAGGATTCTGCCAGACAGAAAAGCTTAAAGGAGATTGGAAGTGGGGGGGGGGGTTGTAGTGGAGCTTTTAATTTTTTTCTTTATATTGAATTTATTTGGGTGATACTGGATAACAAAATTATACAGGTTTCAGGTACACAATTCTATAACACATCGTCTGTACACTGTATTGTGTGTTTGCCACCCCAAGTCAAATCTCCTCCCATCACCATTTAGCCCTGCCCCCCATACCCTCCTTCTCCTCCCTCTCCTCTCAGCAATTCCCACACTGTATTGGAGCTTTTTAAATGTTGATGACCCAATAGATTATCAAGTCTACCTTTGAGAGAGAGGAAGACAAGAGCTTGGTGGATTCACAAGAAGAAAGTGGGAAAATGAATAGACTTGGATTTAAAAAATTCACAAGGGGCATATATGTTGCAAGGCTAGGTGGATAGGGCCAAAGGGCGGGAGGTCAGACTGTATTAGTCCAGATGGTAGAGGTGTTCCTGGCAATGAGCTCTACAGTGGGGCAGTGACTGCGCTGGAGTGGAAGTAAAGGACCCAAGATGAGATGATGAAGAGACTGGGAGGCTGGGTTACTGGCTGTTCAGTCCACGTGGATGTTACAGCCCTCCACTGCCTGCTCACATCCTCAAGTTCCCGGCCCTGGTCCCCATCCCACCTATTGTCCCTCCCAGGGATTCCAAAAAATCTGACTTTTTTTCTTTGACCCCAAGCTTCAGACATTTTAGGGTCAATGGCATAACGCTGGACAAGAGGATGCAAGTGTGGTCATGTGAGGGGGCTGTGGTGGACATCTGTTTTCTTTTTTCTTTACACTCAGGATTCACAAGGCATACTGGGAAATGACCTCAAGTTATCACTAGGACACTCATTCCATTTTTGTGTCACAGCCTATAAAAGTGGGGAAAAAAAGCATTTCATGGAGGTCAGTCAGTGGTGAGCCCCCAAACATCTGTAACCCTGGTACATAGTCCAGAACTCACCTCTGGTGCATGAGCTGCAGGTCTTCTGGGGGAGATTTATTATAGCTCCGCCAAGGCCATGGATATCAAAGGTGACATCTCCGTCCTGATAAGTGACCCATACACGCTAAGGGCAAGACCTTGTATATCTCCATCAGCATGGATGGATGGAAGGCACCAAGATCACCGTCTGCAAAAACAAGGATGCCACGCCTGATGACATCCCTGCAAATATGGTTTCAGTTCTCAAAAACAGCCCCCTGACATTTTGGTGTAAGGCATCAGTATGCTGTGAGGTGCTCTGATCAGACATGGCAGGGGGAGCTTAGATCAGATTGAGGAATCTGGGGGTGAGAAGAAGCCCAGTGTGGGACTGATGAAGCATAAACCTTTGTTCCTCCAGCAAGGTTACTCCCTTCTCTGTACTTTTCCACTCACTTAAAGGCATCTTTCCCTTACTTTCATCTTTATTTTACCCCGAGAGGTAAACAGTCCTCCTACTGACAGCCGAGTGGTGCTTTTGCTCAGCACAAAAAACAAAACAACAGCAACAACAACAACAAAAGTCACCAGTCCAGCAGCCTGAAGAAATACACAGAGATGGGAACCACTTCCCCATGGTGACTTCCCAGTAGGCATACTTCAGTGTCAAGGTTAACGTATGCTTCCCCAACACATTATCAAGACCCACAAGAAAGATTTTAAAGCAGCATCTATGCTGTTCCTAGACCATTATCCAGCCAGCCCAGGGTCCGCTGCATCAATATCCCACTAAACACATTCATGCAGGGTTCCCTCACCTGTGGGGTACTCTGATCTCTGACTCCTAAATAATGATTAAGCCTGTCTCTTCTTCACTGATATTTTCTGAAAAATATACCTGTCCTTGACCCTCTTCAGATATAGAAGACCTGTCTTCTGTACTGCTCAAAAGGATGTTCAGCATTCTCTGAGGGGAAAGGTGTGAACAGCCATACATGTTCATTAACGCTAACCTACAAGGCAGGTGACACAGCCCATGTCCTCCAATGTCATCAGGGAAGAAATGGGTTTGGGGGGTGGGAAACATGATGTCTATTTTTCAACAAGAACTCTGGAGGGTGGGGGTCGGGGCTGGTCACTTTTGGAAGACAAAGAAAGCAATCAGTACGTGCTAAACTAGCTTTTTTTCCGTAACGCGTAAGCCATGAGATTCCCTAAACCCATGCTCCCAACACAGGAAACAGAAAAGACATTACTGTTATTAGAGAAACACTTATTGAGGTGAATCAATATTCTCTACAAGGAAGGAATTATTTTGGTAGACTCAGTGTCTAGTGAAGCATATTTTCTCATTCATAGGCAGCTGTCTCCATGTCTTCTCCCTACCACCTTACATGGTGAAAAAAAGGAGCTTTCTAGGGTCTCTTTTAAAAAATGTTTTTCAGTTACAGCTTACATTCAATATTATTTTGGTTTAAGGTGTACAGCATAGTGGTTCTGTTATTGAATCCAACCAGTAGGGGGAGGAGTCCTACCGATCACCACCTACCAGGCAAAACTCCAAAGACAGAGTTTGGTGGAAAGGAAAGGAATCTTTAATTAGCAAAATGCCTGGCAAAAATAGCTTTTACAACTACTAGGTAGGTTCAAGAGCTGAAAATAACACAAGAACAAAAATTTGTACAAAAAACTAAGATGTTAAAATATATAGTACATGTTTCCTGAAAAGCAACTCTTGAAAAGAAAGGAATCTTTAACAATCATATGCCTCTCCCTCTATTGCTTACAGGCCTGTGTTGGGGAGGGTGACTGGTGGCCATTGACTGGTGCTGTTGACAGATCCCTGATGACAGATCCTCATGGGACCTGTAGCCCAAGCATCTTTCCCTCCCCTCCTACCATCTTCCAGGCTTGGGGCCCAGGAACCCCAGCCCCAGTGGTGGGGAAACAAAGAGATGTCTGCCCAACTTCTGGTTCCCCCCTAACTAGGCTCTCCCCTCAGCAGCCACCTGCAGCCACCACACAGGCTGCTCCAGGCTTGTCCTGGAGCCTGCTTGCACCCACCCGCACCTGCCCCCATGCCCCCACCTCCTTGGGCTCCTTGCCTACCTCATACCATCAGCAGCTGTCTACTCTTTCCATGGGCTGAGATGCTCCCGCAGGTCCCCTTCCAGTGTCCACCTATTGGGGACTTCAGTGCACCCTGCCACACCCTTCCTGTGACCCCTATAATCCTTTGTGCACCCGTGTGTGGTCTCCCTGGTTGCCAGGGTGACACACCTGTTAGAATTAGACAATGATACACTTTACACAGTGCTCCCCTAATATTTCTGGTACCCTCCTGGCATCATACATAGTTATCACAATATTATCGACTATATTCCCCATGCTGTACTTTACTTCCCTGTGACTATTTTGTAACTACCAATTTGTACTTCTTAATCCCTTCACCTTTTGCACCCATCCCCTTAGCTCCCTCGCCCCATCTGGCAAGCATCAAAATGTTCTCTGTTATCTATCAGTCTGTGAGTCTGCTTCTATTCTGCTTGTTCATTTATTTTGTTCTTTGGAGTTCATATATAAGTGAAATCATGTGGCATTTGTCTTTCCCTGACTGACTTATTTCACTCAGCATAAAACCCTCTAGGTCTATTCAAATGGTCACAAATGGTAAGATTTCATTCTTTTTTATGGCTGAGTAGTATTCCATTGTGTATATGTACCACCAGTTTTTTTATCCATTCGTCTCTTGATGGACACTTTGGTTTCATTCATATCTTGGCTATGGTAAATAACAATTCAGTAAACAAAAGGGTGCATATATTCTTTCAAATTGGTGTTTTGGGTTTCTCCAGCTTAATACCAAGAAGTAGAATTGCTGGGTCATAAGGTAGTTTCATTTAAAAAAATTTTGAGAGCCCTCCATACTGTTTTCCACAATGATTGCAACAACATTTATTCTCACCAACAGTGCATGAGGGTTCTCTTTTCTCCACATCCTCACCAATGCTTGTTGTTTGTTAATTTATTGATGATAGTCATTCTGACAGGTGTGTGGTGATATCTCATTGTGCTTTGAATTTTCATTTTCTCATGGTTGGTGGCATTGAGAATCTTTTTAGATGTTTGTTGGCTATCTATGTTTCCTCTGTGGAGAGTGTTTATTTGGTCCCATTTTTAATTGGATTATGTGTTTTTTTGGTGTTGAATTATATATGTTCTTTATAAATTTTGGATATTAACCCCTTATCAGATGTATTATTGGCAAATACATTCTCTCAGTTAGTAGGCTGCCTTTTCATTTTATTGATCATTTTATTTGCTGTGCAAAATGTTTTTTAGTTTCATGTAATCCTATTTGTTTATTTTTCCTTTGTTTTCCTTGCCTGAGGAGCTATATCAGAAAAAATATGTCTAAGATAAGTGCCCAAGGTTTTATTGCCTATGTTTTCTTCTAGGAGTTTTATGGTTTCAAGCCTTACATTTAAGTCTGTAATTAATTTTGAGTTTATTCTTGTGTATGGTGTAAGAAGGTGGTCTAGTTTCAATTTTATATGTGTATCTGCCCCATTTCCCCAACATCATTTATTGAATAGATTGTCTTTACCCCTTTGTATTATATATTCTTGCCTCTTGTTAAATACTAATTCATCATATAAGTGGCAGTTTACTTTTGAGCTCTCTATTCTGTTCCATTGATCTACATGTGTTTTTATGCCAGTACCATGCTGTTTTGATTACTATGGACTTATAGTATAGTTTAATATCAGGTAATGTGATAGCTCAGCTTTGTAATTCTTTCTCAAGATTTCTGTGGTAGTCAGAGTCTTTCATAGTTTCACATAAATTTCTGAATTATTTGTTCTAGTTCTGTGAAATATGCCCTTGGCCTTTTGATAAGAATTACATTGAATCTATAGATTGCTTTTTGTAGTATGGACATTTTAATTCTTTCTGTTCATGAGGGTAACATATGCTTCTATTTATTTGTAATATTTTTTCAATTTGAAAGATGATACTGTTAATAATTGTGCTGGGCCAATAGGCAGAAACCAAAACTGTCCCAGGCAAATCAGGATGTATGAGTACCCCAATTATAAGGCCAAAGCACAGAGGCTAGACTTGTATCAGTCTTAGGAAGAGAGCTAAAATGTTAACAGAGTTCTACTTCATATATTACTGAAGTTTGGGAGGTATGATGTGATTTATAGTGCAGCCAATGGTACTATATTCTATTGTATTTAGTTAATAATGAGTTGTAATATTAAATTTCTCTTCACTGAGAAATTTTCCTTGATTCTTAACCATATTTTTAAGCCTCTGGTGTCCGCACACCTGATTTTACTTTAATTCAACATTTGGCCTTCTAATGGAATATTAGAGTAATTTTCCTCACTGCTCTCTGGCACATCTGATGGCATCTGAGGATCTCACTAAGGGAGGCAGATGGCTTGCACTTAGAACTTCTCTAGAATAATAATATCTTAACCTTTTGAGAATTAAAGCGGTTGGTTTCTGTGGAGGTGAAAACCTATTGTGCTCTGTTTTGTTCTATCACTCACCTAGTTTTTTGTTGATGAACAGGGTCACAAAATCTCTCCCTCAGTGTCCTAAGAGCAATACATTATGGTCACAAGGATTTGGCTTCTCTTTCACCTCATTGTGAGTGCTGAGCCAAACCATCAGCACACGATGACCTTCGACAGTTCAGGAAAATGTCACTTGGTTAGGCTGAGACCCAATCTGTGCAATTCACTTAATAAAACAGTAGAAATCTTCCCTAGATGCTGAATGGGTTGAATTTGACCTCTCTATCTTGAACTTTGGTCTCTTTCATTATTTCAAAGGGAGAGAGTGGTTGACTGCATACAATTGCTGACTGACCATCTTACAAATTGAGAGATGTCTGGCCTCTGCAAAATCATGGGAGGATGACAGATAATTTTCTATTGACTACTCATGTCCCAACGCAATTTGATAGTGCTGACTTTTTTGCACACCTGGAAATACTTCTCATGTAAACTTCCACCCCAGCTAACCCTGAGTTATACTCTGTACCTTAGAGACTTCTGGGGCTTTATCTCCAAGGGCCATTTATTTTTTATTTTTTATTTTTTTTCAGAGAAGCTGTCCTCTTTGCTGGATGGGGAAAATTCTATGATTTTTCTTTTTAGACTTCCTGACCAATAAAAACAACAAGGAAACAGTCAAATTTAGGTATAAATAATTCAATACTGATTTTCATTGAGCTTCATAATCAATATTAATTTCTTTTCTTTTTTCATCATTACTCCCATGTCCTTTACTGGGAGGAATAGCCTTCCTTTGTAGCTGCCATGGACTTAGTCTCGGAGCATATTTGGGGCAACGGCAAGGAGAAATTGATAACTTCACTGGCTACAATGTTTTGTGAGCCCTGCAAATGCTTATAAGATTCTCCAACCATTTTTAACTTACATGTCATAAGGTTTACATTTTTTTTATTTTTGAAAGTTTTAGTATTAGTGTGTTGCTGGATCCACTTCTTCCCCCCCAAAGAGAAGCATCGCTGTAAAAGAGGAGGTCTGATATGTTTTTCATGAAAGCTCTTTGCTGCCAGGGCTGGGCCTCAGCTATTAGATCTCTGCTGATTTCTTCTTGGGTGGCATTAGTAATATGGGTAACCAAATATATTCCCTCTCACCTCTTGAACTACCTTTTATAGTTAACTGATTAATGACATATAGATAATTATGAAAATGTGGGCATGAAAGCAAAGAGGAAGAAAAGAATCTGCCTCTGTTCCATCAACTTGCAATGAACTCATTCCTTTTATAGATTATCTGTCAACTAAAAAAAAATCTTTAAAAATTCTGCATGACTCAGAAATATTTTGAACTAATTCTTTAAAAGGAAGCTATTCTTTTCTTGGAAGGGGAAACTATAGTTCCAGATATTTTCTACTTGATAGAAGTCAAGGCTGCCTAATGTTTTATTTTACTTTCTCCTTCTTTTACTTTTTTTCTTTCCTCCATCTTTTTTTCTTCTTCCTCCTCTTTTCTCTCCTTGCTTCTCATAATTACTGATGGCCTGCTATATGCCAGGAATTCTACTAAGCATCAAGCAGACAGGGGATCAGGGCTGTGGAGAGGAGGATGGGAAAGCCACAGCCTTGCCATTAATGAGCTGTCAAGAGAATGACAATAATGGAGTGCAGCAGATGAGATAGCAGAGCCATGCATGGTACCGTGGGAGCTCAGAGCAGGAACAGGGCAGGAAGAAGAGGATGAACTTTGCTGCAGGTGGGGGAAGTTTCCATTGAGAAAGTGGCATTTGACTGGAGGTTGGATTTTGATTGATGAGCAGAAGCTACCAAGGGTTAAGAGATGGAGTCCAGAAGAGGGAGACCTCATGGTGAACTGATACAGCAAACGAAAGTGTTGCCGCGTATGAAGGGCCTCTATTTAAGAAGAGGCAGTGTGGAATGCTGAGGAAATCTTGAGTGAAGGGAGGATCCAGGGCAAAGCTGCAATGCCTTGGTGAGGGGAGTATTAGCAGTTACTATAAATTATTGCTAATGCTGTGCCAATCAAGAAAAGTTGGCACAATTATATACATTTCAAACAAGAGGTAACTGAGACTTAAAGAAGCCCTAGTGATTCACCCATAGCCGTATAGCTGCTAAACGGCAAAGTTAGGACTCATATTTTGACCTGACTTCAAAGCTATTCTTCCCTTCCTACACCTATACCATGGAAGCAGGAATCTGAATGAAGAAGGACAGGCCTTTAAAAGTCACTGATTGCATCAGGTGACAAGCTTACTCCAAAATCATGATGGCAAAGAGCTGCAAGAAGTCACTATTTCTAAAGAAACTCAGACCTGTGGAATATCCCCTTTGCGACCTTGTCTCTTTGGCTTGTGTAATGTACCTCTAACTTTATTTGGCAGATGTCAGGCAAAGAGGGCAGAGAGGGTTTTCTGAGGCCATTTGAACCCAATTATTAGGGGATTATGTCAGGGCTAAATTATGCTGGGGTGAAAAACAAGCTCTAAACATCAGTTCCTTAAGACAAAAATATTCACTGATCATTCATGCTGCATATCTAATGGGGACTGGAGGAGTGCCTTTTTCTATGCAGTCATCAGTCAATGGCTTACGTGGAGAAAAGGGACCATCATCACCTTCTGATATTGACTTCTCAGCATAGTGTGTTGGAGGGCTGAGCACTGGCATGCATGTACTTTGGCCTGGATGCACATTATTTCTGCTTGCATTTTACTGTCCCGGCCTAGTTAGATGGCCACACTTAACTTCCAAGGAGTGAGGGATCATCATCCTCCATGACTTGGGACAGTTAAGAGACCTAGATATTGGGCTGTATGAGTAATGTCTACTACAGGGACAAAGCAACGCCAACACACTTCTGTACATCTCCTCCAAGACTGATGGCTCAAGAGCAGTCACTTTTCCAGTTTCCCTTTGTTATTCTGTACTCTCTAATGCAATACCTACTGGCTACATCTGGCTGTTAAGGTTAAATTAAATTAAATATTTGGTTCCTCAGTTGTACTAGCTATATTTAAAGTCCCCAATAGGCACATGTGTCAGAACATCCTGTCATTGCAGAAAATTCTATTCGATGTGCTGTCTTTTCCTCTAAAAGGCCAAAGAGCAAATATTTTAGGCTTTGCAGGACATATGGTCTTTGTAGTAAGTATTCAACTTTACTGCTATACTATGAAAGCAACCTTAGGCAATATGAAAGTGAAAAGAAGTTGTGTTCTAATAAAACTTTATTAAAAAACAATGACAGATAACTGTCAGGATTTGGTTCATGGGCCATTTGTTTTCCAACTTCTAGCCTAGACCATGGTCTCCAAAGGTAAGGGCAGCCAATTTTACATGTCCATCCATTGAGTGTGGTTAAAAAAAAATTAGTACGTCAATTAACATTTACATTTAAAAATCCATTAATCTTTACTTACATCCATTATCCAGATTGACATTGACTCTGTTGTTCTTGGTCTGTTGTTGGATGGTGACATGCCATGTATGTTAGGTGGTAATTTCATACAGGGTTGGACACTGTAATGCTCACAGGTATTTTCCTTCATCTAAAACATTGTGATATAATGCAGCCTAAATAGTCCAGTTTTGTGATTTTATGAATCGTATTATCTAATTTTAAATAAACCATCCCTCACAAAATGAACAGTGGTTTAAAAGTATTTCTGCAGAGACACCACTGGTTATTATGCTACTTGTTTCTTGCCTCACACTGTACTCAACTCTGGGACATGGTGGTTGGGATGCTGAGTACCACATTTCTGCTTTGTCGATTTGCTTCCTGTTAGGTTCTGCCAACCCGAAAGGTGAGAGGAGGGAGCAAGAATTTGCTCCTTGCCATTTGTCTGCTGTTTTTGCTATTGTCACCCCCCCTGGGTTCGTCCCAGCTTCTTTTCACACTCCCAAACCAACTTCCTCATGCCCCTCCTATGTGATGACACCAGCCAGGCAGTACCTCCTTCTCAGGCTCTGATGCCTACCCCCTGGGCCCTCCCTCTAAGTGCCTGAGGGAGAAGCAGTGCTGGCTCCTCCTCAGAGGTCTGGATCCCAGGTTCCCCAGCCTCCATCAGATTCTAGGTCTGTTAACCCCATCTTCTTCTCTCTGACCTCTAGCCCCAGGAGTGGAACCTGCTTCTTGAAGTTACTATCTCTGTGACTACAGTGACCCCACCCCTTTTTTAAAGTCCTCCAATACCTTCCTCTTGAACCAATTTCCTCTATTATATTCTCTGTTAAAATAACTAGAGTGGTTTATTTGTTGCTTGGACTTTATGGAGACACCATGGATTAAACTTCATCTTAATAATGCAAACTTAGCTAACAGGAAAATGATGATGACAATATGACAGAAAAAACAATGATCTAATGAGACAAATAATAAACCAAGAAAAGGACTACTGAAAAATAAACTTTCATCTATCAGTAATGATAAATCTCCCCCTAAGTTTACATTGTGCTTGGGGATATGATCTAATGACAATTAAAGCAGTTAACAAGAGTTAAAAATAAAGTGAAAAAAACATGAAGAAAAAACTGTACAATTTTTCAATGATATTTAAAATCACGAGCTATTCAATCTTTTGCTAAAACGTATTAAAGTTCACGTTAAACATTTAGTAACATCTTTTGAGGTTTAAAGAATAGCTTTCTGAGTGCAGGTATCACTTTTCTACATGGTTCACTGCTGCACCCTTAGACTAGCACAGCATGTGGCATATAGTAGACAATACACTTGTTAAGTGAATGAGCAAACAGTTATTAATAATACAACAGATTCCACAAATTTGGAAGAACCTTATTCTTGCAGTTATGGTAAAACAACATGGCTAGTATTATAAATGGCAAACAATATGTCAGTAAACTAATTTGCATTCGTTTGCCAGCAAATCTATTGGAAAGCCCAGAGAAAACACTGCTGATCATTTCAAGGATCAAGTATTAGAACAAACATGGCGCATTTGCCGTATAGCTGCCTGAATGTACAGGTGGCTTTGTCATGTCTCAGCTGATGGTATTTATTAGGTTCTGTTTCAAGTTTAAAAATTAAAAACTGCTTTGTGATTCATAAAAAATATATCAAGTCAGATATTTTATATAGATTAAATGACTTCTTTAAGATAATTATTTTATCAAAAAGCTGGGTAAGTTTAGCTTTGACTAAAATTTAAAAAAAAAAAGGATTCTGGGGGTAAAACCCAGAAAATGAAACACAAGTGAAATTTACTCCCTGCAACATTCTAAGCAGAAGACTTTCAGCAATGATGTCAAAGTTAGATATGACCAAAGTGCTACAGGATATCATTGATCGGTTGTTTTTTTTTTTTTAAAGTAAGACCTTTAAGTAGTACATTGTCATGGTATTTTTAATGAGATGGAAAGTGACCATGAAAAGAATTTTAACCACATGTAGGTGTTTTCTTGATTCTGTGGCAAATTACCTAAAAGAGATGAAAAGCTAAAAGATGAGTTATACTTTGTGCTTTTACAAACACATAAATGCTCCAAATTTGCTGAGTTTTCATATGATAATAAGTAGCACTCTTCAGTATGTTACTTAAAAGATATTTTAAAAGTAGACACTCTTAATCGGTCCCTTCAACAGAAAGGTGATATTTTGATAGTGAATGGGAAATTAAATGCTTTTCAAAAGATACTGGTGTTATGGGAAGAGCGCTTTGAAAAATGACATTTGGAAAGGTTATAATTTTTATGTGATTTTGTTGCTGAAAATGGTCTAAATGATCTGATTGGAAAATTTTTTCTGACTTGTTGAATAATATTACATATGTTCAAAACAATTTAAAAAATAAGTATGCAACACTTTCCAATTAATTTGTGGAAACAGATGATTGAATTCAGGGAGTATAAAAATTTATTAACTAAATGTTCACACAAATCTTTGCCTAATTAGAGGATGAGATTGAAAGCCATGTCAGAATTTAGTAATTGCAAGGAGTTTTTCCATTTGGATCTACATACCTTGCTGAGGTATGTTTTTTAATTAAAACAGCCAAATATTGAAATAAACTTGAGTTTAAAGCTAGAGATTCTAATTGTTTTATCTCAGAGTATTACATTTGAATTTTCATAGATAATGAAACATTTTAAGCACATTGCTCTCATTGAAAAATTATATTTTAGATAGATTCAATATATTTTTGTATCATTAAAAATAAAATATTAATAAAATGTTAAAGCACTAATTTATATTAGACCTTAATAACTGAAGGTGTAAGTTGTAAATCTAGGGGAACCCTGATATATTAGAACAAGAATATATAATTGACAAGCTAATTGGGAAAATATAGAATATAAAACATATGATCAACTTGAAATAAGGCAAGAAAAAGGGAAGAGGATTATATACATGGACAAATAGAAAGCAAATGGGGAAATGGTAGAATTAAACACAAATATGTCAATGATTTTATCAGATGTAAGAAGATTTACATTTGTAAATGTAAAATACTCCCATGTTGACTGGCTGAATAAAAAGCAAATTAAAATGTGATTTTATAAGAGTTAGATTTAAAATATAAGGATACAGAAAGAATGGCACAGAAAAAATGGGACAATTCTAAATTGGTATGCAAATTTTGTATGAAAAGTAACATCTCTGTCTTTGGTTTCTGTATGTTTCTATATCATCTTCCTATCTCTCTATCTATCTACCTCTTGCTAATCCATTTGCCAAAGATAAATTCTTAAATATAGAAGATTTTAACACACTGGTCTCAGTAACTGAAAGAGCAAAAAGCCCAAACTAATAAGGACATAGAAGATTTGAACAACATGCATAACAAATATGACCTAATACAAATATATAGAATCCTACATCTACAAATGACAGGATATCGTCGGCAGCCGTCCGTCTCGAGAGACGATGGTGTAGCTTCTTAAGAGTCTATCTGCACCGCCGAGAATGGCTGTGCAGTCCGACTCGGGAGTGACACGGTATCTGTCTCCTCCCGTGTTGAATCAACATCTTGTGATGACGCTGGAGTGTCCTCTCCAGTGAAGCTGAAGCTACAGAGCCTGGGCAGGGTGATATGGAGGTTCTGCTGTTGCCCATGCAGCAGACCCCCCCTCTCTTCGCAGCTGAAGTGTCCAAGGGAAAGACGGAGTCAATACAGCTTGGCTTCAGGTGCGCCGCAGGAGTTGCCGGTGTTGACTACAACGTCGAACCGCCTTAGGGACTCCGGCTCCGGATTTTCTGTCGGGGTTTACTCCCTTAGCCTTTCCCCTGAAGAGGTATGCCGCAAGGCAGCGGAGGTTTTTTTTGGAGTCAGAGTTTTCCTTCTCTGATGTGCCCTGACTGGAAGATCGAACCAGCGACACTTAGCTCGCAGGCCGACGCTCAATCCACTGAGCCAAACCAGCCAGGGCAAATGACAGGATATACATTTTGTTAAATTGCATATGGATCATTTACAGGGGTATAAAGTAAGTCTTAACAAATTTTGAAGGTTTTAAATGTCATAGTAAAATTAAATTAGCATTTAATAATTAAAATATTACTACAAAAGTCCCCTTATGTTAAACAGATACTTTTAATTGTCCATGGAGCAAATTGAAAGTCACAATGTATGCTGGAAAACATTTCAAATGGAAAGATAATGAAAATGACACATTAGAGCTTATGGAATATATCTATAGCCATGTGTAGAATATAGTCGGCAGCCGTCCGTCTCGAGAGACGATGGTGTAGCTTCTTAAGAGTCTATCTGCACCGCCGAGAATGGCTGTGCAGTCCAACTCGGGAGTGACACAGTATCTGTCTCCTCCCGTGTTGAATCGACATCTTGCGATGACGCTGGAGTGTCCTCTCCAGTGAAGCTGAAGCTACAGAGCCTGGGCAGGGTGATATGGAGGGTCTGCTGTTGCCCATGCAGCAGACCCCCCCTCTCTTCGCAGCTGAAGGGTCCAAGGGAAAGACTGAGTCAATACAGCTTGGCTTCAGGTGCGCCGCAGGAGTTGCCGGTGTTGACTACAACGTCAAACCGCCTTAGGGACTCCGGCTCCGGATTTTCTGTCGGGGTTTACTCCCTTAGCCTTTCCCCTGAAGAGGTATGCCGCAAGGCAGCGGAGGTTTTTTGGAGTCAGAGTTTTCCTTCTCTGATGTGCCCTGACTGGAAGATCGAACCAGCGACACTTAGCTCGCAGGCCGACGCTCAATCCACTGAGCCAAACCAGCCAGGGTGAATGTGTAGAATATATATAGTCTTAAATACCTATTTAGAAAAGAACAATGGTGAAAGATAAATTCAGAGTATTTTTTAAAGAAGTCAGCAAAAGAACAGCAAATTAAACCAGAAGTTACTAAGTGGAGAAAATAACAGAGGTAAACTCAGAAATGAATGTCATATAAAAGTAATCTACAGTAGAGAAGAATCAGAAAGCCAAAACATTTTAAAAAAGACTAATAAAATTCATAAATACCCAATAAACTACCCAATTCTCAGAAGACAGAAGGACAGTAGCAGAAATAAAAAATAGTACATTACTATATAACAATGCAGTGCATTAGAAAATTGTGATATAATAGACAAATTTATAAAAAAAATACAACTTACCAAAACTGACATTAGAAGGAACAGAAACTTCTGAATGGTTCTTTCTTTATTTATAAAATGTTGAAAATACATGTAAAGCAAATAAATGAAGAAATATTTTGAATTGGAAGACTCATTATTACAAAGATGTCAATCTCTCCAAGTTGATGTATAGATTCAAAACTACTATATTTGTCAAAACCTAGAATGATTTTTCTTTAATATATGCTTGTGTAAAAGTTAAGGACTGGATTCTGATATTTTTATGGAAATGCAAAGGACCAAGAACAGCAGGGACAATCTTGAATAGATTGGGATGATTTTATTTCATACGAAGACTTATTATAAAGGTACAGTAATAAAGACACTGTGGTACTGGCACATAGATATATAAATATGTGATTGATTAGAATAGAGTTCAGAATTAGACCTATAAATCATTATAGACTTAATTTATTATAAACTTTATACTTTAGGTCTGTGCGGAAAGTACAGTTTTGTTTTCAATAAGTGGCACTGTTTCAGTTGTATATCCATATGAAAAATAGAAAACCTAACATCTACTTCATATCAGTATAAAGATCAACCAAGGGAAATAATAGACATAAATAGTAAAACAACAGAAGGTAACTTAACAGATAAATTCATGACCTGGGAGCAGAGAAAGACTTAAACAGGATAAAAAAAACCCCACTGATTATAAAGGAAATAATTGCTTAATTTGTCCATTTCAATATTAAGAATTTTTGTGCATAAAACATCCCTGTTTAGAGACTGAAAAACAGTTCACAATTTGGGAAAAGATATTTAGAACACAGATAACCAAATCAGTAAGAAAAAGACAGCCTATTGAAAAAAAATGGCAGGAGACGTATAACAGCCCTTCATAAAAGGTGATATTCAAAAGAGAAATAAAGATATGAAAAGGCATTAAATTTCATTAGTAATTAGGAAAATGCAATTTAAAATCACAATATTTAAAATATTGTGAATATTTAAAAATCACAATTTATGAGTAAGGCAAAAATTAGAGACTAACAGTAATAAGAGTTGGAGAAGATGTGAAGCAGCTAAAGCTACTATACATGCCAGCAGAAATAGAAATTAGTCTACCACTCTGGAAATTATTTGATGATATCTACCTGTATATACTAACCCACCAACTCATCAATTTCACTTCTAGAAATATATCCAGCAAAATTGCATACATATGTTCCTAACAGATATAGAAAATAAGTCTTCATAGCAACATTTATTTTGTACTAGAAGCTGAGAGGGACTCAAATGTTCATCAGCAGTAGGATGAACAAATATGTACATTGTGTATATTTATTTAATGAAATTCTACACAGTAATGGAAATGGATGAAGTACTGCTACAGTCAACATAGATTAATCACACAAACTTAAGGTTTGGCAAGAGGAAGTATGCTCAGAGGGTGTGTATTACATGTTTAAAAACACTAAAACTAATTTATGCCTTTAGATATCAGAATATTCATTACTTTCAATAAAGAAAGAAGATATAGAGGTTTCAGAAGGACACTAACAGAGCTTTTGTGGGAGAGCAGGTATTATTCTGCTTGACCAGGGTAGTAGTTATATACTCATAGATTTATCCAATTTCCAATAATTAATTGAACTATTTACTGACAACTTTGGCATTCTTCTCTATGTACATTATTCTTTAAAATGTTGATTTAAAAAAGAAAAGATGGAGCATTAGGCATTAGAATGGCAAATAAATCTGTTTTCATTCTTGTCCTTTTGTCTGAACAGTCCTCACTCAGTTTCTTCTGGTTGACCAGTGTGGATTTGAGTTCTTGGGAAAGTGCTGTGCCTTGGTGATGGAGGTAGCGAGTTGTTCTCTATGGTCCGATGGAGCCATGACACCTGTAGAGAGAGATCTGCTAGGAGTTCTGCTCAGAGACACTAGAATATCTGCCGAAGGGAATGAAACTTTACTTGGGGCTTGTTTTTGAGAAGCTGCATTTGGGTTTTGGTAGAGTTGCCTAAAGACAGAACATTGGGTCCAGGGAGGTAGTGGTAAGTGCAGCAATCATTGCATTGTTCAGAATCTTTTGATCAGTTAAATATAGGATGTTATGAAGAAGAAGAAAACAGCTTGCCATAAAACTTAATGAGCAAATTGAACAAAGATGTAAAAATCTTGACAAAATTAGCCTTATTAAAAAATGAGTATGAAGGACTAGCATCATTTTTAAATGATGCTAGCCTTGAGAAAGTGTCATCAGAAGCTCTGAGTGTGGAGGAAACTTAGGAAAAGCTGGATACAATCAACTTTGTACTTGAGCATGAAATACAGTTCCTTGAAAAATGTTTAAAAAGAGAAATCCAAATTCTCAGAAAACTGATGAGTTGATGGATGCCATTGTAAGCATATAGAGGATATAAAAGCCATTATGCTATGAGTGGCTTTTCAAAGTGAGCATTTGGCAGCCAGCATTTGCCTGTGGTCCCTCCCCAATGTGTGACTTGATCTTCTGAAAAGAGGGCTTCTCTCTCTCCCTTTAGGCTCTCACTTTTCCTCTCAGGACTATGTTCATCTGCCTCACACTCCAATATGAAGTCCAATGGTGCCAGTGTGTCCATAGAAATTGTTCATGGGGAGCGGACTTGATTTTGAATCCCTTCCTTCTTGACTCATATATATGGATTCTGCATTTTCCACCATGAAAGTTTTTAATTTTCCACCAACATGTTTCCTGATACACCTTATTCAAACATGACAATGACTCTCCAGCAAGGACTTTTTCCAACCTCCCCCTTTCTCCCTCCTTCTCCCTCCTCGTCCCTCCCTTTCATTCCTCCTCTCCTCTAAGCTCCAATGGCCATTCTTTTGCTATAACTTGTTATCTGAGCTGATTTCTTCCATAGCTCACCAGTTCTACCACTCTGAAAAAAACCCCAAAACTCTTTTAATGGCTGGATTTAGCTCTACCACTACAATCTAAATTTAGAAATGAATTACCAGCAGGGTTGACCTAACTTTCAAATGAACCACTTACTGAAAACCAGAACCCCAGTAAGAAATTTAAGACTATTTTTGCCCTGTTCCAAAGGTAATTTTGAATGACTTTCTTTCATTATTGGTTTAAGCAACTGCTGTTACTTATGTAATTTTTACTTTTGTCTAAATTGAAACCCCTTGAATTATAATTTTCATGGTAGATATGTTTTGTAAATATGTTTCGTATATGAATATGATGAATTTTTGTGTATTTCATATTATATAAACATTTTATTTGAATTTAAATAGTTCATTATAGCAAACATTAATTAATTGAGCATAACACAAGCAATTCAATAAATATTTCAAACTCTAAAGGCTATTTTTGTATGTCATGAGCTGTATTTAAGATAGTTCTAATTAGATTATAAAATTATTTTTTAATCGTATGTCTATAAATTGGGACTACATGGTATTTTTAAAAAATTTTAGGTGTGAAAGTAAAGAGGTTTAGAGAACATAGTCTATATGTCTTTTGAGGGATCCCTTAGAGCAAAATTTCCTAGAGTTTCAGAGATACTAGACCCAAATGATGTTCAGAGGTAAAAAATGTTTTCTGAGCATAAGAGTGATGTGCTAGAGCCAGTTCATACTATATAGATGACAAGTTGGTTGTTAAGTGTTCACAGATTTATTTTTATTATTTCTTATTATGTAATTTTATCTTGTTTTTTCTAACTTTGTTGATATATATAGCATAGTATAAGTTAAGGTATACAACATGATAATTATATATATATATATATATATATGTATATATATATATATATATATATACATTACACACACACACACACACACACATATAGATACCAAAATAAGGTTATTATTATTATTTTGTTTGTGTTGTGCAAACCTTTAAGATCTACTCTCTTAGAAACTTTCAGGTATGCAATACAGTATTGATTTTCACATGTTAATTTTGTATCCTGAAACTTTACTGAATCTGTTTATAAGTAATAACAGGTTTTTGGAAGAGTCCTTAGGGTTTTCAATGAATAAGATCATGTCATCTGCAAACAGGAAATTTTCCTTTCTCTTCTCTGATTTGGATACATTTTACTTCTTTTTCTCGACCAATTGCTCTGGCGAGGACTTTAAGTACAGTATTCCCACACTTATCACAGGTATTACATTCTAGATCCCACCGTGATAGGTTAAAATCTGCAAAGTAGGAACCTTACATTTATTTTAGTATTTATATATATTTTTAAGGCTTTATAAACCCTTCCCACACACTTATAAACTGTTCCCAGTCCCTTACTAACCTTTCCCACTCCCTTATTAACCTTTTCCACACTTTCATAAACACTACTTATGTTCTTAAACATATTCTACACTCTTAAACCTATGTAACTTTAACTTCATAATATATAGTACCTCAAAATCCTGTGATATAGCAAAAAATCTGTGATAAATAATTAAATATAATAGTTTAAAAAATCCCGTGATACATTCAGACTGCGATAAGTGAACTGCGATATAAAGAGGGACTACTGTATTATGTTAAACTGTGGTAGTGAGAGTGGGCACTCCTGTCTTGTTCCTTGTCAATCTTTCACTGTTGAGTATGATGTTAGCTGTGGGTTTGTCACATATGGCCTTTATTATGTTGAGGTACATTCCTTCTTTACCCAATTTGTTGAGAGTTTTTATATGAAGTATGTTGAATTTTGTCAACTGTTTTTACTGCATATATTGAGATGTTAATATCATTTTTATTTTTTTCTGTTCATCTGATGTATCACATTTGTTGATTTCCATATTGAATCATCCTTGCATCCCAGGGATGAATCCCACTTGTTTATGATATACTTTCCTTTTAATGTGCTATTGAATTTGATTGGCTTGTATTTTGATGAGAATTCATGCATTTATATTTATCAGGGATATTGATCTGTAGTTCTCCTTTTTTATAGTGTCCTTATCTAGATTTGCTACCAGGGTAATGTGACCTTGTAAAATGAGTTTGAGAATATTCCCTCCTCTTTAATTTTTTGGAAAAGTTTGAGAGTAATTGGCATTAATTATTCTTAATGTTTGGTAGAACTCACCAGTGAAGCCATCTGGTTCTAGTTTTTTTTGCTGGGAGGTTTTTGATTATTGATTCAAATTCTTTACTTGTTACTGGTCTGTTCATTCATATCTTTTATTGCTTCATGATTCACTTTTGGTAAATTGTATGTTTCTAGGAATTTATCCATTTCTTCTAGGCTGTCTTATTTGTTGGTGTACAGTTGTTCATAATATTCTCTTCTGATCCTTTGTATGTCTGTGGTATCTGTTGTAACATCTCCTCTTTTATTTTGGATTTATTTGCGTCCTCTCTGTTTTTTTTCTTGGTTGGCCTAGCTAAAGGTTTGTCAACTTTGTTTATCTTTGCAAAGAAGCAACTCTTAGTTTTGTTAATGTTTTCTATGTTTTCCTATTTCCTATATTTATTTTCATTCTAATCTTCATTATTTCCTTCCTTCTGCTAACTGGATTCATATTCAAGCAAGGTGGCTTGGTGGGCTCCCTAGCTGGGCAGAGCTGCTGGTTGTGTTCTCTGGCATGGTGGTACCTGTGGTTGGATTCCCTGAAAGGGCAGGGCTTCACACAGGTTGTGCTTTACAATAGCTCTTGGTTGGGTGGGGCTTCAGGCTGTCCTCCCTGATTAGCTGGTGACATTGGCTGGACTCTACATTTAGTCTAGGCTATAGGCTGGACTTCATGATTGAACAGGGCCTCACACTGTGCTCTGCAGTCATATGGGACCACAGTCTGTGCCCCAAAGTTGGATAGGGTTTCAGGCTGAGTTTCAAGATCAGGTAGGTCATTGGCCATGTTCTGCTGTTGGATGAGATTGCTGTTTGGGCTCTCTGGTTGGATGTCGCTCTCAGCTATACTCTGCAGGTGGGTGGGGCTGATGATGGTGCTTTCTGGTCAGGTGAGGTAGCAGGCTATTCTCTATGATTGAATGGGGTCTTGGCTGGGCTTTCTGCCTGGGAGGGGCTACAGGCTGTGTTCAGAAATTGGGAAGGGCCATGTTCTAAACTCCACTGGTGGTTGGGGTTGTAGTCTTGTTTCAGTGGCTGTGCAGTACCATAGACTGGGTTTTAAGGATGCCCAGCATTACTGTTCAGGTTCCCTGTTTATGTGGGGCCAGAGGATATTGTTAGTAGTTGAGTGGGACTGGGAATTTGCTCCCCTGCCCAGGAAGAGCTATAGAATTGCCTTGCTGGTCTGTTAGCTGGGGATCCAAATTAGGCAGAACTGCCAATTGAGCTCCCTGGTCAGACGGGGCCACCAGCTTGGTTCTGCAAATCAGCAGAGCTGCTGCTGGGATCTCTGCCTGAGTGCTGCTATAAGCAGGAATGTGACCTGCCAAGATCTGAGCATTGGTTACCATGAGCCCTGACTGCATTCTCAGTCTCTATCTGATCTTCAATGGTTGAGCTCCAAAGATTCCCCCAGTAATCACTGTGAGGTAAAACTTAAGCGGGCCTCTTGGAAAGGGTCCTGGAATGCTGAGGAAAGTGGATGTCCATCATGGGTTCTCTTTTTCCCACTGGAGAAACCATAGGCCCAGGGGGGCCTTGTCCATGTGGTGCTGTGCTAGTATGGGGGACTTTTTGGTCCAAATGTAGCCACTCCTCCTGCCCTTCTAACATGGCCCTTCTAGACTCACTGCCAGGTTCTGGAATTTTTACAATGGCGTCTTGTCTATGGATAGTTGCTAGTTGGTCTTCTTGTAGAGGGGACTGAAGCTGGGAATGACCTGTGCTGCCATCTGGATGTGATCGCTCCAGTGTTCAGGAATTTATTTAGCTAGTTGTTTAATACAATTGTTATTAAGTATTAAATTATATGAACACAATTAAATGAATTATATATTTAAAAGGTAATAAGTTTTCAAAACTAGTTTCTTCCTATTTTATTAAATTTTGTTAATTACTTATGCCCCTGAGGTTATTATATCTATTGTATCTATATGGTGAAAACACTACATAATGGCATACTTCTGTGCATCTCTTCCCAACTTTGCATGCATTCAGTGCCCTTGTATTCATCGTCTGAAATTGAGCATGGTGAGAATATTTACACTGTAGAAATTAGAAGTTGCTATACATCAGAGCTTGGACTTATTGTTTTTCTGGTTGTCTGGACTTAAAAAAGTGATGGAGAAAGTGTTAATAATGCACATTTAATTTTTAAAAAATGTCATATATGTAACTGTTACATGTGAAAAGCATGAAAATTTGAAGAATATAGTCATCCAGTGTTCAAAACTATTATCTGATTTAGCAAAAATTTGCTCAAAACGTTCTGACACACCTCTTTGTTGTTTCTCTTTCATCTTGCTTGCTAAAAAAAGTATCAACCAACATTCATTTTGGAGCTATGCTTATTCATTATTTGCACCGATAGGTTGGTTACAGATATATGAGTTCTGTGAGAATTAATTAGCCATATTAAATTTACAGTAAAAAGTGTTGCATACCTTTGTTATTTGTTTATTATTATTAATTATGAATATATGGTAAACTTATGTTTGTACATACATGCATGTGGTTTTCTTTCCCTTTGAGAGGTGGTTCTTAAAAGGTTACCAGCACATCAATTATTATACACGATTTCTGATAATTTCCACACCACAATTGAATTGCATTCCATTCTCTATCTTCTGAGTTTGTTTCTGACAAGTAAATACCATAGTGTCCTGAGGTTTCTTGCTGTAAACACATGCTGTATTTACTGCATAGCATAGACTCTCTTGGAGATTTATATGAAACCTTACAAGCACAGAGAAGTCCTTCAGTAAGGAAGCCAGTTTCACTTTATATTAGCACAGTGTTTCCAGAACTTTTGATCACTAACTCTTTTCTTTCTCTCTGTAAATATTGATTTCACAGTTTTGAAGATGCTATTTTAGAGATTGATCAACCAGGTTCATGTGTATACTGGGTCCTTTATGACCACGTCCCATAGCTTCAAGTACAGTCCACTCTTCTTTGATCTTATGATCAATGGTTAAAAGGCATCTTTTTGAGTAAGTGCTCAAACTATTATTCTCTCACCCAGAAGCAAATATACTTTTATGGGTTACAAGAAAATCAGTGCAATGATTGGATTCACTGGAATGGCTTAGACTCTCCTTGAGAATTCTGTTGCCAATATCCTTTAGCTGGTTTATTCTAGTGCTTCAATGCTTTTGACCCTGAATCTTCTTGGTGTAAACCAGTTCCCTTTCAGGAAGTCTTAGGCTTGTGATGAGGAATGGCACATCTCCACGAAGGAGCAACACTCACACTCAGTGCTTGCTTTCCAGTAATGTCACCCATGTGACTTTCATCATTGTGGAGATGTTTAAATAATTTCTCAAATGACATGTGGGGAAATATTATGGAAGGCATATTTACTGATTATTTCTGCAACATACCCAGAATTATCTTTCAGTCTCCATCTTCTGTCATAAAGATTTAACAAATACTACAATATCTTGAGGGTCTTTTTCTTAATGCATATCACTGTCATGTTCACAACAAAGCTCTCACAGTATACATAAAACCTCAAGGTGAGAAAGGATCAACACTGCTGATCCAGGCCTAATCCAGACAATATTCTCACCTGTGGGTGTCTGATCTCAGCTTGAAAGTTTATGTAATTGAAGAAGTCTATTTTAGAACATATCTAATTGTTAGAAAGTTTTTATTTATATTGATTCATCATTTACCTTGTGACTTCCACCCACTCATTCTAAGGCTGCCATCTGGGCTGCATAAAAAGACATTTTATCCCTCTTCAGCTCGGGAGTTCTTTAGTCTTTGCAAAGCCCACAATCTAATTCTTCTTAGTTTCTTCTCTTATCTAGTCCAGTGACTTCAAATAAATGTCCTTTGTGTTTCCTTATATGACTTCTTGCCAAACTATAAATCTTGTCTGCATGCATTTCAGTTTGCAATCATCACTCTTGATTTGGCCCACAGGACAAAATTAAATACTTCAGGGAAGACCCCGTCAGCACACTTTCTTATGTGAGACATTGAAATTCTTCTGCCAGCTCTGTAAGGTTACATTAAACTATTGGGCTTATAGCTAAAATCTCTAGTATCTAACTTTTATAATGGCTGCTAATTGAAGTATGTCTTCCCCATCGTGTCCTTTTGTGGTCTTATTCATTTCCCTCTGATAAGATTTGACCCATCATTCCTGTCCATTGCTCTGATTTAAGAATTTGCTTCTTCCATCCAACTATTTGTTTTTTACAGTTTTGTTTCATCTGAAGCTTAGACTGGTTTGGCATCAATGTCTTTGTTATACTGATTAATCAAATCACTAAACCTGAAAAACTGTAATGGTAGTTTTTTCCTTCCTCTTTCATACTAATTTCGGTTATAGCAATATAGTCACATGGAGCTTTTTCAATGAATGACTTTTATTCTATTTTATGAGATTATATAGGAATTGTGTTTACTTGAATGGTTTCTGTATTTTGGACCCTTAATAACTACTGAGTGTACTCTCTCAAAATGCTAGTCATCCATTAGGTTTAGGAATTCAACTTCTAAAAACCAAATGAAAATGAGTAAGCCTAACATTTATTAAAAGTATTTCAAGAGGCATAATAGTTTAGAATTCAAACTTTTAAAATAAAAAATAATAATTAATGAAATGTATAGTATCCCTACCAGGCTATTGATCTTGTTTTAGTAAAATTTGAATTTGAAAACCACAGTGATGGCCCTCATAAGTTTTCCATTCGTAATTCCTTAAATTTATTAAATAATTTAGGTGGAGAGGGCTTGATGAAAGAGCAGCCGACAATTATGCTCTCTAGTTTGGATCAAATGCATGGTGAGAAACACAGGATGCTATTGTTCATGGTTTTTACTTTTGTTTTCTTCAAAATAGAAGGAAAGTCTTTAGCAGATGAGGCATAAGAAGCAGACAAACTGATAGTAAACTCTATTTTAGCTTACCTTTTAAAAACACAGATCTGGTCAAGTTTTAGGATGTAGGTCAAGTTTATTGTGTACTAGAAATAAGTGAATCAGATCACATTGCTTTTTCACTTAAATCCTTCAGTGGTTGCTCACTTTAATCAGCAAGAAATAAACTCCTTTTCTTGATCTTCAAGAGCTGATAGAATCTGCCTCTCCTAGGATCTTTCCTCTCTAGCTTCATTTTCTCTCCTCTGCCTCAAATACACCATTTTTTTTCTTCTCAAACAAGATGAGTTCATTTTGCCCAAGAATTTTGCACCAGTTGCCAGCAAAGATCTCCCTGTAGACTTGGGGTCTAGAATTTTGAGTGACTCCTTTCTTCTAATATTTCAGGTCTCAGCTCAAAAGCAACCTCCTCAGAGAAGCCTTCTCTGACCATTCTCTCAAAATAACTCTTCTTTTCCCCTTGGATGTTCTTTATCATACTACTCATTATTTTCTCATGTCTCTTACTGGAGACCACCTTGTTTTATCTGCTAACTCTAACCATGAGAGCAGAAGTTATGCCTTGATTATTGCCATAGTTCTTATGCCTAGAACAGTGCTTGGCACATAGTAGGCACACAACAAATCTTTGTTAAATTAATTGATTCATTAATTAGTTTTGTAGTTCTATGAAACCAGTGTCTACACCCTGCTCTTATCCTTGTTCTTTTTAATCAGAAGCTTACATAGGGCAACAACAAATAGGAGAAAAGTCATAAATAATACTAATATGGACATAATCAGTAAGATTACAGAAATAAATGCTGACTCTCAAAAGATGAGCTTCTCCCACACTTTAAGCTCAACTAGAAGTTATTAAACAGGAATTCCCTCTGTATTCCATCTCTAAGCTTCTAAATCTACCCCCACAACTTTCTTCTTTTTTTCCTGCTGAAAAAAAAAGTGCTGCTACTTTTGTTTGAGGGTAATCCTTTCATCTGTACTCTGAATCCCATCCTATCCACCTTTTTCTGGGATCTTGGTCCATTGAGTATTCCTCCTCTCTCCTATATCTGCAATTACTTACTCTCCATTTGCTCTTTTCACCAACATTTCATCATACTGCTCAAGACACGTCCATCTTTTAAAACACATGCCTTTAAATCCCATGTTCCCTTCCCCCATTATGGACAGGTTTATTTATTTTTAAAAATATCTATTTGTGATCATACTTATTGAGAGCATTGTCCACACTTCTGTCTCTGCTCTATCTACTCACTTCCCAACCTACTGCTGTCTAGTTTCTGTCCCACTGCTCTTACCAAGGCCACAAATAGCCTCCTGGCTTTTAAGTCCAGTGATGCTTCTCCATCTTTTATCTTTCCTAATCTGTTGACAACATTACCCATATCTCTCTTCTTCAATCTTATATTCATCTTTGTAATATTAGTCTCTTAGTTGTCTTCCAACTTCTGTGGCAACCCTGCTTTTTGTTGTTGTGGTTTTTTGTTTTTGTTTTTGCTTCTGTCCCTGAAATAATGGAAATCTTTTCTGCTCTAGGATAAATGTACACTTTCCACATGATCTCATTCACTACCACAGCTTCATGTCCAACTGTATATTGATGATTCCCAAATCCAAATTTATATCTTCCACTCAGATATTTCTGAGTATCAAATTTATATATCCATCTACCTACTTGGCATATTTGTTTGGATATTTTATTCACAACTCAGCATGTAAAACAGTGGATTGGTCATCTTTCTCAGCAGAGCAGAATTCCTTTTTACATTTTCTCAGTGAATAGAACTTCTTCTACCAGCTAAATAAGCCAAAGTCAAGTCTGGATTTTATCTTAGATTCCTCCCTATCTCCTGTCCCAACACTCACTCAATCTCCATGGCCTGTTGAGTTTAACTTCCCAACTTTTCAGAAATCCATCTACCATCTCTATTTCCATTCTTATTCTACACCCCAAATCAAGCCATTATCTTCTCTGGGATGGATTACTGAAACAGCCGTCTTACTGGTACTTAGTCTAAATTAGACTCCAGTCTGTTCTCCACATTGACACAAGAGTAATCTTTCTAAAACATTTTACTTAATAAATACTTTTTAAATGGGTTCCTTTTGGTAGCAGCATGTTTGTAAAGCTCTGCATGATCTTACCCTTCATTGTCTTTTGTCATGAAATTCCACCTCATACTTTCTGTTCCAATCAGCCAGAGTTTTCTTCAGCTTCCTGAATATACCCTGCACTACCCACACCTTCCCCTCAACCCCTTTAATTGGGGCAGTGACATCTCTTGGGCTCACGTGAGTGCTCCTACTGGGAATCAGTATCCATTAGAGTATGCAGGTTGCAAGTGAGAGAAACACTCTGGCTTATATACTAAGAAGGAATTGTTTGGAAGGGCACCAGGTAGTGTAAAACAAAACAAATGGAAAGCTAAAACCTGAGTGGCAGAGACAGGAATGAAGACAGCTCTAGAATCTAAGTGGTAGGAACTACTGCATTGAATCTTCAAGGTTCTGCCATTGGAAAACCTCCAACCAATTTTGATCTTTTGTCAGTATCTCAGGATTAGTATTTCTGGGAGAAAACACCTGACGGCTGGTCTACCTTGAGTCACAATCCACAACACAAACAGAGGGTTGCCCTTGGCAATTAATAGAAGAGAACCCAAACTGCAGGGAAATGGGAACATTCTTCAAAGGCAAGTCAGGTACTAGTGCTCAAAAGGAGGAAAAAGGACACTGAGCAGGCAAAACCAGAAGATGACCACTATTGCAGCTATTGCTGACCCACTGAATTTGAATGTGGTAGGCTTTCCATGCACTGCCAGAACTGTCACTTGTTTTTTTCTTTTGATAGCACTCAAAGAGCTTTTTACTTGCTTGTTCCCCCACTGGATGGGCAGCTTTGTTCACACAGTGACTGGCACTTAGCAGATAATCAATCCATAAGCATTCATTTTATATAGAATGGAGAGAATAAATAGATTTAGGTAGATATGAAACATGCTCTGAAATGGCTTTTGTGGGTGGTTGGTTTATGTTACATAATTTTTAAAAATGAAATTGGAAGTTCTTGAAAGATCATCAGTGTCAAGGAAATGCAAATCCACACTTGAACATAGTATTGTGTAGCATCTAAACTTCTTGAGGGTAGTGGAAGCAATTTAAATTTTTTGTATTTTTATATCTCACATAATACTTCATATAGAATTTACACAAAGAATTCTCTGAATAGGCATTTATTGAATTGAGGCTTTTCATGGACATTTCTTTTGTATTCCAGTAGTAACATGTTAATCTTAAGCATATCCCAACGCTTGCTTTCTTTTTCCTTTTTTCTTTGTGCATATGTGCTGTTTCAGTTGTGGATACCACTAATGAGTTTGAAATGGGACATTGACTCAGAATTAGTGACAATCAAGTGTTAATGGTCCTTGCCTCTGTGGCCTATCAGCAGCTCATCTTAGCTGATCATCAGCTCCCAGAAAATAAGCTGGATCAGGCTTTCCCAAGACATGGGCATTTAGAAAAGACTCCTGATTGTCATTGGAACTTCTCACTCATCTTTCATTGCTTTTTCTATTTTTATATCGTCTTGGCTTGTGCTTTCGATCGAAGGGGAGAGATCTCTGCCAGTCACAGTAGGTAATTAATAAGAGGAATTTAAAAAAGAGAAATAGAATAAAGTATTCAAACTGAATTCACACATACCATAATAAAATCATGGAATTTAATTGCCGGAAATGACTTTAGAGATTATCCAGTCAAACTCTCGCATTTCTCATTTTAATAAGTGAGGAAACTGAGACCGAAGGAGGCTAAATGACTTTCCCAAGGTCTGTAAGAGAAAAAGGAAATTGTGTGCAAATACAGTTTACCTCCCTAAGCATTTGTGAATCTATTCAGTAATTGGGTTTCCCACCCTAGATTCATCTTGGTGAATCAATTGGAAAATAAAAATGTGGCAGTGAATGAAAGCAAAAAATTTTATAGTGCAAAAATCACTGGTACACTTTGCCCTTCTTGATTGGTGATGCTCTGGAGCTTGTCATCTTTAAAAGACA
This sequence comes from Furipterus horrens, assembly GCF_987537825.1. Lineage (NCBI taxonomy): Eukaryota > Metazoa > Chordata > Mammalia > Chiroptera > Furipteridae > Furipterus > Furipterus horrens. The sequence continues at coordinate 163,954,086 of NW_028327174.1, forward strand.
ATAATAAAGAAAAAAACAGAAAAAAATGAAAATGACATCATGGGAGTCAGCCAATATGCATTTTCTCCTGGAAAGTATTCTGTGATCCTAATTATGATTCATCTAACCAGGGGTTAGCAATGAGTCAGTCATAGAGATGCTAAATTCCTTCTTGTTGGGAAGACTTAAGCAATCCTTAATCTGTTTGCCTTGTACTGATTTATAATGTACTTTTTCTGGATCTGTTTGTCCTGAGCTTCATTCCTTACTCTTCTGTTCTGTTCTGTATCATAGCGCATGGATCACTCTTAGGCTGCTTCCTGGAGGCTCCCTGTTTGCTAGGCAGGATCTCCTGGACCTGTTATCAGTGTGTGAGAGCTGATTGTTAAATGTCTAGAATCCTGTGAACAGTTAAACATTAAATTATGAAATTGTACCATTAAATAAATTTTATTTAAAAGGATAGGTAACGTTTACTTCCTGACCTCATCATTTCCTAATTATTTTACTACTTCGCTTTGACTGTCTCTGCTTTGAGATATTATGTCTATTGGGGACACACTATAATGGTGTGTGATTGTGCACCTCTTCTCAACTTTGAATTCAGTGACTACACAACTCACTTAAAATTGGCCAGGTGAGAGTATTTCTACTACAGAAATTGGCAAATGCCACAACTCAGAGCTTTTTGGGGAGAGTTGTTAATTTGCTACTTCCAGCTGCATTTGGCTAAGTGAGGAACAGGGGAACCTGGAAAGTGGGCAAAAGGGAGGGTTTTTCATCTCTCCTTTGGGGGCCTAGGGGTCATCACCTCCTTTGTCCCTTCCAATTGCACCTCTGGCATTGTGCTTTTGCTAATCTCTGGGATGCTTCACTGTCTGCCATACACCATAGAGATTCTCAGCTCATCTATCACCCATGTAAACAATTCCGTGCATTAAATTCCTTGTGCTTAAAATACTTGAATGGTTTCCTTTTTCCTGATCTGACCTTGTTTGATACACACAACAAATTTATTTAAATAGATGTCTTTTGTTTTCAGTAGCATTTTTATGTTAGAATTTACATAATTTAAAATAACATGCAGCATTTGATATGGAAAGCCCTCTCTTTATTCAGGTGAAGAGTTAAAGAACCAGGCAACCTGTGCAATTTGCCCAAGGACCCATAGTAAGCTGGTGAAAGGCAATGCATGCTTCCCCAGCATAGGCTGAGATTGTTTTTTAGTCTCTATACTTAGTATTTCTGCTTTCTTAACACCCAGTCATCCTTTAAAAAAAAAACATATATATATATGTATATATATATATATATACATATATATATATTTACTGATTTTAGAGAGAAGAAAAGGGGGGGGAGACATCCATTTGCTTTTCCACTTATTTATGCATTCATTGATTAATTCTTGTAAGTACCTTGACCAGGGATTGAACCTGCAACCTTGGCTCATGGGGATGATGCTCAAATCAACTGAGCTACTCAGCCAGAAAACTCCCAGTCACTTTCTTATCTTCTGTAATATAGCATTTGCCCCAACTAAATCCTGTGGTCCTGTTTAAACCTGAATTCTCTTTGACATTGCTACAGCATCTGTCAACTATGTCCATATTTCCCTTGAAATTCTTTCTGTTTTCTGAGATATGTCATGATTTTCTAATTGCTTGCTCTGTCTCCAGAGGCTCCACTTCTTTTTCCTGCTTCCTAAACAGACCCCAAATTTTTGTTTCTTTCCCATACCTTCATTTTGAGCCACACATTAATATTTTGAATTAGTGCTAATCTAAAATCTATTAGAATTGCTGATCGTGTCCAGTGCTTTTCTGAGACCTGATCCCCTCCCACTAAAATAAATGCAAATAAGCCAATATAAATTTTTGACTTAATACCTCATAGGCTACTTTTATTCAGATTTTTTTGGTTTGTTTATGGTGCCATGGTGGCTAAATGATGCCCAGAATGGAAAATTTAGTAAAATCTGCATGATTTAAAAACACTGGATTGATTTTTGAGAGTTAAACTGACATTCAGCCAAGAGGATTTTGATATCTTGCAGAAATAGCTTGTTGGCTATATAGCCACTGTGTCTGCGTTCTCTATTTATGAAGGTCTAATAACTCATTATTTAATATAGTCACTAAATCCACACACTTCTATGGGATACAGAAGGAGGCAAATGCCAGGGAAAACAGTTTCTTTTTTTCCTTATGGATTTGAATATTAAAGAGAAAATGGATTTCACTTTGGGAATGATTAAATGGTTTCCAATTCTGCTAAATTGGCTGAGATTATAAACACTGCTCATTTAACTTCATATTTTGTAGGTCTCTCTTAGTACTCTGTTATTAAAATATTATGAAAGAAAGAACGCTGATTAAATTTGCCTACATGGAGACATTAATGCATGATGATTAATGATAAGTTAATGTGCTCATTCACAAAAAAATATTTTAAGGTGGCATGATTATAAGGCTGCATTGATAACCCTGCGTAGCCTCTCATTAATGTCATCAAAAGCCAGATGTGAGGCGGTGTAACACATTTTGGAGTGGTGTACTAGTAAGCAAAGCTCACTTTCTGCAAGTGTCATACTCACCTTTGGCCACAAGATGCCGCTCAATAATCCATTATGATTTAAGTCTTTTGTTACAAGCCAAATGACATTTCCATTTATTTTACATGCTTTCCAATTACATATTAAAACTCACAGCGGGTGGGTTGGGGAAGGAGGGTACCCCCACCCTGAAGGCACTTTTTAACTTGTGTGTGGGCAGTGGATGAATAATTTCTTTAAGATATACAAATTCAGGCTGAGAATCAGATACCATAGAATTGTTGCATCCTGTTTCTGTGCTTGTGTGTGTACATGCGTACACCCACCCTGCTACCCAGCCAACCTTTTCTGTTTAGTCACCAGCACCATCCGCCCCCAAACGAAATAATTTCCAGGTGGCCCCAGCTTGCAACACACAAAACAGCCTACTTATATAACTATTCAAAATGTCAAAGGATTACGTTAGAGTGAAAACACAAAATCAGTTTTCTGTGTTTCAGAAGCAGTTAAGTAGTCACAACATGGAAGTCCCTAGATGAAAGCTCCATTTGCAAATGTAATCACTGGAAGAAGCTAATTCCCCCCACCCTCAAGTCCTTGTCTTAAGCTGGAAAACAAAACAGAGTGCAAAGTTTCTCTTTGAGAGAGGTGGCTGTGGCTGTTCATTTTCACATCAAATTTGCCCTAGATTTAAACTTATTCTTTTTACTTTTTGGGATAAGATGGAGGCAAAGCTTCTCCATAGGTTTTTAATTTTAATTTTTTAATTGTTATTTTTTTATTGCCAGTGTCTAAACATAAGACAGAGGTGGTCACCTGATCAAAAAACATTCTCTGGGAAGTGGATGGGTCAGACTTAGATAAGAAGCAGCTATGTAAGGAAATCTCCATGAATGTCTTGCAGGAAGGTTACTTTGCCATTTGGCAATGACAGAGCCAATCTGGCCCCTAGATAAAATAGACTGCCTCAGTAGTATGATTTTGGTGGTGTTAAAAAATAGCCCTCAACACACACAGTGGAGCAAAAGTAGGTTTACAGATGTAAGTACATGAAAGAGTTTACTCTTCTATTATTATTTATTAATTATGTATTGTATTACTTTCCATATGAACAACTGTAAACCTACTTTTGCCCCACCCTGTAGGAAGTCCTTAGCAGTCACTTTCGTTTTGGCATGAGTTGGTTTTCACATACTTTGGGCTCAGGTGGCTGAGCACAGGGTTTCGGTGATGGAGATGGGTGATAAGTGGAAGCAAATAGATGAGACCTGGAGGGTGGGGAGAGGAGACAGAATAAGCAGCAGGAACAGTGGGGAGAATGGCCTAGACCTTGAATTAGAGAATGCTCTAGGAAAAAGTGCCACTTGCTGCATTGTTTTTCCTGCAATCCATCCTTAGAACTGGATCAAGCTGGTGGTGAGAGCATCTAGTTAAGGCAGTAAAAAATGAATGGAAAGGCTTATTCTCTGCTGAGTCCTGTGAGCCAGCTTTCCCCATTTATATTATTTTATAATAAGGATACGTATCTGGCTCCTTATATCACTGACAGACACATCACATTCCTCCTTTCATTCTTATTCATTTGTTCATTCTTATAAATTATCCATTCAACAACTATTCATCTTGTATTTACCATGTGCCAGGTACTGGGTTATAGACAGCAGATATGCAGATGAAAAGCTTTCCATTGTTGGAGTTACAATGAGAAAATCAGTGAAACCATTATGTGGAAAATTCATTTTTTTCTTAAGAATATCCTAACCCATATAGTGGAAATGTTAAATTTGGTTTTATTTGGTATAAACCTTTATTTGTTATGAAAACATCACAGTGGAAAAAAATAGCTGCTTTAGACCAGTAAGGTTCTAAAGCATTCACATGCACAGAAATCACCTGCAAATTTTGTTAAAAATTTTAGTAGGTCCAGTATGACACTTGAAGTTGTGCATTTTTAATAAGCTCTTGGGTGATGCTGCTGGTCTGGGGACCACATTTTGAATAACAAAGCTTTAGCTAGACCTACTGTGGGGTGATTTAGATACCCAGAAAGAGAGCCTTTTCTTACTGCAAAATGAGCCTTTTCTACATCAAAGAGGGAGAAGGAAAAAAAAAAAGGTGTTAAGACAAGGCTCTATACAGTAAGAGTAGGACAGAATCTATTTATGATGAATTGTTAGCTGCCACCTGACTCTCTGTGTGGGTTTTCAGGATCAGACATAACGGACTGCACACCAGGATACAGGTTTTCTCCTAGGAGGGGGACAGATCCTCGCCTGCATCGCTGTTTTGAAACATCACAACTGAAATGGCTTTTATGTTCCTAAAAGGAGAAGAACAAGAAAAAGGCACCGCTTTTGAAAGGAAAAAATAGTTTTCCGATAACCCCCATTAACTACAGGGGTCATTGTGGGCAAAATGAATGGGATTAGAAATCTGCTAAAAGCTGCAGTATATGGTATGCTGTGACTGACAAGCCTTTTGCTGAGTAGTTACAAATGGGACTAATGGTTTAAACTTGTTAGTCATTGTCAGAGGCTCTGATCCTTGAGCCAGCCATGGAAGCTATGGCAGAAATCGATAAGGCACCACTTTCTGCAGTGAACTGCTAGACCATATAGATTGCCTGGAGGGAAATGCTGAGTTCCCTCCCAGGCTGCCAGATGAAAGCAGGCAGCTAAATCTCCAGGAAGACTGACCACACTGCTCGGGGCAATTAGGCCTTTCACCACTTTGAACAATGATTATAAATGGGGGAGAGGCGTGGGGGAGGGAAAGGATAGACAGCTCTTGCAGGACAAACTGGAAACAGGAAGCCATTTTGGGGAGCCTTGTCAGTTTCATGGGCACCAAGGGCAACTTTTTTTCCCTTCCCTTGTTCAGATTATTATACAATGAATGTTCTGGGGCTGCCACTTTTTTTTTTTTCCTTTATTTTTCTTTAGAAGCTGGAGAAGGAAGGACAGGCAGTGAGAGCAACACTTGGTTGCTGATAAACCGTAAACTACAGCTGAACTCCATTAATTCGTCCAATCCCTAAAGCCTGGGGCTTGAGAGCACTTCCTGTTGGGCACATTCGGAAACAATCACATCCCATTGTTCGGTGCCTTTTTGGGTAGAGCCCTGTGAGGGTGCCAAAATCATCAGCGAAAGAAAGTGCATGTTCATGCAACAATTACAGACAAGCTGCAGATTATCAGCAGGCTGCACTGGGCGAGGTGCTGGGCCCATTTGGCATAGGGCTGTGCTTTGGAGAGAAGCCGTGTATCTGATGCACTCAAATCTGCACCCAACATTATTACGAGAGCGGCCAAGTGCTCCATGGCTGCCCAGCCTGCGGGAAGCCCAGATGTGCAAGAGGAAGGGAACTACGTGAGATGTGCTAGGCTTTGCTCTGGTTCTCAGCTGAAAGGCAAGGAGAGCTCAGCCTTATACGGAAGAGTTTCTGGCCTCTTTCTGCTTCATCAAGTTAGCATTTCAGCTCAAATTTCAACAGGCGGATTCACCTCCTTTCCATTGTTTTTGCTGAATTCCATTCCCTTTCTATTATTAGCTTCATGATTGATTTTTTTTTTTTTCCTTTTCTTACCAGGAGTCCCTGGCTCCTATATTGCTGTTTACACTATAAAGCATGTTCTACTAAGTGTTGTTTAACTATTAAGAGGCAAAATGTTTGTGGGAATAAACCCGAATTGCTACTCTCTGGGAGGGTTGTCAGTCAGGAGTTCTTGGACCATTCATTGCCCTGACAAAGCCATCTCTTAATGGAGAGTGTTGAAAAGTTTTCTATGCTGCTGATAACTGGGAAAAGGTTTGCATCTTGACAATGTGTAGACCAAGAATGAAATGCTGATGTTCATTAGGAGACAAGAAAGTACTTGGGGGACATTGAAGAATCCTTAATGGAGGTGCTCTTTTTTGGGAGGGTGATTCAGGAGAATTTTTTTTTCTTGCCATTTTCTGTTACATGGAAAGAAGGGCTCAGGCTTTAAGGGCGAAGATAGTAGGGCATTTCTTTGCTCGTCCACAATTTATTAAACCTTTATGGGATATCACCCACTGTTAGAGACCTCAGCCCTGGTGGCTCCCAGGCAGATGGGAAACGTCAAATTAGTTACCTACTTGTGATCCAATAAGGATGGTTCAGCCACTTATGAAAATACAGTGCTACTGCTACCCAAATCTTAATCACAATCATAAGTGGAATAAAACAAAACAATTTATTTTATTTGGAAAATTCTTTTATAAAGTAAGTGAAGATGACCTTCCCCAACCTCCTTTAATGGTGTGAAATAAGAATTCTTTCTGCACATCAAGTAGATTTTAAAGGGGTTATTTACTCTCTTAGGCAATCAGGGAATTACTGGTTGCTTCAAAAATCAAAAAACAACAAAACCAAAAACATAATAATTAGAGAACTGTTAGGTCATGGAAGAATTTATAAAATTCAGAAAAACTCAGATGTAGGAAGATAGTTGCTTTATAACATTACTTTTAGCTATGGTTCTTCTTAAATCATCATTCTGTTGGGGAAGACAATGTGGTATTCTAGGGTACTGAAAAAGTGAGAGACATGAATTTTAGTTCTGATTGTAACCCAGTGCCACCAACAGTGCTAGTGCATAGTTGGCACTTAACTCAATGAATGTATTTTGTTAATGACAATGAAAAAAAAATAAGTAAATTAGAAATTATGAAAAACAACCTGAATAATCAGTTTAGAGTTATTAAATTAGGGACAAAACATACTTTGAATATGATAGCTCATTGAGACCCATTCTGGAATTCTGACCCAAGAGCTATAAGATAATGAATTTATGTTGCTTCTATGCTACTAAATGTTTGGTAATTTGTTACAGCATCAACAGAAAACTAATATAGATCCCTTTCAGCAGGGTTTGGAGGGTCACTGGAAAGTCCCAATCAGATAATGATATGCACAGAAAAGGTGGTTACTAATAATTTGAGTGTGAAATTTAGAGCCAACTGATGATAAAGCCTGTAAGAGCAGAAGCCAGTATTGAGGGAAAGTAGGACACTAGACCCATGAAGGAATAGAAGGATGAAAAAGATGTTTGAGGAGGAAGAGGCATACTTTAGCATTTGTTTAAGCTGGTGGTATCTGAAACAGTTTTAAGAATTTTTCTTTGATTGGCAGAATGGAGAATGTCAACAGATATAGCTTTAGAAGAAATAGAATCTTAGAATTAGAAAGGGCTATTGAGCTCGCTCTCTTTGTAATGAATGTCAAAATACATTCTATAGCATTCCTGAAACATGTTAGAATATTGCTAGAGGAGGCCCTCGCCCCTTCAAGGAGCTGCCCCTCTCTTATGGGGCAGCCCTAAGTCTTAATAACTTTTCTCATATAAAACCAATTCAATCTTTTCATAGTGTTCACTCTTACGTTTCTTTTTTATGTAAATGTTTGATGCTCAGAAAACCTTAAGATGAACATATTTGTTAGTAAAGGGCATGTAGGCATGGGCTTTGGGTTGAAGTTCAGAACCAGAGAGATAAGTGTCAAAACCCCAAATCATCTGCATACAGACATAGGCATTCCGATTTTTTTGTGGGGGAAGAATTTAAAAGAATTAAATAGTCTAAAATAGCTGTTGCGTATTCTACTGCTGTCTTTCCAGTGCCACTAACAGTGCTGGCACATAGTAGGCATTTAATGAAAATATTTTTAATGACAATAAGGACGCCATTAGTAACTACATTAGAAATTATGAAAAACAACATGAATAATCAGTTTAGATTGATTAAATTGAGAACAAAACATACTTTGGATATGATAGCCTTTTTTTCCTCCTGATTTGAAAGTCTGCAAGCTGTACCCTGTTAATATCTTCAGAGGGACTTTCTGCTTTCCACTGGGACTATAAGTAATATGCAGAAGTCCCTGTACACTTTCCTTTAAGAAATCTGTGAGGTCACTGGAAAACCAGAAGATCATTGCCCATTATTGAAGTGTATCTAGCACTTTTTCCTCCCAGGCAAGCTAATGAAGTCACGTGGGTAGCTATAACCTCCCAATAACACAGGATGTAGAGGTTACATTGGGCCATGAACAATTAATCAGCGTTATGGCATAACAGCTTGAATATGAAAATTCTAAAGGTCCTATATGTTGATAAATGGCCAATTTATGCTTAGATCTATCAAGTGTGTTAGGGCATTCGGAGCTATCACCACACAATCATGACTTGGTCATTATCAGATGGCCCATCATCCAAAGAAATGATATACCTCAGGAAGTAAGATTTGCCGGCGGGAGCCTGCCTCTTTCTAAACTCAGTGTGAGGCCCGCTTGCTGTAAACGAAGCCATACAGCATGGAGATTAGCTCCAGCGCGGCAGCTGCATGGCGGAAAGCAATTATAGCTCAGAGGCAACTCTGCACACAGGAGCTAGCACCTCCTGATATATGACCACCTCTGCCTCACCACAGAGGGAGACGCCAAACTGAAATACACACACAACCGTAATGGAAGAGACCTGAATATATGAGGGGCAGAAGATAGGAGCTGGGGTTTCGCTAAGTAATTGGCAGAGGCCGTTGTTGAAAACTCTTTTAGTTCCTCTGAACTCTAAAATAGGTTTCTTCTAGGGATATCCCAGCCCACTATTCCTTTGTTGAAAGTGGAGGATATTAAAGTGAGGACCTTAGGGTTTTCTTTTTGTTGATTGTACTGGTCGTGACAACCACTTCCTTCTGATCGGCGTATCTTCTTCTTAGAGGACTCCTTTCTCAGCAATGAGTGGGCATTGGGCCAGGTGGACAGGCCCGGTGGATTGGATGACTGATGGACACCAGACCCAGGCTGGACCAACTTAACTCCACCCCCACATAATTCAAAACTATATTAGGCTATATGGTGATGTAAAGCTGGGCCTGGCATGTGCTCAGTGAAGCAGCAGAGACCAGTATGCAGAGTAAGAAGGAGTCCAGTAGATATACAGACACGTGGACCAGAAATAACATGGTCTGAAAGAGATGATTCAGTCAGCTTGTGACTTTCCATTTTCTATTTAGTCTCTCCTGAGGCTGTGCTTTAATTTCTTCTCTTACTTTCTATGAGATATGCGTATATCCTTTCATAACTGTTTCCTTTTCTTTATTCTACTTGGAGTAGCTTTCTGCTTCGGAGACATTGATTAAATGACACCCTCCCCCCACACCACTCCACACATCTTTGGCCAAACACGTACCATGGGCCAGAATTTGTTTCAGTGACTTGGTTATATCATTTAATTCAATGCTTTCACCAACATTCAAAGGAAGGCATGGTTATCTCATTTTTTTTTAAATGAGGAAATAGACTCAGAAAGGTTAGATAATATCTTTAAAGTCACGAGTTGATAAGTGGAGGAAGTGGTGATTTCTATTGAAGTTACATTTGCATTGAAATTGATTTTACATTTTCTGTGAAATCATTAAACCACCTACTATATAGTAAATGATTTATGCTATAATTTGAGACAGAATCTATGTTGAATTACTGAATCAACTTGGGAATATGACTAGAAACCAAATCATCTTTATTTAAAAAGCTAACATTACTTATGTTTACTTGAGGGTTGAAAACTTGCATAAGCTTAAAGAAAATAGGTTATGTATAAGCATCTTTCTGAGGTAGAGCGAAGGGGTAAATGTTTTAGAAGTGTTACCTAGACTGTTTGTAGCCTATTCTTGTTTAAAGCTTGCTGATGTATCAACTTTGTGATGCCAAAAGGGTGAAAGAGGCCACTGGGTTTAATTTTTTTAGGGGTGGGGGTATTTCTTGACATGCTCATCTTTGCCTCTTATATAGAGGAGGTAATAGCATGGACATTATTTTACCTAAGTCAAAGTGTTCTGATATTCCTCTTTCCTTTTTCTCATGTTCTTTTAAGTGTAAAGAAGTAAATGTATTCCTTAACTTGTAACATTTAGGATCTTTGTTCTCTTTAATTTTTATTTTGTGTTTTCTTTGACTTTAGCTTTTCTTTCCATTGTTTTAAGACCATTCATGATCTGGCAGCAATCACTGTCTTCTTTGTGGCCATCAGTGCCTTTCACATGTTGCATATTCCAGCCAGACTGGATTGCTGGAGTCCTTCGTGCATCCCTGTGCTCACAGAGTGCCCTGTTGGGCACTTCCTGCCTCTCAACCCATGTCACCCCCCAGTCTAAACAGAGACATGTGACCTGTCCTTCAAGACTCAGTTAAGGAACTTTGCTTGATTACCACAGATGGCAAGGAATATCTTCATGTGAATGTCCATCATATTCTAGCTACTTATGATTCCTAATAATTAAGACCTAGGAATTACAGTAATTTCTGCACATGCCTTTCACTACTGCACTGTAAGCAATTGGAGGGCAGGATGAATTTTGATCTCATCTGTCTATCCTCCCTAACACACAACACCCTTTATAATGAAATAACTATTCAATAAATGTGTTAAATTAAAAAATAAGTGAATAAGCAAATCTTTTATGTGGGGTAATTTCAATGTTGTTTGTATCTGATACTTACATTTCCTATTTCCTGGAGTACTAAGGGATACATTTGTCACACCTGGAATACTTTTGTTTTATTACAAGGCATGTTTATTTAGTAAACAAGGGAGAAGAAAGTAATCATTGAAAAATGTTTTCTAATATGATTCATTGGGAAGGAAAAGACACTGAATTGCCTACTTTTTAGTATTACCTGACTTTTTTAAAAAGTATATTTTATTGATTATGTTGTTACAATAGTTCCAATTTTTTTCCCCTTTGCTCCTCTCTGTCCAGTACCCCCCTTCCCCCAGCAATCCCACCCCCGCTTAGTTCATGTCCATGGGTTGTGCATGTAAGTTCTTTGGCTTCACCCTTTCCTATATTATTCTTTTTCAAATTAATTAATTAATTATTTTAACAATAAAAATAACAATTCCCCCTTCAGACTTAAGACGCTTTATAATCTTATAAAGGACAATGGGTGAAGGTCTCATGCTTCTCTAGCTGCTTCAAGTTGGACATGGTCATCATCCTACCTACCCTTGGGGCCAGAAATCCATAATAAGAGTGAGGGATGTGGAGGGGAGGGTGGCCTTTCCACATGGGGAAGGATCTTGCAGACTCCAGGTCAGTTGTCTGTCCCCAGACAATGGCATGCTTGGTTTAACAGGCTGGCATCCTTGTTGTATCTGGGGGCAACAGATTTGGCAACAGGGTTAAAAGGCATCATTCAATCCATAACCACTAGATGACAAAAGGCAGGGATTAATTTTTCAATGTCCCATATTAGGGGAAAAAAAAGACTTATTTGGAGGAAGGTGTGCAAAGCATGTCACACCTGTCCAAACCCCTTTTGCCCATTATACTTAGTTTGGACTGAGGGGAATATTTTATGTTTCCCCTCTTCTCAGACTTCTGGGTTCTTTCTGTCCAAGCCATTAGGATAGAAAAGAGAAATCAGTTTTAAAGTGAAGCCCATAGACCACCCCATGCTTCACCAACCCAGTCATTTAGTTCAGTCAAACTGCTGAGTCTCAGGAGGCAGCGATGCAGACAGGATTAAGTGAATCTATATGTACAATCACTCAGGTAATGTGATCATAACCTTATGCCCCATGAAAACAGAACACACATGTTAATTTATGCAACATAACCCACAAACCAGTCTCTATATCTGCAAGACTGCCTTATTGGAAAGACATCCAGTTGCAAGGCATTTTTGATGATGTCACAGATCTAGTTTAAATTTCAAGTGAAAACAAACTTTAAATGAAAATAAACTTTTAAGGCAGTTAGCTGCACTACTTTATAGTCTACCACTGAGCACTGTGATTTTCCTTGAATCGTGATTTTTCTCTTTAAGATTACCCTCCTTGTCATTAAAGGGACTACATTAAGTCCAGTTTTAATGTATCCTGTTTGTTTGCATAAACACAACAAGAGCAGCAAACGATCACAATGTTTTGTTTTATCACAATGCATGTTTATTTAGTAAATGAGGGAGAAGGAACTAATCATTGAAAAATGTTTTCTAATTTGATTCATTGCCAAGGAAAAGACACTGAATTGCCTAATTTTTAGTATTACCTGACCTTTTTAATTTTGTGGAAGCAGTCTTGGTTAACCAGGCCTTGTAGGCGGGGTTGATGATCATATATTGATGTGATATGTGGAGTGTATTAGACAGGATGCTTAGCCCTAATTAATATAAAACCCTGAATGAACTGGCTTAAACAACAGGGTGAATTACTAATACACTTTACAAAAAGTCTGGAGGTGGTGGAGCTCCAGGATCAGTTAAATTAGTCTCAACTATATCAAAGACCTAGGCTCTTTACTTTAGCTTGTTGCCTTTTTCCTATAATAGCTAAAGTATTCATGAATTTAGTGGTTCCATCCAACAGAAAGAGAGGACTGGTCTTTACCTAAGTTTCTTTGACAGCAATGAAACCTGTTGCAGAAGCCCTGCAGTAGTCTTCTCATTTCTTGTTAGCCAGATTTGAGTCACATGACTGTTCCTAAACCCTTTTTGGTAAAGGCATTGGGATTACCACAATTGGATTACTTCGAGGATTTACCTCTGATTTCTGAATAGGGTCACCATCACCTCAAGGTGTGCTGTTCAATGAAATCAGGATTCTGTTATCAAGGGCAAAATATGTGATGGCATTTGGAAGGCAACAGTAGTATTTGCCAAAAAGAGAATAAATATATTTCTTTATAGAGATTAGTGATCCCCAATGTAGCGGGTGGAGAGATGTTTGCAATTTTACCGTCTACAACTAGGGGCATATGGCAGTGTATGGAGACATTTTTGGGGATCACAACTCCCAGGTGGGAGTGAGGCTGCTATTGCCCTGTGGTGGGTATACGTACAATGCACAGGACAGCCTCCTCACCCCCAGAAAAAAGAATTAACTAGCTCTAAATTTCAATAGAGCCAAGGTTGAGAATTTTTGACATGGATGTAATTGGCCTTTGAGGTTGACACACTGTCTAAAAAAATCTTACTATTTATTCATAACACTGACTTGAGATAGTGAAGACTACTATTTATATATAATATTTTACTTTGGAGGAATAATATTCCAGTTAATTATCCTCCATTCCAAAGGTAGCAAAAAGATTTTGTCAGATTACCTGGCTGGTCAAATAGCAAGTCCCTAGGGGAGTGAATGTGACATGTAACAAGATAGGTACTGACAATGAGACTTAAGTCAAAGAAGGAATGAGTCAGAATACTAACCTGTGACAGGTACAACGACTATTTCCTTTACTGAATGAAGTAAAAAAAAAGACCTATGGTCATAGAAGTGGGTATAAATACTATTTATTTGAGTGCCTACTATTATAAAAGGCACTACCCAAGGAAATTTAGAATATGTATTATAATAATTTTCTAGGTGAGATAACTGAATTTCAGTGATATTAAGACAATCGTTGAAAAAATTTTATGTTCCAGAGAAAAAAATGTTGTCTTTAAATTTTATGATCAGAGAATCATTTTCTCTCTTTAGATGTTACAGTATTTCCATTTCTAAGTGAGATTTAGTTGAACTCATGACTTAGGAGGAATTGGAAATGTACCAGTTAGAATTTTGAGACTGGCTACTTCCGTAAACAGTATTTGTCATACTCCCTCTCCATTGTTTTGCTTTTTTATATTATTTCTGAAATTATAGCTGATTCTGTAGATCAATCTTTCAGACCATTAGAATATCATTTTCTTTCAAAACAGTCATACATTATTTTTTCTATTCTATACAGCTTCTAGCACCATGGACTGCACACTGTAGATATAATGAACTTTTTTTAGTACTTTGGCCTGTCCAACTTTCAATTCTTCTTTGTATTAATGGAAATCCACCATTGTGTTGCGATGCAGAACTCTGTCTCCTACCAAGAAGGCTGAAAGTGTCACTCTCTCTCTCTCCCAGCCCTCTGGTCACCAGGGCAAAGGCTGTGTGGCCTAAGATTACCAGTATGATACTTTCCTCCTTGGGTGATACCCCAGAGATCCTGGAAAGCTAAGGATTCTAGAAGGTGTAGTTACAAGATGGAAGCTGTATGGATTCTTAAGTCACTGCTTGGAGAAGGGCTTCCTGGGAGAATTGCTTGACTCCCATGGGACTTTGTGACATATCAAGCCAGTATGATTTCAGGTAATGTTTTTTACTGCAAACTAACCAAGTCTATCCTGACTAATGCATTGATGAAAAAGTATTTGTCAATAAAAGTGCTTTAAAAAATTACCCAGTGAGGCTAATGATGGAGAAAGAGCAAAAGTTTTCTGGTCTTGATGAGACTCTGGAATTCCAATTTTATCACTTACTAATTGAGTGAGTTTAGGCACTCGTTGAAGGGAACCTGGAGATAAGTGCTGGGCAATATTTTTGCCATGTGCTAGATAGAGGATATGGATCCAGGGAAACTTGAGTGAGATAGATACCATTAAAGTCTTCTCAAATGTACAACAGCATATTTACTAAGAAACCCTCTCATCTCAGTTTGGTTTCCCAAAATGGCTTCTCTGTTTTTCCCTGAAAAGTATTCTGGTGTGTTTCTCACATAAACTAATGTTTTGTGGATTTGGATGACACAAGCCTTTAAAAAAAATAGGCCTTATTCCTGCACTGATGAGCTGAAATGTCATGCTTCAAGTTGTGCAGCTGGGGGTTAAAATTCCACCATTTGTAGGATGACCTTGAGCCTTCTTTTGCCCCTCTGCCTCTCCCCTGTGTTTGCTGCAGAACACTCAGGTGGTCATCCAGTTGGCTATTCAGATATAAATAAGCGTTACTGACTGTTGCCCTCTCATTTTGCGTTCTCAAAGCAATGTGATGGAAATTCAGTATTATGTGACCTGAAACTAGCATTTCACAGACATTATTCTTTTGTGCCAAAGAGATCACTCTAATACGATGTCCAATCTTCCCACAATTATCACATTTCCTTTCCCTGCTGAGCACTCTGAAGCATTCTTGCTAAGCCGTTACAGAACCGCAGTGGAAATAGTCCTGGTCTCTGGTGGTCAGATTTGCAGATTTATTCCAAACCATTGTACACCCCCCCCCCCCCCCCCGTGCTTCACATATGCGGAAAGCCTACTGTTATGCCAAACAGGTAAGTGGGTCATTCTTAGGTGTCCTGTTTGCCATTAGCCTTAGTGCAGTGGGGTTGTGGTGCACTGGACTAGAACTCCCAACAGCTCCAATTGCTGCCTGCTGCCTCAATGAATTTTATATTAGCAGGCAAATGAAACACTCAACCAAGTAAAAGGAATTCAGAATGCCGAGGCTTCCTAGGATCAGAATGTGCTGTGCATTACGCAGAATGGATTGTGGCTATCCGTGTGCAATGACTGATCTAGATAAAGTGCCCCTTTACAACACATCTGTCCTTAAGTCGTTTAAATTAGTGAAGTTTAGATGTAGAACAGCAGCTGAACTAGCCTGCAAATTCACATGCTTTCTATACATACATAAAATCTAAATGCGAAACATTTCTGAAAGACTGATGACTTTGTACCATGTTTTTTTTTTGCTGAATATTAATTTGGTTAGTGTAATAAAGCTTCAGAAGCAGTCTTCTAAGCAAGCTAGTTTGAATTCATGTTTATGAAAGCTCTTCATTAACCTGAAAATGCACATCAAAGGTAATATGGGAATAGCATTTCCCCCTTTGATCTAGCATTTTAGTAAATATCACAAATTTTTCCATTTTATACCTTTTCTCATAAGCATGACAGAAGACTTGAGTTGTCTAGCTTCTTATTTCTTTCATATTTGGATAGACTCCACCATCACGTTAAGATGCAGAGTTCACTTACAGGCCACGAGTTTAATTTGTGAGATGAATCCCAGATTTCTGTGTTTTCTTCTGGCTTAAAATGAGCATATTTACATCATAGATCCTCAACAACAACAACAAAAACACTCAAGTACTCACGGGATTCCGTAATCACATCTTAGTAAAGGATATTTTAAAATTTTAATCAGTATACTTTCTATGAAAACCCTGAATATATGGTGATACTGAATTAGGAGCTCTCACAGGTTGTTCTTCATGAAGCATAAGAATTCCATTTGGCTGAGAAAATGCATCTTCAGTTAATTTCATTGTATAAGTTATTGCAAAATTATAAAGTGTTTTAAAAAGCAATCATTACTATATATTTACAATTATATGTTATTTTATATTACATGTAAATATTATTGATATTTACTATGTGCTAGACATAGAATCTAGTGCTTTATAGGTATTATCTCACTTAATCTTTACTGTATACAATGAAGATGGCTCTATTATTACCCCTGATGTACAGATAGGGGAATTAAAGTCTATGGAAGTCACATGGCAACTAACTGTTGGGGCTAGGATTTGAACTTATATCTGTTTGGCTCCAAAGTTCATATCTTGTAAAAAGATTCTTTATTTATTGCTTTTGGTGGGGGGGGGGGAGAGAAAGACACATCAATTTGTTTCACTTATTTATGCATCAGTTGGTTGCTTCTTGCGTGTGCCCTGGCCAGAGATTGAACCAGCAACCTTGGCATGTAGGAGGGCACCCTAAACAACTGAGCCACCTGGCCAGGGCCCAAAATCCACATCTTAACCCTTTTTCTCTGCCTCCCAAATTTACTGGGTGACAAAATGGTTAGGAAATGAGGTGATCGCACAAAACTGGCATTGAACAGCTTCAGTTAGGTTGCGCGGTGGCATTGGTATGTGTTGATTTCACCAGCTGAACCGCATTTTGAGAACTCCCTTCCTGTGGACATTCAGCTATGGTAGGCCATAAGAAGTACCCTTGTGGGAGAGTTGGAGGACATTGCAGCTCCCATGCAGTGTCCTTTTCTGTTGGCCTGAGTTGTTGGCAGAAGGCAAAGGCTGGACTTGAAGTGCTCACCTTCCCCAAGATTCTCCTTTAGCTCTTCCAGCTCCTGGGCCAAGTTTGTATGTTTAACTCTGTGATGAAACCTACCTCTCCTTCCAGCTTCTACAGGACACTCATCCCATCAAGGCCAGAGCCAATTAAAAACTTACAGGGGCCTTATGCCACCTTTCTGGGGTTCCACTTTACCCTTGATCTCCCCCAGTTCATCTTGTCCCTTTGCAACTGCTTTTCCTGCATGCTTCAGGCTTCAGCAGTACCATCGAGGACAGCAGACTCACAGGGACTGCTTAACCAGCCCCACAACTGCCTAAGACCTTGTAACAAAATATATATAGACTCACTCTACCCTACTCCTATCAGTCAGTCAGGGTTCAATCATTTTCGTACTTTCTACTGCTTCTCTGTTTGAACCCTGAGCTATTGATACAGGTACTTTGGGAAATGACCTTTATTTGTGGATTGAAGCTAGCACATTTCCTATCTTTTATTCTTACAAGCCTTATTTCTGGACCCAGGAAACCTTCACTGTAGTCTGTGAAACAGTAAATCCGTCTCTCCCTATTTCAACCCCAAAAGAAAAGAAATAAAGAGTTGGTGGACAGTACAGACAAATGAACATTTCCAACCCACAGCAAGCAGCCTAGAGAGAGCAGAGCGAGGCTGCCAGGTGTTAAGTCCTGGTTCTTCAGAAACTTCTGTGCTGTGTGATGTTGGGCAAGTTCTTTATCCTCTCTGGGTCTGTCTTCTCATCTGCTAAGAGGGATAATCTTAGCATCTACTTCACGTGGTATGTGAGGTTTGAATGAGTTAACAAATGTGAAGTGCTTAAAACACTTTATATTAGTGCTTGTGTTTATTATTGTCATTATTATAGGAGATGGAAATGGTCTGTCTCTCCTTTTCTAATTCCATTCAACATCTTGGCAAGTGGAAACCCATGCTAGAAGTCCTTGGGAGATGTTCTTCAGGCCTTTGTTTTCCCATCTCACCACCTTTCCTCTCTTTGACTCTGTCTTGCTCTCTGTAAATCTTTTGAGGCTCCAGAAAGGAAACAGGAATGTGAGGAAGACAACAGATGTATGAGGATAAGTGATTGGGAAGAAATTAAAGAAAAGAGTTTCAGTTAAGTTTTTTCCTTTCATCAAGGCTTGCCATAATTTAAAGAGAATAGGGGGCATGGCATACAGGAAAAAAGAATGGTCCTGACTGAAGGAGACCCGTGCCAGTGTCAGGCCCTCACAGTAACCATGTCCGGGTGGAACTTGCAGATTCCCACTGTGTGTGCCCTGCACCCAGACACGCTGCAAGAAGGTGGAATGGGAGTGGGAGGAAGTACTATTCTCATCCTACCATTGAGCTCCATTGTTCTCCTTTAAGAAATCAGGTATTTTTTGTTCACATATTCTAGTACACTTTTCTCTGGCCTCCACTGGAACAGCTCACCTTCTCTGGCTCTACAAGGTAGGAGAAGCCTTTGGAGAGCAGCTGCTCATTGGGGCCGATGGAGGGGCTGGCAGACATTTATTCAGTCCTTTTAGAGGACAGCCACTTGCCTTCCCTTTGGAGTTCCTGTGTGCCAAAGTGGCTGCTGTCTGGCAACAAGGCAGTCTAGGTTGGTCAACTTTCAAATGTCACCACGCAAAGGTCAGTTGCAAGGACTGAAGTCAAGGATTGAAATGCCAGACCTTAAATGTCCCTCAAATACATGTTTTTCCAATGAGTGATTTGCCGCAGAAATAAACAGCAATCATGCAGATGTCCCCGCTCCTTGCCTCTCCATTCCCCTCCCAGTGTTCCAAAACCATTACACGGAGTACTTTGTGATAAAAAGATGTCTCAGCATGGCCCGCTTAGTATTTTGAAGCATAGAAATGAAAGACGGTAGGGCACATATGCCACAGAACCACTAAATGACAGAATCATCACTGGCCTAGTTTTCTGAGTCACTGTGACAGACACAAGAGGATTGCTTTTAGAGCTGCTGATGACACATCAGGAAGAGGATGTCTGCTTTAGAAAAGACACTTACAGTATCTTACTTTCTGACTTGGAAGTAAGTTTTGAATTTAGACTTTTTCTTTTCAAGGTGCAGAAAAAATAAAAGACAAGTGACAGAGTACTTACCTGAAAACCCCTGATAGAGACACCTTATCCAATAGCCTGTGAGCACACCAATGGAGAGAACCGGGCACATTTTTTGCTGTTTAGGGTGCTGGGGATGCTATCAGTTATTGCAGGGGAAATTTCACCACAGAGCAATGAGCCAAAGAAAACATTACTATTTAACTATTAGAGGCTGCCGTAATTCTGTCTCCTTGCCATGAACAGCAAATGAGTCAAGCTAAGTAATGCAGAAGGTTGGACTCGTTTTCTTTTGAGGAGCCCCTGGAGAATTTCCATAGTGTCTTTTTGCTCACACAACGCAGTTCCTTTCTTGCTTGTGCAGTTACTGATCCATCTCTGGATCTGGATGGGATCAGGGGACATGAAAGGATAAACTTTCTAGAAGAAGTGGGCCAACCTTTGATGGTTCTGAGAAAGACAAGTGAGCTTCTGAGGGACCTCTGATGTCTTTAGTGTCTGCTCCTTGGAGGAAGCTGGTAGCTCAAGTTGTATGAAACTCACAACTCCCGAATGAAAGGAAAAAAATCCCACTACTTCTTAATTTTTTTCACTGAAGCAAACAAATGGACAAACAAAAGAAATCTATACTACATGCCCTGATTGAGTAATTGTATTGATAAGGATCCCTGGCACAATCCCCTTTGGTGATTATTTCTTTATACCATAACTTTTTTCTTTAGTCATTTGACTGTCTACTATATTAGTTGAAACCTATAGACCTTAAATGAAAAGTAGGCTTATAATGCAACAGCTTCAGTTTTGATGTCATACCGTGTTGGTAGCTTTAGGAACTAAAAATACAGGACTCTCATTAAATTTAAATTCCAGATAAATAGTGTGTAATTTTTTAGTATAAGTATGTCCCAAATATTATATAGGTCATATTTATACTAATAGTGTTCACTACTCAACTGAAATACTTACACTAAAAAAATATTTGTTTACCTGAAATTCATTTCTAACTAAGAGTTCAGTATCTTGTTTGGCACCCCTAGTGCCATCCTAAATTTAAATAGTAAGATTGTAATGGACTCTTAGATAAATGTTTTTAAGGGTTTGGGTGGTATGTGTGTGTGATGTGTTTACTCGCACCTGCGCACACTGGCTCCTGAATACCAGGCCGTACTTGTTCAGAAGCACTCCTCTCATTGTCCTGCTGACAGAATGGCCAGTGGCCCTCCCTCCAGGAAATCCTGAGGCCTTGGTGCTGCTCTGGCTCCTTAGGAGATTTGCTGGTGAAGAGCTGTTTCTCTCCAGGCTCCTTGGAGACATACAGAAAGCTGAAACAATGCCACCTCTCCTCCTATCAATGCCCAGGAGGTCCTGCTGAGAGTGATGACACTCTGTTATATTCTTAGCCCTCTTTGGTTAGGAATCTCCTTTTTCTCACAGGGAGTAGGAAAAAAAGAAGCTGTATCAGGACTTACATTTGGATGTACTCACAGTCTGTATTTTCTATGTAGAGGCTGGTCAACCACACAACCTGAAAATTCATCCTTATTTTTTTTCCTTTTTTATTTTGTTTTGTTTTTTAAGTATATTTTATTGATTATGATGTTGTCCCAATTTTCCCCTTTTGCCTCCTCTACTCGATATTCCCCCTTCCTTCCAGCAATCCCACCCCTTAAGTTTATGTCCATGGGTTGTGCATCTAAATTCTTTGACTTCTCCCTTTTCTATACTATTCTTAACAACCCCCTGTTTCTACCATTTATGCTTCTTGATCCCATCACCATTTCCCGCATTCTCCTTCTTCCCCCTCCCAGCTGATAACCCTCCAAATGATCTCTATATCTATGATTCTGTTCCTGTTCTGGTTGTTTGCTTAGTTTTTTTTTTTGTTTGTTTGTTTGTTTTTTAGTTTCGGTTGTTGATAGCTGTGAGTTTTTTGTCATTTTAATGTTTGTAGTTTTGATCTTCTTCTTTTACTTAAATAAGTCCCTTTAACATTTCATGTAATAATAGCTTGGTGATGATGAACTCCTTTAGCTTTACCTTGTCTGGGAAGCACTTTATCAGCCCTTCCATTCTAAATGATAGCTTTGCTGCATGGAGTAATCTAGGTTGTAGGTCTTTGCTTTTCATTTCTTTGAATACTTCTTGCCAGCCCCTTCTTGCTGGCAGTTTCTTTTGAGAAATCAGCTGATAGTCTTATGGGAACTCCTTTGTAGGTAACTCTTCTTTTCTCTTTCTGCTTTTAAGATTCTTTCTTTATCATTAACCTTTGCCATTTTAATTATAGTGTGTCTTGATGTGGTCCTCTTTGGGTCCAACTTGTTTTGGACTCTCTGTGCTTCCTGGACTTGTATGTCTATTTCCTTCACCAAATTATGGAAGTTTTCTTTCATTTTTTCAAATGAGTTCAATTTCTTGGTCTTCCACTTCTTGTTCTGGCACCACTGTGATTTGGATGTTGGTATGTTTAAAGTTGTCCCAGAGGTTTTAAAGCCTCTTTTTATTTTGTTTTGTTTAAGATTTTATTTATTTATATTTAGCAGGAGGAGAAGGGACGGAGAAAAAGAGGAAGAGAAACATTGATGTGTAAGAGATACATCGATTGGTAGCCTCTCACATGCCTCCCACGAGGGACCCAGCCTATAACCCAGGCGTGTGTCCTGACTGGGAATCAAACTGGTGACCTTTCAGATTACAGGTTGGTGCACTCAATCCACTGAGCCACACAAGCCAGGACTCTCCGTGTTATTTATTTATTTATTTTTTTGCACTCTTGTTTCTTCTTTCTGCTCTGGTTGAATGTTTATTTCTTGCTCTTGTTCCAAATCATTTATTTGAATCCCAGATTCCTTCCCTTCACTGTTAGTTCCCTGTATCCAGTATTCTTCTTTATTTCACTTAGTGTAACTTTCGTTTCTTCCTTTATTTATTTTTTGTCATACTCTATGAGTTCTCTGAGCATCCTTATTACCAGTGTTTTGAACTCTGCATCTAATAGGTTGGCTATCTCCGTTTTGTTTAGTTCTTTTTCTGGGGTTTTGTCCTGCTCATTCATTTGGGCCATATTTCTTTGTCTTCTCAATTTGGCAGCCTCCCTGTGTTTGTTTCTCTGTATTAGGTGGAGCTGCTTTTACTCCCTGCCTTAGTAGTATGGCATATGTAGTAAAGGCACCTGTTAATTGTGTGGGGTGGAGTCTTAGGAAATTGCTAGGGTGGGGCCACTCCCTTTCCCATTTGTGGCTCTGTTTGTGGTTGGGCGTTTGGAGAGGGGACAATGCTGTTGCTTGGCTTCTGGTGATTTGCTTGGCACTTGTCCCATTTCCAATCACTTCACCTACTTCTTGAATGTCATTGGTGCCCTTCCAGCTGCTTCCCTGGAGTTTGCATAGGTTCTAAGACCATGCAGGCCCTTTCAGCAGTGAAAATCTAGAAGTTTCTTCTGCTTCCTCAAGCCCTACTGGTTTTTGCAGTCAGAGGTAATTGGGGCTTATCTTCCCAGTGCTGGAACCCCGGGCTGTGTGGTCTGGACTGGGGCTGGTATTGCTTGCTCCTAGGGTATCCTTCCTGATTTTTACCCACCACACATGAATGTGGGACTTTCCGTTCTGCCTCTGTTTCTGCTGCCACTGCTTGTCCAAGCCACACTGCTTCTCCACCCCATCTCTGCGACTCTGCCCCTCCTACCCTTCCAGATAAATGTGGCTTCTTTGAATCCTTGTTTGTTGGACTTCCATATAGCTTGATTTTCTGATGGTTCTGGTTTTTATTTGTTTTTCAGATCTGGTTATAATTCTTTCTATGGTTGCATGAGGAGGTGAAACATGTCTACCTATGCCTCCATCTTGACTGAAAATCCTGAAATTCATTTTTAATTACATTCATGCAGATATTCATGCATGGCAGAGTGATGTAAGTACAATAGTGAAGTATGAAGTTGGGCCACAAAAGAGTTATTGATAATGACTTCTGATGGCTTTAAGGAGATTGTTTTGTGCAATTCTAAAGGAGTGATTTTTAAAAATAATAAAACTTGGGAAAAATGCAGTTTTGATAGGTCTTAAAGTGAGAACATGAAACTGAAAGTGGGATATTTTTTGACTGTCCAATGTTTTCTTCATTCATTAACCTATTGATTCTCTTTTAAAGAGTTTACTGAGTATCTGCTGTCTGCCAAGCATTGCTCTGTGTATTCGATGTTGTGTATGATATGGTTCTTGACTGCAGTTGGCTACTTGCAGTTGGTTGAAAGCCTGGCAGAAGAGACATATAAATAGTTAAGTGTAATACAGTATGATGAGTGCTGTGAGAGAGGTAGATTTGGGTTGTTTCCGAGTGACTGAGGAGGCGCTGGTCACAGACTAGGTGGCAGGGGGAGAATGAAAGGTTTCTTGGAGGAGGTGAAATGGGTCCTGAAGGAGAAGAAGGATTTATGTAGATGGAGAAAATTTCCAAGTAGAGAAGATAATATATGTGAAGGTCCCAAGGGGAGGGCTCATTCTGTTAGAGGTGCTGGTGGTAGTCTAGAAGTATTATTACAATACATGGTGAGGAGTAGGGTAGAGAAAAGTTAGGTTGGAAAGATGAGATAGGAGTTAGATTTCCAAAGGCTGCTTCTAATACTCAGAGATTTGTATTTTAACCAGAGAACAGTGAGAAAGTCAAATAAAAGCTTTTAATCATGGGATCAACATGACTGGATTTGCATTTTAGAGTAATCACCCTGGATACAGGTTGGAGAAAGAGGAGGGGGAAGCAGAACCTGAGACAGGTGACCAGTTTGAAGATAGTTTCATTTCTCCAAAAAGAGTCACACATGTGTTCAGAACAAGGCATTAGAGGTGGGGAAGAAGAGATATTGAGAGAGGTTGGTTTGGGGCATTTAGAACGGATTGGCATTTAGCAGCAGTGTGAATTTGAAGTGTGGGCCAGAGGCAGGTGTCAGTGACTTGGGCACCTGGCGGCTAGGAGTGCTGACCCAGAAAGAAAGGAAGGACAGGTTAGGACTGTGTGTGAAGAAGCTGAGCAATCACTGCATCAATTCAGAACTTCCTCAAATCAATTGGGTTGACCACCTACCTCAATTCAATTGAACCCAACAGCCATTTCTCGACAACTCAATGTTGGCCAGAGTCTGGGGGCATGTGGGTGATGCCAAGGCTTTCCCTGCACTGCGGAAGCTCCTAGGTGACCATAGGCCTCCTAATCTGCTGAGAGAAAGGGACACATGCATCTAAATCTTAACCATAATAGTATGTGGTATAGGTATTTGTGTTGATGAAAGTGGTTTTCAATTGCTTCTAACAGAAAACCTAATTTCATTGGATTTGAGCAACAAATAACTTTTTTTTCCCTCTTATGTAAGATGTCCATCTAGCTTGCTTAAGTTCCTGTTTGGTTTGATTCAGTGGGTCAGAGATGTGGTTAAGGCTTCTATCTCTGTCTCTCCTGCTTTCTTGCCACAGTGTCAGTGTCATTATAAAACTTCCCCTCCTCGTGTTCACAAGAAGTTTCATTCTTCTTTTTCCTTCTTCAGGAGCTCACATAAGGGCAGGGAAGCTGCTGTCTCCAAAGTGAGCAGCTCTCTTTCTCTCTTGCATCGTTAGCTTGATTTGGTAATGTGTCCATATCTGATTCATTAATTGCAGCCAGGGATTAGAATGATAGGTTTGAGCTCGAGCCTTGGACCCTCAACAGCGTGAGCTGTGCAGGAGGTATATGGGTGTCCAAATAAGAACCTGGCAAGTGACCAAAAAAAAAAAAAAAAAACAACATGCTAGTGAAGCGGTGAGCACAAGTAGCATGAGAGCTAGTAGCTGTTGATACGTGTGAGGCACTGAGGGGCACAGAATATGACTTGTTCCTGGCCAAGTCATAGAAGAATTTACAGAGGCAGGATAACTTTATTGGATATGAACCCTGAAAGACGAGGAGTTTTCCAGGTGGAGAATGAGGAGCGGGGAGAAGGGAGGAGGCTGCTACTCATGGAATGAAGACAGGATGGGCTGAAGGGCATATAGAAAGGTACTCATGTGGAGATGGTGGGAGATCAAGCTGAAACTATAAGTCTGTGTTAGGGACCTAAGGACCTTGAATACTTTGCTGAGAGAACCCAGCCTTATTTAGTAAGGAATATAGAACACACCACCGTACTTCTACCTCCATAAAGAAAATGCCACAAATCCATACAATTAGGTCAGTCTGAATAAGTGGCCAGAAATCACAACTTGAATGAGACATTGTATAGAATTCACAGTGAGTCAATAACTGGGTGTCTTTATTCCTTTGAAGCTAATCATCTCTGGGAAACTGAGGCAGTATATTATACTTGGTCGTCATCCCCCTAATTTTGTCCTTTGGATCTTGATAGACATTTGCTAGCCTGCTACTTGAAGCTTTTTTGTAAGCTGTTCTGTCTGGGAGTCAACCTGTCCATAGTCTGAGAACCCATTTTGGGTCCCTCCTCCTCCCTTCTCTGTCCATTATAATGGATTCTTCCTGAAATATTTTCTTCACTCATTCTACTCTGAAAATATATCGTGGTTTCTCTCTAGCTCTTGATCTTTTTGCTGTTCACTTTTCCTCCTCCCACCTTGTTCCACACAACTCTTTTTACTGTCCCACTTTCACTGCTCACTCCCAGTTTAGCAGAGATTCATATTCCCTTTAGGGATTCATACGACATATTTTTGTATTAATGACAACTATTTTCTTTCTTGGGTAAGCTCCTTATGCTCCCTTATGGATTTTAAAGTACAAAGAACTTCAACATTTCAGTTTAGCACTTTGGTTTCCTGGGAGCAGTATTTTATTTTCAACCTTTTAGGTGGGTGTGTGAAGCATGGGAGTAGCCTTCACAATGTTGTCTCTGTCATTGAGGTATAGAGCATTGATCTGGGGACAAACATCAGCTCTAGCACTCACTGCTTGATTGCCTAAGCCTTCTAAATGCAGAACATGCCATTCATTTACCTTCTGCTTCCAGACCTATACCCACCCTGCCACATAGTGCCCTGTTGGGACTGGGAATCTACAAGCTACATTTCCTAGGCTTCCTTGCTAGCTGGCTTCCTGCTGGCACCTGCTAGTAGGAGGCACTGGTGAGGGATTAACAGACAGGAACAAGAAAGAGGCTCTGATTTCAGGCTCACTCAGTGTGGTGATTCTCAACTCCAGGCACAGCAGCACTGTTTCAGTGCTTCCATTCTTAGCTGAGGAGACACCTCTTCCGTGGATCCAACAATAGCAACTGTCCAGGCTCATAGGCTTCATTCAACACAGTGCCATTAGCAGCATATGGATCTCAACCCTTTTCATTTTTGCAAATCCAGTCACTTCCTCCTTTTGCTCTTACAGCCTGTCAGCACCTTTTAAATCAATTCCCTGAATTAAATTTCCTCTGTTTGAAATGCCTAGAATGATTTCTACTTTCCTGACTGGATATACCAAAATACAACATGGCAAATCAAAAGCTAAAACAGTGCAGTTTTTTTTTTCTTTGTTTATGGTAGTTTCCATTATCAACTGAAGGAAACTTTTATTATAACTCTTCTCTCAAAGGCTATAGCTTGGAACAACTTTGTAGGTGTCAAGCATAAAATCAGCATCATCTTGGATGTGGGAAAACAAAATGCCTTGGCTGGAGGTCAAGGATGAATTATCTTACAACAAAAATCTAAGAGGTTAGAGGAGAAACACTGCTACAGAGGAAAGAATACTACACTTAAAATAAAATTCCTGGGTTCAACTAACCATGTACTGATGGGAAAATCTTATAATCTCTTTGAACATCCATTCCTTCACTTGTAAAATGGTGATGTCAACATCCAGTCTGACTCTTAAGGTCATAATGAAGGTCAAATGAGAAATGTGCATGAATATTGTGCAAAATTCATATTGTTCTTAGCACATTATTATGGGGAATATTAAAAAAGGTTGGGTTCCTGCCCTCAGGTGGATGCTGATCTAGTTGATGATTTTATAAACAGTTATACAATTATAGGCACTTAAATGTTGGAAAGCTCAGTGCATGAAAAGTGATTCTTAATGAAGATCAGGCATCAGGTAATTTCTGATACTGATCTCATTCATATAAATTAGCTAGAAACGCCTCTTCCTTTTGAGACCACAGTTTCTTTATCTGTAACTGGGACCAGAACTCTGGCCTGCCTCCTGAATGTGTTGTATGCATTAATTAACTGCATGTGATTGAAGAGCATCCTCAAGATGAGCAATGTAAATGCCAAGTGTTCTAACTGATAATAAAGCAGATATTTTCTTGATGGGGTCATCATGAGGATTAATGATTTAATTGCAAACAAGTGCTCTGATATTCTTAGATGAAAAGTACCATATAACTTTGAAGAGGGATATTATCAAATAGCTTCTGCTTCGGTTCTTGAAAGAGCAATTGAAAATAAGGCAATGCTGATCTGCATATACCCAGTCTGCATTTTTCCTTCTTTTAGAACAGTAGGAACTGAGGCAGCAGGAATTTAGAAATGGGGTTTTAAGGAGGCCTGTAAAAGAATAATTAGGAATTTCTGATTTGTTCTCTAGTAGGCTCATGGGGTCACTTCAAGATGATTTCTTCCAAGTTGTTAAAAATATTATAACTGGGAATTATCCAAGTGCAAACACTTTTATATTGATGAGGAAAAAAATCTAGTCTTTACTGTTTAGTAACTAAAACTATGTGACTGTTATTTTCTATATTCCAGCCATATTGGCTTCCTTGCTTTCCCTCCTACTCTCTGAGCTCTTTTATTTTGCCTTGTGATGGTCACTTTTGTCTTTCCAAATCTCAGATTATGTGTCCTTCTCAAAGTCCACATTCTCAGGACTCCCCCTTGTCTTAGACTTCTTTCTTTCACACCAAGTAATTGTCATTAGCACTTAGCGGTAAATCAATTTATCCTTTTATTGGCTTGTTTAAAGATATACAGTAGTCCCTCTCTATATCGCGGTTCACTTATCGTGGCCTCACTGTATCGCGGGATTTTAAAAAATATTATATTTAATTATTTATCGCAGATTTTTCACTATATTGTGGGTTTTGCAGTACTGTATATGTATGTTGTTTAAGTTATGTAGATTTAAGAGTGTAGAATATGTTTAAGAACATAAGTAGTGTTTATAAAAGCGTGGAAAAGGTTAACATGGAGGTGGGAAAGGTTAATAAGGGACTGGGAACGATTTATAAGTGTGTGGGAAGGGTTTATAAAGCCTTAAAATATATTTAAATACTAAAATAAATGTAAGGTTTCTACTTCACAGATTTTCACCTATCGCAGGGACGGGGGGTGTCTAGAATGTAATACCCATGATAAGTGAGGAAATACTGTACTGTTTCCTTCCACTAACTCATAAATCTGTGTAGGTGGATTTTACTTATTTATGCTTTGCCTTTCAACAGTGTGTTCTACAAAGTGGTTGTTAGTGGAGTTTGTTGAATGAATGAATGATTTATGCTTTTTTTGTCTTGAACAAAATTGTCCAACTGATCATCAGTAAATTGGGCTGACATTGAAGTATTTATAACAGAGGCTTAGGTGAAAAATTCAAACTTCCTCTTGGCAAATTTCTGTAAAATCATGACTCTCAAAACAGATATAAGAATAGTAGACACTATAGAATCCAATAATGCAAGACAAAAATCCCTTGCCCAACCTAAACCATTATTGTTGACATTTTATTTTCTCTGCACTTGATTTTGTAAGTACGTTTAAGTACTTTTGGTCCATGAGAAATGCAAAAATTAAGGTATATTGATGTCATAGGTCAGAAGTCAGTCTGCAAACTAAGGCCTACAGTCAACTGCCTGTATTGTGAACAAAGTTTTATGGTAACACAGTCATGTTCATTCAGTCCACCAGAGCAGGATTCAGCCAGTGAAGTGAAACACACCTTTACAGAAAAGTTTGTTTGCCCTGTTTTTAATGTTGTCTTCACAATTCTTTTTTATATTTTTATATTTTTAAAATTGAAATATATTTAACAAAACATTGTATAAATTGAAGATATACATGCTAATTTGATTCATTTATATATTGTAACATGATTGCCATTGTAGTGATAATTTTCCCAACTCTTTGAGAACTAGAACTTTCATGTATGTGAATTAATCCAAGGAATAAAGGTAGGTTTTGTTTGAAAGAGTTTTGTGCTTTAATTTTCTACCCATTTAAGAGCAAAGAAGTAAATAAATATAGGGGAAAAAAATTAAGCTGGCAAGGCAGGAAAACCTTTTTAAAAAATCCTCAGGCAAAACTGGGTGAGTTCACTTGTAAGAGGAGCTTTATTGGATTAAATGAAATTCTGCAATTGTGCTTTTATGCTGACTTTTATT
The DNA here is from genome assembly GCF_987537825.1 of Furipterus horrens. Lineage (NCBI taxonomy): Eukaryota > Metazoa > Chordata > Mammalia > Chiroptera > Furipteridae > Furipterus > Furipterus horrens. The sequence continues at coordinate 163,983,927 of NW_028327174.1, forward strand.
TGTTGGAAGCAAGCTATCTTATCAGCATGTAGATGATTGAAGTCTCCTGTCATAGACTGAAGAATTTGAAGGTGACAGAAGAGGAAAGATTAGCCCACCTTTAAGAACAAAGCAAGTTGTGAATTAGAGCAAAAATGATTGTCATTGTGTGTCTACTAAGTAAGCCATGGACTGTGTTGGGTAACTATGGGGACAATATTTTATTCTCTCAGCAGCCTCCAAGGCAGAAATTAGTAGCTCCATTTTACAGATTAATGCTCAGGGCTCAGCGGACTGCAGCCACTTGCTCAGGGCCCCAGAGGTGGTCAGAGGTGGCCTAGAATTAGAATCCATGTCTATTTCCTCTTCCCTAGGAGACAGTTAGAGAAATAGGGGCTGTACTTGAAATACAAGAAAGGCGTGTTGTATACTTTAATGCACTTTAAATATACACAAATTTATCTGTCGATTAGGCTTCAATAAAACTGGGGAAGCATAAAATGCATACATACATATATATGTGTATATACATTTATATGTGTATACATACAGGATGGGCAAAAGTAGGTTCACAGTTATTTGTATGGAAATAATACAAATAAATAAAACAATAATAAATAATACAAAAATAACTGTGTTTCATATACTCACAACTTTAAATCTACATTTTCCTACTCCTTTGTGTATATGTGCATATATATACATACATACACATACATATACATACAGGAAAGGCGCATCCTTTCTCTGTGAGTGAGCCCAGACTAGGACCGCTCAACAGAGTGAACGGCCATCAGGCCACTGACTGAGTGAACTGCTTTGACCTGAAGGAGGAAGGCAAAGTACCTTTCCCCATTGACTGCCAAATCTTTCTTGTGGAGGAATAAAGGTGCTGCTTTGATAGAAGGGAGGAAAGAACCAGAAGAAAGTGTTCTTTCTAGCACTTGCCTATTATTTTAAAATGCCTTTAGTGAAGTCGACTCCCTGCAAGTTTTAAAAGCAAAACACTTTCCTTTGCATTTTCTTTGCAAAGACAGCTTTTGAGAAAAAATCTCCTTTTAAACATTCCATGACTTTGGTCAAAGAGCTGAGAACCTGGTATTAAAGACTTCAGCACTGTCAGAGGCTTCTGCCAATGAGAGTGCTCCTGTCATTCACACTGGGGCTTGCTCAATATTTCTCGTGTTCCTTGCTTTCACCCTGACAGCTTCTAAGTCTCAGGGGGCAAGGGGATTTTTCTTTATCTTTCTAACTCCTCTCCAAAGTGTGTATATTTATGGGTAGACAATCAAGTGGGGACAGGGAGAAGGTTGGGGAGAATAGATTAAAACAGAACAATGGTTGAACAATTTTGTGCCTTTTTTGTTACTCTTGACAAAATTTTAAATAAAAATAGTGGCAATTTGTTCAGCCTTTTCTCTCCTCACCTTGCTAATGTTTAAAGGTATTCAATTAAGATTTTCTAATGTGTCCAATGAGTTAAACTGTCCTATGGTATTAGAAAAATATTACCCATATAAATAAAACACGTCAAAGCATTAAAAAGCTATTACACACGCTGAACATAAAATGGCAGAATAATGATGGATCCCACCATGCAGGAAACATATTCAAAAATATTATCTTCCTGGTAATGAAATGCCATCCGTTTCATTTTAAGCTAAATACGTTAGACATATCAGTGGAGTCTGTGCTGACACAGCAGTGAGTTGAAATTGAAAATCTGAAATTATATATATGATTGGACACAGTGTTAAAGTAATTTATAGGAAAAACCACGAATGTGCTGGGTCTGCACCTTCTGGTGAACTCATTTCATAGAATCAGATAGAGGAAAACTCTACCATTTCTAATGCGCTGTTAGAATGGCAGCCTGCCAGGGCCCCAGTATATTCAGTATGAAAAGGGAGAAGAAAGACAGACAGAGACATGGGTGGGAGGGGCCAGGGAGGAGGGAGCAGCCAGGGGGTGACAGGGGGTGGGGGACAGAGACAGAGTAAGAAGCTGGGCCAGGGAGGCTTGCTTCAAATTACAGCAATTCTGCAGAAGCCATCAAGAAAAAGGCATTCGTTTTCATTGCTTTGACCTAATGGGATACAGCGATGGTAGGAGCTGTATTAGCTATCAAGGCAAGTGGGAGATAGCAGGAGAACCCGTGAGGGGGCGGGTTTCAGGGAGGCTGTGGCCAGCTACTCCGTGACACCACTTACTGAGGTGATAGTCAAGCCCCTATTGGAGATCATCTGACCCCCAAAGTTTCGGGGGGCTCGAAGTTCTGATAGGAAAGGAGGTGATGGGGGGCACTCACAGGCCAACTCAAACTGCCTGTCTCTCTGGCGGCTGTCTGTCTCTCTGCCCTACTTTTTAATCTTTTTCAATGTTGTGCCTGTTCAGCCACCAAGCGCACTGGGAAGTGGAGTTAGCTGGGGATGAGGAGGAAAACAAGGCTGCGCTTTTGTGTGAAAATGGGTGACGAATGGGTACCCTGATGTGCTTTCCGTCTTTCATTTATATCCATAATCCTGCTTGAAATGTGGATTATTTATTCATACTGGGCTGGTCGCCTCCTGGAATGCCAGGGAGCTGGTGTTGTGAATTTTCATTTGGTGGCTGCACTGGCTGAGGTAGAGGTGGTCTAGTTTCTCCAGAAATGTCCTTTATGACCTTCTTTGATTTTTATAGAGAAGAAAGAAAAGGTTGAACATGAAAGAAAGAAGGAAAAACGTTTTACAATCTATAGTACTTCCTCTAAGGAAGGGCATGTAGAGTGGAGGGAGATGTGGTGATGCCCTCAAGTGAAATTGAGATAAAATGTCATCAAACCCTCTGACTGTCTTACCGTCCCCCACACCAAATAGCCTGGGGACTTTAGAAGCCTGCGAAAAAACTAGAAGAGTAAATATTTACAGATGTAGAATGTAGTGGCATCTTTTTTTTTTTTTTTTAGCACTCGGGGTGTTCCCTTGGTATTTTAGTTACACTAGTTGCCAGTTCTTGGCGATTTACTCTATGGCAGACCCTGTTCTTCTGAACAGGATTTCGTAGCTTCATGACCTAGACCTAGGGGTTAATGTGCTTTCCATTTTGAGGAAACTGAGGTTTACAGAGGTCAGGTGATCTTCTCCAAAGTTTCATAGACAGTGAGTGCCTCAGGTTATGAGCTCTAAACTCCTCAAAGTCAAGGGGAGGCAAGAATTTTCCGCCCAGTTGAACAACAATCATTGTTAGTGAGTAGAGGGTTTAAATGACTTGAGTCATCTGAACCTTCCAACTAGCTCAGCAGGTATTGGTGCAGCATCCCATGCTTTTCTTCATTGCACTTATCATAGGTTTAACTTCTACTTATGTGTGCCTATTAGTGTGTATATATGTACTAGATATGAGTTCATGAACACAGCAACTGTGTCTTTTTTGCTCACTGCTATATCTTCAGATCTTGGGACAGTGTCTGGCACTCAGTAGGTATGAATGAAATGTTTGTTGATTAAATGAATGGATAAGTGGATAGATGCATTTTCATTGATAACATGTAATAGAGCTATAGAGCTGGGGTTGAAAATTCATAGGTCATTCCCTAGAAGACTTGCTGTTTTTTTGTTTGTTTGTTTGTTTTTACTGGTTCTTGTGAGCCTCTCCAGAAAAGAAATCAATGTTGATAATATCAAAGAATTTTAAAATTGCAGGAAGCCCAGTGGAATGTTTAGTCTACCATTCTATCCAGTGCTGAATCCCTTTTAACCATTAAAGTATTGCTTTGATACACCTTGTGCCGGGTTGCTCACTATATCACAAGACAATCTGTTCCCTTGCATCATAACAATGGTTTGCAAAGGTATTTTGTATAGAGAGTCAGATTTACTCCTGAAACTATCACCATACTGGTCTTTGCTTCTCTGGAGCTCTGCACATGAAGCCTTTTTACACCTACACAGACAGTCCTTCAGACGTGTGAAGACAGCTGTAATGTTTCACACTTGCTTCTCTTTTGCAGACTATGTCGACCCATTGTCTTTCAGCCTTACCTTCTGGGCCTAACACCATCATGGGCCTTCTGGATAGTCAATGTCCCCTTTAAAATATTTAATACAATACAAATGTTATGCACGGTATTCCAAATGTAATTTAATCTTTCTGTGACTATTGCTTTCCTTCATCTGAACATCCTAATGTGACATGGTCCTGTTATTATATAAGTACTCATAGCAGCCAGGCCCAAAGGGATCTTTTTGTTTTTTTCCTGCCTCAGGTTTTTTTGCACAAGCCTAACAGGAGGACACCAGCCCCATGCAGGTATCAGCCCAGGGGACATACCAATCCTTCTGTCCTCACATTGGCAGATAGAGGCCTCTACTGTGGAGCCTTCACAGGGGCTGGGGCACCGTTGGGAGCCTGAGACTGAGCTGGAACCCGAGCTGGGGCTGCAGCCAAAATCGCACCTGTAACCTGGGGCTTGGTTGGAGCCTGGAGCTTGGTTGGAGCCGTGGCCTTTGGCCGGAAGAGCCAGAGACCCTTGGCAATGTGGACACGAGCATGTTTCCCAAGCTTTGGGTGAGCGATTTAAGCAAGTCGGCTGAGCTTGAGGCTGCCGCCCTTTGGGATCTTGGGCTTGACCTCCTTGGGCTTCACCAGGGCCTTGATAGCCTCAGCACATGCACTCATGGCCTTGGTGTTGTTGGCCAGCATCTTCTTCAGGCCCTTCTTGTTGTGTTTCTTGGCGAAGCACATGTTCCTGAGGAACTTGGGGTCTACCCCCTTAAGAGACTCACATCTTTGTGATCAGGGCTTCTTGATGCCATTTCTGTGTCATTTTCAGGACTGGTTGTGCATGGTGTGGTTCTTGTACTTGGCCATCTCTGCACCCAAGTCCGTGACTCGAGGGATCATTTTTTAACACACAGACCTGACTGAGTCCCCACCCCGTTTTAGGGGAGTTCATCTGATACTATCACTAACTGGGATGCTCTCCCTCTTTACTTGGTCAGCTCCTACTCATCATCAAGATCTGTCTCCAATGGTACTTTCTTTGGGAAGTTTTTCCTAAGACCCTCCTGACATCAAAGGGCAGACATCTGAGCTCTCTCTTCTGCACCCAGGACCTGGAACATCAGTTTAAAAGTTGGTCAAGTGATTCTAATATAAAGCTATGACTATGATCCAATGTGTTGAAAGGACAGAGGGAAATGATTAGCAAAGGAAAGAAAGAGGCCTTGCAGCTTCAGGTCCTATTATAGAATAAGCAAAAGGAAGAGGCCAAGGAGAACTTGAGGTAGAATCCCGTTAAGGACAATGACCTGACAAGAGGAGGCAAAGCAGAGGGTAAGGAGGGCATCTTCTCTGAGTATCCTATGATTTGATGCTTCTAAAAAGATCTGGGAAGATGCAGACCACTGGAGCAACATCTAAGAACAATGTTTCTGAAAGAAAAAGGAAGAATGAACTAGGCAAACTCATTTTCTAGGCAAGATGTGAAGCATAAAAAGAAAAACAGATTAAAACAAGTATTTCTGGGTGAAAGTTTGCTGGATTGAGGCTTGAATAACATGAACTAGTCATTTGGAATTTTTAAAGATTTAGGACTGATTTGGGAGTTAATGCCAAGGGAAATGGCACACCCAATGGCTACAGTTCTATTAGTGATACTGCCAGGCAGAGATAGTTACTGCTCACTGACTCTTTGTGTGCCTCATCTCCCAGTCCCTTTGTGTTAGGTGGAGCCATGAGCAAGTATCGGCCATTATTAGCTGTGAGTGCAAAAGACTGTTCATTTCTGGGCTGAAGATATGGCTCGAGATCTTATGGCTTTCTCTTTCCCTGCAAAATGTTGAGATAGCAAACCTCCATTCATCTAGAACCATGAGTGACCCTGTGGGGCAGAGCTTGTCCCTCCCTCTACGTATGGGGACATAACATAATGAGAAAGAAACGTTGTTGTGTTAAACTACTGAGGTTTAAGGGTTAACTTGTTAAGGAAGATGACTCAGTTTATTCTAAACAACACAGTTTGGTGTAACAGAAAAGTCATGTTGTAGAGGACAGTATGGTTCGATGAAATGAGATTGAACTTTACAGCTTCTTCAAATAAGATCTTGGCAAGAATCAAATAATTTTAGAACCAGAACACAGTTGTTAAGAGGAATTATGATACAGGAGACTGAACACTTAGCTGGGTTTTGAACACCCATTTTGATCTCCCTGAAAAGAGGAAGGAGATATTAAATTCTATTATGTAGTAATTCACCTGTGTGCTACAAACTCAAGTGTTTGTAGGATCCTCGAAACAATCACTAAGTACATTCATTAAGTGCCTACTGTGCACAAATCGATAAAGTATTACTGTAGGAAAATGTAACAACATTATGAGGCATAATATTATCACTAACCTTGAGTGTTTTTCATTTCAGAAAGGCAGAACTAACACCTGGAAAAGGGGTGATGATAGGGGGAAGAATTATTACAAAATGTGAGTTTTAAAGTGAGATGTTGAATGTCTAAAGGGCATAAAAGATCAGGTGAAAAATGGCATATATGAAGAAAGGCTGAAATTATGAGTAATCAGCGCTGAGGACTTTTAAAAAGCTTTACAAGTCAAGATCTGTAGCCTACAAACTTTACATAAAAAGTATTTTCCACGAGCACATTTGGCAATAAAATTGGTCACCAGATTTTCAAGATGGAAAAAATACATATATTACTTTTTTATCAAGTTAGTGCAAACTTAATACTAAGGAAAACACACTAGTGTCTAATTAAATGTGTGAAAGTAGCATTCATATGTTGAAACAGCACCTTTGCAGAAGTTTTAATGAAACTGTAAATTACTTGCTATATTTCCCCCTTTCTGGTTTGTATCTTTTGATTGATAGAAATATAATTCTTAAAATTAAATAATTTGTAGTATAATTGATTCCTTCTCCATAACACCATAAAGCACTAAAAAGTATTGTTTTAATCATCTCCCCAAAATGTAACTATGCAATGGTAAAATGTTGACGCAGTGGTTCTAAATAAATCATTCTGATCCTGCTGATGGCCAAAAAGTGAAGCACCCCTTAATTCTTTATAGCACTTGTTTTGCAAGATTATTTTCGTAGGTAGTTGAGAGAAGGACTAGATTATTAATAGTATGTATTCTTAGTGTTAGTAATATTTTACTTATTATGTTCATATTTAATCTTATTAGCTTTTTAGGGCCTTGTCCTCAAGATTTAGCTGTATTTTTTTTTAAGGGAGTTCACATGTAATATTATCTTCTTTATAATTTACAGTTAGAGTGCATTTAAAACACCAGGCTACTTAAACCCCACAAATAACTATATACATATAAGGAGTTAATATATGAAAGTCAGAACCATCATTTTGATTACTGTATTATATTTTATGGACATACCATCATTTAAATTTCTTACTCTAAATTTAAAAACCAGTAAAGATTGTACATATGTATGCATGTATGTATATACATATATTTATTTTTACAAATTACATAAATATTCACAAGCACACAAGCTCATATAGAAATAGAAAAATGCCAACATGCTAAAAATGTGTTTTGGAGAGGGAGGGGAGGTGGTGGATTGTTATTTATACATTTTTTTCTCCTTTCCACATTCAGGATTAAAACAAAATACGGTGGTACTATGGTATTCATTGTTAATATATTCTGGAACTTGTGATGATTGCCGAAACCAATGAGTACTGAATCATGAAGCATTTTCTCTTGCTGGGTGGTGTCATGACTCATACAAATTCTAGCAACTGAGATGAGTCCTGAGCAGCTTTTTTCTTCTTTCTCAAGACTACTGAGGCTATTTGTGGTCTTTGTGGTTGCCTATTGTTGTAGATATATGAAATATGGCATTGGTATTTTAATAGGAATTGTGTTGAATCTATAGATTGTTTTGGGTGGACATTTTAGTGATGTTCATTTTTCCAATCCATGTCAATTAAATCCAGTCATCTAGGTAGCTATTTCCTTGTTGGTATTTTGGTGACAGTGGGGTGTTAAAATTCTCACAATGGCTGTATTTCTGTGATCTTGTCCTTGAAAGTCCACCAAGATTTTCTTTATATATATTTAGATGCTCCTAAATTGGGTACATATATGTTTAAAAGGTTATAGCCTCCTATTGGATTGATCTCTTTAGTATTATATAGTGACCTTCTTTATCCCTTGTTATGGATTTTGTTTTGAAGTCTATTTTGTCAGATAGAAGTATTGCTTCCCCAGCTTTTCATCTTCATTTGTATGGAGTATTGTGTTCCGTTCGTTCAATTTCAGTTTGTGTAAATCTTTTGTTCTGAGGTAGGTATCTTGTAGACAGCTTATATACAGGTCATATTTTCTTATCCATTTGCTATCCTATGTTTTTTGGTTGGAGTATTTAATTTATTTACACTTAAGTTATTATCAATAGGTACTTATCCATTGCCATTTTTTTCCTTCTGGGCCTGTGTTTCTCTCTTTCTCTGTTTCTTCTTCTTCTTAAAGCAGTCCTTTTAGCATCTCTTATAGTGCTGGTTTATTGGAAATGTACTCCTTTAGTTTTTTTTCCTGGGAATCATTTTATTTCACTTTCCATTTTAAATGAAAGCCTTTTTGGATAGAGTAGTCTGGGTTTCAGGTCCTTGTTTTTCATTACTTGGAATACTTCATTCCAATCCCTTCTGGCCTATAGTGTTTCTCTTGAGAAATCTGCTGCCAGCCTTATTGGAGCTCCCTTGTAGGTAACTGCTACTCTCTTGCTGCCTTTAAGATTCTCTCTTTGTCTTTAAACTTGGCCATTTTAATTATGATGTAACTCGGCATGGGTCTCCTTGGGTTCACCTTGATTGAGATTCTGTGCTTCTTGGACTTGCATGAATTTTTCTGTCACCAAGTTAGGAAAATTTTCTGTCATCATTTCTTCAAACAGGTTTTTTATCTTATGCTCTTTTTCTTCTTCTGTTATCTCTATGATGCCAATATTATTATGTTTCATTTTGTCTCAAAGCTCCCTTAAACTATCCTTGTTCTTTTTAATTCCTTTTTCATTTTGTTGCTCTGAGTGGGTGTTTTTTCTACCTTGTTTTCCAAACCACTGAATCAATCCTCTGCTTCATCTAGCCTGCTTTTAATTCCTTGTAGTGTATTCTTCATTTCAGGTATTGCATTTTTATTTACCACTGGTTCTTATTCATAGTTTCTATGTCCCTTTTTATGCTGATGTAGTTATTATGTTCCTTGAGCATCTTTGAACTCTATGTTTGGTATTTTGCTTGCCTCTATTTCATTTAGCTCTTTTTCTGGAGATTTCTTCTTTTCTTTGTTTGGAGGTTGTTTCTTTGTCTCCCCATTTTAGCTGTCTCTTTTTGTTTGTTTCTATATATTAGATAGATCTGAATGGACTCCCTGTCTTCATAGGGTAGCCTTATGTGGTAGGAGCCCTATGGGGCCCAGTAGTGCAGTCTCCTTAATCTCCTGAGCTGGATGTTCTAGGAATTCCTTTATGTGGATTGTGTGGACTTTTCTATTGTATTTGGGTCCTGATTGTTGGCCCATTTGTTGATGGTATCTCTCATTTAGCTGGCTGACTGAGAGGCTCAGCCCCCTACCATGTCTTGTACACTGTTGTACAGGTGCTGACAGAACAAAGCAAAACAACACAAAACCAAAACCAAAACAAGCAAACTCTTCTCCCCAACAACAACAGCAAAATCCATGACCAAAGTATAAAAAATAATAAAAGTGGAAAGAGTAATGGAATAGTTGAGATAGAAAAGGAAAAGTAATAAGAGAAGATTAAAGGAAAGAAAATGATTATAAGAAGAGAAGAGGAAGAGAACTAATACTAGTAATGAATAGAAAGAGGTAAACAGGAAAAGGGACAAAGAAAGAATAATAAAAATAAAAGGAAAGAAGGGAATACTGGGGTAATCAAAGGTAAGAGTAAAATAAGAGATATAAAAGAAAAAATAGAGCAACACAGATATAAGAAAAAGGAATAATAGAAAAATATTTAAAAGGCCATGAAAAGGAAAAAAATAAGAAAAATAATGAAAAAAAACAAATTGGAATTCATCTCAGCAGAGGTAGCTGCTTGCTTGGATTCTTCCTTCTGGTACTGCTCTGATGTTTGAGGCTGGTGCAAGCCAATGTCCGGTGTTGTCCACGTCTAGCCCTCAGCAGCCTGTTCAAAGCTGCAAGCAATCCACAGAGTGTGGCTGATTCCTCTGGGCTTGGCTATGCCCAGGGTTGGCAAAGCTGCTCTGCAAAACTGGCTCTTCTCAGCACTAGGTTCAAGGGTGGGTCAGCAAATGTCCCAAGGCACAATAGGATTTGCCTCTGCCTGTCCCTGCCTGCCAGCCTTCTGTCAGTGTTAAACTAGTTGCAGACCCAACTCTTTTGAGAGGGTTTCTAGCAGAATCGGGGGGATGGGACAGGACTCCTGGATCTCCTGTGGGAGTTGCCTTTCAGACATCAGGGAAGATGGTGGATGTGTACCCTGTCCTCGAGCCACTAGTCTGAGTCTGTTTGGTATTACTTCCCTGTCCTCAGCAGAGTGGGGCCCCTAGTAGGCTAGAGGGTGGGGCCTCCAGAGCCCATATTTTGGGTCCTCCAGAAACTGTGACAATGTTGGCCCTACTGTGAGGAAGAAACGCCGGTCTGGTTCCTGGGAAAGTACATGGAACAGCTGCACCCTAAAGCTAGTCTCTGATATCCCCTGTTGTTACATCAATGAGAGGGATTTAACCTTGGCTGATGGGCTGTAAGAATTGTCTGCAACCACCATGGAAGATCAACTGTGTAGGGGCCTACCCCATGGAGCAGGAGTCACTTCAGCATAGCTCTGGTGCCTACTGAGTTTGTCCCTCGAGTGTGTTCCTTGGGTAGGTGGCTCTGGGGCCTCCTAGAAGGTACAGACCAAGGTCTGCCACGCTCCTTGTCCTGCCTAGGGCCACCAGGCACAAGCTACAAAGCAATCTGCAAATGGCTACTACTTGTGCTGGGTTTGGAGGTTCCCAGGTGAAGCCAACTTGTGAACCAATGCCAGCTGCCACATGCGGCAGCCTAGGGCCAATTAGTGAGAGGCATGGGACATACCGAGGCCATATGCTGCTTGTGTTAGAGATTTTAGGAAAGTCTGAAGCATGAGCCACCCTAGGCTGTGTGTATGGAAAAGCCACTGAAAATGGCTTGGGTGTGTCTGCAAGTTGGTATGGGGTCTCAGTTAATATCCAGGTTGGGGCAAATGGTGTTAACTAGGTTGATGTGGAGACCCAGATTTGGTGCCTGCCTGCTGGCTCTGTGTGTGGGAGGTCTCAGAAAAGGAAAATGGCCTGTGCTAACACTTCTGTCTGGGAGAAAGCTGCCCCTCCAACTCCTACTCTGATGGTGGACAATTCATTTCCTCCCTTTATCTTGCTGGTTCCTTTCTAGTTACTGCCCCAGAGCTGGAGGTCAGAGCAAGTCTATCTGATTAAGTCTTTTCATGGCCCCTTTAAGAAGAATACATTGGACTCCAAAAGCCCTTTGTTTCACTCAGTCACAATCCCTGCTAGTTTTTAAGGCCAGAAGTTGTGGAGGTGTCTCTTCCTGACACTGGAACCCTCCTGGCCTGGTGTGGGGCTGGGACCCTTCCTCCTCAGGGGGGCAGTCTTTGCAGCCAAGATATCTCTCCTGATTTTTATCCAGGACATGTGGGTGTGGGACCAGCCTTTTCTGTAGCTCTGCCCCTGCTACCAGTCTTGATATGGCTTCTTCTTTGTATGCTTAGTTGTAAAACTTCTGTTCATCTAGAGTTCAGGTGATTCTAAATGATGGTTGTTCTGTAGTTGTAATTTTGCTGGGGCTGTGGGAGGATGCAAGTACCGTGTTTACCTATGCTGCCATTTTGATCAGAACTCCTTGAGTTTTCTTTATCTTGTTGATTTTAGGAACCTTTTCTTTTTCTTTTTTAAGTATATGTTTATATGTCTTTTACCATTTAAAATGACTCTTTTTTCACTTTGTAAAAGTGTTTTATATTTTAAAATTTATCAGTATTTTACAGCTTCTAGCTTTTATTATATCAGACATAAAAATTTTCCTCATTTTAGATTTAAAATAGGTAATGTGCTTTCATTTAATTTTCTTTATTTGCAGTGTTGATAATTCTAGAATTTATTTTGGCAGAAGGTATGAGGAATAGATATAACTTGCTTTTTTCCCATATGGCTACCTAATTATCAAGTACTATTGACTAAGAGTGTTTTTACTATTTATTTATAATTCTACCTTTATCATCATGTAAAATATTTATAATATGAAAAAAATGAGATAAAAATTTAGGCACAATTTAACCATTTTTTTATGTCTCTGAAAGAATAACTTAATAATAATTAACTATAAGATAATTTTTAAAACAGTGGACGTCATTTTTTAGATAAAGAGAATGGGTTAAAAAAATTAAAGTGAATGCTAATTATAATCAAGGAATATTGTAAATGCATTTTCCAAGTGCTGGTCTACTGACTTATGCCAGGTTAGCTACACAAGAATTGTTTAGGAAACCTACAAACAGTGAGGGAATTCTAGTCTCTAGGGTGGGCTCTAGGCATTTACAGTTTTTTAAGTCTTCCTAGATGATTTTGATAGTACAGCCAGATTTAGTAACCATAGGTTCACATAGTCATAGAAACTTGTTTATTTTATTTTTCTTATGCCTACTACATAGAAAAAAGGTGTTAGATTTATGTAATTTAGAACTCTAGTATGTAGACATGTCTAATCTCCATTCCTCAAAAGCACAAGACTTTCCCAAACCTTTTGTCCCCTGAAAAGCATAGTTGGCAATATGCCTTAGCAGGTGTTTTTATTCCCTCCTGTCTCATGCTCTATGTCCATGTTGACTGAGCTGGGCTCATGTCCAGCCCTCTCTTAACAACCCCTATTCATCCTCTTCAGCCCCTTCCTTGGGCTGTGGCCAGAAGAAAAATCCTGCTCAGCTGCTCTCTTTTCTTCAAGGACCTTAGAAAGAACAAGTTTTAAACCAGAAATCTCCATTTTTTTTTTTACTACAAAAGTTTATTCGTTATTTATTATCCCATGTTTGAAATGATTTATTCAATCAAAAAAGCATTTACTATATAATTACTTCATATTTTCATTGCATATATCAAAGTTTTACATAAGAAAGACATGTAATCTTCTAATTAGAATTTCTTCCCCTCTGTGTTGATAAGTGGCTTTCACAAGATCACTGCAACTGCTCTGTCTACTCTCATCCTCAAGTGACCCCATCCACATCATATCTTTTGTCTTCCACTGTCTTTCACTCTCCTCTGTGTCCAAAAAATGCCAAGTTTACATTCCTTTGCACTTTTGAACGTGCTCTTCTCCCTGCCTGATATATTACCTCAAGCTCCAACTTTGGTCAGGATGAAATAGATATTTAAAAGTGAATACGTTTGTAGTAATGTTGGCTGCATTATAGTGTACTGATTTGTTTATTTATCATCTCACTAGAATATGAGTGTTCTTTGCTCTGGCAATTGGCAAGAAGTGTCGCTCAAAGAAACATGCCATGAGAATTGTAGTTCTAGGATAGGCCTGATCCATAGCCAAAAGCAAAGTACATTTCATCTGACGAAGGAGAAGTCTGTTAGACCACAAGTATGTGTCACACTGGGGGTAAGGCTATGCTTTTGTATACTATCAAACTGATAAATTAACATAAAAGTGGTCCTCAGACACCTGCTATTCTTAGAATGCCAGTAAGAAATAAATGCAAACACTTTTGGATTTTTTTTTTTTTTTTAATTATCTAAGCCACAGGAAAAAAACATTTCCACTGAAGATAAATTAAACCTGAAAATATTTAAGAACAGTCCATCATGAGTTAGAGTGAACAGACAAAAAAACATTTAGCATGCCAAATCCCGATGTTAAGGCAGGTTTGAGAAAAATCTCAATCCTTCCCCCCCGCCCCCCACTATAGTGTTGGTTCTCAAAGAGTGGTTCTCAGACCAACAGTTTCAACATCAGCTGGGAACTTGTTAAAAATTCAACATTTCGGGCCCTACTCCTGACCTACTGAATCAGAAACTCTGGGTGTGTTACCCAGCAATCTACATTTTTGAGGAGCTCTCCAGGTAATTCTGGTCAAGTCAAAGAAAGAACCAGTGCCCTACTTAGAGAAATTCTTTGTGTACACTTATGAGGAGAACATGTTCAAATAATTGATGAAGCATTGTTTATAATAAAGAAAAAACTGGGGAAAATTTTTATTCATTCAACAGAATATTCTGGAGCAGTTAGAATTAATGTACAAGGTCTTAATGTTTTGACATGGATAATTTTCAAATGCACTGTAGAGTAAAATATACAAGTGATGACTGTGCTTGTAGAACAGTGATTCTCAACTGTGGGACTTTTGTCCACCAGGAGATACCTGGAGGTATTTTTGGTTGTCAAAATTTGAGGGGTGCTACTGGCATCTAGTGGATAGATGCCAGGATACAGCTAAACACTTATAAGGTACAGGACAGCCCTCCATAAAACAAAGAATTATATGGCTTGTGTTAGATTCAGTTATGGCTCCCAAAGATGTCCAGATCCTAATCCAGAACCTGTGAATGCTATCTTTTATGGCGAAAGAGACTTTGTCATAAAAGCGATGTGATTATATTAAAGATATTAAAATGGGGAGATTATCCTGACTTATCCTAATACTTAGGGCAATGAGAAGGTCAGAGATGGAAGGAGGCAGTGTGAGGCTAGAAGCAGGGGGAGGAAAGGCTATGTGGTGAAAGGCCACAAGCCAGGGAAGGAGAACATTTAGAATTCAGATGAGACAGGGCAAGGAGTTCTCTCTTAGAGCCTCCAGAAGAAGCCAGCTCTGATGACACTTCGATTGTAGCCTTATAAAACTCATTGCAAACTCTGACCTCCAGAACTGTAGGAGAATAAATTTGTGTAGTTTTAAACCACTAAGTTTTGGGTATTTTCTTATAGTGGCAACAGGAAACTAGCACACAACCCAAAATGTCAGTGACGTCAAGGTTGAGAAGTCCTGATACAGAATAGCATTTCTACAAGTTAAAAATTATAAAAAACCGTAAGATACATTTTAAATGAATTTGTACATATTTACTTAATATTGAAAGTCATATATAGGAGTGATACATACTAGCTTCCAGATTGCAGTGAGCTATGGAGGGGTAGAAGGAGAGGAAGGTGGAGGATATGATTGGGATTTAGCTGTGTCTCTATATGAAAGGAAAAAAATACTGCAGCAAATACAGGATGATGTTAAAACATATTAATGCCAGTT
Source organism: Furipterus horrens (assembly GCF_987537825.1). NCBI lineage: Eukaryota > Metazoa > Chordata > Mammalia > Chiroptera > Furipteridae > Furipterus > Furipterus horrens. The sequence goes on from NW_028327174.1 coordinate 163,999,196, forward strand.
GGTGGGTATGTGTGTCTTATGTTTTTTATAATTTCCTTAAAATATTTAAATAAATATTACATATAATTTCTAAAAAAAATGTTGAGTTGCTGTTGTCTTAGCTTTTCCTAGCCTTCCAATAGCCAAGATGGATGATAGAACTTGTCTAGAGTGGGGATTGAACCAGAGGGAAAGATGAGGACATGTCAATGGGTCTGAATCCCACATTCTTTATCTTCCTGGACTATTCACAATTGTTCACACTGCTGGCAGAGCTGTCCTGCCTTACATGGTAAAAGAGACAAGAGCTTATGTAGGGGGTCTTTCTCTACCTGCACCTCCTCCCTGTTACAGAATAGGGGTCTCCAAAAATCCCCAGAGCCTGCGGGTTGGGGATGGGGAAAGGAAACAGCTTTCAGGATGCCTGCACATGCCTGTGGTTAGTGGCTAGTGTCTTTGTGATGCAAATGGCTTTGGTTCTTCCAAGGCCCCAAGAAGATAGGAGGGGTTTTGGACCATAAAATGGTACAGAAAGAGCACACAGTCTGTACAAGGTTCTGTGAATGGTCAGAACTGGTTACCATGCCCACTGCATCACAGGACACAGTCAGGGATTTAAAAATAAGTGGCAGACATTTTAAGGGGAGAACACCATGCTACTTTGAAAGGAAAGGGAAGACTTCATGTGGTTTACAAGGATGCTGGGAACTCCATGTGGTTCTGGACTAGAGCTAGAGATCGAATGATTGGGAGCTGCCAGTAAAGCTAAACTGTGTCTGGGAAGTAGGAAGACTGTATCTCTGACTTTTCTAAAACTAGCGTGGTTTGGTAGGGGGAGGCAAAACTATATGTTTATGGGTGTTTTAAAGAAGATAAGACTTAATGGCAAAAATCCACAAATAATCTAAATCTGTATAACATTAAATAAACAATTCTTTTTCTTTTCACCAAACTCTGGTATTGAGAGTTATGCTTCTGGTGGTGGGCAATTGGCCCCTAATAACTGAACAGCCCGTGGGGTGTGTTTCAATTGGGGCAGCCCGTGTGTTCTGTTACATCCCCAGCATTGCATTTTCCTCAATTCCCTTTACAATTTCAGGAACCAAGAAATATTACATATTCTGTTCTTCCCTTAAAATCTTACATCTGGCAGAATCTCTGAAAGAGGCTTCTTTCCTTCTGTGTCCCAGGAACCCGTATTCTTATCCAATGGTAAGGTCCAGTATAGGCCTTGGGCTTATGGATTATATTATTCTTGATATCCCATGTGGCAGAAGTCTTGAAGATGGTCTATTCCTATGATATGGTGGTTTATAATATATATTTGGTTTTCCTCCCTGTTTCTAGCACAGAGCTTCTAAAACCCTAGGAATTTCCTAAGTATGAGAGCAGTAAAAGTGTCTTTTCTTATGTTAATGAGGTGACTTTTAGGAAGCACTTAAGAAAGGGGACTGTTTGCCAGGAGACCCAACTATGTGATTAGAGGGCTGGAACATTTAGTTCCATCCCCAGTCATGGGGAGGGGAGAGGGGCTGCAGATTAAGTTCAGTTACCAATGGTCAATGGTTTAATCAATCATGCTTGTTGGGGACCCCTGACCCACAGAAATCCCCTGGTGTTGCAGATGAAATGAAGACTTCCCAGGCAGCTTGTGCTAGGGGAGAGAAGGCTGGCAAATGTCTGAGAGACAAATGCCTCAATTGCCTTCCTCCAAGGTCTTTTATTGAGCACAGTAAACTTAAGGGCATATAGCCTGCACATAAAGCTCATCAATCAATGCTAAACAGTGCTGATTACAGAAAACAGATATTGTTAAGGGATAACAATTGAAGGGACATTGATATCTCCCTCCGGTCAGGGTATGTTGGACTCAAAGACTTCAGAGGCCCATAAAATAGGGAGCATAAGTTCATTTTGAATTAGAGTTAAAACCTCTGCTTCTGGGAAGATAAAGTGATCAAACAAGGTAAAAGAACATGGCAAGCTTCAAAGGACATAAAGCATTTTCTCATGGCCCGATTCCCACTGGAGCCCACTGGCTATATCATTGAGGCATGTATGCATGCAGCTTTCCTGGTTTTCCAGTCAGGTCTTACAGGCTTTGTTTCCTTTACCTGGCCTGCATGGGGATTCAAATCTCCATACTTTTCCAGGGGGACCCCGACACATGCCTATGTAATGAAGCCTTTATAGAACTCCAAAAGGATAGGAGTTGGAGAACTTCCAAGTGGCTGAACATGTGGAGGTTTGCAGAAAGTGGTGCACTTTGGAGAGGGCATGAAGCTCCAATGCCCTTTCCTTATACCTTGCTCTATGTACCTCTTCATCTGGCTGTTGATTTCTATCCTTTAATATCCTTTGTAATAAACTGATAATCTACTGATTAAACTAGTGCCCTGAGTTCCATGAGCTGCTCTAGCAAATTAATTGAATCCAAGGATGGGGTCGTGGGAATCTCTGATATATGTAGACAGTTGCACAGAATCACATGTAACAATCTGGGTTTGCAACTGGCATCTGAGTGGAGGGCAGTCCTCTAGGACTGTGGATTCTGATGCAATCTCTAGGTAGACAGTGTCAGACTTGAGGTGAATTGTAGGACACCCAGCTGGTGTTAGAGAATTGCTTGGTGCTGTAGGGGAAGGACCCACACACTGGAATTGGGTGCAGAATTGTTAATCTCTAAGGGTAGTCAGGTTTTAGAATTGATTCCTAGGAGCTTTAAGTTTTACATTTGCTAAACAACTCTGTCAAAGGAAGCAAAATTATATTTCATTTCAATACTATAGGTGTTAGTCCCAGTTATATTAAAAAATTCCTGGTGAGAGATTCTGAAGTTTTAGTGCCTGTGTTTTCTAAACAGAAAGACACAAATTCATTCCAATTATACTGACATCTCCATAAGGTAAAAATGAATGGTTGTGGATGGACCTCTGATCTTTTGGGTTTTGTTCTAAATTCCTCAGGAGAATTTTTATTTTTGTAAATACTTTCACTGTTATAAGGAATTTTTCATTATTAAATAATTATAGATTTTGATTACCATTTAACTTCCTTTATTGCTCTTAAAATGATGACTTGTATTTTTCTTATTTATTTTCACTGAAGGATAGAAGAGAATTGATTTTTTTTCTGGGCACATTTACATGTATTTTTATACTAACAGACAAACCAGTTGGACTTTCAAAACATTTTTTTCTAGACAAAAACTCTAACTTCAAAATAGTGCAAATTATTAGAACCCCACTGGGGATATTTAGTGCTTCTTTAAGATTTTGGAGCAATCCTAGGAAGAAATCTGTAACTTTAAATTCCAAAATTCCCATGGCTTAATCCTTCAGGAGTAATAAAGGCAAAAGAGGTAATCTTAATCAGCAAGCTTTGCTTCACCCCATACAAATGACTCCCATTTCTATTCAGTCTCATCTTAGAAAATAAATACTTTCCTCTAGAAACTAAGAATGAATCAGAATGACATTGATTCCTGCAGAAGCCCACTACAGATAAATTCATACAAATGTCGCTCCAGGTTTAAATTTGCTGGAATCTATTAGCAGAATCATTGCAAAGGATTTTCCTAATAGTACTTCCAGCTGAAGTGTTGGGAGAGACTTGAATTACAGTACATAAATAAAAAAAAAAGTTATTTTTTACCATGGACCAGAGGATACCAGAGAGAGACTTATACACACACAAACCAATCTAGAGTCCTAATCTGGCTCATGAGACTGTATAATATGTCCCAGGTCCCTGCATGTCTGATGCAGGTGAACCTGAGCTTACTTACATTTGGAGTGTGGTAGAAAGCCACAGGATAGAGGCAGAAACTCCCTGTCAAGGGACTTCGCTTAATTTGCACAATCTCTTGTCTGGGATTTATTTTCTTTTGTTTATAATTTGGCTCAGTGATTTTTAAATTTCTTTGTCTCAAAAATTCTATTCTCTTATCAGCTGCATGTTCCTAATTATGAGTCCAAAGACTTCTTCTGAGCTAAATCTTGATGAAAAGAGCACTTAGTAAACTCCTAAACTTTGCAGAACAGCCCTAAGGAACATGATGAAAGGAGGCAGCATAGCATTTAACTTTTTGGACTCCCTTACCATGTTCTCAGAGTTTGAGTTCCAGCTTCATCACTCACTAGAAGTGTGACATGGGATGACTCACTTGATCTTGGTGAGCCCTGTTTCTTTATTTCAAATGAGGGTAATAATAGTACATGCTTCATAGTTGCCATGAGTATTAAATGAGATAATCTTAGAAAACCCTTAGCACTATGCATTTTTCATAGACAGAATATACCATGCATGTAACACTCAGGATTGATCGAAGAAGTACAATTTTAGAAATAATGGGTGGTGGGTGGGTGGGAACATCTGTAAGAGTGTCAACAATAAAAATAAAGTTAAAAGAAATAATAAGATTATAGGATTTATCAAAAGAATACTGAGTTAATACAGTTTCTGAATGGCTACTGCTTCTGTATCTGATGTTGGCCTTGAAGTAATCAGGAAAAATTATCAAGAAGGAAAGATGGATGTGAAGTGGGGGAGAGCAAGGACAAAGGAGAACACACAAGGACGAGCTGGAACCCATCTTCTTGCCTTTAATCCTCCCACTGCAATGATGTGAGTGTCCTAGGGGAGCAGAAGGAGCAGCGTGCTAGAGTGCTGCCCCATGCTAACAGTGTGAGGCAGCAGATAAGCAATGTGTGTGAGCAGCCACTCTGCTTGATATCCTGCACTATTCTTCTGAGCACAAAGACAATATGGCTCCTTCACTTCTGCCTTCCAGATTTGTTTAAAATGTCCCTTGCATCCCATGGTAACCTGGCACCATGCCAGGAAGGGAATTCTGGGAAATACTGATTCCAGTTCAGCTAAGTTGACACAGGATGAGTACACTGCACTAAGTTAGCTATTACTATTGCTTTCCATTTTCAGAAGTTGCCTCTCCCTCCCCCAGGCTATTCTCTATCATGATCTATCTGACCATCTTATTTGTTTATTTATATAGTGTTGATGTCCTTATATCATCTTGCTAGACTAGAATAAAAGCTCCATAAAGGTAAGAGTGTGATTGTCCTTGTCATCTCTATATACTCAGAACCCAGAATTGTGCCTAGAATATTGTAGATACTCAAGAAATGTTTAGTGAAGATGGTCAAACCATAATGTGACTCCAAGTTGGAGTCCTTTTGGAAATTTTACATCCTAGATATGATCTTAATGTTTAGATTATTGTAAAAGGTATGCAAAAATTCTGGGCCATGATACATGCTATGCTAAGTTTTCTGTATATTGAATTAGTAATGATAACATTGGCTGCTATAACAAATAAAGTCTCAAATTTCAGTGGCTTCTCATAATACCTGTTTTTCTGAGCTCATGAGTGCTCCTGTTTGATGGGTGGCTTTCCTTCTCATAGTGACTCACTCAGTGAGCTAAGCTCTTTCACATGTTTACCCTCTCCCAAGACACTGTTATTCTTTGCTTCCAGCATCTGCAAGCTGGGGACAAGGCATACTGGTTCTTAAAAGTCCTGGCTTGGAAGAGATGCATGTCATTTACACACACATTTCACTAGTGAGAAGTGGCCACTTGGCACCTGTGGATGAAAAGGTATTAGGGAATGTAATTCCTGTGTGGGAAGCTGCTTCCCATGGGTAACACCACGCTAAGGAGGGGACACAGGTTTTATTGGATAGCTAGATGTCTCTGCCACCCTTTTATTGTTTAGTTGATCTTTACAGCAATATTACAAGTTTGGTGCTTAATGTTCCCATCTTACTTATGAAGAAATTTATGTACAATGTCTTTATGTAAATTGTGCAAGGTCATACATTTAAGGATAACAATTTTGAACCAAAGAGATCCAAAAAACTATACTCTTAACCCCATAATATACTTCCTCTAGGTTCACAGGAAAGTTCTAACACAGATGGCTGGGGGACTACATTCTTTGAAAATTTCAACTAGGGTTCCTGAAGATAAAGCCAATTAGAGATTGCCTACAATCTATAATAAGTTACAGGTCAAATTCTCAAAAAAAGGCACATGCTTTAAATTTTTATTGATAGTTTCACATCATTATATGGCTATTATTTTTGGAGGTTGACCATTAATGTTGCCTCAACATAAGAAGAGAAGTTCAATGAGTTTGAATCTTATTTCTTAAAATGGACAATTGAATGCAGACATCTGAACCACCAGAGTTTGGATTGATTGTTGTAAAAAAATCAATAAATTTTCACTTGCACATTTTGGTGAGTTGTGAGGAGGAATGGAAACCTGTGGCCTCGGGTTCCATTGGGCCATATCAATGGCACACAAATATGTGAGCATTTCTTGAGGAATTGCAGTGTGTTGGTCTGGATGGAAATCAGAGCTGAACAATGCAAGTAGGTATGAAATCTGCCAAGTCATTGTTTTAAAATCAAACCCAAAGTTGGTGTTTACTAAAGAATTTTAGCTCACTGATCCTCCTTTTAGATAAAAGGTTGAATATGTCATATACAAGGTCTGTCCAGAAGGTTATCCAGCCATGTAATATGAAAAATAGAGACATTTATTGAATAAGATACAAGATACAAGAAACATCGTACACAGGACAACGATGCCTCAGTCCCCTTCAAAGTAGACATCTGGGGACCTCACACAGTTCTCCCAATCACTATCAGCTGCTCTTTTGTATTTTCCTGAATCTCATGGATAGTCTGAAATCTCTTCCTTTTCAATGATGATTTTAGTTTTGGGAATAGCCAGAAGTCACAGGGTGCCAAATCTGGGCTGTAAGGGGGCTGAGTCACTTGGGTGATTTGATGTTTCACCAAAAAACTACACAAAACCAGTTGCCCATAGCTGTGACCTTGTGAATCATCTAAACAGTTTCTGTGGAGGAATGTTCAAGCTTAACGTAAAATTTGATGCAAATTCGTTGCTCTACTACTCAATCATTTTGAATGCAACAGCCACACATGACATCTACTGCCTCCACTGACTAGTCCATTGAGGTTGTCATTGTTCATGCATGTGCGTTCCAGTCCTCTCTCCTTGTCTGCCAGGTTATACTGATGTTGTACAAACCCTTCTCCTTATATTAACAATGGTTGGATTTTTTTTCCTGGACAGACTTCATATGCCAAAGGAATATTTCAAAATCTATATATAATGTATAGATTCATAAATGTAACAGATGTTTTAGAAACTGCAATCAGAACCTCTGGTTTAAGACCATGTGGGTTTCTAGAAATTCTTCTATGCTCTGTACTTTGAAACCAAAAGGAAAAAAATATATGTGTAATTTAAGGGAACATCAAAATAAATATTTATAGTCTGGATATATGCACATTTATTTGTCACTCAAATAACATGAATTCAAGGTGCCATAAATAGCAAATACCCAATAACTTTATGTTGCTTAGTGTTATGGGCTTGGCTTATCAGCTGTAGCTTTTGTGACCCTAGCAACAAATAAATTCCAGATGGAAAGAAAATGAAACCCAGATGAAAAATTTTAATTCTGTAATGAAAGAATATGATAGTTTGTCTCATAAAAGATAGTGAAATAGAAAAGGATAAATGAGTTATAAAAAAAGTCTATACTAATGATTCATAAAAATCATCCAGGAGAAGCCAAATGTGTGATACTTGTTAAAATTATGCAAGAATCTTTTATCCTATGGAGTTTATTGGGGACTAATAATAATGTTAATTTAGCAGAAGAGTTGACTTTTACAATGCAGCTAGCCGTGTGGCATAGCTCAGACCTATGGAGTATGGAATTAATAGTGAGACTAGATTTTGGTGCAGATTCTAGCTCCGTCCACTTAACCTTCCTTGAGGAAGTAGTTTAGCCTCTCTAAGCCTTAGGTGTCTCATCTGTAAATGGAGGGGTGGGCTGATTAAATCAAATAATCCTTTAAATCTCTTGGTACAGTGCTTGGCACATATTAATGTTCAATGAATGATAATTGTGAATTTAATTATTTTTTAGTCAAGTTTTATATGGGAAAAAATGTGTGTGTTTTAAGTAAACCAGACTCCATAAAAGTTCCCTGCTTTTTACAGTATTTGCAATTGTCTGGGTACTAAGTTCTTGACACAGTTTGTCTGCCATGCTGTTAATTTGATGTCTAGGACTCTGGGTCTCCTTTCTCAGGCATTCTCCTACCCCGTTTGTTTCAAATGACACTAGAAACCTCCCTAATGGAGGTGCAGTGGGGGTGGGGGATGGGAGGGTGGGAGGCCGGGGTTCTTAAAGACTTGCTGGTGTATAGGAAGAATTAAGCATTCACTGCAAGTGTCGAGGGTCAGAACATTGAAGATGACTTGGCAGTTAGTAGGATGTCAGAGCCAGGAGGTTATGAGAAATGAAATTCGATTGCTTTTATTCTAGCATCATCATCCAAAGCAGCCAGGAGGGCTTACTACAAAGCTTCACCTCTCGTAGATTTACAGGAGAGGTTTGCAAAAGCAGAGCCAAGATTATGATCAACAAAGATCATACTAATTATCAAAACTGTTTGCCTTCCTGAAGCTCTCTCCTTTTTTCATGTCTAACCACCCAGGCGCCTATCCCTTTACTTTAAAGCTAATACATCACCACTGAATTAAAATGCAGCAATTATTTATGACCTTTCAGTGCATTTCTTTTTTCTTGCCTATGTCTGATATTACAACTTTTGATAGCTAGGCAGTTAAATGAGAAAGACAATCTTCTGTATCAAGATTTAGACTGAGGCAACTTACATTCCTAATGGTGTAAGCACTTCTGTCTGGTACTAGTAGAGTGGATACATATGAAGGCTGTTAATTTAGCTCTAATGTGGGCTGCATGGGAAAAGCTATAGGGGTTCTATTTAGTTGGTAGTAAACAACTTTGAATCAATGTGTTTTCCTTTACTGAAGACTTGCTTAGTGCATCAGAAAAAAAATTCTATTAGTTTGCTTCATTTAGTAGTCACCACACAGCCTGATGCATGAGCCAGTGGCCCCCATTAAGGCCAGCACAACTGATTGTAGCGAAATGAACCGAGCCATCTGAATTCAACCCCAGTGTCATCATTTAGCAAGCCAGACAGAGCCATGATTTAGGATTTTCCCAACATTTTATGGCAATTTGTTTCATTTGCCACAGGCCTGTAATGATGCAAATTGCCATAAAGTGGGATAATCAGGCAGTAGAAGTGTCATAAAACTGCAGGAGAAACAAATTTCCATCTTGGAACTTTGCATGCCTGTGAGCATGGGAGAACGTAAATGTGGACCTGGCTTTGCTGGTGTTGTCTGGTTGCCAAGCTCTGTGCCAAGCAGAAATGATTCCATCTTGTCAATTTGTACTCATTTTGAAGCCAAAGCACGTGAGTGAAAGAGGACCTGAAACTGTAAGGAAGCATCAGGCCGGTTTCCTCAGGTGCCTGGGCTGCGATCCTGGGAGGAATGGCTCAACAAAGGGGAGGCAAAATGTGTGCCATTAGGTGGGGGATAAGTTAAAGGGCTGTGAGGGATTGGTGTTCTGGCCTCCTGGAATGCCACGGTACTTCTGATAGGTTCTGGGATCCCTGCCCTAACTTGAACAGCTCTGCCTCTCTTCTGCCATGAACAGCCTGTCCCACAGTGGGAACCAACAGGCTGGCAGTGGCATTGTTAGATCAAAGCTCTTTGGGCCCTGCTTAGAACTGGGACATGGTGGAAAAGAGCCCATTCTCACATATTCATTGCTTGCCCTTGGAAGGGAAAATGGATTTTTTTTTTTTCTGCCTGAGAAACAGACTCCCTTTGACTCTCTGCTTTATTGTTTCTGCCCCACAGATCATGTACATGTTTAAAGTATCATGACTCATCATCCCCTGAAGAACTAAGCAGCCTAAAATTTTCAGGTGTCACACTATAGTTGACAATGGGGTTGTTTTCTTTTAACCTTTAATTGTGCATTGTCCCTTTTTTCCCTCTTTTGTAATATTACATTAATGGCATCAGTCAGAAGGTTCCCTAAGGACACATTGCATAGCTTCACTCTTGCTAACAGAACTATTTTTGACAGATATTTTAATAACATTCTAGCTCATTGCCAAACTGCTAGGGGTAACAGCTATAATCATTGCTTCCTTAAAAAATATATATTTCAAGAGGAGCTTCTCTAGAGTTCTTCTGATTTTATTTTATAAACTGAATTTATCATAGACTTCTCAATGAACAAATCTGTTATGCAATTTTTACACTGTTGTCTCCTAAAAGGCAATCAGGAAGATGATGAACAAATGATCTTTTTCTTACTCTCACACTGGCAATATTTTATCTATAGCTTTCATGTATAGTATTTTCATGTGCTTATGTTTCCTTTCTAATTAAGTATATGTTTTGTGATGTTCTTTTTAAATTTAGCATACTTAGAATATAAAGGGTATTCTTGGTCTCTGTTAATAATAGCTAATGTTGATCACAGACATTTATTGAGAGTGCATGATACACCTTGTATTGTAGTATTCCTTTAAATACATTTCAATTAATTTCAAAAACAGAGCTATAAGGTGTTTTCCTCTAAAAGTATTTCTTTTTTCAATTTTAAGTAATCAAATATAAACAAGTGGATTGATTCCCTTTCCAGCAGAGGGCAAATTCTTTTGGGTTCTGAGTTCTAAAGATGATGTCTTGCAGGAAACACAGTCATACTTGATAACTGTACATTTAACTGTAAGGCAGAAATTGACATTTAGAAATTGGAAAATGCCTGATATTTGGGATACCTGAAAACATTAATCCATTGAAAGTGCATATGGTATTCATGAAACAACTCAACTTGATATTTGGTAGCACTCAGATGGAGCGTTTTTCTTGAATGATCTGGTCCATGGTGTCCCCTAAAGTTAAAGTGGGAAGAGTCAGCCTTTGTCTTTGGTGCCTCTTCATACTTCCTTTGAAGCCCTCTTCTTCCATAATGTCCTTTCTCTCTCAAAGTCTCCACTGTTCTCTAGGTCCCTAATGATTTTATTTCTCTATGGCTTGCTCCAGGTCCTTCTCATACTGTTCTGCCTAAAAACACTCAGTTCATGGCTCTGCTAAACATCATCTGATTAGATAAACTCAAGGCTCTCAAATGGTAAGTGGGACGCTAGAAGGACAACATCTCGATGAAACTCTAAAAGTAAATAATAGAGAGAGTGGCTTCAGGTATAGAAATAAAAATGAGAGTACATTACTGTTATACACAACAGAAAACAACCTGAAAATGGATATAATATATTAATTTGTAATTCACTTGCAATCTCAATACCAAGAGAAAAGTACAACTTTGTAGATATCAAGAGAACAATGAGATGAAAATTTGGGGCAAGCCATTAGTCCAAGGATTAAACCTCATTACAGAGTATTGAGTGAAGACAAAAGGAGGGAGGAATAAAAGTAATATTTCTGTTGGATGTTACTATAGGTTCTCTAAGCAAACACTCCAGATTTAATCATAGAACTACCACAGAAACTAAGTATAATAGTGATGGGAGAGTACAATAACTGTGATATTGTTTGGGAGTCTCACTCAGCCACAAATAGAGGGTGTTATCACTTTTTACTTACCTTGCTCAGTAAAATTATCTCTTCAAAAATAAAGAACTGACAATGAGATCACTGTTCTGTACCTAATTCAGATAAAAGGAGAGGAACAGTTTGAAAGTATAATTTATTTTAAGTTCCTGCCTGTTATGTACCAAAAATTGTATGTGATAGGGATATTATAGAGATGCAAACATGTTTCCAGAGACATAGGAGGCAGAGGGTCCTAGATTTAGGAAAGGTAGGTTTTCAAAAATAGAGATAGATCACAAGCAAGATGAAGATATCTTAAAATTGAATTCTTACCATTGCATGGGGGAACTTCACAACACATAGTGCATGTTTAGATAATTTCAACTTTGATAAAGAAGTAAAATGACATCTTTGATGTAAAATATTTCCAATAAGTAAATTTCCAAGGTAACTTGGTACAGACCAACACTGTATGGCCATTAAAAATTCCTAGTATTTAATTGACTTTGTCCCCCTAAACAAGCAACTGTTACTGAGCCACTACTGCTTTGGGTTCACGTGAAAGGTAAATGAGTCAATAAAAGGCTCTCCTTCTACTTCTGATGCAACAGTCTTGGAGACAATATTCTGGTGGTTTTTGACTCTGATGTAATGCACAGGATCAGGATTGGGAAATGGAAAGAGGCATACAACCCAGCCATGCGCAGGGCTGTATTCCAATTCTAGATTTATTTTGTTTGGATGATGTATATGTGCAAAGTGATTTTTTTAACGTGCTCCAAACAGAAACTAGCAACTCTCTAGAGGGAGCAAATGTTCATTCTGTGAGAATTTTTTGGTCTGGAACCAAAAATGGGGAAATAGAAGGGCAAGGATCAGTGTTCAATCCTTCACTGCATCAGTAAATTGGCTTTTTTTTTTTTATAAGACCTGTTATTAAGTGGGCTTAAATTGGTTGATTCATATTATTTAAATGTACTGTTTGAAATTATTCATACACTATATACATACAAGCCATAAAATTGTGAGGGGGAGGAAAAAGACAATGTAGGAGACAAAAGGAATGCGATTCAGCCAATGCTGGCCAACAAGAGGAGCAGCAATCTATGAGAATAATTTTAAGAGAGAAAGATTAGACTTAATTGAGACTGGCAGAAAAGCAGAAAGGTGCATAACAATGAAAATGTTTAAAAAATGTATTTGATGCATAGATGATTTCTATAAACATATAAAAAAACATGTAGAAGATAATATTTCTGAGTAAGGTAAGTAAAAAGTGATGCACACTCTATTTGTGGCGTAGTGAGACTCCCAAACTGGTTGTCTCTGAGTTGAGATGCTGGGTAATTTTTATCATAGGCACTTGACAGCTTTTCAAATAATTAAAATGGATTATGAAAGGAATACGTCTGTGGTAAATACTGTTCATTGTCTCTTGTCTACTCTCCACTTCTTATGCAGGGATCAGGTTCTGCTAATGATATGTGAGCAGAAGGAAGTTATACTTCCAGGTCTCATTCTTCAAGGGAGGGAACATGCCCCACCCTGCCACCTCATTTCCTTCCTGTTGGCTGCAACATGAGTTGCCTTGGACCATCTGGTATCAAAGCTTGAGGGATGGTAGAGCAATAAGACAGAAGAAGGATCTTTGGCTGCTCTTGACTATGGAGTAAAGCTGTCATACCAGCAAGGGCTGTTATGTAACACCAAGAAACTCACTGTATTTCATGTAACCCATTATTATATCAGATGACTGCCATGCCTGTCAAAGGTATATTTTAACTAATAAGCTGACTGCTTTTCACTCATCATTGCCAAAATATGGAAAAAACCTAAGTGTACATCAGTTGATGAATAAAGAAGATGTATTATATATGTATGTGAATGAATATTATTCAGCCATGAGAGAGAGAAAAGGAAACCCTGCTATTTGCAACAACATGGATGATGGATCTTTAGGGCATTATGCTAAGTGAAATAAGCCAGAAAGAGGAAGATAAAACTGCATGGTATCACTTATATGTGGAATCTTAAAAAAAAAAAAAAAAAAGCCAACTCATTGAAGCAGGAAGTAGAAAAGTAGTTGCGAACAGCTGCGGGGTAGAGAGAGAAATTGGGAGAGGTTGACAAAAGGAGCCAAATTTTCAGCTGTAAGATAAGGTCTGAGGACTATGGTCAAGATGGAGGTGTAGGTAGACACACTTTGCCTCCTCACATAACCATAGAAAGAATTACAACCAGATCTAAAAACCAATAACACCCAGAACCATCAGATAATTGGGCTGTATGGAAGTCTGACAACCAAGGATTTAAAGAAGCCACACTCATCCAGATGAGTAGGAGCGGTGGAGTCACAGAGATGGGCAGAGAGGCAATGTGGTGTGGAGAGGTGGCAGTGGCGGTGGAATGGATGGTCCAACATTCTCATGCAGAGGATAAAAATTGGGAGGGATACTCTGGGAACAAGGGATCCCACCCCAGGGTCAGAACACACAGTCTAGGGTTCCAGCATGGAAAGATAAATCCCCATTACCTCTGGCTGTAAAAACCAGTGGGGGCTGGGGTGACAGGAGAAACTGCCTGAAATTAACCGCTTAAAGGCCCACACAGACTTAGAACATATGCAAACTGCCCACTTTGGATTTCACCACCAGGGCAGCAACTGGAAGGGTGCCAGTCACATATGGGAAGTGGGTGAAGTGACTGGAAATAAGGTGAGTACTGGGAAAACCTCCAGAATCCAAGCAATAGTATTGTCCTCCCCCTACAGAGCCACAAAGCTGTGAAGCAGGTTGTCTGGCCCTGGCAATTTCCTAAGGCTCTGCCCTACACAATTTACAAGTGTTGTTTCTACATAGGCCACACTGCTAAGACAGGGAATCAAAGACACTCTATCTAATACACAAAAACAAACAAACAAACAAAAATAGACTTGTATGTCTATTTCCTTTGCCAAATTGAAGAGACAAAGAAATGTGGCCTAAATGAAAACAGTACAAAACCCCAGAAAAAGAACTAAATGAAACAGAAGTAGTCAACCTATCAGATGCAGAGTTCAAAATGCTGGTCCTAAGGGTGCTCAGAGAAATTATAGAGTACTGTGAAAAAATAAAGAAAGAAATAAAGATAACACAAAATGAAATAAAGAAAAACATACAGCAAACCAACAATGAAGGACAGGAAGCTGGGATTCAAATCAAGGATTTGGAACATAATGAAGAAATAAACATTTAATCAGGACAGAAAGAAGAAACAAGAATGCAAAACAAACAAATGAACAAACAGACAAGAAGAGTGTTAGGAACCTCTGGGACAATGTTAAATGTTTCAACATCTAAATCACAGGGATGCCAGAAGGAGAAGAGGAAGAGTGAGAAATTGAAAACTTATCTGAAAAAATAATGAAAGAAAACTTTCCTAATTTGGTGAAGGAAATAGACATACAGGTCCAGGAAGCACAGAGAGTCCCAAACAAGCTAGACCCAAAGAGGACCACACCAAGATGCATCATACTTAAAATACTTAAAGATAAAGAGAGAATGTTAAAAGCAGCAAAAGAAAAGCAGAAATTTACCTACAAAAGAGTTTCCATAAGACTGTCAGCTGATTTCTCAAAAGATACTTTGGAGGCTAGAAGGGACTGGAAAGAAGTATTCAAAGTGATGAAAGCAAGGACATACAACCAGGATTACTCTATCAGCAAAGCTATCATTTAGAATGGAAAGGCAGATAAAGTGCTTTTCAGACAAGGTAAAGGTAAAGGAGTTCATCATCACCAACTCATTATTAGTATTCCCTCACTTATCGCAGGTATTATTTCTAGACCCCCCTGCGATAGGTGAAAATCTGCAAGGTAGGAACCTTACATTTATTTTAGTATTTATATGTTTTTTAAGGCTTTATAAATCCTTCCCATACACTTATAAACCATTCCCAGCCCCTTATTAACCTTTCCCACTCCCTTATTAATCTTTTCCATGCTTTTATAAACACTACTTATGTTCTTAAACATATTCTACACTCTTAAACCTACATAACTTTAATGACATACGTATACAGTACTGCAAAATCCCGCGATATAGCCAAAAATCTGTGATAAATAATTAAATATAATATTTTTTAAAATCCCGTGTTACAGTGAGGCTGTGATAAGTGAACCACGATATAGAGAGGGACTACTGTACATGAAATGTTAAAGGGACTTATTTAAGAAAAAGAAGAAGAGCAAAACCATGAACATTAAAAAGGCAACAAATTCACAACTATCAACAACTGAATCTGAAACAAACAAACAAACAAACTAATCAAACAACCAGAATAGGAACAGAATCATAGATATGGAGATCATTTGGAGGGTTATCAGCTGGGAAGGGGAAGAGGGAGAATGGAAGAAATGGTGCAGGGATTAAGAAGCATGATTGGTAGGAACAAAACAGACAGGGGCATGTTAAGAATAGTATAGGAAATAGAGAAGCCAAAGAACTTAGATGCACAACCCATGGATATGAACTAAGGGGGAAATTGTGGAAGGTAGAGGGATACCAGGCAGAATTGGGCAAAGGGAGAAAAATTGGGACAACTGAAATAGCATAATCAATAAAATGTACTTAAAAAAAAGATAAGGTCTGAGAATCTAATATAAAATTGGTGACTATAGTTGATGATACTGTATTGTATAATTGAAATTTGCTAAGAGGTAGAACTTAAATGTTTTCACCAAAAAAAAAAAAAAAAAAAAGAGGTAATTATATGAGGTAATGGTTGTATTAATTAAGTAGATGGCGGGAATCTTTTTCACAATGTAAAATTACTACACTGTACACTTTAAATATGTTACAATTTTATTTGTCAATTATACTTCAGTCAAACTGAAAAATATATGGTTGCTTTTGATCATTGTACCAAAAGCTAAGTCATTTTTAAGTTTTATTTTTCTTTTAACTGGTGAGGAAGAAAAACAGAAAATGGAAGAGTAAGGGAAAAAACAATGGGCAAGGGGTTTTTTTTAGGGAATTAAGTGGCCACAGACAGCAAAGCATAGTGGTGTGCTGGTAAATGTTTATCATTGTAACTGCTGCCAATTCATTGGGTAAATACTCTCAAGGGAGCCTTTTTCAAGCTACCAACATGATATCACTGAATGCAGAGTTGGAAAGCGATGCTAATGTGAACTTCCTAGAGCTGGTACATACCAATTCTATATACTCCTTTGTACTGATAAGTAAAGCAAGAACTCCAGTCAATATGGATTAGGGCAAAGTTGATAATGGTTGGCAAGATACTTTGGAAAGATAAAGGGATTATGCTGATTGCTCTGGAGGAAAGACGTTTACTTCAAATTATAAAGGCATTTAAAAATAATATAGTTAGTGAAAATTTTCTAAACCTACGAGAACAATTTAGGTCTAAGTGTTTGAATTTTTAAGGAAGTCTTTAATATTTTGGAGGATAAAATAAACTTATAAAGGTTACATATTGTTTTGAAGGTCATATTTATATTTTTGTTTTAACCAAAGGATATATTTTTAGGAAAAAAATAGGACACTAAGAAAATATTTATCAATTATACTTTAATTAAGCTGAAAGAAAATACCAGATCTGTAACAAAGCCACAGCTTGCAGTAGATATTATGTTAATAAATGAAGTAAACAGGTACACTGCAGACCAATGCCAATTTTCTTTCATTCTTTCAAAGTAAATGAACTTAATATCTAAAAGGGCTAAAAACTGATTGTGAGAGGGTATTGGTGTCAAAGTGAGGTGCAGCCTGTCTGTCACTCACGTATGTATCAAGCCCAAGACAAATACATGCACATCAGTTGTGTGCCTGTCACAAAATATTAGTTAATATTGAGAGACTTAAACAGACCTAGATCTGGAATAATGGGGTGAATCCAACAAGACCAAACTTAATTGGCAAAATTGTTAAGTCATGGAATTTGAGGCAATACTCTTGACTGTCGAAATATGAGGATTTCAGGTGATTGTAAACTCAACATAAATCCTCAATCTTCTGTATTATGTGGATATACCAAATCAAATATAACCCAAGGTTGCACTAACTGGAGTGCATTCATTATACTATCTGTAGGAAAGGAAACAATTATTTCATTATACTTTTTACCCATCCATTAATTTATTTCATTCATCACATTAATCTGTCCACTCTCTCATTCATTGACTCAATATTGGTTGAGGATCTATAATGTCAGATAAGTGTTAGATACATAGTCATAAGATAGGCACAGTGCATGCCTGCATGGTACTTATCATCAGTTATTTTTTAGACTATGTGTGAAAATATAGTGGTTGATATTGGACATGGCTTTAAGGGAATTAACAAGAAAGTTAAGTTTTCCCACAGGCTAGTGATGAGATTGGTATGAAGTGCATACAGTCATGTAAGGAAGTGTTGAAGTAACTATAGGAGAAAAGAGTTTCAGAGTTTATCACAGCCTTCTGCAAGCATACAAACAGTTGACATAGAGCCATTCTCATACAGTATATATGAGAAGTAAAAAAATGTGAGTAATTAAATCTAGTCGAGTTGATAGAAGAGAAAATTAGGGAAGATTTAGCCAACGACATTATTCTTAAAAAATTTTTTTATTGTATTTTTCCACTACATTTAACCTGCTTCTACCTCTCCCTATTGCAATCATCACACTGTTGTCCATGCCCATGAGTCCTCTTTCCTTTTTCACTCAGTCCCTCCACCCCCTTAAGGGCATGATCCTTAATTTGAGTCTTGAAGGGTAAAAAGGAATTCATTAGGAAGAAAAGAGATAAAGAACATTTTACCTGGCAGAGGTAACAGTATGTGCACATTCTCAGTACCACACCATGAAAGGGTCTTTGGTAACAGCATGTATTTCTGAGTGTTTGTAGTCCAGAGAATAAGAATTGAAGGGGAGAGTTGAAGAGGAGTAGCTGAAGATGAATCTGAAAGAAAGTCTGGGATCAGATCATGGGAATCTTTTATGCTAGGGAGTTTAAATTCTATTTGAAGGCAGTGAGGGAGTGGGTGGGCAACAAAGCATTATAGGCAGGGGAGTGACATTCTCAGACTTATATTTTAGAATGATCACAGCGGTGTCATTGTGGAGGAAGGATTTAGGGGAGGGCAAGATTCCTAACTGGAAGGTAAGGAGGAGTTTGACATGGACTGATACCAAAACTATTTTTCAGGTTGGATTTCTTGTAAAGAGTCTGAAATACATTGTCTTCGTAGTTGTGGTTCCCTTACACTGAAGTGGGCTGAGGGTCAAAAAAAGGCATCTCTTCATTCAGGCCCCTTTGGTACTCCAAGTGCAGAGTATATAGTTTTTCTTAGTATGTCCAGTGATTGTGAGCACTTTTCTTAATTAATTAATTAATTAATCAAATATCTATTAAATACCTGGGAGGTGACAGCCATGTTCTTGGTCATGGAAATACTGCAGACATACAGATAAGTTCTCAAGAAGCAGAGGGGAGGAATAAAGACAAGCAATAAGCAATAAATAACACATGAAAGGTAATTTTAGATACTCTTAAGTGTTGTGAAATTACCGAAACAGGTAATATGCTTGGCAATAACTTGGGTGGAGGTATATTTATCAGGTGAGCTAGTCAGAGAAGGACTCTCTGAGCAATGACCTTTGAATTGAGATCTGAGACCTGAATGACGAGGAGAAAGTGACCATCTTTAAATCAGAGAGAGGATCTTTAAAGCAGAATGCACCATAGGATCAAAGGGCAAGGAATTATATTGTCATGTCCAAGGACCAGAAAGCCCAGTGCGGCATGAACATATTCAGTGATGGGGGTGGGTAGCACTAGACGAGGTTGGAAAGGGAGAAAAATGGCAAGCATAATGCATCATATGATTCAAAAGGCCTTTGTAAGAGGCTGGGATTTCACTTAATCTGTCTTGTAAAGAAATCACTCTGGCTCCTTCTAGTAGGGGGTGGATTGGAGTGAGATAAGAAAAGGAGGAAGGGGGCTCAATGAAGTTTATTGCAGATGTCCATACGAAAAAAAAAAATGACCTCTACTATGGTGGTGGTGATAGTGATCGAGAAAAGTTGGTGGCTTCTGGAGGTGGAGCCAAAAGAACTTGCTGATGTATTGGATAAGGGAGGGCCGAGGGAAAAGAAATTAATAATGAGCCCTTGCTGTTGTGTTTAGTCAAGTGTACCTTTTAGGGGGATGAGAGAGGCTGCGGGTGGAAAATAATTGGATGGGACATTTAAGAGTTCTGTTTTATCCATCTCAGCTTTGAGATGTATGTCAGACTTCAAAGTGAAGATGTCAGAAAGGTGGTTGCATACATAAATCTGAAGCTCAGTGGTGAAGTCAAAGCTGGAGCTAGGAATTCACAATTTATTGGTATTAAATTTGTGATAGGATGAGTAGCTGCTCACAGGGCATTCACTTGGTCAAGTGATGGTGGTCTCTGTTAGCTCACTTTATCAGTATGGTATCTGACACTTGGTAGATACTCAATGACTGCCTATTGCCCTGAATTATATCCTAGGATGCTCCAGAATACTAAAGATAAATGCATAAGTTCCAAGTATTTTGGCTACTTCCTACCAAAAAAAAAAACTGTTTTTGTCTCCAGGGTTAAATTCTGGGAGAGCATACAGGCAAGAGGTAAAGAAGAATTTTCCCCACTTTGTGTTTGGGGAACATGCCCTTTTGGCACCCTTAGAGAAGTTTAGAAGAGTGTTTCTTTTTTCTCCCCTTCTGTATTTAGAACTTATTAACTTCTAAAGAGAATTCAAGCATTGGGTCTCTAGTCCTGCTAGTTGATTTTAAATGCATTTTAAACTCTGAAATTTTAACTCATACAAAAAATTGCTCCTTGTTATGACAACATATTCTCAGTATTCACAACTAAATCTACATCACAATGGGAGTCAGTGTCACAGAACTGCAGTGACTTGGACTTGTATCCTGATGTCAGTGTTCTTTTTCTTTCTACTATCTTGCGCTAGAAATTTTGATTTCTGCCTCAATCAAGTAATATCTGTAGTTTAAAATACTATTTAGTATTTGTTCAGTAATCTGAATTTTAGTTTGCAGTCCTGGAAATAAAAGCACAAATAGATTAAATAAGGCATTAGATCTTAATATTTTTCTTTTTGTTTTTGAACACCAATTCAAGTATCAGCTAATTCCTGGAGGGTTTCTGGGTACTGACTTTTACTGCTTTTTCTTATTGTTGGCACTCTCTGTAAAGACAGACTAATCATATATTCTATGGTTCTTTTTCTCTTTTATTTTTAAGTCTTTATTTTCTTTCACATGTATTTTTAAAATCCAAGTAATTAACAAGATTTGGAAGGGACAAGCATGTGGCCATGATTATATAGCTGGTCCCAAGGGAAAGGAAAACACTACCTTAGTTGCCTTAAATTTATTTCTATTATGAGGCCTTTCTTCATGGCTCCACAGACAAAATTCCAGCTGAGGTTAGCACTTAAGGCAGAATTATAGACTCTCATTGACTGGGCTGAGAAGTATTTTAAAAATATACATTCCCTTTATTACCCAGAAAAGATATTAAGACATCATTCAAATTATTTAATCATAACCGTTAGGATGAAAATAACTGATTTCTTAAAGTTTTACAATAACAATCCAGGTTTTATTTAATTTAATGTCCTAGATACTTAGGCAAAAATGTTTTCTCATTTCTTTAATGTTAATTACATTATATACTTTTACATTATGTATAATGCATTTTAATTTATTCAGTGTGTTTTGATTGAATTGTCTCTATGGAATTTATAATTTTTGTTATAAAAACTTTATAAAAATATAAATTCTATGTTTCTACTGATATTTAAAACAGCTTAATATTATCCCCAGAAGTTAAAATTTTAGTATCACTTTATTATTATTCTCTAAAGAGTAGTTCAACATTAAATCTTTCTTTAATGCTTGCAATTATGTTTTCCATCACTCCTTATTAGTGTTCATTAGTGATCAGCATGTGCATTTAATATCCCCTTACTCTCTTTTTAGAGGAATTATATATTAAAGTTGGAAGAGCTTCAGAGTTCATTTCATGAATGGGAAAATTGGGGCTGAAGAGAGCTTCTCTCTTATGCAAATAATTTAAAAAAATTTAATCCTCACCCAAGGATATGTCTTATTCATTTGAGAGAGAGAGAGAGAGAGAGAGAGAGAGAGAGAGAGAGAGAGAGAGAGAGGAATACCCATGTGAGATAGATAGAAATATTGATTGGTTGCCTCTTGTGCCTCTTGTCTAGGGATCAAACTTACAACCTAGGTATGTGCCCTGATTGGGGATCACAATGCAACCTTTTAGTGTATGGATGACACCCCAACCAACTGAGCAACCTGGCCACGGCCATCTTATCCAAATACTTTTATGCTACTGCTCTCTTCATTGTAAAGAGTGACACTGTAACATCACATGCATCAGAAGTAACACAAAACTAGACAAATTGGTTGAGTTTACAAGCTTATATTTTTAACCCCACTATCCCCACAAAATGAGCATTCACTCAAAATGGATATTAAAAATGACCAGGAAGTCACCTAAAAGGATATGACCCAGTGGAGAGAAGGCTAAAAATGTGTCCTACTGAATTTTGATATGTAAGCAGTGGCCTTCTTGGCTAATGCCTTACTTAGTCTTTTCTTGTGTCAGCCAAAATTCCTGAACATTTCCTGTGCTGTGTTTATTTCTAGTAGCATGACCTTCACAAAGAGGGCATGGCCAGACTGTTTAAATACAGAATACAGGCAAAGCAATGGAAAGAAAAGGTGGTTTCAATAATGTGACTCAGAAAGGATGACAGATTTTATGACTTCTGAGCATTGGGGGACAATTTTTTATTGTTTTCAGTCTTCACTACTCTCCTCAAATTAAAAAGCCAAGAACAGCTTAAAAAAAGACTCACAATAGTGTAATTCAGAGCGTGAGCAGCAGACATGTTCCCCAGACCAGCAGAGCATCTTGGTTGCAGTGTTTTGCACAGTGCTCTTCTAAATTTCCCGCTGGTACACAGTTCCGTGCAGTGTGTTACAGAACCATTGATAGCTGCAATAATAGAAATGTAGTTGTTGAGCTCTGTTTTAAAAGTCTTTCAGAAATTGCAGAAAGCAAGACTGAGATTTTTTTGTCACTATGTACTCCTCAAAGCTTTGATATAGGAAAATGACATTGCAGCTGAGATTGCTTAGAGGAGGACAGGTGGACAGGTGTATCTCACCTGCCAATTGCAGTTATGATTTTAGTGCTTAGAAGAAGCATATCTTGTAAATAGTCTCTCATTATTATTAGGTCTTGCCAGGATGTGTTTCTTCCTGATGGCGACATGTGTCACACTGGCTCTAGAAAAGAGTGTGAAGCAGATGATATTTGTTATTGAAGACCCAGCCATCTATTAAGCAAATTCTTTTCCTTCTGCTTCACATTTGCTCCCCACAGCTGTTCTCAACAAAGGGATCATACCCTCATGGCAATGTAAAAAGTAAAATTGTGACAGTAGTTAAAATTCTTAGTCTCCTTAGCACATTTGCATTTTATCAGAAATGGATATCTTGAACTAAGTGAATGAAATGCCAGTGGTGTAATTTTTGAGCAATTAAGGTGCTAATGAGGAATTTGGGGAGGAGGGAGCAAGTGGACTTTCTTTTCCCCTTAAAATTATAGCATGTTAAAAAATAAACAGAAACAAAACAAATAAAATAATCTATGAGCATTTGATGGGTAAAGTTTATGTTCATTTTTATTTTAATTTAAAAATTTCAACAATATTTTCACATTAGAAAAGTTGTCTATGTTAGCTTCAGAAATTTAAAGATGTAGTTTCTGTGTTTTAAATTTGTATTTTATCAGTTTAATTGAAATCTGTTGTATTTATATTTCCTCTAGATCCTGATCTTGGAAGTGAAGACAAATTTACATTTATATGTTGTCTTATTTGAGTTATCTTTGTAATTCTAGTCTCAGGACTAGAGGATCATTAGGTAATGTTCATCTAGGTCTAATGCTATCACTGACTCGATGTTTATGTTCTTAGAAGTCCTTAAGCTTGTTGTGCCTCAGTTGCATCCTTTACAAAGTAAGTGCAGCAGGTTTTTTCAGGATATCCCAAACAGGCCAGAACCCTGAGAGGCAGGAAGCAGACTATGGGTGCAAGGGTTCATCTATGAGCTTTGGCCAAGGATAGAGGAAGCATTAGTGGATGAGAGCAATGGTAAACAGAGACTTTGGACTCTTACTGACATAAGTTGAAAGTATGGTTCTCCCACTTATTAGCTGTGAGAACTTGGGCAAGAGGTTTATTCCCTCTGAAGAGTAATATTTTTGTCATATGTATTATATAAATAGGTGAAATAACATAATGCATTATTTAGGAATCATGATCATGTAGAAGCAAAACATCAAGTTCGGTATCTAAGATGATATAAATGAAATAGAAAGAGAAGTGGAACCTCAGAGTTCAGACTGTCAGGCCTTGAATTAAGGACAATTTTTGTTGCTTTAGTACTGTGATTATAGGCTAAGATTTATTCTTTGAATTAGAACCCAAATGTCCTGTGAGTAAAGCAGCAATAATCATACCTACCATATAAAATTACATAAACCATCTAACATGGTGGCTAATACTAGACATGTCTACAGGTCTTCCTCAATTCCCAGACTTTCAGCAGTAGACTTAGCCTCAGCTGTCATGGCCAAGTACTCTGCTTGGGTCTCCACTGTTCAGCTGGTTGAGGTTGACCAGTTGTTACTGAGCAGCCAGATAGAGTAGCTGCATGCCCTGTGACTACTTTTGTCACTTATGGATTTGAGTAATACCCCAAAATAGAGTGTGTGGGATATATGCTGATGCTGTCTAGAAGTGTGTGTAACTTATTCTTTGTGACATGTATTTTGACCATTGGGCATCAGGAGATTGAGGAGAATATAGAGGATAAATTTCTCTCATCCTTCCCGCCATAGACTTCTTAGATGAGTTTCTTGATATATCCTTAGTTGCTTTCATAACTTGTCTGTTCTACCTGAACTTATGTTCCGTCTCATGTACTGATTTTCTATTTTTATTTCTTACTGACTTTGAAAAGCAATTGATTACTTTGATGTTTGGCTTCTAGAAATCTTGACTTTGTCTAAATTAAAACTCTGATAGAAGACTCCCATAGATGCTCAGAGCTCAGAACTCCAGGCACAGGAAGTTTATGATTCATTTTACTTGTATAAGATTTCCTTATTGCTGGGTAATGCTAGAATAGCCACCAGGGTTTGAGAACAGCATGTAAATCAATATGCAAATTTAGTGAGTCTTCTTATGCTTTGTCAATGAGGTGTTTATTGTTTTAGAGAATAGCAGAATTTGGAGTCATACAAATTTTAGATTACTTTGATATAAGAAAGTGTCAATCTGAGGAGTGAGAGGATCTCTGCATACTAGAATTCTATCTTCTGTAGTGAGAGATTTAGAGCAACCACTTTTTAGGAGATTCCATGCCTACGTTTAAACAGAAAAATGTAGATTATGTATGTCTGACCTCAGGCGTCCATCTTGGGAGTCATATACAGCCAGTTCTAGGTCTGGTAGGTGACCAAAGTAGTTTTCATCGCTGTGAAGACTGGGATAGTTAACACAAGTTTCATGTGCAAGTTGAAGCTTGAGTAGATTTTATAGAAGCTCATATTCTGGGTTTTCTCAAAGTGTGTCCATCTTTCTTCCTTCCTGTAAATCAATCAAAATTCTAATTTTTAAAGATCCATTTTACATGTTACCTTTTCCTTGAAATCCTTCTTTATCTTCATGTCTGGAAGTGATATCAACCTCTTTTTAATTTCTACATGTTTTATTTATGTCTCTCTACAGACATTCTTGTTGGCAAACTTGTTTTTGTGTTTGAACAACTGTGAGCTTTTTGAAGGCAGGGGCTAAACCTCAGGTATCTTCGTATCACTCCTTAGCAGAGTGATTAACACAAGCTGCTTTAAAATATTTGTTGTACTGAATTTTTGTGTCCTTTGACTTACACTTGTTGAATATTTACTGTTTACCAAGAACTATGCTAAGTATTGTGTCAAATCAGTTCTCCCTCCTTGGGCCCAGCAAAGATCAATAACAGAATATTTTCTAAATTATAGTCACTAGAAGAGAACAATATTCACAACTTGGAATCTTACAGAGAATGTCTCAGTTATGGATCACTGATTGGTTTGAACAGATCTATGTGGTTCTTTTAACCTCTGTGCCAGAAGTTGTCTCTCAAGTTAACTTTCTCCTATTCTCACCTTTGAGCCTTTAGCTGCTGCCATCCTTGGAGGTTACTCTGATTTCACATCCTCCTAACTTTCTTCAATTTTCCAAGTTCCTTACTCCATTAAGTATTATAATTGTGTGAATTTAGGATTAGTATGCATATCATATATTCTGCTATATTTCTCATTTATTTTCTGTGGAGTGAAAATTCATTTTGAGAATTCATATATGGTTTATAACAGTTATTACTTGATCAGTAAAAAAGCTGCATTTCAAATTCTATATAGAATGCTATCTATTATTCAGAGCAGTGCTGGCCGATAAAAACTTACGTAATGATGGCAGCATTCTATATCTGCACTATTTGATAGAGCTGCCACTAGCCACTTGTAGCTAATTATGCACTTGTAGTGTGGCGTATGTGACTGGGGAACTGTTTTTAAGTATTTAATTTTAACTAATTGAAATGTAAATATCCATATGTGATCAGTGGCTACTATATTGGACATTACAGATACAGACCAGTGGCAGAATACTTCTAACAAATTTCTATAAATAAATAAAGTGCCCTTGGGTAACTGCTTTTGGGAAACACTATCTGTATTATTTAACCCCCATCATATTTTCCCCTATTTGGAGAATCACAATGCACATGAATGTGGTAAAGGCTCTGAGAAGTCTAACTGTGCAAACAATCTGTTTCTATTAGTTCAATCTGGAATTTACTGTTCACATTTGACTACTGCATTCCCCTTCCCCACCAATGAGGCCTGTGAACAACTTGTGACCTCATCTGCAGAGTCCTTTTCGGAAAAAAGTCTCCTTTGACCATTTTTCTATCAAAAGCCTGTGTTATACTTCTAGCTAGCCTTATTTCCTCCTCCATTTTAGTGGAAGCATAAGGATTATTTTAGAGATAAAGAGGAACCTTCTCTAAGCTTTGTAAAATCTCTCAGGAGATGGGGCATATTTGCCCCATAGGCATGAAACTATTGAGACTCTGAAATTACCATTTGCAGAGGGATGGTATGTTTTCTAGTTATAGCTGTGGCTGAGCCTAGATCAAATTTGGTCCCTGGAATCATGATATGTCCTCAGTTTGACCTAAGCCACAAGTAGGCCTCCCCTTACTTGCACCCATTAGAAACAGTCCCCTAACCCCCACTGGAGTTTCTGTTGTCATGGGCTTACTCCACTAACAATAATATGGGAAGGAATATGGTAACAGTTTAGTTGTCTTTTTCCCTTCCTCTTAATAGACCAGCTATTGATGCTTCAGATGAAATTGGTCTGAAGGCTGAGAGCAGGTCCATTATTGGGAGCATTTGCTTTAAATAATGAAATCCAGGAAGGCTTGTGGCAGAGAGATAGCCAGTTCTGCCGCAAAAAGCGCTCGCTTGTCTGTTTCTTGCATTCTGTTAAATATTTCTTATTTCATCAGAATGCACCACAAGGACCATTTGACTGTCCCCTCTGGCTTCTGCATCTTGCTTCCAGCATGAACAGACAGGTAATAACCGTTCAGCAGGGCCATTACCTCTTCTAAAGACTATTATCAAAATGGTCATTATACATAATGGAGATTATTACAGGCAGCCTGAGAGATCTTTTAGATACATCTCTCCAATAATAGGTGGCCCTTTTTAGCCTCGTGTATCTGTGGGGATAATATCAGGGCACAGAATCCATGACAAATGGTGATTTTTAGCAAAACTCTGTCAGCTTTTAATGCATTAATTGGGTTGTGGATTTAAATTTTATTTATGCAGAAACTCTTAAATTTTAACTCTTGACAAATGCACAACATGGCAGGAGTATTCCAAGAACAGTAGTTAAAATACATAGAATGCATGTTTATACTATGCAATCACATATGCAAGGATACTGGCTTTAATGAATCTGTTGCAAACACACTCTTTTATAATGAAGTAACTGGTATGTAGTCAGCGAATCAATAAGTATTTATAGACTATGACTTTGTGCCAGGCACTGGAAATATGGTGGTTAGAATACACAAAGGGAAGTTTATATGCTTAGAGTCTAGCAACTTGCTTTAAAAAAAAAGTCAAATTTCAACCTTTTCTGGCCCCAAGACAATAAACCTCCTTGTATAGCTCCATTTTTCCTAATCTGTTTGATATAAATAAGTCTTGTCCTAGGTAAAAATATGAATTCTGCTCTGTGATATGCAGTTGGTTAGTTGCATTTAAGGCATTTCTCCCTTAAAGCCATAACTTCATTACTGTTTGGTTGGTAAGGTATCATCATTCCCAGAATAAATTATTATTGGGCTAAGTCAGTCAAGTGTAATAGGGGTGTTAATGTGGGATTCTTGGCATCTCAGTACCAGCAGAAGACCCAAGAACAAAAGCAATAGGTGGCTAATAATCTGTCACTTCCAAGTGGGGGTAGGGTGGTGGTGCTAGATCACTGATGCCCATTTGCAAAAGAAGTATCAAAAAGTCCAATACCCTCACCCAACATCCTCTTTTGAATGTAAAAGGACTGAGGATAAAGTGAGAAGGGAGACAGAATTTTCTGGAAAAAAATGCTGGGGAACTCTGGCATTTTGTTTTCCCATGGCGTGGTGGGACTTGCCCCTTGCTTTATACTAAGTGAGAGCATTTTGAAAGGATTGCAATGATCTTGATATTGGCACCATTGTTGTTGAAAGAGCAGAAGGCACTAGTACTTGGCCCTGGCCTAAGAAATTTAAAGGTCGAGGACTTTAGCTAGCAAGCTACTCTGGTAGCCAAGCAAGGGAAAATGGCTTCACTGCAATGTGGAGCCTTAAGAGACTTTGTGGTGCCAGTGATGCATGAGTGTTTTATCTGGGCTGGATGGAGCCATTCAAGAGAAAAAGTGGAACTGATCTGGAAGACAGGCACTTTGCCCAAGAGGGCCACCTGCAGGGGTGATGGAGCCCTAAGAGACAGTGTCTGTGGAGAAGACCCCTGAAAACCAGGTGATAAGGAGCAGTTGTATGGCCAGATGGAGGAGACACTGCATTTGCAGATGCCTCAAAGGTGTCCCAGAGTTAGGAACTTTGCAGCACATTTTGCTCCACTCTTCTGTGTCTTGAGAGTTGAAAGTTCCTTTTTTAACACATTTGCTAGAATAATTTCCTGTTACCAATCTCCTTTCTCTGGGCTTTCCTTGCTTGAGATGTCAGTCCTGTTTTGTTTTAATTTTTAAGTTTAAAAATTTTTAAATTTTAATAACAGAATTTTATTTCTCACTGGTAGAGGGGCTAGAAGGTCAAGATCAAGGAGCCATGTGAGTTCCACTTTGGATGTCCTGTACAGTCCAGGTCTCTGCACTCCCCGTATCTCCGTTAAAGAGAAAGGATCTGCAATTGGTCATTAGTTTGCCTATATGTTGTTTTTATTTATTTACCTTCGTGCTCCCCCCCTTTCTGGCGATGATAGTCAGATTTTCCTTCTGTTAACGTGTGAGGAACTCTGACTACTTTGAGTCAGTATAGTTGACTCCACCCATAATTCCAAAGGTGTGTTTGTGTCTCAAAATAGGCCTGTTGATATATTCAACTATGTTTAACACAATAGTTAGTTCAGAGCTGATCTGAGGGACTTTTGTTAGGACTGTGTGGATGAGGACCCTCCTTTTTGCAAGGCCTGCTTGCAGGTAGGAATTAAAGGGAGGCGCTGGTGGTTTCCTTGCTCCTCTAAGCTTACTTCAGCAGAAACCAGAGCCAAGAGGTGGGACAGAAAGATTTGTTGTGACACCTTTTGGACATCTGTATCTAAACATATCTGAAATTATATCTGTTCTACTTAAGGAATAAATTGTATTCCACCCATTTCCATAAACCATTTTATATTTGATCATGTTACTTAAAACAGATAAAGACCTACCCAACAGATATTTATACTATGGCTAAGTTGTTTTCACTAGGGATTTAAAAAGTTATTCATTATATATAAATTATAAGAAAGATTAATACCCATTCCCACTTTTGAAGTAGAGAAAATTCCAAGCATACAGAAAATAGAAAGAAGAGTAAAATGAAAGTTTCAGGCAAACATACAGAAAGTGGAAAGAATAGCAAAATGAATTTTTATATAGTCTCCACCCAGATTTCAACAATTAACTATTTATCTTTGATGCACCACTTAACAATATACTTCAGACATCATGACACCTTATTCTAAATATTTCAACATATGTCTCATAAAAATAAAATATCCTCTATAAACATAATACCGTTACCACACTTAGGAAATTTAATAATAATTCATTATATTCTAATATA
Source organism: Furipterus horrens (assembly GCF_987537825.1). NCBI lineage: Eukaryota > Metazoa > Chordata > Mammalia > Chiroptera > Furipteridae > Furipterus > Furipterus horrens. Next base: position 164,029,218 of record NW_028327174.1, read on the forward strand.
TCTCCCTCTCTTCCTTCCTTCCTTCCTCCCTCCTTCCCCCTTCTCTTCATCTTTTCTTTTCCTCCCCTCCCCTCCCCTCTCCTCCCCTCCCCTTCCCTTCCCTTCCCTCCACTTCTCTTCCCTTCCCTTCCCTTTTCCCTCCCCTCCCCCATATTCTCCTCTCCTCTCCTTTCCTTTCCTTTTGGTTCCTTTCCCTTTGTTCCTCTGGTTCATATTTAAACTCCCCTAATTTTTTCAAGTATGACTTTTATAGTTTTTTTTTCTTTCTTTTTTTTTTACAGAATGAAGTTCCAATCAAGCTTCACACATTGACTTTGATTATTAAATCTCTTCAGTCTAGACCTGTTTCCCATTTTTAAATGACATTGACCTTTTTAAGAGTCTAGGTCAGTAGAAGTAAGGAATGCCCTTTATTTTGAATTTGCCTGATTGTTGCCACATGATCTCTAACTTGTTCCTCTAACTCATGAAATACTGGGTAAATTAGAAATTATGCCTAAACATTTGATTATATTCAAGTTAGTATTTTTTCAAGAAAATTTAATAAGGATGTGATATTATAGGTGATATTGCACTAAACTAGGAGACACATAAAGGTCAGGTTGCTTAATATTGGATATGCTAAGCTTGACTACAGTTCTTGAGATGGTTGTTGACAGGTCTCTTGCTTTATAGGCACAATTTTTCCTTTATCCTTAGTAGGTAATCTGTGTGGTTTTAAGGTGATACTTTAGCATTATTGAAATCCTAAAATACTAACACATTTATTTGTTGACTTTCTTCTGTAAGGAAGCTTCTTTACCTCCTTTCTTCCCTCCTTCCCTTTCTTCCCTCCCTTTCTTCTTCCTTCCTTTCTTCCTCCCTTCCTTTTCTCCCCTCCTTCTTTTCTTTTTCTTCCTTCCCCCATCTCTTCCATTCCCTTCCTCTTCATTTCCTTTCCTTTCTCTCTTTCTTTCTTTCTTTCTTTCTTTCTTCTGAGATACTGACAAATTAACTTAGTTTTTTTTTTTTTCTTAGAATGTCTTGATTTTTAACCCACTTTTGAAGGATATTTTCAATGAGTTTGAAATCTAGGTTGGCAGTTCTTTTCTTTCAGACTTTAAAGATGTCATTACATTATCTTCTGGCTTATATTGTTTCCTTTGAGAAATCAGGTGTCAGTTTTATTACTTATTTGAATGTCAAGTGTTTTTTCTTTGACCGCTTTTAAGATTCTTTTTCATTGTTGTTCTTTGTTTTTAAATTGTTTTACTGTGGTGTGCATAGGTCTGGTTTGTCTTATATTATTATAAGGCATGACAAGAATTGTGGATGTCTCAGCCTGGAACTCTTGAGAACGCACCATGTCACTTTTTGTTTTGATGCATCCAGTTCTACTAGTTACTTTGTCTGGCTACCAATTTCTGTATTATCCTCATTCTCTAATTGAAAGTAATAATAGAAGCCCAGAAAAGATCTTAAATAAAAGTTGGAAATTATTATAAAGCTTATCTTGTAATATAGGTTGCAGCTGGTCCTCATGAAGAAACTGGATCCAGAAACTTAAATGCTAGATAAGCTTTCTCATACCTTTCCTTCTCTCCATGTACCTAATGCTTTTCCTTCTCATTTTCATATTTCCTTTTTATTTCTCTTACTGCATATTTGCAACTATCCAATGTACATAGCAGAAAATAATTGCTTAGGGCTCCTAAGTTTATATTTTCTACATTTAAGACACCAACCAAACCATGTCTGTAAAGTTGTATGCCTAATTCCAATTGCCCTTGTGAGGTGAAGGGCACAACACAGGTCCAACCAAACTGGTCCAATCCAGGCCAGCCAGGCAATGTCGCGTTGTAAGAACATGGCTTCTGAGCAGCCAGTGCTTTAATCATATGTATTGAGGAGAGAATCTGGTCATACATGCCAGTAAGTGTTGGTTACATCTCTCAATTTTCCTTGGAAGCTAATTTTTGTGTTGCTTTATTTTCTAGAAGGTGAGCTTTCTAGGATATAAAAATTTCCCATATGTAGGCTAGCTAGAAGTCATGTTAAATACTGCCTAATTGTGGAAGCCTGGATATTTTTTACCATACTGTGAGATCCTGAAATCCAGAAAAAATATTCTTTTGGAAAGACAACCTTAAACCACTTCCCCATACCCACACTACTTCCCTAGGCTGCATCTTTCTCTTTCAACATTTTTGTTTTTAAAATTATGTCCTGCTGTTTCCTAGCCTCATGCTTCCTGGGTGTGTATTTGATGAGTATTGTATTGTAACATTTGATGGCATTTTATGTAATGATAAATAATCCTTTCATGTCATTTTACTTTTATCTAATGTTGCAGAAGGCGACCCTCTGGTTCTTTTGTTATTTTGCTTTTGGTTATCAGAGTTACAAAAAAAGCATATCACAGGAATGAATCCTCTTCATTAAAAAGGGGAATGATTCCACATAGATTTGATATCTCAGAGCAATTTATCTAGCATCATTTGTATAAAAATGGAACATATACTTTAAAACCCAGCAACTGCTTGGATGTTCTTAAAGCTGAAAGTTTTTATTTACTTCATGATATAGAAATACCAAAATATACCTAATTTTAAAATGTATTTCTCTTCTTTTATCTTTTCTTTTGTTTCTTTTTCTTTCCCTGTATAGTGTTAATGTATTTATTTTAGAAAGTCTGACACTTAAAGGAATACTCCTTTCCCACAAATTTAAGGGAATGTGGTTTTGTTCCCAGATAATTTAAGAAGCCATCCAACAATAGCAACAAACAGCATTGGATAATTCTTTCAAAAGATTTTCTATTCCTTATTCCTAACACTGAAAAATTCCTTATGAAGCCATAGTTTGTTTTTGCTAAGAGAAATGCCTAGTTTCAAGACCAGTTTTTGATAAACTTGAAAATTTATCATATTTCAAGAAAAATGGCATACAAAGATGTGATTGTTATAATTGGAAAAGAGGGTCATGATAGTTCAGCTCTGTGCAAGGAATGTGCTATAGTTAACATCTGAGAGAAGCTGTTACTGAGCAGTCTGGTGATAATAACCTATTCCCTAAAGAGTCTGTTCTGGCTTATGATTTTCAGTTATAATAATGCATGCTGGCATGTCCTAATGAACTTGGTGAGGCATGTTCACATGGCCTAATCTTGTTGGTTTCCTAACAGCTGTTCAAAGTTGCTGAGGGTCTGGCCTTGTTTTGCTTTCCAGACTCCCTGAATACCACCCATCAAGGCAACATTCACCAAGCATTATAAATGGTGCATTGCTCGTCCAGACGTGTTAGGAAACAAGATGGTTGGGCCCAGTTCTTCCTTCATGTGGTCCTTCTCAGACAGGCTTCAGTCCATTGCAGCATAGGGCATGTGTGGTGGGTTTGACCTCATTTCAAAGGAGAGTTTCTGGTGTAATTGTGATATTCCCCAGTCTGCATGGATTTTATTTCAATGTAACTGTTACTGAATGACCACTGCTGTAGCAGAACAGTCAGTGGGGCTCTATTGCTTGTGCCTGTAGACAAAACTCTGGAGTCAGAAGTTTGGTGGAAAAGGAAAGTGGTTGTTTATTTAAAGGCTATACACTTTTTTAATAGTTGGAATGTTTCTGCCTCAGATCCCTGCTCCCTTTAAAATATCCAAAGACAAATAATCATGCCACCCTCTGCCAGGCCAGACCAGTTCCAGAATGTGGCTGGAATCCCTTTTCCCACTTAAAAGTACCATCCTTTGGGGAATGCAGGTGGCTATAGTATGCTCATCCAGGCTGCTTGGCATGCTCCTGGTCTCAGTTTGGCTCCAGGTATCTCTCGTGAGTCTGTGTGTGCGTGGCCAGGCAGGGCCGAGCAGCACCAGCCAGTGATGGCGCCTCTTGTTCCAGAGTGGCACCAGGAATGCTGCTAGACCATGCAGTCTCTGGAGCCTGCCTGTCTCAGGAATGTGGGCCCCCTGTAGCTGAATGGGCTAGCAAGGGGAGGGGAAAGACCTCAGTGTTTCCCTGCATGTTCTGTTTTAATGACTTGGCCCAGAAATCTATGTGTGACAGAGTGTTTGGTATTTCAACCAATGCCCACCAATGTCCACTTTGTTTGTCAGCTTCCCAGTGTCTTTGACATTCTTCTGGCTGCCATTTTGCGGAAGCGGGCAGAGTCTCTAGTCATGTGCAAGGATGCAACATCTGTTTGCACAGGGCAGGGCATCATCTTGTCACAGGTGTGTTTTGCAACCTGCTCAGCCCACCCATGCTCTGTACAAGCTCCCTCTGGCTGGGTCACTAGCTTGCCACGTGTTTACTCACCCCTGCTGTAAGGAAGTCAATTTCACAGGTTATGGCTTCAAACTCTGGTCTTGGTGTTTCCTCCCAACCCTCTCTTTCTAGGGGAGCAGTTTCTTGTGTTGGATTGGGGTTTCCCTGGATTGGGGTCTCCCCTGCTCTCCAGTGATTTGGCCAGACCTTCCCTGTTACATAACCATTTAAAAGATTAGTTCTTTCTTATTTATTAAGCACTTTGTATCATGGATCAAGGATCAAAATAGAATCTGTTCCATGTCTTTCTCCCAGCTTCTGGTGGTTGACAGTAATCCACAGCATCCTTCTGGCCTGTGGCTGCATCAATCCAGTATCTGCCTCCATCATAAAGGGCCTTCTTCTGTGTGTGTCTCTGTCCCTCTGTGTGTCTGCCTTTTTATAGTATGATATAAATGATTAGCTTTAGTATGCACCCTAAGATAGAATGACCTCATCTTCGCTTAAACTTTATAACTACAAGGATCCTATTTCCAAATAAGGTTATATTCACACATATTAGGGCTTAGGACTTGAACATATCTTTTTAGTGGACACAATCCAGCCCATTACAGTTGGTTTCTGATTTACAACCTTGCTTTATTCATGACTTATTTCTTCCCTGTTTTATCACTAAAATTCAAATTCTACTTTTTTGGGAGAATTATTCAGTAGCATTGATTATTTAATGGAACTTTAAAAGATGTTATCACAAATCACCAAAAACCATCTTGGTTAATAAAAGTCAATAATGCTAATTAGTTCTAACAGTTGCACAAGGTAGCTAGGTGAAGATAGTAGGTGAAAAGCATCTAAGACCATCTGTAATGGTTAATACTTCATATTTCCATTGGACAATGTTCTCAGCCACTTAATATATTGAAATTTAATTCAGGAAGGAAGTTTTGGATCCCCTCTGAGGGCAAAAAATAGTATTAAGATCCATTGGTGCAGAACCATATATAACATTGTTTTTGAATTATTTAAAAATAAACATATAATCTTGTGACTCAGATTAATAACCAATTTCCAAATGAATCCCTCTGAGGGAACATTATCTTGGTGGGTGCTGTGTTGGTAGTTAAGCCTCAGAGCCATTTCTGTTCTAAGCTTATTTTGGAAACATCTAGTGTGGATCAGATTTTCACTACCGTTCTTTCTTTTGCAGCTGCCTTGATCTTTCTTTCATCTTTTAGTATGGCCTTCCCTTAGTTATTTTGATAGTTTCTCTCTTTTTAGTCGAGATACAAGATTCTCAACCCAGGATATCTTGCTTTCCCATGGAAAAATGCCAGTTTAATAATTAACAGAGCTCCCTCCTGCCTCCTTACATATTCAGTTGTTGCAGGAACACAGATCTCTGGGTAGGGTCATTCCCATGCCCCTCCCCCCAGGTGTCCTGTGACTCAGGAGATGATGAGCTAATCTTGTCTCCACCTTCGGCTTTAAGCTGTTCAGGCCACTGGGTCATGGAATCCTGAGGACAAAGAGGTCTGTTGAGTACTCCATCTGCCTCATTGAAGATAAAGTCTTAAATTGGGGCTGGCCTTGATGATTAGTGGATCTGCTCAAGCTGTATTGACTCCGTTTTTCCCTTGGCCCCTTCAGCTGCGAAGAGAGGGGGGGTCTGCTGCATGGGCAACAGCAGACCCTCCATATCACCCTGCCCAGGCTCTGTAGCTTCAGCTTCACTGGAGAGGACACTCCAGCATCATCGCAAGATGTCGATTCAACACGGGAGGAGACAGATACCGTGTCACTCCCGAGTCGGACTGCACAGCCATTCTCAGCGGTGCAGATAGACTCTTAAGAAGCTACACCATCGTCTCTCGAGACGGATGGCTGCCAACGATTTGTTTCCCTGATAGATGTTATCAAAACCAGAAGTTACCCTGGCTGTATTTTACATATTAATGATACTTTGTAAGAATTCTTTCACTTGTAAAAATTCTTTTATTGTTGGCTGTAAAGCTCACACCCCCTGTTCTATTTTTAGTAACTTTTGAAATCCTAATAAAAGGAGGATGAGGATTCCTGCTCTCCACTGATGGTTTGAGTGAGCCACAGTCCTCCGTGCGTACTAGCCATTCATCCTGCTTGCTGGAATTATCTCAGCGTCCCCAACCGTATTCAACACTTCATTCAGTTGACTTTTAGCTCCTTTGCTCAGTACATTTATATACTCTTTTTATTAGCAGTGTGGCTAGTATCCTTAAACCTGACCAATCCAGAACTATACCTGTGCAGTAAAATATGTGTGTATATGATAGGAGGGGGTGAGTCTGAGTCAAGGAATTGAAATTCTTTGCTTTAAAATCTGCACTATTGACCACCTAGCATGTCATTCATGAATGTGCCAAGGTTTAAATGATAATTATTTCATTCTGTGGCCTATATACTGTTTCCAATTTTTCCCATTTGACTATTTCTTTTTCTCTCATATATTGTATCAGTATGGATTCTTGGTTACAAAAGAAAAGAAAACCATCATACATAATTTGAGAAGAAAAGTTACTGGGTGTGTGGTAGGTTAAAAAATTGACCCCATTGCTTTGTGGCCCTGTAGTACTAATATATGTTCATACCCTTACCACAGCTTGTTGTAGACAGAGTGTACTTCTGACCCCTTGACTTTAGGGTGCCTACATGGCTGACTTCAACCAGTGAGGTGTAGCAGGCATGATATGAGCAGAAGCTTGAAATATTGTTGAGTGTTTTGACTTGATCTCTTTTGGTAATCTGAGAATATATCCCAGGTAAATACTGTTTTTTCAGCTCGTGTTCTACAGAGAGATGTGTGAAGTAGGACACTTGCGCCAGGGAGCCACTGAGTCCTTTATTATCTCACAGATTCTTTGGGTCAGGAATGTGAGCATAGTCTAGCTGGGTTCTCTGGTTCAGGATCTTTTGCAGGGCTGTAATCAAGGTGCTGGCAAGGGCTGCAGATGTCTCAAAGCTCAAATAGGAAAGAATTTACTTCCAGACTCACTTGTCTAGTTGTTAGTAAGACTTAGTTTCTTAAACACTATTAGATTGAGAACCTCAGTTTCCTGATTGGCTGCTGGAGGCCTTCCTCAGTTCCTTGCTACATGGACTGGGCCAATTTGTAGAACAGATTACAACATGGCAGCTTGTTTTGTGAGAGTGAGGAAGTAAGAAAAAGAAAACAAGGGGAGTATGAGAAATATGGAAGTTATATTCTCGCATAACTTAATTTAGAAAGTGATATTTCATTGTTTTTGCTATTTCTGCTCATTAAAAGCAAGTCACCAGGGTTAGCCCATATATGAGGGGAAGGGATTGCACAGGGACATTATTATGAGGAGGCAGAGGTCCCTGGGAGCCGTTTTAGAAATTTTCTACCACTTACAGTTTACAGACTTAATTAGAAACATGGAAACTGATTTGGACATGGACCAGAACCACAAGAGTTGAGAAGAAGGGTACTCAGATACTACAACTGACCCATGAGCATGGTGTTTCTTTCTTTCTTTTTTCTTTTCAATCAGAATACTGGAAAGTAATGTGATTATGTTGGGCCAAGACTTGCTGAAGAGCATTCTCCTGTCTGGTCCCGTGCAAAACTGTTTTCTTTCTATGGGATTCTCTTCTGTTCTTCACATGATTGTTGTGGTAGCCATGAGAACAAGACAGACAGTCTTCTACAGGTGGTGTGACTGAAGGGGGACCCCACCACTGTGCTTTGAAATTTATCAGTCATTTTGCTTTGAGATCATGCCTGGCAGTGCACCAGCGAGTAAGTGTGATAGGCATACTTAGGCAGCCCAATTCCTAGGAGACAGAGTATTTCTTTGTCTGCTGCCCTTGGGTCCAAGAATCTGTGGCAGCTTTCCTGAACCTTTCCTAGATTGCAATTCAGCAGCCTAGGACTATTCTAACCCACCTTGTCTGGGATCAGACTCGCATTATGGTCTCATGACAGTCTCAGCCTTCCCCTGCTCCCTCCTTACAACCCAGCCATCCCCCCACCCCAATAAAATCCTTGCACCTTTAATCTTGTCATGGCTACTGCTTCTCAGAGGACCTGGACTAACATCGCTGCTTTAACTTTCTTACTTTCTGGTCAGATGTTTACTCCTATGTGGCCTTCTCTGACGTCACTACTGTTGTTCCCTTTTCTTGTTATCTGTTCCCTCTCCTGGAATATAAATCTCCTTTGGGCAGGGACATGATCAGCCCCAACACTTACCAGCTTTCCTAGCAGATCATGTGTTTCACAGATATTGTCAAATTAGTGAATGGGTTCTGATAGCTCTTCTAACAAGGACCTGGGAGTTCTGAGGACGAAAGGTAGCAGTGGTAATTTCGGAAGCTGACATATTCTGGAGAAGGGCTAGACTCAACTAGTTACTGTTGGGCAGTTGAAGGCAATATATATGGATCCTGGTCTCAGGATAACCAGATAAAAGAGATCTATGTTGACTGTATGTCACCAGTTCTCTGGGACAGCTCCATTTCTGTCTTGTCAACTGTCTAAATGTACTCACTGTTATCAGGATATCTGTTCTAAAAAATGACGCAGAAAGGGCATCACAGAGTGAAAGGCAAATACCATATAATCCCTCTTATATGTGGAATCTATTGGATTGGCCAAAAAGTTCATTTTTCTTTTTTTCGGTAAGATGGCTCTAGTAGCATTTAGTTGTCTTTAATTTCATTCAAAACAATTTTGTTAGATTGTATTGTGACAGCTGTCATAACAGCGTGCATTAAAAAAAAATCTTATCAAAATTGGCAAATTTTTGCACAACCATTTTAATATTGAAGATGGAAGAAAATAAAGCAAAATGGGGCTTTTTGGCATATTATGCTTTATTATTTCAAGAAAGGTAAAAGCAACTGAAACATTAAAAATTTTTTCAGTGTATGGAGAACGTGCTGTGACTGATTGAACATGTCAAAAGTGGTTTGCAAAGTTTCGTGCTAGAGATTTCTTGTTGGGCAATGTTCTATGGTTGGGTAAACCAGTTGAAGCTGATCGCGGTAAAATCCAGACTTTAATTGAGAACAATCAACATTATACTATGTGGGAGATAGCTGACATACTCAAAGTACCCAAATCAATAAAGTTGTTGGTGGAAATGAAAAATGTGTCTTTTATTTTATGGGAAAAATGTAAACAGACTTTTTTGGCCAACCCACTATAAATAAGTAAGTAAACAAATAATAGATATATAATCAAGTTCATAGATACAGAGAACAGATTGATTATTGCCAGAGCCAGGGTAAGGGTGAAAATTTTTTTTTAATTTAAATTAATTTAAAACATGATTATATGGATCCATAATTATCAACAAAGGTATTCTCCAATGAATTATTAGGAGAAATATGATAAAGTATGATTAACTATAGAATACTCATTATTTTGTTCTATTTTTCTGACTTCCTTGAAGTCCTGTATTACTACTTCATATAACAAAATTTTATTTTTTCTTATTACTTTTATGCACTGGGATCTATATAGGATGTAGAATTTCTGTTTTTGAAACCCTAGTCATCTTAAGGAGTGATTAGGAAAATTTATTATTTCTTTTTTCCAAATGATTATTTTAAGTAACAAATATTTTACCCCAAGGAACAGTTATTTGATTACCATTCAGCACCCATAATAAATAAAGGAGAGGAGATAATATGGAAAAGTTTAGATTCATAATTTTTGGATGAAACTCAAAGCTGAACTAAAAAGAAAAAGAAAGAACAAAAAGGAAAGAAAAGAAAAGAAAGAATATCAGCAGAGTCAAAGGCATACTTTGTTTTAATTTATCATGGTGCTTCGGTTTTTCCCAGTCCTTTTTTCTCTCTGGTGATGTGGTAGGGGTGGGGGAAAGTCTGAGAGCTTCATTTACTCCATTAATAGGGGAATCCAGAATCAGGTGTAGGGAGCAATTGGTTGCTATGTCTTATTCAGTGACCATTTTAGTGGTTGTAGTGTGCACCACATTTAAAAATTCTCTAGCTAATGTTAACCAAAGGACTATTTCTGTTCTTTAAAAATGTTCCTTCTTATCTTAAATGGTGAAGCTCAACATAGAGAATTTGGCATTTTGGTCTCAGAAAATGTGGGATTTAGGGGTAAGGATGGTAACTAATCAATTAATTCTGGAATTTCTCATGTCTGGTCATATTGGAAGTTATATGGCAACTAACTGAAAAATGAAAAACTCCGGAGTGCTCAGAAATTGTGCCAGTCTTGACGAAAGTTGACCTAAACTTAATCAAAAGTTTTCCTCATGTCAGGATCTGAGGCTACAAATCATCTCAATTTGTGGCTCTTAGAGAGATGAATTTGTGTGCTGTGAATAACCAGTAATGGATCCCATTTTTGTGTTAGATTCTGCTGTTCTGATGTTATTCTCTTCAGGCAGATTCACAAAGGCAAGAAGCCTATTAGTTACCCATTATTTGAGCCAAAAATGACCACTTCAGTGTGTGTGTGTGTGTGTGTGTATGTGTGTGTGTGTGTGTGCATGTGTGCGCGCATGCAGGTACAAATGCACACAGAAATCATAACATTTGCTCTTACCTGATACGTCTATTTAACCCAAGCCTGTATAGCTTAATAAAAATACAACAAAAGCCCACATATATAAATCAAAACCAAGATATACAAAGCAGGGAAAGGACTGGAGCCAGAGGGAGAAATGTGCTATTAGCGGAGTAATGCCAAGAAAGAAACGAATCCATTGCAAGGGGTCAGGATTAGAGTGATAAAAGTTTAAGAGAAGGCAGCATTAGCCTGTCTTGACTGTAAAGGTAGAGAGAGAAAGAAAGGAAACCTGCCACGTATTTGTGAAGTAAAAGTTCCCCTTTCTTTTAAAAACACAATAGCTTGTGTAATTTTGTCACATGTATCTGTTGCTCTCACCTCTTACTTTGTGCTGAAGTGCTCACCAGAGCATTCACAGAAGTAATTCTTCCTCCCACCCCTGACACCTGCCACGGATAATGCTGCATTATTCATCGGTGAGCTAATGACAGGTGATGAGATCTTTTCATGCTACATCCCTCTCAGTAGGTGTTTATCACTCTGTTCACCAGCAGCCCTGCTGTTACGGAGGGGCCAGAAGAACCCTACACACTTGCTTGAAAGGTAATGGGAAACGTGCTCAGCTTCCTGGGCTCACAAGTGCAGATGAAGGTTATCACCAGGGCAGCTGCGAGGCCCAGGGCAGGAGGAAGGTGGTCACTCGAAGTGAACAGCTTAATTTTGGAAATCCATACAAATCATGTCAGAGCCATGATAATCCATCTTCTTTAGCTTCCAGCCTTTCAGCAGCCATTGCACTGTAATAATTTCCTCGATTCACTTGTGATCTCTATAAATAACTGGAGTGAGGGAGGAAAGAGATGAGTTTGGCTTAATGTCTGATGAGCATGCCAGTGAGGAATTTATCTCTGTCTAGCAAGCAAGGTGCCATCTTCTCTGAGGGTGGGCAGGACTGTGGCCACAAACAAGCTAGGAGGACAGTCCTGCAACCCCAGCTCTGTGCTCTGGTGTCATTTGAAACCAGTGATTTATCTGAAAGCTTGTGACAAAAATAAAAAAAAAAAATATGGAGCAGTACCATGTCAGCATGTGGGCGGAATAGGAGAAAGGGGACTATTTTATCTTCATGTGCTTAATTCCTTATGTGAGCACACATTATTAGAGATTTATACCCTTTACCATACTGGCCATAATAACCACCGATTGATTCTAGCTTTTTTATTCATTTTTTTCTGGTTAAGTATTTTTGTCATTGTCAAGAGTAGGAGGACTTTTGGTGTATAGTTCTAGGTTATAGGGATTTTAAGTAAAATAACCTAGGTATGAAAAAGCAATTATAGTCAAGATAGGGAAAGCAATCAAATTTTTGTGTTCTCAGCTCACTTGTGGTGATTTCACTTTCTCTAGGGTGGTGCCATTTCAGGGTGTCCCATTAACGTCTCAGTAGTGGGTACAGTGGATGCCAGAGAGTATGGATTTAAGGTGGGAAAGACTTGGGTTTAAATCATAGATCAATCATTTTGTTCCTGTGGAAATTTATTTAAATGTTTTGGGGCTTGCTTTTATTACTTGTATAATGGGTATAATATCAAGTCCAGGGTTACTTTGAAAACTAAAGAACAACCATTTAATAACTTCTTAGCAATTGCTAACTCTCTCTATTCTCTCTAACTTAAGGTGACTTTATCTTTCCTTTTACATGGCTAAAGTAAATCTCTTTAGATAAGTTGATAAGTTCAGTACTCTAATAAATCTTTGAAGTTGGTTCTTTGTCAATGGGTTAATGGTTAAACAAAACGATATACAACCATACTATGGAATATTATTCAGCAACAAGAAGGAGCACACTACTGATACACACAACAAATCAGAAGAATCTCCAAGGGAATTATGCTGAGTGAAAAAAGCCAATCCCCAAGAGGTTATATACTATTTGATTTTGTTTATATGACATTTTGACCTGCTAAGATGATAAAAATGGAAAACAGATTAGTGATTACCAAGGGTTAAGAATGGGGGAGGTGAGAGCCAGGTAGGTGGGTGTAGTTATAAAAGGGCGACAGGAGGGACCCTTGTGATGAAATGTTCTGCATATTGACTGTGGTGGAGAATCCATGAAACTTCAGCTGTGCTGAGGGCGCACAGAAGTAAATACTCATGCACACTCAAGCACACATGTGAGTGTAAGTGACAGTGAATAACATTGCATCAGTGTTGATAGTTTGGTTGTGTTACTGTACTATAGTTTTACAGTATGTTAACTGTTGGGGGAAACTGGGTAAAGGATATGCAAGACCTCTACTATTTTCTATAACTGCATGTGAGTCAACAATTATTTTAAAAGTTAAAAAAAAATTTAATGGCCCTTGGTCTTGTTTTTACCATTGTAGCCATATCCAGATATAAAGATAATGATTATTCTATTAGTAATATGAATATACTCCTTTAGGGTGTCATATACCTTCAGTTTGATAATTCCTAGAAATATCCCCTAAGGAAATAATCAATGATAATACACATAACTATGTCCAGGGATTTCCATTACAGCATTGTTTATAGTAGTGACATGCTAAAAGCAACTTAAATCTCGAATTTAGGAATGCCTATTGCATATTCATAAGATGGGATTAAAACCCAACATTAAAATAATGTTTTAATGCACTAATAATTGACTAAATGCCACAGATGAAGGACTTTTTTTACTTATACCATCTCTCCTTATATTCTCCCTTTTCTAATTTTTGATGCTTAATTTTTGTTATATTGTCAAATTTGCATATAGTTTTGTTAATTATACTTTACATCCTTCTATTGGGTATCATTGTTACTTTAATTTTGTTTTATTACTTAAATCACCACATTTAGGTTATTTACTCTCGAATCCCTCACTTTTGAAGATCAAAATATTTCAGCCCTGATACTCTCTACCCAGTATCACTAATTCTGTCAGCTAAGCTATGACTCTTCTATTGTCAAGGTTGATAGTGTGTATCTATAATTAAGTCTTCTATACTCTGTCTCTCAGTTAATTTTGAACATTGAAAGCCACTAAGTAGTATTTCCAATATTATGATTATGTGCATATTTTACACTTTGGAACCAGTTAGCATAATTTGATTCATAGAGAATGAGATGATACCCTATATTACTAAAACCAGAGTTGCTTGAAGAAGAAAATTTCTCACAAGGTCAAGTAAATTTTCATCTTTTTCTACTATCAATTGCTCAAAATCTGGCCATGTGTTTTTGGCTGTAGCACATGGAGACCATAACTTTCTTGAGAACATTCTGTTTTACCTATAATTTCTAATTGTCTTTATATTCTCATGCTTTCTTTACCATATTATCAAGCTTATCCAGTTGCTTAATTGCATTATTTATTGAATGCTGGGTTTTAAACAGGCTGCTTCCTAGACCTGCTTCATAGCCGTTATGGTGAGCTTTGTTTTAGTTGTCCGAGGTTAGCTTCTTTTTGTCTTCTATTTCTTTTTCATTAGGCCACAGTTTCATTCCACCATATCTTCCCTCCTCCACAATGGTGAATGGGAAATTAGGTTTTTAAGTTCTCACAGGAATAATCAGTTAATTGAAAAGTCTCAGTTTAGTGGGTAAATACATACAAGGGAATTATCATTTGCTCATTAATGGTTTGCTAGTGTTTCCTTTTCTGTCCCTGGGTGGAATCTTAAAGAGCTTCCATAACTTTCTAGTGACTTATGGTTAAAAACTGTAGTCCACACTCAGCCCTTACGTCTCATCTCCTCCCCTTTCTCCAACAAGCTTTATTTTGTTGTCCTCACTTGCTCCTTTTCTGACCCAGCACTTGGAGCTGGCACTTGGGTCATTCTGTCTGCTTCTGGGATACACCTCCTTCTCTTCCCAATCTCTGATTTCCACCAACTTCTCTCTTGTTGTTTCAGAGAAATTATTGATGCTGAATGGCTACAGCAGACGCTCTTGCTGATGATAGGAAAGGAATATCAGTACACTAGCTATCTCAAAGCCTGTCATGTGGCAGTGGAGCAACAACCATCCATTTATTTCCTGGTGTATCTGGGTCTTGAGATTCTAAACCAGACACTAGATTGTGGGGAAGAAATAAAACTTCTCCAGCCACTAGCTGCCATCTATTATTTTGCTCTGGGTCATCCCCCAGTAGAAATTTTCAATTTTTTCCTATTAATAATTGAAATTTTTTCTAAGGTTCTGACAATAATCTGAGGCTCTGTTTTAATTTTGAGGTGGTTATAAGACTGTTATAGTTTTCAACTTAAAATATGTTTTTGTGGTAAGTTGAGAGACAGAACTTTAAGGATTGATAATCAGATTTCATTATATAATCAGAATATACATATATATGTATGGATATGTATAAACAGAATGTCTGAGGTAACTATACTTTGGACAAATCTATTGCATACCTAATTTGAAATATATTATTATTTTAATTCTTATTCTATTGCCTTCACTTTAGATATTAAAGGGCAATGATACCAACATTTTTTAAGTTGTACTTTGTCAAGGCTTGTTTTTTTTGAGCAGTTAAGTGTTGTCTAATCCATATTTCAGTATAACATGCTGGCAGGTTTGGTTATCATGAATAATAGCCCTGTTTCACAAATTAAAAAGGGAGATGACAAGACATTTTGAAAATATTAGATAAAGGGGAGTATTAATATGTGATTTTTAATAGTTCATTTCTTATTTTATTTTTTTCATTACCAGTTACGGCCCCCAAACTCTCTTCTACCCCACCCCCCCATGAATATGTGATTTAAAAAATAGGGATGTGTTTAAAGCTTTAACTGTGCAGAAACATCCTATCTTATCAGGTGGTCAGATTTTTAACAATCTCTACTCTCCTGAAGACAGTCCCAAACCTGGAAGTGAACAGAGACACTGTCATCAAAACCTTTAGACCTATCACTACAACCATTGTTAGATTATGTCCAAGAGTTATTGTTTCAAAAGACAGGAATTGGAGAACAGTTCAGGAAACATTTTCAAACTTTGTTTTAAATTTCTTGCTTTGAAGAAGATGCTGATTAATAGCAGCAAAGGAACTAGGGGATGGGCTCTGGTAGCAGACAGATAGGGTTTGGAATTTTGGATTCTGCTTCTTCCTAGTTGTCTGATCTTGGATAAGCTATAACCCTTCTAGGCCTTAGTGTTCTCATGTGCATGTTGAGCATAATAATGCCCATCTCACATGGGCTGCCCTGGTGATTAAATGAGAAAGGATATATAAAGATTATTATTAATCTATTGGCTATTTAAGGGTAATATTAAACACTTAATTTATGCCAAATACCCCATTCCTTAATGTTACTGAAGTCAGGTCTATACAATAACTTCCTGAGTTTGTTGAATGTGTCTGAAAATAGTATTCTCACAGAATGACCATGATGTAAATGTCCACACTTGGAATAAACTTCAATAAAATTATAAAATGCCCCATCAATGAATTATGAAAAAAACTAGTCAATTGCTCTGTATATTATGTTCAAATGGAAATTAGGCCCTAGGGACATGAATAAATCTTTAGTATGTGAGTCATCAGTTACACAGTAGGCTGAAACAATTTTAGGAGCCCCTGCACATTTATACGCTTGAGCAGGTGCTTACAAATGACACAGAAGAGTGAATGTTATAGACTCTAGTCACTCTTACACAGTTTTGGATGGCTAAATATCCTTCTCCTATTTCCTTTTGGTCTAGGTAGCGACTCTCTTTTCTTTTTTTTCCCCAGCCTACTTTGCTGGAAGGTAATTATGGGAGTATAAGCTCCAAAATCTCGTTCTATCAAATTTATATTTTAGCATTAAAAGTATAGCATTTAAGGTATTAAAAAATACCCCAGTATTTTCACAGCTACTGTGACCACAAAAGAACCTGTACTTTCAGAGATGGAGAGAAAAGAGACATAAAAGCTGGTGATGGAAGGACAAAATCGTGGTTGTATCAACTTTGACTATAGGTTGTTGAGCACATGTGAGATGGAGGGGCCAGTCCGGTGGA
The DNA here is from genome assembly GCF_987537825.1 of Furipterus horrens. Lineage (NCBI taxonomy): Eukaryota > Metazoa > Chordata > Mammalia > Chiroptera > Furipteridae > Furipterus > Furipterus horrens. The sequence continues at coordinate 164,046,021 of NW_028327174.1, forward strand.
GCAGGGGTGGGAAGATGGGTGAAGACCTGATTTCATTCCTAATACTTTGACTAACATCTGTGTATTTTGGGGAAGACACAAGATTTGTGTGAGCCTCTGACTTCTCAGCTATAAAATGTTGACTGTGTATGATTTTATATTTTTATTTTATTTTATTTTGTTGATTTGAGAGATAGGGGGTGAGAGAGAGAGGGAGAAAGGGAGAGAGGGCAAGAGAGATCGAGCTCAACTTGTTGTTCCATTTATTTATGTATTCACTGCTTGGTTCTTGTATATACCCGGACCAGGGATCAAACTGACAACCATGGTGTGTCAGGACATGCTCCTACCAACTGAGCTAGCTGACCAGGGTGAAGGTGTGTGATTCTAGAGTCACTGAAACGGGATTTAAATTCTGGCTCTTCTCAAAATAGAATCAGAGGCACAGAAATAAAGAATAGACTGACAGCTATAGGAGGGAAGGGGAGAGGTAGGGACTAGTTGAAAGAAGGTGAAGGGATTAGACAAAGAACATGTATGCATCACCCATGGACATGGACAATGGTGTGGTGATTAACTGCGGAAAGGGAGGAGCAGAGGAGATGGGGGTAAAGGGGGAAAAATTGGGACAACTGTAATAGCATAAACACTAAAAGCTTTTTTTTTAATTAATAAAAAATAAACAGTAAGTGCATTTAAAACTTTAAAAAATAAAGTAATATTTACCAAAATGTGTTTCAGTAAACATTGGTTCTACCATTAAAAAAATATATATATATATCTGGCTCTTCGGCTTAACTAATTGTGTGGACAGGGTATTCAAGTTTGAGCCTTAGTTGCCTCAAATATATAATCGGAATAATTGTAGGATTTACTGCATATGATTTTATGAGGATTAAGTGAGGTAATGCATTTTAACATAAGTGAAGTGCTACACATATAATAACACATTAAATATGAGCTACTATTGTAAGTGTCTCCTCAAATCACAAAAAGTAAAAAAACCCTTGGGGAGATCAGTACTGCAGAGAAAGTTGTTTCCTCTCACCATGTAGGCAGAAAAATGGCTCCCCCAAATGTCCATGCCTTAATTCCCAGAACCTGTGAATATATTACATTGCAAAGAAAAAGAGACTTTGCAGTTGTAATTAAGGGTACAGATGTTAAGAGAAGGGAATTATCCTGAATTATTCCCATGGGCACAATCTAATTACACGAGTCTTTAAAAGCAGAAAACTTTCACCCCGGCTGGTGTGGCTCAATTGGTTGTGTGCCATCCCACAAACCGAAGGGTCGTGGGTTCAGTTCCCAGTCAGGGCACGTGCCTGGGTTGTGGGTTTGGTCCCTTGATGGTGGGCATGCAGGAAGCGATGGACTGATATTTCTCACATTGATGTTTCTCTCCCTCTCTTTCTCCCTCTCTTTCCTTCTCTCTAGAATCAATCGAAGAAAACAAAATGACAAAAGCAGAGAACTTCCTTTAGCTAGTAGTTGGAGATGCAGCAGAAAAAGAAGCCAGAGTTTTCAGGCTTGAGGACTGGATGTGCTATTGATGGCTCTGAGTTTTGGGACTCATGTGCAAAGAACGTAGAGAGGCCTCTAGGAGATAAGGGCAGCCCTAAATGATAGAAGCTCAGTTTTACATCCATGAAAAGCAGAAATCTGCCAACAACTTGAATGAACTGGGAAGTGTATTCTTCTCAGAGCCTCCTGATAAGAACCCCATTAGCTAAGACCTTGATTTCAGCCTTGTGGAAACCTGGGTTGGAGAAACTAGTTGAGCCAGCTCAAACTTCAGACCTCCAGAGCTGTGAGATGATAAATGTGTGGTTTTTAGTGTCTGTGTTTGTGGTAACTTGTTAAGGCAGTGATAGAAAACTAACACAATACCCAAACCTCTTAGCATCTCCTTCCAGACTCTGTGAAAGTTAGCTGCAATATCAAGAATGTTTTACATTTGTAACATCACCCAGCGTTGATAGATCTATGGAGAGACTGAAGGAATATAGCTAGAAGTTTATCAGAAGGGTGTAGGCAAAATTAAATGAGCTGAGTAGGGTAGGATGAAGAGTTTTGGATAATACATATATATTCAATATGTGGTAAGATCTGGGGAATTTAAACACTGAAAACAACATTTATCCATACTTACTTTTGTCTCCTTGTTTTAAGATGAAGAAACTTAAAAGTAACAAATGGACATTCTAGGGTCAAATATCTATCTGTCCTAGGCTAAGACTGGTCTACCAAATTCTTGTGATGGCCTCGTCTCACTCCTCACACTATTCACACCTGGTATATCTTAGTCACATGCTGGGGCACAGAATGGCAAGGGAGCTGACCAGGAATATAGACAGTGTTTTTTTTTTATTCAACCAGGAATCATGAAGATGGGCTTCTTTATAAACAGTATTTTAGGTGTAAATGTGCATTAGGCTTCATTCACCCTCCACATAGGGCTTATGCACATGGAATCCTAGTGTGGTTGTATTTTTCAAGCATTCTTCTTTATGTGCAAGCTACCACGGCTCCAGGTAGACAGAAGTCACTGAAACATCAGTAGAGGGATTAGGTTAGGTGACTGTCAAGATCATTTCCTGTCCTAGAATTCTTCAGAGCACTCAAGGTAGTGATTTATATCTACTTAGAATGATGTCATGCAGACCTTGACCAGTGTTTGAAAACAATCTCTCATCCAGCAATGCAATGAGATGCTGTGTTTATGGTATATTGTCCATGAAATTACCAGCAGACATGTCACTGCATCATAGAACCTTCACCCAGGTTCATATAAGCAAAGTGCTGTTGCCTAAGAAGATGTATGACAGCAATGGATAACAGAGGAACTGTTTTTCTCTTTGCAATGCTGAAATCTGGCTTTCTTTTTGGGTGTTATTAAAATCCTAATAGATGAATATATAACATGATGGCAAATAGGATTTTTTTCTACTGCTCCAGAATTGGTGATAAGGGATGAAGTTGAGGAGGGTCTTAGTACACCTTATTTAAGTGGGGTCATCAAAAACTGGGACTAGATTCTTCCCCAGGGATTAATGAAAGAGGCAAAATCTGCCCATCTCATTCAACCATTTCTCAACCCCAAGTCAATAAGAATAAGGCTGGTGTATATTAGTTTGCTAGGGCCCCATAACAAAGTATGCTCAGACTGGGTAGCTCACACAACTGAAATTTATTTTCTTATGGTTCTAGAGTCTAAATGTCTGAGATAAAGGAGTTGAAGTGGTGCTTTCTTCTGAGGCCTCCCTCCTTGGCTTATAGATAGGTGTATTTTCCTTGTTTCTTCATATTGCCTTTCCCATGTACTTGCCCTGTGTCCAGATTTTTTCTTCTAATGGGGACACCAGTCATATTGGATTAGGGCTTTCCTTATTGACCTTGTTTAAACTCAGTTACCTCTTTGAAGACGATATATCCAAATAGAGTCACTATTCTGAGGTACTGGGGGTTAGAACTTCAACATATGAACTTTGGGAAAACATAATTCAAACCATAAAACTAGGAAAGGGAGGGAATCATTTGAGATCTGAAGTCTTGGAAGAAGTGTAATATTCAGGGTGAAAACTTTGTTTTATTGCCTTGTCATGGAGAGCAAAGGAGTAAATTTCCCCCCTAAAGCCAAGAGAGGGATCATTCATAGAAATTACGGTATATTTTTAAAAAGTATATGTCATCTCATTTCCTCCCTGAACTCGTACAGAGCTTTGTAATGCATAGAGCAGTGCATGGAAGGGAGTTCTTGCGAGAGCTTAAAATGTATACTCGTGTTCTGGAGGTGATTATAAACATAGAGAATGGTGCCTCCTTGTCTGGAATTTCTGTCTGGAATTTCTGAAGACTTAATTTTTACTAAAATATATCACAACAGCAATACAGAAGGGAGACTGATGTAGTGTTTTTAATGAAAAATATGGGGATCAGCCCTGTTCTAACTCTCTGCTGTTCTTGGAGAGCCCGGTAGAGAACTACAATTGTTAGCATGCTACATATGAAGGACTAAAGAGGTTAAAGGATGGGTCAGATTTCATTGTCCTGCCCAGGTGACATCTAGACTAAGCAAGTAGAACCCTACTCAGGGAAAGATTTCAAGGTAAGCATCACTGATTGAAAATTAAATACACATTATCTTTGTTATTGGTTCTCAACCAGGGTGAATTGGTCCTCTGGGGGCCAATTAGCAGGTTTGGTGGTAACAACTGGGAGGAGGTTGCTGCTATATCTAGTGAGTGGAGACTAGGGAGGCTGCTAAACATTCTACTAGGCACAGGACAGCCCACACACAAAGAATTATTTAAGTCAAAATGTCACCAGTGCTGCTGTTGAGAACCTTGATGTATATGGAGTCTAGTACATTGGCATGGGTCCCACATTGCACAAGCTGTCTTATTGTCATGGGCCATTACTATTACATGGAACCAAACTGCATCAGAGGGGGCCAGTAATGCCTCCTCCTTGCTGACAGTTGGTCAGTTACATAAGAATATCTTTGCATCCTTGCTTCTCCTTCTCGGACTCAACCACATGGATCAAGATCAAGGAGAGGAAGGGGAAGAGGTGACCAGAAGTACTTTATGCCGTATTCTTCCATTCTGCAATTCAGACATGATGGAAAAGGAAGAGGATAAAAGCAGATTATGCTCTCCTTTCCACATTGGGCTTGTATCACAGTGAGAGATACAAGAAGTGGTTAGCTTTGAATTGGATATGAGATTGAAATATTAACTGGACTGGATATTTAGAAAGTTCTTAGAAAGCCATGGGTTCTGCCTAACATATTCTTAAACACTGAAGAGGGAAAATAATGCTAAATCTTGGAAATAGCGATAAAAAGAAATAAAACCATTGACTTGAAACTCTCTTAATAGGAGCAGACAGGTAATGTAAATAGTAGCCTCCACCTGTCTTCAGACTTGCACTCATGCCAGTAAGGAGCTTTCTTTATGATGTCATCGAAAGATGATGTATTCCATAGAGCAGAGCCAAGTGTTTGCTCAACTTAATATTCTAAGCTTTATGGACCCCAAGTGAGGCGATGATTACTAGCAGTGTAAAATCTTATTCATTTGGCCATGTGGAAGAAAGGGAAGGGTGTTTATTTAGGAGTGAGACATCTAGGTTCAAACCCAATTTGGCTACTTACTGAGCTTAGGTATGATCTTTGCTTATTATATAACTTCTGTTTCGAGTCCAGTTTCTCCATCTGCAAGGTGGATGAATGACTCTGTGTTAGATTATTATTCATAAAATTTGCTGAGGGTTTACTTGGAGGGGATAGCTCCTTATTTCTTCCTGATTTAGCAAAGAGTTTTCATAATTATAATGCAATGGTAGCTTCAATGTGGTTTTATTTATATACATTTAAAAAGTGAGCAAAAATAGTCTAAAATTCCAGCATGGTGTTTACCTTTGGCTGGGCAGGGTCATGAAGAGGTGGCTTCGAGAATGCTGGTTAGGTTTTATTTCCTTATCTGGATGGTGGTCCTAATGGTTTTCAGTTTAAAAATGCTTTAAACCGTACATTGGTAATTAAAGTTTCTAATATTTCAATAAAATATTTATTCATAAATGTTTCAACCACATTCAAAATTGTCTTTGCCTCAAGTGCAGTTCTTGCAACTATGGTAAAAATAAGCTACTTTTTCTATTTCAAAAATATGCTATATCCTTTTCTTAGTACTATTGAGTATTGCATAGGAATTTTAGACCTAAGTTAACTTATGGCAAGAGACCCATAACGTGATATTTTCTTGGAAAAATATAAGTTTAAGTGATTTAAATAGGAAAGGGAGTGGTTGTCATTAGAATTGGGGTTATTTCACAGGTAAGTTGAGAGGAAACTATAAAGTCTGAAATTATCCCCCTGTCTCCTTATTTCCTATTCACCTTGCCTCCTTTGGGCTTTTTACTTCTCCTAAGTGATGAAGTGGTCCCCCATGGGAGCCTAGTACTTGGCCTGTCTGCCCTGGTGCTGTCTGTGGGGCAGCCATTTGAGGAGTGAGGGCTACTCAAGTTGGACACTTAATCTGTTATCTCATTGCAGGAATAAGCAACATTATAGAATGAATCCCAGGTGGTGGAGATTTGATGCAGAAGGGAGGGGATGTCTTTGTGGAAAGAGGTTCCCCCTTCAACTACAGATGAGGTCTTTCTTTGGGAACCACCACACCCTCTGCTGGAGGCTGGTCAGAACTCCGGCAAAAGCGCCCATGCTGGAAAGTAACCTTTTAGAAAGGATATTTTTGCTCAGGTGGAATGATCAAGGGGAAGAAACTATCAAGCAGGGAGGAAGATATCTACTGGTTGTCCATAGGATCAGGAAGGGAAGAGGAGCAACATGAGGGCCTTGCCTTGTGAAGTTGCCACAATTCTTTTGTTGTGCAGGTGAACACAATATTTATGAAAAGGGATGTTGGTAACTGGGTGGCTGTGCACAGGTGGGAAGTACATTGAACTTTATTTCAGATTGATCGAGATTCACCTGGCATGCCTTTTATGTGCAAGAGTTTGGGGATATAGAATGATTAAAACATGGTGTTTAGCTTCAGGATCTTCTCCTTTGGGGAAAACAGACATATTGTACAAATGGACATGCGAGCTAGTTGGAGTAACAGGTGATATAATGGAGACATAAACATGTTGTAAATAAGTGAATGGTGAATAGCTTGAAAAAATTATAGTGTGTTCTGTGTAAGCCCATTTATGTGAAATATTATACATATGATTACACTTAAATAAAATATCAAAATATTTTAAAATATAAAAAAACCTAAAAGTACTATACTGATATTTTATAGTAGTTAATTGTAGGATTAAGGACACATTTTAAAATTTAATTCTCAATTGTACAACTTTTTATGTGCTCATTGAAGATAAAAATTAGGTAATATGTAAGTATATAAAGAAGATGTGAAAAGTCACCAGTAATCCATTTTCTAAATGTACAAACATGAACTTCTTAGCATATATCCTTTCAGACTTTCTCCTGAGCATGTCCACATACATATTAACATATATTTGAGGTCATGCTGTACTTTTTTTATTTAAGATCTTTTTTTTGTCCATGTTAATATATTTTATTTATATCATGGTTTTAAAGGAAATACATAAGATATACTTGTTTATTTTTTTCCAGCTTTATTGAGATATAATTAACAAAGAGAAATTGTGCATATTTAGGGTGTACAACATGATTTTATATATGTATTATTTACTTTTAATAAGCACTAAGAGGGGTTTGAAATGAAAAGCATATTTTTTTATGCTCATTCTTCTTCAACCTCAGTTCCAGTCTGCAACTTCCCTTTACACACTGCTATTTTTAGTTCCTCTTGTGATTAATTTCATAAATCTAAATATTATGTTTATTTGCCTACTCTTCTGTCTCTTCTCTTGCCCTTCTAGTTCCCAGTTTCTGGCAACTCTTCTTTTAATTTTGCAAAGTTGTGGTGAAACATTTACTTTCCTTTATGCAACCATAATTATTACGAGCTTTGTCTTTAGCTTTTACTGAAGGCTGAAAACCAATAAATGGCATTTGTTTTTATGGCCATGTACATATTATCCACCACAAATTCAAATAAAGATGTTAGATTCTATTTCCTTCTTTTTACATCCAATGCTATAACATTTTTGCCATTTGAAAAAGACTGTCACTAGTTTCAAAATCAAATGGATTCGCTTTTATTATAGTTTTGCCATATTTTAGCATAACTCATCTATAAACAATGGCAGCTCTTGTTTTTTCTCTTTTATTGACTGCTTTAAAATGAATTTATTGTCTTCTATTTATTGAATTTCATTGCTGAATCATTGTCGAATTAATAGTGATTTTTACCATATTTTCCAAATTATCCATCCTCATTTTTTGCACAGATAATATTTTCTTCCCAAAGGAAACTCTTTCCGAGCCCCTCTGAGCTGGCCACTCTTTTGATCTGCTTATAGCTCCCACAGTTGTTAGTCCCAGAATATGTCTTGTACTCCTGGGGTAGCTTCTCTCTTCTGGAATTCTATGTCTTCCTTTTTTTGGTTTCAATGTCTTTTTTGGTGTGTAGTACACACGAGACAATTTGGAGGTAGGCTCCGCGTGATTCATTGGATCTCCTTTTGTAAGTTCATTTCACTCTCAATTTTCCTGCAAAATTTAGCTGAAACTTTTCATTTTTTCATGAACTTAAAGTGAGAATTATCGAGTGGCTACCATTTACTAAAGCATGGCACAGCTGAACTGAAGGGTATAAAATACCCCACCCAGGCTTTTAAGGACTGTATCTCCTTCAGTGATAAAAATACGGTTTACTGAAGACTTTGTCCTGTAGTGATGGTTTACATTTTGAATTGTTATGTTTCTCGCCTACAATAAATGGCCAGAAGATAACCACAATTGGCAGGTAAAGTACATATTGTTATTATTATTGTTTTTATTATAAAATGAATGTCTGTTTCTGTCTACAAGCAACTTGACAAATGTTTTATTGTGGGCTGTGAATTATAGTTTTGGAAACCAAATGGTAAGCCATACTGGGATGATGAGTTATATTAAAAGGGCTGGCTATATTTTGGAGTTCATCTATGCTTATCCAGACCAATCGTAAGAGTCTTTAGTTTATAACAAGCCTAGATGCATTTTTGTACAATTGCAACTTTTCTATTTGTAGTTAGAGCTTTTAAAGGTGGTGGGCAGATATAATTTGACATAAATGAGGCAAAATGTAGGGCAAGAATAGTTTAGACATTTGAGAGAAGACATGGGAGTAACAATTTCTTAGCTATTAAAATCTTTTAGTGGAGGTTTGTGATGTAAATAAATTAGTCTACTGAGAAGGGGGATAAAAGCTCTCTGTTTTGTGTAACTAGAAAAATAATAGCCCCTATCCAGGACATTCTGAATATGTCTCCTACTGACACCATGATTCTGCCATGTTCTGAAATATTTATTGAAGGAGATTAGAACCATCAATAATTGTTACTTGATGGAAGTTTGTGGAAATAATGCTCTCGCAGCTCTGTGAACCATGTGGTTGTATCCAGCTAGTTATTATCACAAATAATTAAGGTCAAAAGCACCATTGATGCTTACTTTGCCACAGTACATTAAAAATAATATTCTTTCTCTGAAAGTGCTGAATCTGATACACCACTTTGAATCCTTCTAATGCATTAGTGGGGCAGACATATGATGGCGACTCTATGTGTGAATGACCTTTGTGCATAGAATTAGCGATGGCAATAGGCGGAATAATTTCAATGACCATATTTTAGAATTATAGATCTATAGAAGGCTCTAGGAACCAGGAAATTGAGATGAATTAGTCATGTGCAAGAAGAATTTTTATCTGACAGGTACCTTTCTTTTGGTTTTATTAATGGTGAGATAAGGTCAATGGTTGGGGAGGGAGATAGACAAGGTACAGGAAGAAGGATGTGTTGTGATGGCTTTCTGCTTCCCTTGACAAAGCACTTGACTCATCAGGTTTGGTCCCCGACCCTTATCAGCCAAGCACCTTAAGCTGGAAAACCACTATATTTTGTGATATGTCTTCATTAATTGTATATGTTAATTATTCTCTCTCCAATAATTCTTTTTTCTCTTCCTTCTTCTATTTCTTTCTTTTTCTCATCATCTCCCTCTTTTTTTTCTCTTAGTTCTTTCAAAGTTACTTGGTCATTCATTCATTCAACAGGCACCTGTAAAGGATACTCTCTGCATAAAACACTATGCGATGTGGTAGATACGCAAATAAAGAACATATGATTCTAATCGTAAAGGGCTTTACGGCCTAGCTAGTGAGGTTTAGAAGAAAATATTTAGAAATTGCCTTTGTCTTTTCTGTCATTTTGATACTTTGGGAGTAGAGCCCTTCTTTTGCATGTATAACGCCCCCACCCACCCCCGCCTTGCCCCACACTGTAAAATTACACAGGCAAAACGAAGTAGCTAACTCTATGGGCCTGGTGTTTGTAGCGTAGACTCTGGTTCCAATACCCTTAGTTTCTCTTACATCTGACTCTCAGGCATAGTCATAAGTAAGACACCTCCATGGCCCCTCCAGGCTTCCTCTATTTGAAAGCTCCTAGTTCAAAGCTGTTGTTCAGAAGTTACCTGTATTTTTGTCCGTGTCCCCCCATATTCATGGGTGTTATTACTATCATTATTTAAAGGGGGCAGCTAGGCTCAGTGCATGAAGTGAGAATTTAAATTCTGATTTTTGCAACTTTTCTCAAACATTCTTTGAGCAAGTACAAGATGGATAATTTCCCTCAATGCTTTCTAGATCTCTCCTGTTGAAAAAAGACATCCATTTCTGACACTTTAAAAAAGTATCTTTGGGTGGCAAGAGACTTTCTGTTTCCCATTCATGGAATCCTCCCAGGCAGTCTGGGTTGCAAAGCTTCCTCGGCGTTGCGGAGCGAATCCCCAAGGCCCTGGCTTAGTGGGCTCAGCGCGGGCCTCTCTGCATTCAGCAAAGTGACTGATGACAGCCCTGTTCATCATGCCTCTCTCCAGAGCACAGCAGAAAGGCACCTCATGTTCAGTCAGAACCACAGAATCTTCATGCAGATCTCCTCTGATGTGACTTTGACAGGAAAATAATTTTCAAAATGTTTTACGACCCCAGGCACCTCTAAAATAGCTTCACTTGTCACTTCCATAGCCTCAAATCAGAATTAGACTAATATCAAGGGGGATGGCAACAGCACATTAGCCTGTCAGGCAGGAAGATCTGAACTTATGGGGAATACAGCACCGTCTAGAGACAGAAAGTGTAGAATCAGTGCATTAAGCTGTGAGACATTCACTGCTGGGGTGTTATGGACTTAGAAGAAAAGTGAGAAGGGATAAGAATTTTATAATCCTGATTTGCATCTCACTTTACAGTTTATAATGTAGTCCCATGTATGTTTTTCTCTTTATATCCCCAGTACAGGCCTATAAGTTGGGGGTTATTGTCTCCACATAGAAGAAACAGCCTCACACAGGTCCAGGACCTGCCCCAGACCCAGTGGGAATCATCTGTGCTCTGGGAGCTGGTTGCCAGTCACCATGGCATCCTGAGTACCTAACACATTGCATGGAATATAGTTGGTACTAAACTAGTTGCTAAATAACTTACATAGGAGCTGGGCTGGAACTCAAATCTAGGCCACCTGAAGTGCTGATTGCCTTCCTGAGAGGAGAAAGAGGTAATTTAGAATCACAGCATTGCCGTGGATGTCATTGTTAAAACTTTGCTCTAGACCACTGGGATCTGAGTTGCTAACCTGTGCTGGGATGTTGGGAAACAGAGTTGGGCGTAGGCACAAGGCAAGGTAAGCCTGTAGATGAGATTCAGGCGGAAAGGTGGGCCTGTGCAGTAGAGACAGACAGCCAGGTATGAAAATCCATGTCTATAACCTAAGAACTCTGATTATGGTAGGCCAGACTCAGAGGTTGGTATTTATACCATTTCTCCCCATTATACATATGAGGAATCGGAAGCACAGAGAATCATTTTCACTCATCACCTTGAATAGAGGACAATTTTACTCAAAAGCCCAGGTTCTCATTCACTGTACTATCCTGCCTCTGTAGGACACTGTTTACCATAGCTACATGAATATGAATATCAGCTAAGGGAAAGCCAATTCATCATTCGAGTCGTGTCTGATATCTCCTGGGGGAGACAGATGCAGCAGTGACACCATGAGAGGTGAGAGAGAAGCACTCAGTGGGATGCATGACTGAGCTGAGGCTAAAAGGAGAGAGGAGACCCCTGGGCAGAAAGAGACGTAGCACGAGCAAGGCAGAGAGACAAGCCTAGTCTTTGGAATGATTGCAGTGTGCCCTCTCAGGAGGCTGGGAGGTGGATAAGAGCCAGATCAGGAAAGGCTGATGCTGTCCCATGCTGGGGTTTGGACTTGACAGTAAAGCACAGGAAAAGCCACTGGAGAATTCCCTGCAGGGAGTTGCTTTGAATAAATGTGCATTATAGAAAGGTCACTCTTTATCATTCTTAGTAGTATTTGCAATTTTTGAGGGGGGGTTTGACTCCCTCAATTAATAGAACCATTATATTTCAAAGGAACATTTCTAAACTACAATTTGTAATGCCTGAAGAGACATTTAAATGCATATTAAATAGTTGTAGATGAGAGAGGACAACATATAATTAATGTGGGTGATGCTGCATACATTAGGGGGTTCTCTTTATCCCTAAGGATGGGGTCTGCAGCCCATTTTTAACCTTTTTGGCTTTAAAAATCATGTGGGGTATTAAATGTTTCAAAAGTCCATAACAGTATATTTGTCTACAATAGGGAAGAAGACTGCTTTCTGATCCATGTAAATATCCCTTATTGATTTTAAAAATTCAGCCTGACAAAGTATAAAGTAGATATTTAAAATGTGCATAGTGCATGAAATTACCTCACATTACTAGTAAACGCATGCCTTGTAGCAATTATGTCACTTATGCTTACACTAATTAAGTGTTGATGTGTGAGCAGTAAGTTGCAATGATGTTGTTAACTAATGTACATAAATATTCCTTTTAAACTGTAATTGCACTTTGCCACAACATAAAAGAAGACAAGCTCCGTTTAGGAATTACGTAGGACTGTTCTTGGAGAAAATGTTAATGAACCCTGGAAAGGGAGAGTTTGGTTCCAGAGTGCTGTTTCAATTACAAGAGGGGAGGAGAAATGGGGAGGGGAGAAGGAAGGGTTTCGGGAGTCTAATTTACACATCTGTCAGGAGCAACTGCATATCTCTTTTGAGACACTAGGGATGTCCAGGCACAGGGAATCAGTTACACAGACTGTGCGCTGGGAGTTGAAGGAGCCCACGAGACTTAATGCACACACTACCTCCAGCCCAGAGACACTGCCCTCCATTTCTTTTGGACACAATAACTTAGCTGATCTCTGGGAAATGTGGGGTGCTATACCCATTCACTGAAGTGAAGACTTATGACACCTAATGCTGATTTGATTTTATTTTTATCTCCAAAACTCCAGACTCTGTTTGTTCCCTAGGTTGTAGGGCCAGGTAGCACAGAGAGGATGTGTCATCCTGAATTGCTTCTGCCACCAGAGCTAAAACGGAATGGCGAGGCTTCTGTGGTTTGCAGCTGCAGAGCTCAGATTCACTAAGTGGGTATCTGAGCCCCCTAGAACACACGTTCTTCTCATTTTGTGGTTGATAACGACCCCACCTTCTGAAAATAGTAAGGTTATTTTCTAAAAATATTCCTCCCTCTGCCAAGAACAAAAGAAAGACTGGTGCCCCTTACAGAACTTAAAACCTAAGTTTGGTGACTCATGCTAAGAAGGAAACAAACAAAGGGGGTGGGGAGGCTGGGTTATAATTATTAGTGACCGCATCTGGGGTAGCAACAGTCAGCAGACAAATCTCAGTTACTCTGGCAGCCCTGGCCCCTGCTGGGCCTGGAGTGTGAAGGGTATGGTAAAGAGTTGGAGCTATTTTCAATTTACTTAGGCCTCTAATTTTAGTTTGGTTTGTCAGTTAAGATTTTAATATTAGGTGAAATGAGAAGCCATTTTTATGCTATTTGTTCTTGAAGTTTCTGAATTCCCAGAATTTTAAGTAACATATAATCTATGCTTAGTATCATAATATTATCAGTGTCAGAAGAGATTACTTTTAGGTGAAATCACTCCATCAGAGTGTGGTATTAGTACCTGAATGACTTCATTTCCTTGGATGGGTTGTATTACACTTGAATCAGTCACGGCAGACCATGTTTTACTGGAGTAACAAAACACCTTTACTGGCTTAAAACAACACAGGGCTATTTCTTGCTCATGTTTCACTCACAGATCATTAGGAAGCTCTAGTTGTAATCATTCAGGGGTCCAGTCTGATAGAACAGTCAGTCTCACTGAGGATCTCACAGGGGTAACTAAATGCTCTAGAAGTGGCATCTCTTAATTCTGCTCACCCTCCCCAGCCATAAGAAAGCAAGGAAGTATAATCCCATCATGTGCTGGGGAGGGAGGGAATTAGTTTATTTTTGGCAAACAGCTACTGCAATATCTATTTTAATAACACTGAATTTCATCTTCTAACAAAATGTTTATTGAGTGGCTTCTGTATGACTGTCACTGTGCTAGTTACTTTCTCATTCTATTTTTGTTTTTATTATTTTTAATTTTTATTTTAGAGAGAGGGGAAGGGAGGGAGAGAGAAATTGATTGGCTACCTTCTGTACATACCCCAGCTGGGGACTGAACCTACAACCCAGGCATGTGCCCTGACTGGGAATTGAAACAGTGACCTTTCAGTTAGCAGGATGGCCCAACTGAGTCACACCAGCCATGGCCCCTTTGGGTGCTTTACATCCCCATGATTATTTTTATAATTGGCAGTTTGTACATCTTAACCCTCTTCACTTCCCCTCCAAGCTCCCTTCCATCTGATAACCATCAAAATGTTCTCTGCATCTGTGAGTTTGTTTCTGTTTATTATTTTTTGTTCATTTATTTTTTTTAAATTCCACATACGAGTGAAATCAAACAACAATAAAAAAAAAGTATTTGTCTTTCTCTATCAGACTTATTTTACTTAGAATAATATCCCCTAGGTCCATCCACATTGTTACAAATGGAAAAATTTTATTTTTTTTATGGTAGAGTAATATTCCATTGTATATATGTACCACATCTTCTTTACTCATTTGTCTATCAACGGACACTTAGGTTTCTTCCACATCTTAGCTATAGTAAATAATGCAATGAACACAGGGGTCCATTTATCTTTTTGAATTAGTGTTTTGGATTTCTTTGGATAAATACCCAAAAGTAGGATCGCTGAGTCATACACTAGCTTAACTATCAGCAAAGAGGATAAAAAGGACGATTCCTAGGATCAAACCACTTTCTTACCAGTTAGCTGAAATGACACCAGCTCCAGTTCCCCATCCGCCATATCCACCTTAAGTGAAATGTCAGTGACAAAGCACAGAAGATAAATTCCAGTGTCACATTTTTTTGTACAATTTGAAGTCCTGCATTGAGTTTTTTTAAATTAAAAAGTAATACTAAATTATAGACAGATAATTTGAATGAAATTAAAAGATTACATTAAAAAATACCAACAGTAAAATCTCTTCAAGAATTAAAATGACAGACTATGTATACTCCTTTTAGAAATACAATTTGTTGCTGAAAATCTATATTAAAATTTTATTTAAAGCTCTGTACTGAATGTTAAATCTTACATTACTCAAACACTTTGGATATGTCTCTCCCTAATATTGTTGGGCACTGGGGTAAGCAATTAATTTTTGGATTATTTTTATCTTATGTACATATTGTTTTTGTTTATCTAAAGAGTGCTTTGAGTAATTCTTATAATTTAAAAAAATTGACTTTGAGCTTTATTTAATGGAAAAGAAAGAAATTGGTTTATTTAATATTTATTTTATTGAATGGGTAAAATAGAAAACAAAATATGTGCAGAGAGGTTAGTGAGGGTTTGGAAAATTTGGGAATGGTATAATAACATCAGGTGGGAGGTAGTTTATTGCAGTTAACTGAAAGATACATTCAGTAGAAATCAGGTGTGTTTTCAGGTTTCCCCACTAAGTAATACTATAATTTATTAAACAGAATCTCAATTCATATGATCCTGGAGTCAAATCTGGAAGACAAAAGCTGAATTTATTTCTTCCTGGCCAAGAGAGATCTGGAGAAAGAAAAAGTTAGGGTTTATGAAGAGTTTGGGATAAATATGGGATCTGTTAGATTAAATTTAAATAAGGCAGCATTACAATCAGTGAAGTAATTAATTGGATTAATTAAGACTAGTATTTAATTGGCTAGGGTTTGGCAATAGGCTACTGGGGGAGGGGTGCTAACTGAGTGATTGAGTATAAGGGTCAGGTGTTTCAAGCATGAGTGGACAGTTTCTCCTTATATTATCTGGTAAATGTTCAGATCTTGTCTTTTTTAAAACTCCCTCTCTCTGCTTTCCCACTGTCTATATAATTCACTGAAGGCTTCCATTATATAAGAAATCTAAAGCTAATCCTTCCTATATTTTGGCTTTTGATGAGATTCAACATACAAAAACTTTTGAACCTTTACTACGTATATGGTATGTGACAGGGACTTTGGTTTCAATTGGTATTTATTGTCTCTGTCTGGTAGGGGAGTTGTAATTGAACACCAGTAAGTATAAAAAAGAGTGGTAAGAATGATCTAGAAGTCTCTGTCATAATGGAGGTGTGGTGGAGAGAACAATCAACTGTAATTGTAGCATCATAACCACAAAAGTCATGAAGGTGGGCCAACACCTGTGAGGTCATGAGTCTAGATGAGGGAATTCTAGGCAGAGGGAAGGATATACGGACAGGCAGAGAACTATGTAACAGCCATTCTTTTCAGGGTACCACAAAGAGTTTAGTGTGCACTGTGGAGTGATGTTTTTCTCCTCCCCTGACCCTTTACTTTTCTCTCTGGCTTTGCAGGCCTTGCTGCGAACTTAAGTCAGGTTAACAGAGGAGATCTGTGGGAGTGCAATTCAAGGTGGCAAGGGCTAAACATTTTTAACATAACAACTTTGCTGGAGATACAGAGAAAGGAAAGCCCAATCGCCTCTGAGACACTTCACCTTGAGACCAGTGTACTTGGAGAGCCTCTTCCTCTGGCCACAGGGTCAGAAGCGCCCTCCCACTTCTAGGTCCCCACCAGCTCAGAAGAAGGAATTCAACACTGACAGCCCCTCCTTAAACTCAGATATAAAATAGATGGAGTGACAGTGGAGAGAGACAAGAATTTACAAGGATCAAGGGACTGTGTTGAAAAAGGAATAGGGAAAGGGTACAGAGTAAGGATGGTTTAGGTGGCAGGCCTGGGTTTAAACAACAAAGGGAATTTATTTGCTTATGTAATAAAAACCTAAATGTCCACAATTTCCTCAGGAATGAAGCTTCATTTTTCTGTGGTTCTCTAAGTATTTTGATTTGCTCCTCACCCACATATGTATTGGATTTATCCTTAGTCTGACTTTATGTTAGTGGCAAAGTAGCTGCTAGCTGCTCTAGGCTACAAGCCTGCTTCTTCACAGCCAAGGGAAGAGACAGATTGTCTTCCTACATTCACCGAAGTTCAGAGCTTTATTATAATTAGCGCATCTTAGATTATGTGCCCGCCTCTGAAGCAATCCTAATGGCCAGGGAAATGTTCTGGACTGGATTATATGCCCAACCCTGAATCATTCCTTATTGCAGAAAGGATGCCATGGCCTCTCTTGGCTTAGACCAGTCAGAGCCTCCTGCAGTCAATCCAGTTCAAGCTATGAAGTTGTTTCCCAATAGGAAAAAGGAGATATTAGAGAACCGGAGAAGTATTCTCCAATAGAAAAATATTTAGTCCAGAGGGGCAGCCACAACATCCACTTTATGTGACCCTGTGTGATACCCCACAATTCTAGACTGAAGACCTCAGTCCTTTTGAAGGGACTGACTTTCTTCTCCCTTAAGGCCTGGGACATAACTGACTTAAACCTGAACAATTGCTTGTACTTGCTTCTAGACTACAGCTGATGGCTTCATGGGGCAAGAGAAAGATCTTTCAGTTGTGGATGGCATCACCCCATGCTGCACCCTGGGGCTGGAATTACAGCTAAGTCATAGGTGATGAGAGAGGACCATACTACGGAACTTGACACTTATTTTGACAAATTTTAAAATCATCTTAGAAGAATTTTGAGAAGGGAAGTTTTGTAATGAAGCTGATAGTTTGGAAAAACAATGCTGATTACTTGAGTGGAGAATGAATGAACAGACAGAAGTCAAAGGGGGGTTTGGACTGTTTAAGGCAAGAGCAATGACAGTGGAGGGGAGGTTCCTATATGAGAATATTGAAGCATATATATAAGCACTGAATAAATGAATTGATAGAAGTGGGGATGAAAGGTTTCCTGAAAGAGAATGGAGAGTTTGTGAGGAATGGCTGCAAAAGTAATGGCACTCTTTTCTGAAAGGGAAATAATAATTACAAAGTACTAATTTTCTGACACATACTAGAAAAGTAATAATGATCCCCCTTTTTTGTTTTGTTAAGGAGAAAATAAGGGGTGAGGGGGTCTTAAAACAGAAACAGATTTTGGAATGGCCTGAAACTCTGTTCCCTTTCCTATATGCAATTCCTGACCACCAACAAATAATAGAGATATATGTCTTTTTGTTTATTCTTCCTTAGATGAGGGAGCCTCTGAACAATACTGTTTCCTTCTATGTTGTTCCTGCTACCAAAGCTTATAGTTGTTAATGGAATCTAATATCAGAAAAATAAAGGGATACTATTGAAAACACAGGTCCCATATTATTGAAAAAATCTAATATTCCTAACCAGTAAATAAGTCTGAGTCTTGAGAGTGAATTATCTGTAGATTAGAAACTTTAAAGGTTAATGATTGTAAAGAGATCAACTATATTCCTTTTATTTCTTAATAGTTTTGAACAAAGCATGGTATATGGAAATGTTATATAAAATTTTAGACTCAATCAGGCAGACTTGGATCTAGAAGTCTCTTTGTTCAGGAAAGAATGTGAATTTCATGCAATTTGTTGATAAAGGGCAAGATAAACTGATCATTAAACAAATTCATGGTACCATACTGTCGTGATATAATGTGGGTTTTCCTACTCTGAGCCCTGATGTGTATGTAATACAGCCATCAAAGTAACTTACTGTTCTTTATATGGACAATTAGAATGTCATCTGGTTGAATAAAAGATCTCTCCTTTCTTTATAACACAAGACAGAAATATGTTGCTGAGAAGAATCACTTGGAAAAGGTTGGCATACATATTTGACCACCTGCTCCTGTTTGGTTTCATTAATATGGTGTGGGAGAAAGACCTAGGTTGCTTAGAATATACTTATTTCTTTTTCCTGTATGGTGAGATTCCAGCATAGTGTGAAAAAGGACTAAAATGTTCTTTTTACATGTGTACTTTCTCTACCTGCCGCACTAATTTCTTATGAAGATTAAATGTTAATGTATGATAAGTGTGAGATGTGTATAGTTTCAGACTTTGTATCAACCCCCTCTTGCTGTCACAATGAAGCTCGAACTCCTTGGCCTTGGAATAAGGCTTTCCATGGTCTGGCTTTTTCTTCTCTCTCCAGCTCATCCCTTTCCATCCGCTCCCACTCCCTGCACCTTCTCCTCCACATACCAGATACACTATCATTATGATCTACCTGTGGTTCTCCAGAGACACTACCGTAATACCCCTGGGTGTTTTCTCATGTCACCCCTCCCTGCCTACTATACCTCTTGTCTGGTGACATTTTAGTCACTCTCCAGGTTTCTAGATCCTTCTCCCTGTCTTCCTCTGACCTAGTTGGGATTGAAGGCAGATATTGGCAGTAAGGCTCTGAATGTGGAGGGGAAGTATGAGGAATGTTTCTGAGGCTCCCTTTTCTCCCTTGATGACAGAGATTGAGAGCAGAGGGAGTCATTCTTATCTTTTATTAGGTATCTGAGTCACAAAGGATTTATCCAAGGGGATAAAACAAGTAATCTGTAGAACTGGGATTTGAACTCAGGAAGTCTGACCTGAGATCTCAAGCATTTACTTTATGCTATAGAGTGTGGTGAGTGACTACTGGTATTTGCTTATCCTTTTCCTATCCTACTGTGCCCTTTCCTTTGCTCTGATATAAGCTGTAAAGTTTAATAAAACTTTATTGAAAACTCTGGATGCTTAAGGATAACAGGAAGGGCTCAGAAAAAAATTAAGAGTTTAGATTAAAATAGCTATTAGAATGCAAAGATGTGCATCCTTTGGTGATCGCTCACTTCCATTGTCTCCCTTTTACTCTCACTCTTACTATTTCTTTCTTAAATTGCTCACTGATTCTAGGGATATCTACCTTCTCCCAATGGGAAGAATGTGACACCAGGTCCCGGATCCTACCTTCTTTTGGGGTTCCATATTTTTCTCATGCTTTCTTTTATACCTGCTTCTAAGTCAATGTATCTGTTCTGATACATCCATCATTTAAAATAAAATTTAAAAAAATCATGATTTTGAAGATTATAATTTTAGACAGTGCTCAGCATCTGCTCTACATTGACTGGGATCACTCAATGGTATTCCACAGAAGGTAGGGCTGGTCTGGAGGGACCAAGAATGCTTTCCTTATTGCACTTGAGGTGACAGCTGGAAGGCTAGACTCCACTCTTCCCTCCCCTTCTCCTGCAGTCTCATAAATACCTCCAGCCTCTTCATGTGGTCTCTTCAGCAGTCAGATCTCTTAATGGTATCTCAAGGTTTGGTACTCTTGAATAAATTCTTTAGGACAAATGTTTGCTTTCTTGACTGAAAATGTGAGCAGTGTGTGTTCCAGGAAAAGGGAGTGGTAAATCCCAGCATTGTAGGATATAGAAACTGGCACATGTTGCTTCTGCCATATTTTATTGATTAAAGTAGTCACAGAACCTGCCCAGATTCAAAGGGGAGGTTCATAGACCCCCACCTCCTGATGGGGGCAGTGTCAAGTAGTTAGGAGACATCTTTGATCAACCACAGTAACCTGCGGAAAAGCCACTCTGCTCACTGTGATGTCAGGGTAGCAGTATGGAGCGGTGGTCTGACACCTAGGCTCTACTGATTTTATGTGTTAAGATCCAGACCCACAATTTCCTTGCTACATTCCCCAATGAAATCAACACACTGTGACTCAGTTTCCTCATTTTAACAAGAAGAACTAATACTTGTCCCTACCTCAGAGAGTGTGGGATGTTAACACATGTACAGCACATATGACAATGCCTGGCACATAATGCATAATGGAGAGCTGTCAGGGTAAGCTGTCATTACACAGCAGCAGAGTAGTTTTACTACTCACTGCTTTAATGCCTTCATTCCCAGAGAGGGTCCTGGCTGTCCTTTGCTTAATGAATGGTCCAGTGACAAGAAATAAACCACTTTCCTTCTCCGCAAACCCTACCCCCAAAGCCCCATATACATATATCCTCTAAAAGGGCAACCTTCTGTCTCTAAGGATGAGTAAGAAAATTGCTGGCAGCTTTAAAGTGGCAGATTTTCTCTACCTTGAGCAACACAGGTTTCAGCACCCCTAGGACCAAATTTGGTACAGCACCATGCCATACCTATCATTTACGCTTTTTAAATAGCATTGAAATTAACTGTTTAATCATCTGTTGTCTCTATTAGACTGTGAATTACTTGAGAGCAGGAATGTGAAACTTTACCTTTTATTTCCAGGGCTTAGTGAGATACGCAGCAATAGGTGTTCAATATATTGGCAAAACAGGTGACAATATTTTCTTTATCGTTCAGACAAGGTGGAGGTGGATCGGAATGACTATAGAAGTAGTTCTGTACTGTGAATAAAATGATAGAACTACGTTCTTGCAAGAGAATTTGAAAATCTAAAAGAGCAAATATATATCATAAAGAATATATTTGAGAGTAGTAATTAATGTTTTTATTTTCTTTATTTTTTCTTAAAATATATAGTAGATCCCGTCTAATTTAGAGGCCAGTTTCAAATTTTCTTGCTGTTGATACAGAAGAAGTAATGTATCATGGTCCCACTGTACTTAGTAGCACCTGAAACTATAACTTCTCTCTTACTTATGTTTTTGTTCTAGTTTATTCTTTTATGGATCTGTCATTTTTCATCATTTTCTGAAGTTTTTGGCTTTTTACTTTTCCATCCTATGGGCATTGAGTTCTGGGAAACATATTTTTGTTTTCCCTCTTGGTTTTGTAACTCTACCTTTTGGTTTTCCAGACAACTTCAGATTTGCACTTTTATCACTCCTTTCACAGAATGTTGACATTGCTTTTGGTTTTCAATGGCTCTCTATTGCTTATCCCTCCATTCCTCAAGGATTATGTATCACATTTAAGTCATTGTTCAGTGGCCCCTGTTTCCAAATAAAATCCAGTTTCTCGAGTTAGTTGGGTCCTAGTGGACTTAAATGGAGTGGAGAATGACAATGACAACAAATGAATCACACCAAAGTCTTTCTAATGAAGGTCCCTCAGCCTACTGAGAAAAAAAAATTTACAAAGCCACTCATTCTGTTTGCTGAAATACACAAAGCAAAACACTGAAAATTAAATATAGACATTAATACTACACTACTCTTTTCCTAAGCGAACTCCCTACTGGCTTCATCACTATAACTCTGAATAAGCATGAATGTTGCAAAGTCATTATTTTATCCTGGGTCTTTTGTGGTTTACTGTAAAGATTTCTTTTCCTTTGAAGTGCATGTGTGTTTAAAGTCTGTGACTGTGAGTATTTCCTTTATTTGTTAGTTTAATAAAAACTGGAAAATATAAGGGTTAACTTTTAAAAAATGAAACTCGGCTATATTCATCAAATATTTGTTGGTGATTGCAATTTATAAATTGTAAGGAACATTATGGGGGATGTTAATAGTGACAAAGCCCCTCTTTTCTAAAATTCTCTCAAAGAACATCATGGCTGAAATGAAAGAAATTTTTGAGGTTGTTTAGTTCAATCCTCAAACTTTATGGATAGAAAATAGAAGGTCTGAAAGGCTAAGTAAACTTAGGTAATGTATTTTAACTTTTTTGAGCTCAGTTTTTACATGTAAAAAATGGAAATCATAATCTAACTCATAGTCCTATAAGAATTAAGTGTGATAATAAATATAGAGTATTGAGCCAACTGCTGCCCCAGTAAAGTTTCCAATAAATGGTACCTTTTATTATTATTATTATTGACTATGATTATACGAATAGGAAGTGGCAAAACAGGGATGCAAATCCAGGTCTTTCAAGCCTATTGTTTTGTGTAGTTCTCCATGTGAGAAATATATTACTTTCAAATCTGGGCAAGATTTCTTGTGAGATAATACCATATTTAGAAATAGGTGCTAATTTTTCAGATTGCATTTGTTGTCACCAAATCACAACAGAAACAAAAATCATGTTTCAAACAAAAGCAACAACTATTGCCCCCAGACACTTTTGTGTGTGTGTGTGTATTGCTTAAATACAGCATTAAATTAAAAGTTAAAACTTTTAAAAGTTAAGCCTTTCTAATATAGACACATAAATGTCACCCATTTGTTCTGCTAACCAGCCCAAATGCTACAGGACTTGCTCCAGATTGTGATTCCTGTTGAATCTTTTGCACTTTCATTGCTTATCAGTTTATCTTGTAGCTGTTGTAGTAGTGGTCAGTCTGGGCTGGCTTGTCCTGAAGGCCAGGGGCCAATCCTGCTGTCTTCACTCAACTGCATGCCTCCTATCCAGAATGGGGCAGCAGCCAGTGCTGCTGGGAGTCTGGTGAATTAGAAGGCCTGTCTTATCACTTTATGTTAAATATGGATGGGAAAGGCTCTCCTTATCTAACCTACTATGTTTATCTGGTCTGAAATCCAAGCGTTTCTTTCTTATGGATTCCTGAGCGGAATAATATTTAATAGAATTCAGTAGAACTGAAACATGCTGCTGGGTCTTAGAGATGCATCTCTTGTCCTCTATATTGTTATTTTAAAGCAAGATGGTCCAAGAATTCAGGACATTAAGTGGTTTTCTCACTTTCTGAAGACTAGTTCTTTGAAAATAAGCTTTATTTTTAAGTGAAATTAACACCCCTACTTCTTTGCCTTCTGCTCCTCTTTTATGATTTCAGACCTCTAGCTCTATTCACTCATCAGTGTTAACCCTAAAAGCAGTATTGGTCAGTATTCTTTAGAGAAATAGAAAAAAATATGTATGTATATACATATATGGAATTTATGCAGAGAGGGACAGTGAGGCTTGGTTGAATAATGTGTATAATTTACATAATTTATGTATTTTATCTATGTGTATATATCTACATATTTGTATATGTGTGTGTGTATGTATATTAAGATATTTATTGTAAGGAATTGCCTGAAATAATTATGGAGGCTGAGAAGTCCCAACAACTACAGTTGGCAAGCTGGATGCAGGAGAGCCAATGTTGTAGCAGAGTTCAAGGAGGAAAAAAACAATATCTCAGCTCAAGACAGATAAGCAGAAGAAAATTCCTTCTTTCACAGGAGGGTCAGGCTTTTTGTTGTATTCTGGCCATCAACTGATTTGATGAGGCCCACCAAAGTTATGGAGGGCAGCCTTTACTTATAGCGTACCCATTTACACATTACTTTCATCCTAAAACACCCTTACAGAAACACATAGAATAATGTTGGCCCAATCAGCTTGACATAGGAAATTAACCATCATAGTTCTAACACCTGTGTAAATTATACATATTCAACTAAGGCTATTGTCCCTCTCTGCATAAGTTGGGAAAAATAATACCTACTTCATAGTGTTGTTATGTCAGGTAAGTGGCATGTTATGTGCAAAACACTTAGCTTTCTTTCTTTCTTTTTTAACTATATTTTATTGATTATATTGTTACAATAGTTCCAATTTTTTCCCCTTTACACCCCTCCACCCAGCACCCCCCTCCCCCAGAAATCCCCCCCAAGTCCATGCCCATGGTTCGTACATACAAGCTCTCCTGCTTCACCCTTTCATATATTCTTCTTCTTCTTCTTTTAATAAATAAATGATTAATTAATTATTTTAACAATAAAAAATAACAATCCCTCCCTCTCAGATATTAAGACCCTTTATAATCTTATAAAGGACAATGGGCGAAGGTCTCAAGCTTCTCTAGCTGCTTCAAGCTGGACATGGTCACCGTCCTACCTACCCTTGGGTCCAGACATCCCTAATTATAGTGGGGGTGTAGAGGGGAGGGTTGCCTTCCCACATGGGGAAGGATCATGCAGACTCCAGGTCAGTTGGCTGTCCTCGGACAATGGTGTGTGTGCTTGGTTTAACAGGCTGGCATCCTTGTTGTGTTCTGGGGGCAACAGATTTGGCAAAAGGGTTAAAAGACATCATTCAATCCATAACCACTAGATGACAAAAGGCAGGGATTAATTTTCAATGTTCTACATTAGGGAGAAAAAAAAAAAGGGCTTCTTTGGAGGAAGGTGTGCCAGACACATCTCACCTGCCCAAAACCCTTTTGCCCATTATACTTAGTTTGGACTGAGGGGAATATTTTAGGTTTCCCTCCTCTCAGACCTCTGGGTTCTTTCTGTCCAAGCCATTATGGCAGAAAAGAGAAACCAGTTTTAAAGTGAAGCCCACAGACCACCCCATTCTTCACCAACCCAGCCACTTAGTTCAGCCAAACCATTAAGTTTCAGGAGGCAGCGATGCAGACAGGATTAAATGAGGCCTATACGTACAGACAATCACTCAGGTAATGAGATCATAGGCTTATGCCCTTTGAAAACAGAAAACACATGTTAACTTATGTAGTATAACCCACAAATTAGCTTTCTTTCTAAGTTTTAAAAACTCTTTAGATGTTTATTAGACCTTCTCATTATGTTCTCTTTGTCTCTTTTTTCCATTTTTTTATGTCATTGTTGAATTATTAATTTCAATACTTCCTCTAGTTCACTAATTCCTTATTCAACCCTTTCTAAACTGTTGTTCAGTATATTGACATTATAATTTCAGGAAAATATTTTTAATATATACAATCCTTACTCAGGTCTTTTTCAAATCTGCTTTGTCTTCATAGTGTCTTGTTTATCTTGTGTGTGTGAAGATTTCGTTTCTTCCTTTGGTTCCTGTTAAAATTTTTAATGGACTCTCAGTAATGAAGGATTTATTTAACAAGATGCAAAAAATGCAAATCATAGATAAGAAAGGTTAATAAATATAAGAATAGTAAAATATTTAAAAATATAATTTCTGAAGCTTCCATATACAAAGTTAAAAGACAAACCACAGATAGGAAAAACATATTGCAATGCATGTAACAAAAAGTATTGATACCAATGACACGAATAGAACTACTATAGAACAAAGAGAAAGAACTAGTTACATAAAATGATATTAACAGATAATTCATTGACAAGAACACAAATGATTAACAAGAGTAAAAGACTTGTCATGTTGGGGAAAATTAAAAAAATATTAGAGAACCATTTTATAATTTATCAAATTGGTAATTAGTCTGAAAATACTAAGTATGAATAAATGCATGGAAATAGAAACTTTAAAAATTTACTGAAAGAGGTGTATGTTATTACTCCCACCTTAAAAATTAATTTTTCATTATTAATAAATTAGATGTTTGTTTAATAGATTTTAAGATATTTATTACCGCCTAAGAAAACTTTTATATAGGTCTACAAGTTGTCATAACAAAGATCTTGATTATAGCTCTTTGGGAATGAGGAAATATAAAGTAAGCCAGTCAGGGAAAGACTAGTACTGTATAACTTCACTTATATGTGGAATCTAATGAACAAAATAAACTAACAAAATAGAAACAGACTCATAGATAGAGAAGAGATTGACAGCTGTCAGAAGGAAAAAGGGTTGTGGGGCTAGGTGAAAACGGGGAAAGGATTAAGCGCCCCCGCCCCCCCCAAAAAAGACAGAGGAATAAAAATCCAGACTCATAGACACAGACAACAGTACGGTGATTCCAGAGGGAAAGGTGGGTTGGGGAGGTAGCAGAGGGAAAAGGAGGGATAAATGGTGATGGAAGGAGACTTGACTTGCAGTGGCAGACACACAATACAATATACAGATGATGTATTATAGAATTGTACACCTGAAACCTATATAATTTTATTAACCAATGTCACCCCAATAAACTCAATAAAAAAGAAAAACTAAAACAAATGAAACAATCTAAATCTCCACTGTAAAAATGGATTTTTGATATAATAATTCACTTAAATACTGTACATATAGCAGTTAAAAGAAATGAAATAAGTATACTTGTCAATTTGGCCAAACTATAAGAAATAAAGTTGAATGAGAAAAATTATAGTAACATAATCTGTAAAAGTTAAAGATATACATAAATATATTGTTTATAGACACATATTAGGGAGTAAAGTGTAAAGATTGTCAAATATATATGTGACATCAGAACAGTGATTTCCTCTGGAGAAGAGATGGAGGCAATGAAATAGGAGAGATGTGATAGAGTTGTCTTCAAGTAAATCTGTAATTTTTCATAAATTATAAAAGTAATAACAAATGCATTCATATTGGTATTCCTTAATCCTGGATGGATGCATCATTATCTGTGCATTATTTTCTAAAATCCTGTATTAAAAATTATTACAAGTTAATAAAGCTATCAAAATAATAAAAAATTTGGCCTACGTTGTATGGGTGAAGTCAACTGAGGAGATAAATTATTCATTTTTTAATGTTACTTCTTTCTGATTATAAGGAAAGAATATGATATTGTTGGGTATAATTATTTACACTAGTTTCTTATGATTCTTTGTATTTATGTAGCATCAATTATAATGTCTCCTTTTTCATTTCTGACTCTGAATTCTCTCTTTCTTTTCCTGGTTAGTCTAGCTTAAAAGTTTGTTAAATTCATTTATCTTTTCAAAGAAGTAATTATTAGTTTTATTAATCTTTTCTATTGCTTTTCTATTTTATTTATATCTGCTCTAATCTTTATTATGTCCTTCCTGTTGCCTACTTTGGGCATAGTTTATTTGTCTTTTTCTAGTTTCCTGAAGTTTAATGTTAGATTGTTTATTTGAGACCTTTCTCTATGTTAATGTATGTGTTCATAGTTATAAACTTTTCTGTTAGAATTACTTTTTCTGCATCCCATAAGTTTTGGGGTGTTGTGTTGTCATTTTTGCTTGTCTCAAGCTATTTTTGAATATTCCATTTGATTTCTCTTTCAGCCATTGGTAGTTCAGGAGTGTTTTGTTTAATGTGTGAATTTTAAAGCTTTTCTTCTGTTATTGATTTCTAGGTTTTTTAAATTCTAAATATGTCCCCCCGCCCAGCACCATTTCTCTGTCCACATATGTATTTTTCCTCTCCCAATATATGGCTTTGCAATTCATTTAAAATAGTTTTTTGATAAGTGGAAATGTTAATTTTGATGAAGACCAGTATATTATTTTTTCCTTCTAAAGTTTAGCTTTTTGTATTAAAAGAAATATTTCCATACCTTTAGGCCATGAAGATATTCTTCTTTATTTCTTATTAAATGTTTAGAATTTTAGCTTTTGTGTTTAGGCCTTTAATCCCTCTCAAATTTATTTTTGTATAACTGAAATATCTTTAATTCACCTTCAGTTTTTGAAGGGTATTTTACTTGTGATAATTCACATTTACTTTTTCAGATTTTAAAATATATTGTTTCATTTATTTACTGGCTTGCATTGAGATAAAGTTTAAGATAAAAGCTAAGATTCATTATTATTATTTTTCTTACATATGTGTATGTTCCAGCATCTTTGTTGAAAATATGTATCTGTTGTCATTGAATTGTTTTGGTACCTTTGTTAAAAATCAATTGATCCAATATGTGTGGGTATACTTTTCTATATTTTTGAATTCTCTATCCTGTTTACTAATCAATGCAACAATTATTTATCAGTAGTTATTTTTTGCTACTTTTTATCTAGCTGATAACCTTTACCTTTAATTTGTTTATCCAGTTTGTAATTTTTGTCTTTAATTTTTATTCCATTTTTTTAAAGGTAATTGTTAATATGACTATGTTTATGTCTGCTGTCTTGCTATTTGATTTTTCTCACACAAATTTTTGTATTTCCTTTTAGTATATATTATATTTTTGGATTAATTAAATTTTATTCCATATTCCAATTTATCTTCTCTATTTCTTTGGAGATTTATGAGTTGAAAACAATGCTTTGGTGGTGGCTCGCTGGTTTACAATATACATCTGAACCTATCACAGTCTACAATGTATTAATTTTATACCTGTTTATGTGAACTATAAAAATTGTATAATTTATTTCATTTCACCCTAATACTTTGTGTTATTGTTGATATATATTTTCTACTTTTTTGTGAGCCCCACAGTATATAGTTTTTATTTTTGCTTTAAAAATCATTTTTATAAATTAAGAAAAGGGAACAGATCTTTAAAAAATATTTGTCTACATATTTGCCATTTATAGTATTCTTATTTTCTTTCTGCATGTCCAAATTTCTATAGTTTCTCTTCAGCCTGAAACTTTTCCTTTAGCGTTTCTTAATATGCAGGTCTTCTGGCAACAAATACTCTTACCTTTTCCTTATTTGAAATTTCCTTTAATTTGTTTTCTGTTTCTGAAGGATATTTTTCCTGGAGAGTATTAGCACTCATCTTTGTAGATTTTAAATATATTGCTTCACTATTTTCTGGCTTGTATTGTTTCTGGTGTGTAGTCAGTTGTGATTCTTATAATTGTGCCTCTGTATGTAAGATGTCTTTTTTATTTCTGAGTGCTTTTAATATTAATATTTTATTTTTAGTGTAAGTTTCCTGTAGTAGCTACGGTGTGCCTCAATGTTTTTTGCTGTATTTATTCTGCTTGGGCTTAATTTAACTTTTGGATCTGTAGGATATTGTTTTTCATCAACTTTTAAAAAATTTTTATCATTTCTTTAAATAATTTTTTGCTGTATATTTTTCCCCGCAAAGAAATGTATGCTAGATGTCTTCGTATTATCCTTACTAAAGTACATTAATGCTTTTTTCTTTTTTTCCATGTAGATCTCCTTTTATTAAATACCTATTTTCATATTAGCTTTAAAACATAAAGCATACTGACATCAGTTAACATTCCATTTCTAGAGTTTATTTCAAAATACAAAGTTTTCAATTAACTTTAGAAAGACTGCACAAAATGTACATTCATGCTCTTTTTAAGTGTTCGATATTTTCTCTATATTATTACATTTAAATAATTTATAATAATAACCTGTCTTCCATTTCACTGAACTCTTTTCCTACAGTGTCCAATCTTCTGCTAATCCCATCATATAAGGGAACTTTCTACTCTAGTTATTACATTGTAAAATGTTGTCATAGCTATTTTTTAGATGCTGTGTTTTTTCAATTATAGAGTTCTATTTGGTCTTGTTGCAAGTTTTGATCTTTCTTCAAAAAACACATATTCTTATCCATGATATCTTTTTCTGTAAATTCTTTAACATATTTATAAAAGTTGTTTTAAAGCCTTTGAGTTTTTTTCCAAAACAAAAAGAGCTTTATGGGTTTTACTGAGTATATAGTTGTTAAATGTGCATATAGAAACTTTAAGCAATACATAAAAGGACAAGAATAAATGTAAAACCACACAAGATACCACCTCCATCTCCTAGAGGCAACCATTTCAGATAATGTTCTAGGCATTTCTCTATAAGTCCAACTGTACTATGTACTAAGAAGATAGTCCAAAATGCAACATCAGCTAACCTTCAGGGTAATATGTTCACAAGAATTTAACAGTTGATAAAATCTGCTCCTTCCCCTAGATAATCTAGAAGTGTTCTTGATGTTCCCCAAGGGATGAAACAACCACTCAGTATTTGCTGCGGAATGTTCTACTTGCATGTTCTCTCTCTCTGTGTGATATTATTAACATACTATAAAATTTACTCTTTTAAAGTGAACAATTTAGTGGTTTTCATACACTTACAGATTGTACACTTATTACCACTATTTAATTCCAGAACATTTTCATTCCCCCCTAAAGAAATCTTGCATCCATTGGGTTGTCACTTTCTCTATTTGTCCCTCCCCTTGGCCCTTGGCAACCACTAATCTATATTCTGACCCCATGGCTTTGCCTATTTTGGACATTTCACATAAATGGAATCATATGCTATGGTGCCTTTTGTATCTGTCTTCTTTCACTTAGTAAAATGTCTTGAAGCTTCATTGTGTTGTGGCATGTGACAGTACTTCATTCTTTTTTATAGCTGAATATCACAGAGATAAGGACATACCATATTTTATTTATCCATTCATCAGTTGATGGACATCTAGGTTGTTTCCACTTCTTGCGTATTATGAATAATACTTCTGTGAACATTACTGTAAAAGTTTGTATCTGAACATATATTGTCAGTTCTGTTGGTTATATAACTAGAGGCAGAATATATTAGTCATTTGGTAACTCCATGCTTAACTTTTTAAGAAACTACCAAACTCTTCTAAAGCAGCCACACCATTTTATATTTCCAATTGCTACAGGTAAAGATTTTGCTTTCTTCATATCTTCGACAACACTTGTAATTGTCTGTCTTTTTTTATTATAACCATCTTAGTGGGTATGAACTATTATTTTACTGTGGTTTTGATTTGCATTTCCTTAAAGACTAATAATGGTAAGTAAGTTTTCATGTGTTAATTGGTGACTTATATCTTTTCTTTGGAGAGAAAAAAACATTTCTTCAAGTCTTTCACTTACATTTTAATTGGGATATTTTTCTTTTTATTACAGAGTTTTAAAAGTTCTTTAAATATTTTGGATACTAGACTCATCAGCTATATGATCTGCAAATATTTTCTCCCCTTTTTGCCTTGTCTTTCACATTCTTGTTAGTGCCCTTTGAAGCACAAATGTTTTTATGTTTGATGAAATTCAATTTATTATTTTTCTTTTGTTACTTTTGCTTTAGAATTTATTATCTAATACAGCGGTTTTCAACCTGTGGGTTGTGACCCCTTTGGGGGTTGAACGACCCTTTCACAGGGGTCACCTAAGACTATCAAAAAACACATATATAATTACATATTGTTTTTGTGATTAATCACTGTGCTTTAATTATGTTCAATTTGTAACAATGAAAATATATCCTGCATATCAGATATTTGCATTACAATTCATAACAGTAGCAAAATTACAGTTATGAAGTAGCAACGAAAATAATTTTATGGTTGGGGGTCACCACAACATGAGGTACTGTATTAAAGGGTCATGGCATTAGGAAGGTTGAGAACCACTGATCTTATACAAGGTCATGAGATTTACATCTATTTTTTCTTGTATTGTTTTATAGTTGTAGCTTTTACATTGAGGTGTGCAGTGTATTCTGAGTTAATTATTGTATGTGTTATGAGAGAGGGGTCCAACTTTATTTCTCTGTGTATGGATATCCAGTTTCTCCCTGCTTCCTCTCCTGAGTGTCATTCCTTTGTATCTGCTGCCAGAGCCACAGTGCCATTTACTCCAAGGACTAACTTTCTAAAATTCCACACCTGGAGTGATCTCTAGTCACTCAGCATCCACTTTGTGTCTCTAAATTGTGTAGGACTCTGTAAGCTTTTCATTAGTTTCTGTGAAAACACAATGAAGTGTTTCACTTTTCTAAGTCAAAGCCACTAATGAAATATCAGTTGGTCAGCCCAATGCAGTTTATATCTAATCTGCCACCAGTACCAATGTTTCTTTTCATTCCTCGGGCCAGCTTACCAGATGGCGATAGATGTCAAAGTCATATCTTAACCAGTGTTCAGTCTTATTTCCCCAAATTAACAGTGCTTTTCTTCAGAAAAAAAAGAAGTATTAATTCACAAAAAGTGTATATTCATACCTAAGACTCACTAACATGATGATGAATTCTCAGGAGAGACTTGTTTTTTCACTTAGAGTTTAGAGACAAATTTTATTCTCATCTCTTTGTTGATCGATCTTGCTTTCTGTTAGTCCCAAGCTTCTGGTGTAGATGGAATTTTCAACTACAACCACACACTTGTTGATGACCCAAGATCTTATATTCTATTCATTTATAACTTCTAAAAATATAAGCTCTCTGGTTACTGAAATTGGCATCTGATCTCATCTCTTATCTCCAAATATTTACAGATACATGCTCTGGTGTTCTCTCTTTTCTTATAAGACTTTTTCTTTTTCTTTCTTTCCTTCTGAATTTGGGTATGTACTTTAGAAGTTATTTGTTATATTTCATCTATAACTTACAGGTTTTTCCACAGCTGTGAAGGGTTTGGTTATTTCAATCATCACATTATTGGAAGCAGAAGTTACCTTTTTCCTTTGATTCATTATCACCCAAATTTTCCTTCCTTTTTTGTGGTAACTAAAACAAGGTGTTAACTCTGAATAGTGTTGGGGTGGGGGGAAGTGAATTTAACCTGTGTGAATTTCATCTGTGTGAAGCTGTGAATAAGAATCCATAGTGATTCTATCAAGAGAATGTGTTCACTTGGGCTATTCTAGTGTGGAACCTAATGAGAAATGTCCCAGTACACCATCCTGGCTGTGTGTACTTACTTTGCCCATCTGAAGTCTCTGGCCATGGGGATGATGACCCACTGATGACAAGGTCAGATAAAGTATTTGAAGGAGAGAGGAATTTTTTTGGCTTTTGAAGAATCAACAGTCAATATTTCTTATACCCAAAGCAGTGTTCACATTCTCTTCTCTCTCTCTCCCATGGTACCACTTATGGGAGAAATTGTGAGGAGTTTTAACAGTATGGTTTCTGGAGTCAAACTCAGACTGGCTTGACTACAGGATGTCACAAAAAATGTATTCACAATTTTAATGATTATGAAGTCTGTATTTATTAGCATATAGTTCCCTTTCAAAGTTCACAATAAATTACATAAATGTACTTTTATATACTTAGTGCCTGTGTTCAAACTGATGACCATTCTGGTCTAGACATTACTGGCAACATGAAGCAATGGAATCATAAACATTAAGAATAATTTCATTTAGTATTTGGGCACATTCTCTTTGAATGGCTACTCGTAATTCATCAATGGTTTTAGGTTTTTTAGCATAAATGTTATTCTTGAGAAATCCCCAAAGGAAAAGGCCTACT
Organism: Furipterus horrens; assembly: GCF_987537825.1. Classification (NCBI taxonomy): domain Eukaryota; kingdom Metazoa; phylum Chordata; class Mammalia; order Chiroptera; family Furipteridae; genus Furipterus; species Furipterus horrens. The sequence goes on from NW_028327174.1 coordinate 164,079,686, forward strand.
GGTGTGAGGTCTGGTGAACGTGCAGGGTAATCTACAGGACCTTTTCACTTGATCCGTCTGTTTGTCAGTGTCTCATTAAGATAGGCCCTTACATCATGATGGTACTGTGGAAGCACTCCATCTTGTTGGAAATAAAAATTCTCATCATGAAAATCTTTGTGAATATGTGGCATGGTTAATTCCTGCAGTAAATTCAAGGAAGTGGCACCAGTTACCTGTAAGAAAGAAAGGGCCAGTGAATCCATGTGTAGATAAGCCATACCACACCATCAGTCTTGGTGAATTCACATGATGTTTCTCCATATTGTGCAGATTTTCAGTTGCCCAGTAAGTACAATTGTGGTGGTTAATTGTGTCACTTAATGCAAATGTGGCCTATCACTCCAAACTAATCATCTTGGAAACTGCTGATTATCTTCACATTTTGCTAAGTACCACTCACAAAACTCCATTCTCCTACCTGGAGCATCTTCATTAAGAGTGTCTACTAATCTTTGTATGTAACTTTTCCACCAGAAGTGCTCCAGAACACCACAGATACTATCTTTTGGTAATCTCTGCCAAACAGATGTTCTTGAATTAAAAAAAATAATAATTTATTTAGTTATTTGTTTGTTTACTTATTTATTTTTAGAGAGAGGGGAAAGGAGAAAGAGAGGGAGAGAAACATCACTGTGTGGTTGCCTCTCACTTGCACCCCCAAGTGGGGACCTGATGTGCAACCTAGTAATGTGCCCTGACTGGGAATTGAACCAATGACACTTGGTTCTCAAGCCGACGCTCAATCCACTGAGCCACAGCAGCCAGGGCTTGAATTTTGATGATATGTTTCCAACACTTTTTCTTCCATGGCAGTGTTCATCGATGTTCTTGGTTTTCCAGAATGTTGTTTATGGACATTCTGAACAGTTCCATCTGTTTCAAACTTATCTCTAATTCCAAATCAATTTGAAATTGCCTCATAAATTATATTTGCACTTCTACTGCATTTTCATACTTCCAGTAGCACTTCAAAATAAACTTTCTTTGTTCAAAACTTAATCTGGTTTCAGCCATTATTTCTCAATGGTTAAATCTAAAACAACAACAAAAGAAATTCAGCATGTTACCAGCTATTAAAGTGTGGATACACTTTTTTGTGACACCGTGTATTTACTTAAATTCTTCAAATCCTGTTCCCTCCCCCAGCTTTACTGGGGTATAATTGACAGATAAAAATATACAAATTTAAAGTGTACAATGTGATTACATATATATATATGTACATCGTAAAATATTTATCATAATGAGATCAACACATGTATTATCTCACATATTTACCTTTATATTTAAATTTTTGTTTTTAGTGAAAATGCTAAAGATCTGCTCTTTTTGCAGCTTTCAAGTATATGATAGAGTATTACTAAATATAGTCACAATACTATAAATTAAGTCCTCCAAACTTATTCATGTTAAAACTAAGAGTTTGTACTCATTAACCAACATGTTCCCATCCCCCCACCACCCCCAGTTCCTGGCAATGACCATTCTACTCTTTTTTGAGGATTAAGTGAGGTGTGAGATAATGCTTACAAAGTCCTAAGTAAATAGCTTATCATGTAGTAACCTCTAGATTGATGTTAGGTATCATAATTTGTTAATAGTATTGATATCCCAAGTAATTAGTATGTAACAAAACATTTTGAAATACGTGTTAGGTCACAATATCAATACCGACATCCCTGATACAGAGTAATTATAAAGTAGGAGGCCTATGCATTTGGAGCTCTATTGTGGCTCCATGATAGCCAGCTGGGGAACAATTTTCAACATAATTCCTGTTGAGTTTGATTTTTCAGCTGTTTTAGACTTAAGTAGGCATGCTGATTTCAAAACTGCAGTTAGTTTTCTTCTATCACATCAAGTTTTTCTCTACAGCTTATCTTAATGCAACCACTCTAGGCTGGATCAAGCCTGGATTGAGGGAGACACTAGTGCTCTCCTATTGGCTGAGAGCAAACCTCCCTTGAGTGAGGAGAGGTGGGAGACGACTTTGGAGACAAGCAACAGGTTCATACTTGTCTAGGCTATTCAGTTACACATGAGACACTGTGATGAGAGGTTGTGTGCCACTCTATGTAGTGAATCGTATTCTGAAGTGTAGTCCAAGTTCTTGTCTGTATACAAGGAGTTATCAGAATTTATTTTTTTTATTTACATAAATACTTATTTCCTTCCCTTCAGATCATGCCTGATTCTGTTATTTCTCATCGTAAGTGCCTAAACAACCCTGATTCCTTTTGTTATATCTGTGGCAGTTTCACAATTCCCCATCAAAGGATAAACACCAGCGCATTTGTCAGGCAAGCCTATTTTGCATATTTTAAAGTAAAACTTGGTGATCAAGATAAGTCTTGGATCCCTCACAAGGTGTGCAAGCAGTGTGTTGAGAGTTTATGGATGTGGATGAAAGGAACATGTGATAAATTGCCATTTGGTATACTTATGGTTTGGTGAGAGCCCAGAGATCATTCAAGTGACTGTTACTTTTGTATAGTGAAAATGTCAGGGTATAACAAGAAAAATGAACACAAAATAGAGCATCTTAGTCTACCATCAGCTATACGCCCAGTGCCTCATTCAGCTGAACTCCTTGTGCCACTTTTCATTGAACTATCCTCTTTCAAAGAACAGGAGTATGATGAAGATTTTGAAATTGAAGATGACTCAGTTCATAAGAGATTTGATCACCATGAGTTGAATGATTTGGCATGAGATTTGGGACTATCCAAAAAGGCTTCAGAACTGCTAGTATCAAGACTGCATGAGAAAAACTTGTTTGAAGAAGGAGCGAAGGCATCCTGTTTTCAGTCAAGAGAAAGTGCATTTCTGTGGTACTTTCGAAGTGATAGTGGCTTTGTGTATTGCCATAACATACATGGTTTAATGGAGGAATTGGGAATTCCAATATATAACACAACTGAATGGTGACTGTTCATTGATAGTTCAAAGTAGAGCTTGAAGTGCGTCCTTGTCCACAATGGCAATTTATTTGGTGCAGTCCCAATTGCCATTTAGTTTTTTTTTTTTTTTTTTTTGTGAAGAATATGAAGACATAAAGAGAGTTATTGATCTGTTGCAATATTGCAAGCACAATTGGATCATCTGTGTTGACCTTAAAATGGTCTGCATCCTTCTTGGTCAGCAATGTGGATACACCAAGTATCCCTGTTTTCTGTGTATGTGAGACAGCAGAGCTCATGAGAAGCACTGGGTGGAGTTGAATTGGCCTCCAAGATCTGACCTCAAACCTGGTGACCTGAACATTCTACATGAGCCACTCGTTGACAGAAAGAACACTATAATCCCACCTCTGCACATAAAACTGGGTCTCATGAAGCAATTCGTTAAAGCTCTGCCAACTGAAGGAGACTGTTTCAAGTATCTCATTTTGGCATTTCCTAGCCTGTCGTTTGAAAAGATAAAATGCCTTAGTATGTATGTTTGGTAGCAGAACTTTACTACTTGAACACAATTTGACTTACAGTAACAATATATAGGCTTTATATGAATAAAATGACTCTAAATAAACAGTATATTCAGGTAATTTTTTTCTTTATTTTCCTTTGTATGTACATTTTTAAAGATTTTTGGGACAAAGGGAGGGTATCCTGTACCTTAAAAAGTTGATGTGGTAGAAAAAAACTGGGGTCATTTTTGGATTCAGATGCCAAAATTAGTCAAAAACAAGTGTCAGATCTAATGCAACGAGAATTGTGTTCCCCAGTGATCACAGGTCAGACTTTCATGTGTGGTAAGCCATACATTTGTTTCTCACTTGAATATTATTTATGCTGTATCTGGATTGTGGGTAGATATCTTTAAAAAGACTGTGGCCCACTATTTATACACAAGTCACTATGGAACAAATTGCATTGTGTTGTAATAAAAGAACCCTCTCAACCATAACTGAAGAGTTGTTTCCCCAACACTGAAAGAGCAACTAAACAATGCAAGCTGGAAAAGCTGCTTGGTGTTGTGTGAGCAGTTCACATTGCTTTGCTTTTTTTATTGTACTGTTTTACCATGGGCGATCAGTGTGGGGCCTTCACTTACCACTTACAAAAATATAGCTGTTGGCAGTTTAAGCTCAATTTCATTCTCAAGCTGTCATAAATGATCACATGGGAAGATAATGCTTGATGGGAATTTTGTTTTCTTTCCATTAAAAATTTTTTTTTTTCTTGGAGGCAACTTGTTAAGAGAGGAGAGCAGATAAGATTGAGATCTATGGTATACTGCAATGCTTGGAAAATATGCATACATCCTCAAAAATTCTATTCATAACAACAAGTTAGAGGCAATGCCCAAATCGACAAAATGAATGAAAGCATTTGCAATCATTCCCACTTGTTATTTATTATTATTGCCATAGACTCTAGACTTGAAGAAATAACATATCAAAATTCTGTTCGATATATTATCCTGCAGCAGATCTATGGTTTTGTTGGCCCATTTTATAATAAAGACTGTCTTCATTCATTCTTGCCATAGATGTATAACCTGAATTAAATGAAGTCTTAAACCTAAATTTTAGTTTACAGAACACACAGTTTAAAAGAGGAAGCGACCAGATATAGGAAGTGGGACATTCTAAAGGACAATTGGCCTGATCTCTTCAATATCATTGTCATGAGAAAAATGAGGGGATGGGAAAAAGAGGGACTTTTCTATCTTAAAGGAGGCTTAAGAGATGTAAGAACCAAATGAAAAGCAAAATGTGGTACTTGTTTTGGTTCTGGTTTAATGAAATCAACATTTTTGAGAAGTTGTAAAATTCAGTACAAACTGGGTATTAGTTTTTATTAAGGATTCTTGTGAATTTCGGTAGATGTGATAATGGATTTCGTATTATATAGGAGAATGCCCTTATTATTTTTTTAGGACTGCATACTGAAGGAATGTCATCATGTTTATTATTTACTTTATACTACTTCAGCAAAACCATACATGAAGCAAATAATACAAAGTGTTAAGAAATGGTTTGGTGCAGGCATTGAGCATATAGGATTTGTTATACTATGCTCTATTTTTCTGTAAATTTAAATTTTTTCTCAATAAAAGTAGCAAAAAGACCATTTATGGTACAATTTCTCTTAAAAACAGAGTTCTAGTTATATAATACAGGTATACAGCTGTTCGTATGGAAAATAATGCAGTAATTAATAAAAATGGTACAAGAATAAACTTTGTTTCATGTGCTCACAACCATAAACCTACTTTTATCCCACGCTGTGTTTTCTGAAGAGCATTTATAATGCATAAAATGAAAAGTTACAGAAGTAGACTAAACAAAAGTAACAGAATGAAAAAAATATCCTTAAAGTGGAACCCCCAGAGTCATTGTTAAATATTTAGAAGTATTGAATATTGACTTTTTAAGGGAAATCATGTCTTTTATAGAAATGGGGACTAGGAATATTACTATGATACACTCTTTGTAAGAAAAAGAATCATAGAAAATAGTTTCAGAACAAGCCTGGTGCTTTAGTAGAGGGAGTTAACCTAATGTAATGGGAAGAACACACGCTTTGCCTCCACGTGGCACTGACTGTTATTTACTCTCATTGTGGACTTGAACAACTTTTGTGGATTGAGTCTCCGATGTCTCCTCTGTAAAATGGGAAGAATAAAATATATCTTCCAGGGGATGTTTTTAGTATTAAATGAAGTAATTTGCTTAAGGAGCTTATCACAGAGATGTGTGAAATAAAACTCATCTGTCTGTGTTACTGTGATTAGAGGTTCATTAAAGGCAAGTAGAAGAGTGATCAGGAACTCAGAAGAGATGACATTTGAGTTGAAAAATGGAGAGGATTTCAAGACATGAAGAGGAGAGTGGAGGGGGAGGATTCTGTGCATTGAAAAGATGGAACTAGAAACAGCAAGTGGTTCAGTTTGATTTCAGTATAGGCTTCCTGGAGTGGATTAATGGAAAACTAGATTGGGGCCTAATGATTATTATAGCTTTTAATTGGTAGTCCGGGAAACATGAGCTTTATTTTAGATGCTGTGTTAAGAAGTCCTGAAGCCCTGATTGGTGTGGCTCAGTAGGCCAGAGCGTCATCTTGTACACTGAAAGGTCACAAGTTCGAATCTGGTCTGGGCACATACCTAGGTTGTGGGTTTGATCCCTGGTTTGGGCATGTACAAGATGCAACCAATTGATGTTTCTCTCTCACATTATGTTTCTCTCTCTCTCTCTCAAAAAGAAGCATTGAATGGTTCTGACAACACAGTCAGAGCTGTGCCTTGGGAATATTATTTTGGCAATCAGGTTCATGTTGCCATGTTCCCTGGAGAGCCTGAAGTCAAGGATGCTGTTGCAGAGTCCTACAACAATGCCTGATGACAGTCTTTATTATAAAATGGGTTGACAAAACCACAGATCTGGTGCAGGATAAATGTTGAACAAAATTTTGATATGTTATTTCTTCAAGAATCTACGGCAATGATTAATAGGTAACAAGTGGAAATGATTGCAAATGCTTTAATTCAATTTGAGCACTGCCTCTAATTTTTTGTTGTAAATAGAATTTTTGAGAATATATGTGTATTTTTCAAGCATTGCAGTATACCATAGATCTCAATGGAAACAAAGAGTAAAAAAATGCAACTGCATTTGCCAGTCTTCTTTGAAGTAAGGGATGGCATTTTCTAATCTTTCCAAGGTAATATAAGCTGAAGTTGTAGGGTGGGTCTTCTGAGAATACTCTTTAGAAGTGTGAGACAGTCTTAGGTGATTGAATTGCCTAAGACCCTAAGAACTAAGTATGGAAAGGTAGCAGTTTCTTGGGTTCCTATGATTTTGTGGAACTACCAGCCCCATTTTTATGTGGGAAAGAATAACTTTTTTTCAAGATGCTGTACGTGTGGGTAAAGCTTTGTGTTATGTGAAGCTGAATTCTACCTGCAACTGATCTAAGCACCAAGTAGGAAGTTTGACAAGGGTGAGAAGCAAATGAGAAGTAGGAAGCTGGACTGTGGCAGGGGCAGCATCAATAGAAGTGGAAAAAAATGGTAACCAGGAGACACTTTGGAGATAGACATCATAAGAAATGGCTAATAGGACGTGTGCCTGGAGGGAAAGGAAAAATCCAGTATGACTCTAAAGTTTAAGCTTGGGTGATCAGGAAAACAGTAACATTATTGACAGACCAGAGATAGCTGTAACAAGAAATAGCCCAAGTGACATGTAAATGAAGACAAATTAAATTTTAGATGAGTGACTTTGATTCAGGAAAGCAAAGTCTAAACGATGCAAGAGCTGAATCAGTAGTCTGGACTCTAGCAGAAAGAAAGGATTGTGGGATGGTAAGGGGCCTCCTACCAGATTACAGTGTAGGAGATACAACTTGGTAGGAGAACCCTTTTTATTTATTCTTCCAAATATGAAGATGGGTCATACTTATTGGTCATGATTTTAAAACATGAGTTTAAACTACATTTTGAAAATACATAATCATTTCCTCTGGGGAAAAATACCTTGCTTAGCCAAGGCATAGCTCTGCTTTGAGTGTAGAATGTGAGCTAGGTGACCTCTGGATATGCTTTATAGTTCTATGATTCTGTAATTATCACAGGCTTCAAATCACTTTCTAGGGAACAGCAAATAATTCTCACTAATAAAACACAATTTGGAAGTTGGAACTGAAATTACACACTTTCAATAAAGTGTTGTAATAAAGTTAGCGATTGGAGACTCCCCTTAGGAATAAAGTGCTAAATGTATTGGTTGGCCACTCGTGCAAGACAAAGCTAAAGTCTACACTGATTCATCACGTGGAAGATGTGGATGCTTTATATAAATTTTAAATATAAGCCTGACAGCAAATGAAAGAACTAAAAGGACATTGTTATTTAACCATGGAATCTGCAGATAATATCAATAGCTGCTCTAAAGTCTACATTCTGTATCAACCTTCCTGAAAAACTGCTGCCTGATTCTAATTCCTGCATTTTATTTCCTTTCTGAAATCTTTTAAATGGTACTATAGATGGACATTCATCTCAGGGTTATTTATAATTTTGCCAACAAGAAGGGGTCTATGTTATTAGAAAAAGGTAGCAAGAGAGAGAGAGCTTTATACTAATAAGAGCTTATTCTAAGTTCCCACAGATTCAAAAGAGCAATTATTTGGGCAATTTTGTTTTTCAGAAACTTCAGCATATGACTGAGAACAGTTTTCAATATAAGTTATTTATAGTACAATTATTGTTTTCTTAAAAATTGCATTTCCCACCAGAGCATAGTGCTTGTGATCTGAAATGTAGGCTCATACAAGTCGTAAAGTGCAGTGATTCTCAAACTGTCATAAGGTAATATGTGTTCCTCCAAAAATAATTCCATGGTCAGATAAATGTGGGACATTAAAAAATAAAGCAAAAACAAAATCACTAAGTTTCTTGCAGTTCTTTTCATAGCTTTATAGAGCCCTCTGACTCACCAAGAAAGGACTAGATGAGGCAGAATTTCCAACAACACTACATCTTGGAATTATTTTTATGAGGTTATTAGGGATAGAGTTTTACTAACATTTTCTCTTTAAGCAAACACTAACCCCCCACCTTCCCCCATTTTGGGAACTGCTTCTCTTTAACCTTCCTCCCATTTCAAATGGTTACATTGGCGGCTCATCCATTTGCACAGCATGAACCTAAACTTCTTGTTACAGTGCGTTAGGCTATCTATGAGCTCCTGATTCAGTTGGCCTAATTGAATTTCTTTTTTTGAAATTTGACATTGAGATCAGGAGTCAGTCTCTCTCTCTCTCTCTCCTTTTCTGAGGCTAGACGTATAACATGTAAGTTATAAGTAAGCATATTTTTAATCTGCGTGGATCAAAGAAGCAAAGGAAGCTTGTCTGGAGACACAAAAGAGCACATACACACACACATGCACAGAGTGAGCTCTAAAATCACTCTTTGCACTATTTTCAGCTAAATCCCTCCCTATGTGGTGGATTACTTTTCTCTTAAGATTGAAGCATTTTCTGTTTCCTCCAAAATGGGTATAATGACATACAGTCACAAAGTTAAAGACAGAATAAGACCTAGGAAACAGGGCACTTCACAATCAGCTCAATGTCTTTTCAACTACAAGGCTTGTACAAGACTTGAATAATACTTTACAAGTATTAGCTAGTAGCTAATTCTTTTTTAATGTCAGGAAATGAAATCATTAATTTATCCATCACGATAATACATAAACATTATTCCTGTTTGCTTGTCTCTATGCATTGTATTTAGTTAAAATTTAGTAGAGAAAATTACAAAATAAAAGTAACAGACGTATGTATTTACTACTTAAAATGAGTAAATGTTACTGCTCATAATAGTTGCTTAAAGTCTGCTAATTTTAAGAAATAGAAAAATAGATATATTTTTCTGTGCCTTCTACTGCTGATCTAGTAACTTCAAACTCTCCACAAACCAATCTCTACTATGAGTTAAGTGTGTATCCAAACCATATTATGCTTTGATGGTATAGGAATCTCTAATATATATGTGTTTTAACAAAATGCAACTGTCTTTTTACACTTGACGTTATGCTTGCGTTTATATTTATGCTTTTCTGTTCTATTTTTATTGAGCAAGATACAGCATTATTTTATAAACATTCTTTACTTGAGAGAAATTTTGCCATATTGTTTCTTGCTTTTAGTATTTATTGTTATACTATAATGGTAAGCTCCCACTGAGCTGGCATATGATAGTTTGCTTTACTATTCTCGTATGGTTTAAGTAATTACCCAATACATATATTTTTGACCATTATAAATAAGTAAGGAAAGAAGTAAATGTATGATACAATTTAGGATATTTGTATCTGAAATTAAGAGAAAACCTCATTAACCATGGCTTAATCCATAATTATACTTACTGTTTACATAATAGGCCAACAGGCTGCTTGGGGATCTGTGTCAGGCTTTCTGTGATTCTTAAGGGATTTTCCTTGTGATTACAAGATGACTGCAGCTGTTTCAGACATCACATCATCACAGGGGAACCTCCAAACCAGATGGAATAGAGTGGGAGAAAAAGGGATTTCTCTTCATGTTTCTCTTTTATCAGAGAGAAATCCTTCCTAGGAGCTCCTAGCAGACTTCACTTTAGGTTATAATGTCCATAATCACATGATATGTCCAAATAAGATTCAGCTTTAGGAAAAACAACAGGATTGTTAGACTGACTTTGACAACCGTTATTCTATTCTATGGCTGGCCCCATCACCCCCAAATTACAATGCATTTCAGCTATTAAAGAAGAAGTGAAAATGGTAGTATGTTAATCAGATTCCTTCAGAGAAACAGAATGAATAGAGGATTATCTATTTCTCTATCTCATCTATCTATCTTTTTCTTCCTCCTTCCCTTTCTTTCTCCTCCTCCTCCTCCTAATTTATGATTTATTATGAAGAATGGGCTCACATGATTATGGAGGTGGGCAGATCCCAAGAGCTACAGGGTGATCAGCAAGCTGGAGACCTAGCAGAATTGATGGTTTAGTGCTGAGGCCTAAAGCCTGAGAACAAGGAGAACCGATGGTATTGCACCAGTCTGAAGACCAAAAGGGTTGAGATACAGACTCAGAAAGAACTAATTTTTCTGTTCAAGTCCAAATTCAGTAAAAACAAAACAAAACAAAACAAACAAACAAACAAAAACTAGTGGTTTGGTCTGAACACATAGGAGAATCCCCTTTTACTTGGGAGAGAATCAATCTTTTTTTCGTTTCGGCATTCTGATTGAGTGAGGCCCACAAGCGTTGTGGAGGGCAACCTGCTCACTCAGTCTAAATGTTAATCTAATCCAAAAACATTTGTAGAATCACCAGAAAATTAATGTTAGATCAAATATCTTGGCACCCCATAGTCCAGTCAAGTTGCTACATAAAATTGACTATCACAGGTGGCTAGGTAGGTCATGCTTATAGGTTCTTTGGTTATTCCATTTCCTATACTGTACTTTACAGTCACATGGCTGTTCTGTAACTACCTATTTGTACTTCTTAGTCCCCTCACCTCTTCATTCATTCCCCCACAACTACCTCCCATCTGGCAACTGTCAAAATATTCTCCATATCAATGAGTCTGTCTCTGTTCTTGTTTGCTTTGTTTTTTAGACTCAAATGTTAATAGATATGTATTTATTGCCATTTTATTGTTCATAGTTTTGATCTTCTTCTTTTCTTAAGTAGGTCTCTTTAACATTTTGTATAATAATGGTTTGATGATGATGAGCTCCTTTCCTTTTTTTTTTTTTTTTGTCTGGGAAGCTCTTTATCTGTCCTTCGATTCTATGAGATACCTTTGCTGGGTAGAGCAGTCTTGGCTGTACATCACTGCTTTTCATGACTTTGAATATTTTTTTGTGAATCCCTTCTAGCCTGCGGAGTTTGTTTTTAGAAATCAGCTGACAGTGTTATGGAAACTCCCTTGTAGGTAACAAACTTCTTTTCTCTTGCTGCTTTTAAGATTCTCTCTTTATCTTTAACCTTTGGCATTTTACTTATGATGTATCTTGAAATGCGCCTGTTTGCATCCATCTTGTTTGGGACTCTCTGTGTTTCTTGGATGTGCATTTTCTATTTCCTTCACCAAATTAGAGAAGTTTTCTATTTTTTCAAATGGATTTCCAATTTGTTGCTCTTCATCTTCTCATTCAGGCACCCCTATGATGTGAATGTTGAAATGCTTGAAGTTGTTCCAGAGGCTGCTTACACTATCCTCATTTTTTTGGATTCTTTTTTTTTTCTTGTTGTTTTGATGGGCTGTTTTTTGCTTCTTTATGTTCCAAATTATTGATTTGATTCTCAGCTTTATTCACTCTACTGTTGTTTCCCTGTGAATTGTTCTTTATTTCAATTAGTGTATCTTAATTTCTTACTTGATCATTTTTATGCTGTTGAGGTCCTCACTAAGTTCCTTGAGCATCCCTATAACCATTGTTTTGAACTCTGCCTCTGATAGATTGCTTACTTCCATTTTGTTTAGTTCTTTTGTTCTGGAATTTTGATCTATTCTTTCTCATGATATATTCCTTTGTCTCCTCATTTTGGCAGACTCCTTGTGTTTGTTTCTATGTATACGTAGAGCTGCTATGGCTTCCTGTCTTGGTAGCATGGTCTAGTGTAGTAGGTGTCCTGTAGGGTTCAGTGGCACAACCTCCCCTATGACTCAAGGTGGCTACTTGAGGTGCACTTCTCCTGTGAGCTGAGTATGCCCTCCTCTTGTAGTTGAGCCTTGGTTGCTATTGGCAGGTCAATGGGAGGGATTTACCCAGACCAGTCAGATGCAAGGACTGACTGTGACCATTGACCACCAGTCTCTGCCCTCCAAGGATCAGTTGTGTGGGGGCAGGGTGGTGTTGCTCTGATGTGGTCTGTAGTTGTTCACAGAGTTTGCAGGCTCTGGGGTTTCTCAGGTGGTGCAGATCAAGGTCAGCCCCTATCTGTGTTTTGCCTATGGCCACCCTGCCTGGGCTATAAAACAATCTGAGATGACTGCTACTCATTCTGGGCTTGGAGGTTCCCAGAAAAGTCAAGCAAGCTGTGAATCTAGGCTGATTGCTGCTAGCACTGGTCCTGGAGTCACTTAGCAAGAGGTATAGGGGATATGGACTCACTGAGGCTGGATGTTGCTTGTTTGAGAGCAACTTGGGTGGGCCATAAGTTGGGTGGGATAGAGTCTCAGGCAATCTCCAGGGTGGAGCAAATGGTGTTAGCTAGGTTGATGGAGTCTCAGGTATGGTACCAGCCTACCAGCTCTGTAGCTTTGTTGAGGGAAGGTTCAGAAAAGGGACAGTGGCCTCTGCCCACCTTTATGTCTGGAGGAAAGCTGTTCCCCAGCTCTTATCTTGATGCCAGATACTTCAGTCTTACCCTGTATGCCACTAGCATCTTTCAAGTTGCTACCTAACTGCTGGAGCTCAGAGGGAGTGAGTGTGAGTAAGTTCATGTGTAGGTTCTTTAAGAGGAACTGCTTGGTATTCCAGGAGTTTCTTCCACCAACTCAATCCCTACTGGTTTTTGTAGCCAGAACTTATGGGGAATTATCTTGCTGACACTGGATCTCTTGGCTGGGGCTCCTCGCTCCTGAGATATCCCTTCTGAATTTTTATCCATCATATGTGGATGTGGGATCAGCCCATTCTGTGTTTCTGCCCCTCTTACCAATCTGGATGGATGTGCTTTCTTTAATTCCATAGTTGTTGGACTTCAACTTGATTTCTGATGGTTTTGAGTAATGGTTGGCCAATATTTTAGTTGTAATCTTGAGGTTTTTGTGCAGGGAGGTGAACCATGTTTATCTATGCTGCCATCTTGACAAGAAGTCCCCTGCATTTCCTTTTTTATGCATCTCTCTAATGAAATCTTAGCTGTACTCAAACATTTTATGGGTTCCTTATATTATATATAAGTATATGGTATATAGAAGTATATATTTATCTCTATTCTCTTCCTATTCCTTTTCCTATTTATGTCATTTCTACCAATCTGTTGCTTTTTTATTTAAATGTTATTTTTATATAGATGCTTTAATTTTCTTACTCTTATCCATTTTGATCTTTTATAATTTATCCTTTCATTTTAACCCTCTTAGTTGTGATAAATATCTTTCCCTCTTTCTTGATTCTTGTGATTTAATTTTAATCTGTTTAGAATTTGTTACTGAGTAAAGCACATTTTATAATACCACTTATTACAGAAAGAGTCCCATTGCTTTTGTATGCTTATTTTGTGATTTATAAATGTTATGAACTGAATTGTATGCCCACCCCAATTAATATATTGAAATCCTAACCCCTCATATGACTGTATTTGAAGATAGGGCCATTAGGAAGGTAAAGTTAAATGAGGTAATCAGGGTGGAGACCTAATCTAATAGGACTGGTATCCTTATGAGAATATGAAAAAACACAATAGATCTTTCTTTCCCTGTGCTCACAGAGAAGAAGCCATGTGAGGATACAGAGAAACCAACCCTGCTGGCACCTTGATCTTGGATTTCTAGCCTCCATAATTATGAGAAGATAAATGTCTATTGTTTAAGTTACCCAGTCTGTGGTATTTTGTTATGGCATTCCAAGCAGACTAAGACAATAGCATTTTGAAATTTATTGGGATCTTTCTTGAGATCTATTGTTGCTTTCATTAATATATTCAATTAGTAGAAATTCCAATTTTATATAAATGTATATAAATATATAGTGCCATCACAACATATTTTGGTTATTATTTCTGTTTTATATTATGTTTTAAATATAGTATGTCCTTTTTCACATATTTTGTGCAGAATATAAAATTATACTTTAAAATATGGTATATCAACCCTTCTGAGTTTCTCTGTGATATTTAGCACGAAGCTTTACGGAATAGCTTTTAAAAGCCAATGTTTCCTGGTTCATATAAAATGTAAGCATGTCTTCTTTGTGCTCAGAGCTAGAAAATGTGAGCAAGGGCTGATGGGGCAGGGAGTAGAATTTCCTAGGGTCATCTGAGACAAATTTCATGAAGCTAAGATGGAGGAGTTGGAATGTGTAGTTGTTATTATTCTTAGTAAAGTCAAGAACTGAATGCAGATACTTAGCATTTTGATTCTACAAAACATCTAAATATTTCTTACTGGGATTTCCACCTGTAAGTGCATTATTTGGGTAAAATACTTTTTGCAACTTAAAAAAAAATACAAATGACTTTTGTTAGCATTTACCTGAAGTCCCATTAATGTGGGGTTACCTGTGAGGGAAAAAGTGATCTAGATGTTTTGCTCAATGAGGCTGGAAAAATAATATGTAATGAATGAGAATGTCATGTCATGAAGATTGTGTCTCAGTTGTCTACAGGGTCAACTCTTTTGTCTGAATTGATGGAATAGTTCAGCCCAACTGCAGACTGATTTTATTTTTTTCTTAAGTAGTTTTGGTTGAATAATCAATTGATTTGTTGGCATTACATAGGGCCCCAAATTGACAATTTCCTGCTCTTAAAAATTTGAGCTGTGGCTGTTCATTACCATTTAGGAATAAAGAGTTTCCAAGAAAGAATAGAAATGATTCAACTTTATGAATTTTATTTAATCAGCAACCATGATAATGAAAAGAAAAATGCTTAGGCACAATTGAAAGATTTGCTTGAACTCTTGAATACTTCTTAGTGGCCCCTCAGCACTGTGGAGGGTCCAGAGGTTTAGTGGTTGCTTGTGAGTCTTGGGCATGCATTGAACATGTTCTGCTGAGAACATTCCTGGGAAGAGATCATTGTTTCAGCTTTAAAACCAAGCTCACCGCTCTTTTATCTTCCTTTTTTCCCACATGGAAGACTGCTGGATACTACTGTCTGCCCAAACAAGGTGCAGCAAATTCCATTCTCAAATCTGATTTCCAGGTCGTCTTACCTCCAGGTCCATAAAGCCGGCTTTGTGAGGGTTGAGTAAGCACACCTTAATTTTTTTGGACTCCAGGGTAGCTCTGCCTTGAAAGACAACAGGTCCAAGTATAGAAAATTAATAGGACTCAATAGAATGTTTCTTGCTGGTCAGAACTTAACTAAATTTAGTACTGATCCCTTGAGGAAGAAGAAAACAACACCTTCATTCAACACCCAATTATTTAAAAAAAAAAAAAAAAAGCCAGTTCTAAAAACATAGCAGGAAATTAAACCAGCCACTTTGACATTAGTTAAGTCTCATAAGCATTTTAAAAAGATCAAATGCTGGAACATTTAAAAAGCACAGCTTGATAACAGTCAATTAAGGTAGCCTCGGTGTGGCCAAGGAGATTTTAGTAATTTGTGTGTGTACGGCATGGGTGGAAGTTATAAAAGGCATTGCCAAAAGAATCAAGAAAAATATAATAAAAATCATAAAGCAGGATATGGCTATTTGGCAAAGCCCTCTTTTTTTCTTTTCCTTTTTACGTAATAACTGAAGCATAGAATCCTGGGGAAACAAAAAGACTGGCAAATTAAATTAATAGTTGAGAAAACTTGGGTATAAATCAAATTTAATTTCAAATCCTTAGCAACTTAGTCTTGAGTTGAAATAGCTATTATTTAGTGATACTAATGTTTAGGGCTAAAGGGATCGGTTTATAGTAGAATAATCTAGGACACTGCTTCTCAAAGTGTGCTTCATGGGCTACTTCTATTTTATAAACTATTAATCTTAAGTAAGATAAGCTAGAAATTGAGAGTAGTTAGGAGCTTATAGCAATATGACCAAGTAATTTCCTAAAAAAATGGGCTTGAATTTATGTCTTCACTTATTAAAAGTATTAGTCTTAGCAATTATTTTTGTTTTGTATTTTATGAAATTCTAGGTCTATGGCTTATTGAAATAAAAAAAATAGCCCTCCCCCACAAATGAACTAATCAAGACATTTAAGAAAAGTTTTAAAAATTGTTTTTCTGTCCCAGTTGTCCCAGTTTTCCCCTGTTGCTCTCCCCTGCCCCACCCCGCAACTCCCACAGTCAATCTCTGCCCTGTTCTCTGTGTCTGTGGGTCATTTACACTTATTCCTTGACTAGACTCTTCCTCTTCATTCCCCACTTCTCCCCTGTCCCTCTCTCCTCTGGTTGCTGTCAGTTTGTTCCTTGTTTCCATGCCTCTGGTTCTATTTTGCTCATTTATTTGTGTTGTTCATTAGGTTTCTCTCATAGGTGAGATCATATGGTATTTGTCTTTTGCCGCCTGGCTTATTTCACTTAGCGTAATACTCTCCACTTCCGCCCAAGCTGTCACAAAGGGTAGGAGTTCTTTCTTTCTTTTTTCTTTTCTTTCTTTCTTTTTCTTTCTTTTCTTTTCTTTCTTTCTTTTTCTTTCTTTCTTTCTTTCTTTCTTTCTTTCTTTCTTTCTTTCTTTCTCTTTTCTTTCTTTCTTTCTTTCTTCCTTTCTTTCTTTCTTTCTCCTTTCTTTCTTTCTTTCTTTCTTTCTTTCTTTCTTTCTTTCTTTCTTTCTTTCTTTCTTTCTTTCTTTCTTTCTTTCTTTCTTTCTTTTCCTTCCTTCCTTCCTTCCTTCCTTCCTTCCTTCCTTCTTCCTCTTTCTTTCTTTCTTTCTTTCTTTCTTTCTTTCTTTCTTTCTTTCTTTCTTTCTTTCTTTCCTTCTTTCTTTCCTTCTTTTCTTCTTTCCTTCTTCTGCATGCCATTCCATTGTGTAAATGTACCACAGTTTTTGATCCACTCATTTACTGATGGGCACTCAGGCTGTTACCAGCATTTGGCTATTGTAAATAACACTGCTACATACATAGGTTTTTTTGAATTGTTGTTTCAGGATTCTTCGGGTATAATCCTAGCAGTGGAATCGCTGGATCAAAAGGCAGTTTCATTTTTAGTTTTTTGAGGAAATTCCATACTGGTTTCCACAGTGGCTGCACTAGTCTGCATTTCCATGAACAGTGCACTAGGGTTCCCTTTTCTCCACATCTTAGCCAGCACTTGTTACTTGTTGATTTGTTAATGATTGCCATTCTGACTGGTACAAGATGGTTTCTCATTGTGATTTTAACTTGCATCTCTCTGATGACTAGTGGTGTTGAGCATCCATTCATATGTCTATGGGCCTTCTGTTTGTCCTTCTTGGAGAAGTGTCTGTTTAGGTCCTTTGCCTATTTTTTAATTGGATTGTTTGTCTTCGTGGTGTGAGTCATATGAGTTCTTTATATATTTTGGAGATCAAACCCTTATTTGAGGTATCATTGGCAAATAAGCTTTCCCATACAACTGGTTCCCTTTTCATTTTTATGATGTTTTCTTTAGCCATGTAGAAGCTTTTTAATTTGATGTAGTCCCATTTGTTTATTCTTTCCTTTATTTCTCTTGCCCTAGAAGATATATTGGTGAAAATATTGCCATGTGGGATGTCTGACATTTTACTGCCTATGTTTTCCTCTGTGACTTTTATGGTGTCACAGCATATGTTTAAGTCATTTATCAATTTTGCATTTATTCTGGTGGATGGTGTAAACTGGTGTTCTATTTTCATTTTTTTGCATGTATCATTCCCATCCTCCCAACACCATTTATTAAAGAGGCAATTTTTACTCCATTTTATGCTGCTGCCCCCTTTGTCAAATATTAACTGACCATAAAGTCATGGGTTTATTTCTGGGCTCTCTATTCTGTTCCATTGACCTGTGTGTCTGTTCTTATGCCAGTACCAGTCTGTCTTGATTACAGTGGCCTTGTAGTACAGTTTGATATCAGGTATTGTGATTCCTCCAACTTTGTTCTTTTTTTCTTGAGCTTGTTAAGGCTATTTGGGGTCATTTTTGGTTCCATATACATTTCTGAAGCATTTGTTCTAAATCTGTGGAATATGTCAAAGGTATTTTAATAGGGATTGCATTGACTCTATAGATTGCTTTGGGTAGTATGGACATTTTAATGATGTTAATTCTTCCGATCTATGAACACAGTATATGCTTCCATTTATTTTTATCTTCTTTAATTTCTTTCTTCAGTGTTCTGTAGTTTTTTGAGTACAGGTCTTTGACCTCCTTAGTTAAGTTTATTCCTAGGTCTTTTTTTTGTTTTTTTTTTCTTGTTGCTTTAGTAAATGGGATTGATTTTTTCCTAGTTTCTGTTTCTGATATTTCATTGTTGGTGTACAAAAATGCCTTTGATTTCTGAATATTGACTTTGTAACACTCTATTTTGCAAAATTCACTTATTAGGTCAAGTAGATTTTTGGTGGAGCCTATAGAGTTTTCTTTGTACATTGTCATGTCATCTGCAAATAATGACAGTTTTACTTCCTCTTTTCCAATATGGATGCTTTTTATTTCTTTTTCTTGTCTGATCATTGTGGCTAGAACTTCCAATACTATGCTGAATAAAAGAGTTGAAAACAGACACACTTGTCTTATTCCTGATCTTAGGGGAAAACTTTAGTTTCTGCTTGTTGAGTATGATATTGGCTGCAGGTTTCTCCTATATAGCCTTTATTATGTTGAGTATGCTTCCTTTATCCCCACTTTGCTGAGTGTATTTATCATAAGAGGGTGTTGTACTTTATCAAATGCTTTTTCAGCATCTATTGATATGATTATGTCATTTTTATATTTCATTTTGTTTATGTGGTGTATTACATTTATTGATCTGTGAATACTATACCATTCTTGCATCTCTGCAATGCATCTCACAGTGCATGATCTTTATAATATATTGCTGGATCCAGTTTGCCAATATTCTGTGAGGATTTTAACATCTATGCTCATCAGCAACATTTCTTTTTTTCTTGTTGTGTTTTTACCTAGTTTTGGAATTAGGATATACTGGCCTCATAGAAAGAGTTTTGTCATATATAAGAGTTTTCTTCTATTCCCACTTTGCTGAGTGTTTTTATCATAGATGGGTGCTGTACTTTTTCAGCATCTATTAGTACAATCATGTGATTTTTGTCTTTCATTTTGTTTCTATGGTATATTATGTTTATTGATTTGTGTACATTATACCATCCTTGCATCTCTAGATAAATACCAGTTGATCATGGTGTATCATTTTTTAAATATATTGCTCCATCTGGTTTGCCAATATTTTGTTGAGGATTTCGGCACCTATGCTCATCAGCTATCTTGGCCTGTAGCTTTCTTTCTTTGTTATTTCTTTACCTGGTTTTGGAATTAGGATAGTACTGGCCTCATAAAAAGAGTTCGGGAGTCTTTCCTCTTCTTGAATTTTTTGGAATGGTTTGAGAAGGATAGGAGTTAGTGCTTCCCTAAATGTTTGGTAAAATTCACCTGTGAAGCTCTCTGGTTCAGGGCTTTTGTGTGCTGGGGTTTCTTTCTTTCTTTTTTTTTTATTACTGCTTCAATTTCACTCTTTTTTATCAGCCTATTCAGGCTTTCTGCTTCTTGATTCAGTTTTGGAAGATTATATGTTTCTAGAAATTTGTCCATTTCACTCAGGTTGTCAAATTTCTTGGCATAATTTGTTTGTAGTGATTTCTTGCAATCCTTTGTATTTCTGTGATATAGGTTGTGATTTCTCCTCTTTTATATCTGATTTTATTTACTTGGGTACTCCCCACCCCCCCGTTTTTTCTTAATGAATCTGGTTAAAGGCTTGTTGATTTTGGTTATCTTTTCAAAGAACCAGCTCCTGGATTTATTGATCCTTTGTATTACTCCTTTAGTATCTATGTCATTTAATTCTGCTCTGATCTTGATTATATCCTTCCTTCTACTTGCTCTGGGCTTTGCTTGTTGTTGTTCCTCTAGTTCTTGTTGATGTACAGTTAATTTGTTTATTTGAGATTTTTCCATCTTTTTTAGGTAGGCCTGTATTGTTATAAACTTCCCTCTGAGTACTGCCTTTGCTGTGTCCCATAGGTTTTAGACTGTTGTGTGTTCATTTTTATTTGTTTCCAAAACCTTTGACTTCTTCCTTGATCTTACTATTAACCCATTGATTATTTAATAGTATGTTATTCAGTCTCCATGTATTTGAATGTTTTTGAGTTTTTTACTTGTGGTTGGTTTCCAGATTCAAGCCATTATGATCCAAGAAGATGCTTGATATGATTTCAATTTTCTTGGATTTGTTGAGGCTTGCTTTGTGTCCTACCATGTGGTCTGTCTTTGAGAATGTTTCATGTGCATTTGAAAAGAATGTGTATTTTGCTTCTTTGGTGTGAAAGGTTCTGTATATATCAATTAAGTCCATTTGATCTAGAGTGTTGTTCAATGCCACAATATCCTTGTTGATTCTGTGCTTGGATGATCTATCCATTATTGACAATTGGGTGTTAAAATCTCCTACTATGAGTGTGTTGCTGAGAATATCCTTCTTTAAGTCCTCCAAGATTTTCCTTATATACTTGGGGGCTCCTATGTTGGGCACATATATGTTTACAAGGGTTATATCTTCTTGATGAATTGTTCCCTTAAATATTATGTAATGTCCCTATTTGTCTGTTTTCATGGCCATTGTTTTAAAATCTACTTTGTCTGATATAAGTATTGCTACTCCAGCTTTTTTTTTCATGTCTGCTTGCTTGGAATATATATCTTTTCCATTCCTTCACTTTCAGTCTGTAGAGAACTTTTGTTCTGAGGTAGGTCTCTCATAGGCAGCATATATGTGGGTCATATTTTCTTATCCATTTACATAATCTATATCTTTTGATTGGAGCATTTAATCCATTTACATTTAAAGTTATTATTGATAGGTACTTATTTATTGTTAAATTTTCCCTTTGTACCTATGTCCTCCCCCGCCTCTTTCTTCATCTTCTTAAAGCAGTCTCTTTGGCATTTCTTGCAATGTTGGTTTGGTGGAGATGTATTCTTTTAGCCTTTTTTTTTTTTTGGTCTGGGAAACTTCTTATTTTGCCTTCCATTTTAAATGAGAGCCTTATTGGGTAGAGTAGTCTTGATTGCAGGCCATTGCTCTTCATTACTTGGAATATTTCTTGACATTCCCTTCTGGCTTTTAGCGTTTGTTGAGTAATCAGCTGATAACCTATTGAAGCTCCCTTGTAAGTTACTATCTGTTTTTCACTGGCTACCTTTAAGATTCTCTATTTGTCTTTAAATTTTGCCATTTTGATTATGATGTGTTTGGAGTAGGCATCTTCGGGTTCATCTTGTTTGGGACCTTCTGTGCTTCCTGAACATGCATGACTTTTTCTTTCCTCAAGATAGGGAAATTTTCTGTCATTGCTCTTTTAAACAAGTTTTCTATCCCTTGCTTCTCTTCTTCTTCTGGTATCCCTGTGACACGAACATTATTACATTTCATGTTGTCTTGCAGCTCCTTAAACCCTTTTTGTTATTTTTGAGTCTTTTTGTCATTTTGTTGCTCTATTTGGGATTTTTTTCTACCTTGTCCTACAGTTCACTGATTTGATTTTCTGCTTCATCTAGCCTGCTTTTAATTATTTCTACTGTGTTCTCATTTCAGGTATTGTAGTTTTCATTTCCTTCTGGCTCTTATTGATAGTTTCTATGTTTCTTTTCATGCTGGTGTAGTTCACAGTAAGTTCCTTATAGTTTTCCTGGAGTTCCTTGTGGTTCTCATTGAGCTCACTGAGCATCCTTATAACCATTGAACTCAATGTGTGATAGTTTGCTTGCATCTTTCATTTAGCACTCTTTCTGGGGATTCTTCCTTTCCTTTCAATTGGGTGTTGTTTCTTTGTATTCCATTCTAGGTGACTGTACTTGTTTGTTTCCACTTCTTAGATTGATCTGTGTTGACTCCCTGTCTTCATGGTGTGACCTTCCATGGTAGGGGACTTATGGGATTCAATGGTGCCATCTCCTCGATCTCCTGAACTTGTAGCTCTTGGGATGCCCTTTATGCTCTTCATGTAGGGTCTCTGGTTGTAATTGAGTTTTGGTTGTTGTTGGTTCATTCTTTGGTGGGTCCTTCCCTCCAGGTGGCTGACTGAGGATCATTCTGCCTACCACATCTTGTATACTGTTGTATGGGTGCTACCAGAACAAAATCAAACAGCATAAAATATTAGGTTTAAACAGAAATTTTAAAATATATAATGATAGAGAAACAAAGGAACCACATTGGAGAAAAGGTCCACTATAGCACTATCAACAAGTCAGCAAAGATCAGTATAGATGGACGGGAATAAGAGGGAAAATAGAAAGAAAGAAAAGATTAATAGATGTCTAGAGGAAAGAAAATTGATTTTGAGAGGATAGAGGAAGAAGGAATACTAAGAGTGAGGAATGAAAACCAGGCTAAGACAGGGAAATATTAAAAAAAAATGCAGGGCAGGAGGAAGGCAAAATGGAGTTGGAAAGGGGAAAGGTAAAATTTGAGATTTGAAATACAAAAATGGTGAAGGTCTAGAAATAAAATTGAAGAAATGCAATATCCACCACCATATCCACAACCAATGAGCAAAGATTGATAAAAGTAGAGAGAGAATAAGGAAAAAGAATGTGAGATGACTAGTGACAAGAAAATGGTTTTGGAGCCTGGATGGTGGAGAAATAGTAAGAGTGTGGAGTGGAAACAAATCATAAAAAGAGATAAAATAAAATTTAAAATGAAAATAAGAAGAGGAAAGGCAAAAAAGAAGAGCCAAACATGTTATTTGAAATAAAGTATAATATAAAAATTAGTGACCTAATAGGCACGAACTTGAAGGACAATAAATGAATGTTAAAAAGCTTTTCAGGAGCAAAAATGATGCAAATCATGAAGAAGACTGCAGTGGAATTCACCTCAGCAGAATCTAGGGTTTACCACTATTTTCTCTTTCTGGATCCACCCCTGGTGATGTCAGATGGTGTCCCAGTCTGACCCTCAGCAGCCTGTTTGAGACTACCAGCAATCCACAGTCTGTGGCTCTATCCTTCAGTTGTTAATGTAGTCTATCTGTAATCAGCAGTCAGGCTTAAGCACCACTTGATAGGAATTGTGTTGAATCTATAGATTGCTTTGCATAGCATGGACATTTCAATGCTATTCTTTCCATAAATATGGTATGTACTTCCACTTATTTGTATTTTCTTCAATTTCTTCCTTCAATGTCTTTATAATTTTACTGGTATTTTACATCCTTGGTTAACTATATTCCTAAGTATTTTATGTTTATATTTTTAATTCAATTATTGTGAATGAGATGGTTTTATCAGTTTCCCTTTCTGATAGTTTATTATTGGTGTGTAAACATGCAACTGATGTTTGGATATTAATTTTGTATCCTATTACTTTGATGAATTCTTTTATTAGTTTTGCTAGTTTCTATGTGAAATCTTTAGTGTTCTCTATGTATGGTACCATGTCCTCTGCAAATAAAGACAGTTTTACTTCTTCCTTTCCAATTTGGATGCCTTATATTTCTTTTTCTTATATGATTGCTATGGCTAGGATTTCAAGTACTTTGTTGAATAAGAGAGGTGAAAGCGGATCTGATCTTAAGGGGAGTGCTTGTAGTTTTTGCTCAGTGAGTATGATGCTGGCCCTGGATTTGTCATATATGGCCTTTATTATGTTTAGGTATGTTCCCTCAATTATCACTTTGCTGAGAGTTTTTTTTTATCATAAGTGCATGCTAGATTTCATCAAATGTTCTTTCTGCATAAAGTTTTGATCATGTGGATTTTATATTTCATTTTGTTTATGTGATGTATCATGTTTATTGATTTGCCAATGTTGTACCATTCTTATATTTCCAGAATAAATCCCACCTGATCATGGTGTGTGATCTTTTTGATGTGTTGCTGTTTTTGATTCATTAATATCTTGTTTTAGATTTAACATCATGTTCATCATGGATATTGGCCTATAATGTTCTTTTTTTGTAGTGTTTTCCTCTGGTTTTGGAATTGGAATAATGCTTACCTCATAAAATGAGCTTGGGAGTCTTCCTTCCTTTGAATTTTTTGTAATTTAAGAAGGAGAAGTGTTAGTTTTTTTTTTGTAGTGTTTGGAAATGTTCACCTTTGATGCCATCAGGTCCAGGTGTTTTGTTTCTTGTGAGTTTTTAAATTCCTTCTTTAATTTTACTAGGTGTAATTGGTCTATTCAGATTCTCTAATTTTTCTTGACTTAGTTTTGGAAGATTGTATGTTTCTAAGAATTTATCCATTTTGTCCAGGATGTACAATTTGTTGGCATATAGTTCTTCATCATCTTTTCTTACAATCCTTTGTATTTCATTAAAAAAATATTTTATTTATTTACTTTTACAGAGAGGGGAGAGTAGGGAGGGAGAAAGAGAGGGAGAGAAACATCAAATTTTGGTTGTCTCTCATGCACCCCGAACTGGGGTCTGGCCTGTAACCCAGGCATGTGCTCAGACTGGGAATCAAACCAGTGCCCCTTTGGTTCATAGGCTGGCATTCAATTGACTGGGCCACACCAGTCGGGGCCAATCCTTTGTATTTCTTTGGTGTCAGTTATTCCTTTTCTTTCTTTCTGATTTTATTTATTTGGATCTTCTCTCCTATTTTTTTGATCAGTCTGGTTAAAGGTTTGTCAATCTTGTTTTTCTTTTTAAAGAACCATCTTCTGGATTCATTGAACTTTTGTACTTTTTAGACTTTATTTTGTTTATTTCTGCTCTGATCTTTATTATTTCCTTCCTTCTACTCACATTGGGATTTATTTGTTATTGTTTTTTCAAGTTCCTTTAAGTGTAACGTTAGATTGTTTATTTGAACATTGTCTTGTTTTTTTTGACATAGGTCTGTAATGCTGTGAATTTTCCTCTTAGGATTGATTTCCCAATGTCCCACAGATTTTGGATTGTTGTGTCCTCATTTTCATTTGCTTCAAGGCATCTTTTGATTTCTTCATTGATCTCGTTGTTGACCCATTCACTGTTTAATAACATGTTATGTAGCTTCCATGTCTTTTTGTGTTTTTCAGTTTTCTTCTTATGATTGACTTCTAGTTTCATAGCATTGTCATCAAAGAATATATTTGATATGATTTCAGTCTTCTTAAGTTTATTGATACTTGTCATGTGGTCTAGCTTAGAAAATGTTCCACATGCACTTGAGAAGTAATATATTCTGCTGCATTGTATTAAAATGCTCTGAAGGTATCAATTAATTCATTTGATCTAGTATGTTGTTTAAGGCCTCTGTCTCCTTGTTGTTTTTCTGTCTGCAAGATCTATCCTTTGAAGACATAGGGTATTAAAATCCCTTGCTATGACTGTATTTCTGTTGATCTATCTTTTATGTCCATCAAGACTTGCTTCACATAAGTAGGTGCTCCTATGTTGGGTGAATAAATGTTTGCTAGGGTTATAGCCTCTTGTTGGATTGTTCACTTTATCATTATGTAGTCTTCTTCATTGTCTTCTACTATAGCCTTGGTTTTTCTTTGTTTTATTTTTTAAATATATTTTTATTGTATTTTTTTTGTTACCATTTAGTCTCCTTATACTCACCTCCCGCTTGCAATCACCACACTATTCTATTTTGTCAGGTATAAGTATTGCTACCCTAGCTTTTCTCCCTTTCCATTGAATGAAGTATCTTTTCCATCCTTTACTTTTAATCTAGCCCTGGCTGGTTTGGCTCAGTGGATTGAGTGTCGGCCTGCGAGCTAAGTGTCGCTGGTTCGATCTTTCAGTCAGGGCACATCAGAGAAGGAAAACTCTGACTCCAAAAAACCTCCGCTGCCTTGTGGCATACCTCTTCAGGGGAAAGGCTAAGGGAGTAAACCCCAACAGAAAATCCGGAGCCGGAGTCCCTAAGGCGGTTTGACGTTGTAGTCAACACCGGCAACTCCTGCGGCGCACCTGAAGCCAAGCTGCATTGACTCTGTCTTTCCCTTGGACCCTTCAGCTGCGAAGAGAGGGGGGGTCTGCTGCATGGGCAACAGCAGACCCTCCATATCACCCTGCCCAGGCTCTGTAGCTTCAGCTTCACTGGAGAGGACACTCCAGCGCCATCGCAAGATGTCGATTCAACACGGGAGGAGACAGATACTGTGTCACTCCCGAGTCGGACTGCACAACCATTCTTGGCGGTGCAGATAGACTCTTAAGAAGCTACACCATCGTCTCTCGAGACGGACGGCTGCCGCCGCCGACGACTTTTAATCTGTGTGTATCTTTCAATCTGAGGTGGGTCTTGGATACAGCATATCTATGTTTGTTTGTTTTTTCTTATCCATTCAGCTACCCTATGTCTTCTGGTTGGAACATTTAAACAATTTATATTTAAGGTGATTATTAATAGGTATGTTTTATTTATTGTCATTTTATTTTAACTGTTTTCCTCTATATCTCTTATTTTTCTTGTTCTTCTTCTTAAAGCAAGCCCTTTAACATTTGTTGCAGTACTGGTTTGGTGTTAACAAACTCTTTTATCTTTTTCTTGTCTGGGAAGCTCCTTATTTTTCCTTTGATTTTAAATGATATCCTTGCTGGGTAAAATAGCCTTGGTCATAGGTCCTTTCTTGAATACCTTGAATAGTTCATGCCAATCCCTTCTGGCCTGAAATGTTTCTGTTGAGAAATCAGATGACAGTCTAATTGTAGGTAACTTGTTGCTCTTATCTTGCAGCTTTTAGGATTCTCTTCTTGTCTTTCAGCTTTACCATTTTAACTATAATGTGTCTTGGTGTATGCTTCTGTGGGTCCATCCAGTTTGGAACTCTCTGCACTACTGGATTTGTGTGTCTTTTCCCTTCACTAGATTAAGAAAGTTTTCAATTATTTTTACTTCAAATATATTCTCGATCCCTTGCTCACTCTTGTCTCCTCCTAGTATTCTTATGATGTGAATGTTGCTATGCTTCATGTTGTCAGAAAGGGTTCTTAAGCTCCTCTCATTCTTTTTAATTCTTTTTTTCTTTTTGCTGCTGTTCTTGGGTGTTTTTTTTTTGTTTTTGTTTTTTTTATCTTGTCTTCCAAGTCACTGATTCAACCCTCTGTTTCATCTGACCTACTATTTATTCCTTCCAGTGTATTATTTATATTAGATATTGCACTATTTATTTCTTTTTTATAATTTCTATGTCTTTTTTTCATGCTGTTTGATATCCTTGTATTCATTACTGTATACTTTTATCAGATTGATTGCTTGCCACCATTTCATCTAGTTCTTCTGGAGAATGCTCTTGTTGGTTCATTTGAGGCTTGTCTCTTTGTCTTCTCATTTTGTCTGCCTCTTTTTGTTTGTTTCTATATATTAGACTTTGGTTCAGGCCTATGTCAGACCTTGCCTGTGACTGACTCAGGGCAACCTGTTTGGAGCTATCAGTGATCCACAGCATGTGGTTCCCTCTGATGGACCTTTTTGTGTGCGGAAAGAACAAGGCACCAAAGCTGACTTTAACCAGCACCAGGACTAGGGGAGGTTCAGCTAAAGTCTCAGAGCTCCCAGAGATCTGCCTTTGTCTGTAGGCTTTCTGTTAGGCTTACAGAGTGAAAGTCTTCTTGCTGTACTTCTCAGCAGCAAGGCTTAAGACCCATAGGGTGGGGCAGAGTAATTCCTATGGGCAGGTCTGTTGCTTCCCCTCAGGCAGTAGACACTTGCAGAGTTGTGCTCTGCCTGAGAAAGATGGCTCCTGCTGTGTGGGAAGTGACCTGGCAGCTATTTCTTCAGTTCTCTCCCCAAAGCCCCAAACTCTCCTCAGCTGTCTTTAGTTCACTCCACCCCCTGTCTGTCAGTGCCCAGGATAAACAGCTATAAACGAAATTTTGTGGGTTGGCCCTTTAAAAGGTTCTGAGTCTCCAGCAGTTTCTCCCTGGTGGAGAGAAACCCTGCTGCTTTTCACAGCCATATGGTATTTGGGTTCCTTTCCTGGTTCTGGTGCTGTAGGTTGGGGAGCCCAGCTTGGGGTTTAGACCTCACACTTCTCAGGGGGAACCCCCCGGCAACTGAAATATTTGTCCAGAACTTCAACTGCCACCTGTGGGAGCCCAGCCAGCCCTCTCACACCTCCTCCCTACCAGTCACACTGTGGTGATGTGGCTTCTTCTGTCTCTCCATGGTTAAAAGGGTTCTCTCCAGCTAGTGTTCACTTGGTTATTCAGGATGATTTTTCTACATTTTAGTTGTAATTCCAGTCTGGACCTTGGAGGAGGTTAGTGTAGCTTCTACTTATTCCTCTACCATCTTGGGTCTCATTCATTTTTAGTTCTGAGATCTATTCCTCACACACCAAAAGGGCGATCCTTTAAAATAAAAGTCACATTGTCTTACTCTTCTTCCCCAAGCACTTTATTGCCTTCTGCACTTACTCAGAATTACTTTCTTTTTTAACATTAATTTTTTTTATTGTTGTTCTATTACATTTGTTTCATCCCCCCCACCTTGATTTCTCCTGACCTGCCCACCCCTGCCCCTCTCCCATAGTCAATCCCCACCCTGTTGTCCAAGTCCATGGATAATTTATATTAGTTCCATGACTAGACCTTTCTCCTTCTTTGCCCCCTTCTCTCCCTCCCTCCTTCCCTTTGGTCACTGTCAGTCTGTTCCTTTTTTCTATGCTTCTGGTTCTATTTTCCTCATTTGTTTGTTTTGTTCATTAGGTTCCTGTATTAGGTGAGATCATTCAGAATTTCTTTCAAAGTCATCATCATGGCCTAACTGGCCTTACATGTTCTTATCCCAACTATTTCTCAAATCTCACTCCCTATCACTTTACTTTAGTCCCCTGTCCTCTTTGCTTTCCACAAGTACACCAAGTATGTTTCTGCTATGGAATGTCTCCTTGAAATGTTCTCCCCCCAAATATCTGCAAGTTTTGCTTCCGTATTCCCTTTAGGAATTTTCTCACATATTAATCCTTCTCTGATCCCATCTGGAATAGTAACTACCACTACACCACTTTCTGTTCTTTTCCTTGAACCTATTCTCAAATTTAGCACTTACCATCTGGCATGTTACAGGTTTATATTTCCATTGCCTACCTCTGTTCACTAGAACGGAAGTTCTGAAAGTAGGAACTGTCATTCCATGGCTGTGTCCTCAGCCTGAAGAGCAGCACCTGGTACACAGAAGGCATTTATTAATTATTTGTTGTGAAAGCATGAATTTAATGTCTTCAGAAAGAATATGGCCCTGTTAAGCCTTGAATTTATTAAGTGTGAGTCAGGTATTCAAATGGTGAGTGATGGTTGTAAAAAGTAAAAAAAGACTTAACTTCCTCTTCCCCCTCATCCCCCCCCCCCGATTTGGTGTTTCTTTTTTACAGATGTCCCTATCCCCTCCCTGCTTTGCCCACCTGTAAACAGCCCCTTCTACCCCTTCCCTCTGGCCAGCACCACACTGTTGTCTCTGTCTATGGGTTATGCATATATGTTCTTTGGCAAATCCCTTCACCTTCTTTTATCTAGTCTCCCCTCTCCTCTGACAGCTGCCAGTCTGTTCCATGTATCTATGCCTCTGATCTCACTTATATGTGAATTCATATTAAGAAAATAAACTGACAAACTTCCTCTTTTAAACAAGATATTGATGCTGGCAAAATAGGCAGGATAATCTTTTAGTTCGGATTTTAAGGAATAAAAACACTTGGTTAACATCAGTGGGGACATTTATTTTTAACATTGAAGACCTGAAAGTAAGTTACATTCAGGTTTTTTTTGTTTTTTTTTTTTTTCATTTACATAGGACATTCTATAAAGGTTTTTTAGCACATTTTTGAGTAAATCATGGAATTCTAGAACCATTTTATTTTAGGGGGGAAAAGTAACACTCCCTCCTAGAAAACTTTAGGGGACTATAATAAGATGGTTGGCCAGGTAGGAGGTGATGACTGTCACTTGGAGATTTTGTCCACGTTAGCAGTTTTCTGGCATTTCAGCAGCACACCGTTTTGGTAAGGACTCTATCTATGTTATTTCAGCAGCAAAATCTCTGCCAAGATCATGGAGGGAGTGCAGACTTCAGGAAATCTTGTAAAAGAAGTAAAAACGTTGTCATATGCTTGGGTGTCAGAACAGCTGAGGGAAAAAGCAGCACACCTAGATCCCCGTCCTACAGAAGGTGGCGATTTGGGCTTCCACCAGAAGTCCCCGCTCAGAGATGACAGAATTCCTAACAATATTTGAAAGTCTACTCTTATGTATTAGGCTGCTAATCTCCAGATATAAGTATATGTATGAGTCCTTCAATTATTTCTGTCTTGGTGAGTGTTACATGGGACTCTGTGCACAGATATATATTGCAGTAACACTTGTTAAGTAACTAGGATGCTACAGGCCCACTGCTAGGAGCTTCACATTTTCTGTTATATATAAATTCACATATTATGTATAACCTCTTTTAAGGATTAGAGTATTCTGGAGTGAGATATTTTCACTATTTCTTAAAATGAAGCTGAGACAAGTGCAAGTTTCCCCAGACACAAAAATAGTGGCTGTTTGGCTTAAGACCACACAGCAAGTCTGGAGCAGAGCAAGAAAAAAAGGGTTTTACTCTCATTGAGGATGAGAGCTTCCATGGCCATTTGGCCATTTGTGTAAGTTCAGTGGATAATTTATACTTTTCTGTTTAAGCAATACTACAAAGTAGGTTGTCCTGTGTGATGCATATTCAGTAAAAAAGTTTTCCCCCCTCAGATAAGAAAATGTAAATTATTCAATAGCTTCATTTTAATTATCTTCTTTTGGCTTTTTCTTCCTGCTCTCAGAAGCAACTTTGAAAGCAAAATCTAGTGCATTTTGTGGCCTTGGTCAATTTAAAATAGTGAGATAGGGACGAAAAATGTTGTTAGAGGTGTGTTACCCTTGTCCTGACTCGCTGCATGGTCCGGCTGTTCACTAGCAGAGCAGTGGGTCTTTGGCCTTGCTACCTTCTGCTTCCACAGCAGGAATGCCGTAAGTGATGCCAGGGGTGGCTGTTAGCTGACTGCAGGCCACATCAGTCATCACAAGTGCAAAAGGTGCTGTCAGCCCACTGCCTGGGATGGCCTGGAGATTATGTTTATGTTCGCTTACAGGAAGGGTGAAAGAAAGGGTTCTTTTTGTGGGATGTTAGCAAAATGGGCCATATCTCTTTCTCCAGTGGAAATGCCTCTTTTCTGATTTTTGCTCTTCTACCTGCTTCACCTTTACATGATCTTCATGCAGTCTTTTCTTAAGTACTGTGAAGTATTTGAAAATGAATTGAATCCTCAAAGTTTTCCTCTTTATTTATTTTTCTCCTGGTAACTGCACAAATCCATTGAGCATTTTATTATTCCCTAGGGGCTGGCTGATTTATTATCCTGACCCTGCTGGTCAGATAAGCAAAAACTTAACTCAGAATGAACAACTGTCTCTGTTTCTTTGAGTGATAGACATGTAATTTTAAATAATGGCCTGTGTTTTGAAAAATGGGGCAAAAACGAGAATAAAAATGTTTGATTTTTCACTTGACATTTATTTTGGGGAGCTATAAGCAGAAAACTTTGTTTTTTTTTTAACTCTCTGAAAATATGTTCTTCATTTATTTTCTTTATTGGAAATTAAGTACTTTCATTAAGAAAATTACTAAGTAAATAATACAACAGTTCTCTAAAATGTTTTCACCTAGAGTTTGTCCTTCCTTCCTTCCTTCCTTCCTTCCTTCCTTCCTTCCTTCCTTCCTTCCTTCCTTCCTTTCTTTCTTCCTTCTTTCATTCCTTCCTTCCTCTCTCTTCTCCTCCTCCTTCTTCTTCCCCTCCTCCTTCTTCTTCTCCTTTTTCTTGCTATTCTTCTTCCTCCTCCTCCTCCTCCTCTTCTCTTCTTCTTTTTGTTTGTTTGTGATAAGTTTGTTTGGTCTTAGTTTTTTCCTGACTAGTAAATACAATAGTTTATAATTTCATTTGTGGATTATTCATTAATAGTTTTGATTAATTTACTTTATGCCAGGATCAATGCTGGTACTCAAGAAAACAGAAATAGTAAGATTAGCTCTTCCCATACAAACAGGGCAAGTGACTCAGCAATGACAGACTCATGCACATGCATACGCTGTGACTGGCAGGAATGGAGACACAGGCAGTGCAGAGTGGGTCAAAGATGAGAGAGCCTTAGCACTGCCAGACACTAGGCAAGGATTCACAAAAGTGTTATTTGAGCTGAATTTTGGAAAGTGTTTGCATAATGTTAACATGTAGAGAAGATTGTTGTTAGCTAAGGGAAATAATTATGCACAGGCAAGGGGGATTGTCCAGATTTGAGCTAGAGAGAAAGACAAGTACCATCTACATGCAGATAGTGCACTGACTGGGAGGTGGGGCATAGTACAGAGTGAGAACATGACAGCTGAAAGGGTATCTCAGGGAGACAGAATCCCAAGTAGACATGAAAAGAGAGGCTCATAAAGTCAGCACAAAAGCTATGTCCAGAGAGGTAAAAAGATAATCAAGAGTGATACCATGGCTTAATAACCAAAGTTTATTTTGGGGAAACTAGACTGAATTACATTCTATGGTTGTATCTTCTAGGTTGCTAGTTTTCTGAATAGAGCAAATTATTTAATGTGAAATAGAAAACGACACAAATTACTGAACACTGTTAAATTTGTAATTAATATTGATTATACCAAAAATAAAAAGATACCTGTGCAAATACTTAAATTTAGGATATGATTTAAGGGCATTTGACAACAATAAGATACAATTATGTACCTATCAGATTAAGAAAGATTATAGAGATTGATACTGCTCACATCATTTTTAAGAAGAGCACCTTGCAAAGTACATAAAACTTTAAATAAGTCTATCTTTGACCCTGAAATTGTATTTTCAAAAATTACCTTTAAAGAAATAATATATATGTATTCTTTGTTCAACAAGAGATTACTTAAGTGAATAATGTTTCACTTTACAATAGAAGATTCCATTGAAAAAATGATGATCCAGAAATACATTTATTGACATAGTAAGATGTCCTCATATTATTGTTAAATTAGAAAAAGCAGATTGTAAACAATATATATAGGTTACCTTATTTATATATATAATATATGTAGAAAGAGGCTAGAACAAACTGTTAACTGTGTTTATGTCTAGTGACTGTTCTCTAGGTGATTTTCACTTTGTAAGTTTACAACGTGTTGTAGTGTCTTTGCTGTTTTTACAATGAGCATCTATAATTTTCATAATTTGATAAAAACACTTCTAATTAAAATATTATATCATTGATTTGGAAGTTACATTGGACATTGCTACTGGAAAAAAATCTAGTGCTTCACCACCTTTAATGTGCTTGTGAATCACCTGTGCACTCATGCATAAAATTTAGCAAGTTTAAGGTATCCTGTGTTGCTAGTTGTAGATGACATTTTGAATAGCAAATTCTTAGTAAACTATACAAGGCATAGCATATGGCTTCATTGCTGTTGTTGTGCCTCTTTTATTATGAGCAGAAACATTCATGGAATAGTAAGATTTCGGAAAACAAAACTGAAACAACCATTGTCATTTAACGGTTCTCTTAAGTAAGTGGATTCCATTTCCATCTTGCCCAGTGACACCTGAGGTCTTCCTGAATACAGTACACTCGCTGTCCTGGTCCTGAAGCTCCTAATTTCATAGCAGGGTCTTCCTCTGAAATCACTCTCATTTTACAGAGCTTCCTGGGTGACCATCCATGTGAAGCTGGCTATTCTTAAGTTTCTTTTCCTTAGAATACTCTGATAAAATAATCAATGCTTAGATATAAATATTTTCCCAACTTTTTAGCTTTTTTCTCCATATTGCTTTAATATTTTAACATGTCTAGAGGTTGTTAATTAAAAAAAAAAACCAGAAAAACAAAAAAATGAATACAGCAGCAAATTCAGTTCAGATAGTGTCAGGAGAAACACAGCTTTTCCCAAAATGTATCTGACTCTACTACCAAGACAGCTTTAGTCAAATCCATTCACTTTTCTAATGTGGATTATTTGGCTACTTCAAGTTTGCTTAGGAGTGTTGGCAGTTCAGTTAAAGAAATAACATAATTTAAAAAAAAAAACAAACAAAAAAAAAAACGAGGAACCAAAATTGCCAAACTAATTCTGTCAGCCTGCTTGATTCATCAACCAAAATTCCTATTTTATATTTATTGTTCTTGTTAGTGAGCTGACGAGTAAAGCTGTTGGTGTTTACAATATTTATTTTTTAATCTGTAGTTTTAGTATTAGCAATGGGTACAATCATGGCAATATGCCATGTATAGATTTATTGCTAATTTGTTTATTTGATGTGGTCTGTTCTGTTACAACTTAGGTTTCTTTAATGCAAATTAGTACTTACCTGATTGGTAAATAGAGATACAATGTCAGCAGAGGAAGATTTACTTTACAGCTAAAAAAACTTTGTGTTCACAAGTTGGTGTGTTTTTCCAAAATTTATTAGAATAGGAGGTACTTTAACCTCCATGGATTAAGTTTCTCTCTCTCTAGCTCTCTCTCCCACCCCCTCTGTTTCTGTCTTTATCTCTCTCTTCCATTCCCCTCTCTTCTGTTAGAGGTCTCTGCAAAGTATGCAATAGCTGAAGTTGGGATTTGGTGCCTTTGTACTGATCAACCAGTGAGCTCTGGCAGCTGATGGATCAGATCCAGAAGACACCAATAGCAGCAATTGATTGAACACTAAAGATATATGTTTAAAAAGAATTTATGACTAGGCTCTTGGGTTGTTTGATAATCCAGTTAATGAAAGAAGAGACTAATATAAACACATTGGAGAAATATGAAATTTCTTGCTGATTTGACACAAAAGAGGTCATTGACAAAGGTAACAAACTAATATTATGCCTCTACAAAAACTAACTTGTTAATAATGTATGTTGAAAGCTCCAAGAATATCTAAAGTTAGTCACTGCAAGGGAAACTTGAAAAGTCCTACAGTTCTGCAGATCATATATGAAAGACACTTGATATTTTTCCAAAGTTGGCAACAATTCTAAACACATATAAGACATTACAATTACATGTGCTGGAGCTGAAAGAAATGTTTCTAAAGTATCAAAAAAACAAATCTTGATCAACATTGCTTGAAGAGAGATTTAATTTTATTTTGTCTATAAAAGATATTAGTTTTTTTGTCATACAGAAAGTCAGTCAAAGTGATACAGCCAAAATTATACTTAGCAAGGTATTGTAGAGGTGGGCCAGACAATCAGTAAAAAATATATAAGTTGGAATCTTGCAAAGTTATTGCCAGTTATCTGCATTTAAATCTTTTTAAATTCTTGTGATTTATTTGCCTGCTATTCTAAATGAAGTCACTTCACAACCAAACATTATATTTATAATTTTTCATTCTTCTCCTTAAAGAAGGACCTCAGAAGAGTAGAAGCTTTAAGTCCCATGGAATTTGGATATGTCACTGATATTGGAATAACTTGAAAGTCTAGGTGACTCATGTGGGATGTTTCCTGGCATGTTACTGTTTTGAAGTCAGAAGCAAGATTTTTCACAATAAGAGGAAAAGCTTTAAAAATGTGTGAAGAAGTTAAGAAAAAACTCAAAATACAGGTCCCCTTTCTTAGTGCAAAAGTGGCAGGTTTTGTGTGATCCAGAACCACTGTACTTACCCCAAGTTAGCTGTCTGGGGAAGCTACAAGTGCAGATGAAATAGCTGTGAAAACAACTCTACTTGTGTTACCACCCCCAGTCCCCTTAAAAAACATCCAAAGCCAAGTGTGGAGAGCAGGACCTGAAGCCATGTTTAGAGCATTTGCTGTACAGCAATGACTCAGAGAAATAACACAACCCCTCAGCATGCACAGCACAGCGGCAGACAACATGTGCTTATGTGAAGGTTAACACCACCCTCTCAGAGCATGCTCAGTAGAGCAACATGTACCACATGTGCCTGTCAAGGTTGCCCCAAACAACATATGCCTGTAAGAACTGATGTAAACACTGCCTGTTGGGACTGAGGAAATCAACATGTCCTTATCCAAATTAAGAAAAACATGTTTATAAGAAATTGTGCAAAATCAACATGACTTTGCAACCAAAAGAAGCATAAAAGCAGAGGACATCAGACCATGGATGAGGCATCAAGAGAGTGAGCCACTTTGAGACATCCTGGCCATTCTGCCTTGGGAAAGCTCCACCACGCTTCTGTCTGTCTTGCGAGATCTCAACCGTCCCTGTTGCCTCCTGTACCTGGACCTGATCTGGATTCTTGAGACTTGGATTCATTATCCCCCAATTCTTGTGTGTGCTGTTATTGCTACTTATTTCTGAGTTGTTATTATTATTAAGTTAGTATGGATTTGGATTGAATCTGCATTGATAAAACCTGAGTGAATAGCATAGGCACCTGTGTTGACTTGCTGTCATCCCTTGGTGTCAGCATGACCTGTAGGGCTATTAGCCATATAGGTGGCCTGGTGCTTTTGGTTTCTGAGGCCTGGGTCAAATGACCCAAGCAGGGACCAAGGGCTGACTTATAGGAAAGACTATATTATGAAGCATATGCTCGTGACACAAAGATTAATGAAGATGGTTTCCCTTGGATCATATTTTGAATTTTGGTGACATTGGCCTCTGTGAGAAGAGAGCATTATCAAGGCCTGACATCTCAAAGGGGAAAACAGAGACCCAGAATCTCAATATGCAAAGGAAGGGTAAGATTCTAAGTGCCTGTGTCTGAGGGTGCCTGAGGAAAGTCAGCTGGGGTAGAATTGCATTACTATCATTCTTGTTTGGGTTAAGGCACTTGGGACAATGCTTCATAGCTCTTGAATAACCTGCCCCAGTCCTATTTTTCCCATAAACCCTTATTATTTTTAGTGCATGATTATATTGAATGTGAGCCTTTTCCAGAATACATGTATGACAGTAGAGCAGAAACATTTGTATTAATACCTTGCCTGTTTGTAAAAGATTTGGAGTCACTTCTGATAAACATGATGCAAAACAAAAACAGGGCTTAAGAGATCATCCGAAGGAAGCAGAATGTAGAAATGTTACAAGTAACAAATACAAAACAATGGCAAAAAACCATCATGAACTGGCAGTCCTTGTAAATGGAACTAGGGACTGCTTTGACTCTTCCTCTTGGCACCTAAGATAGAAAGGAAAAATGAGTCTTACTGGCGCTTTCATCTGGGGGTGAAATGAATCACAGAAATCAGGATTTAAGATCATATGGAGAAAACATCTCAGCACTGTGAGGGGCTCAGAGTGGGTGCTTAGAAAAAGGAGGTGGCAGAAATCCAGGCTCTGCAGCCAGATGACCAGATTTTTATTCCAGCTCGGCTACTTGTTAGCTTTCGAACTGTGGATACGTTAACCCTCTTAACTTTGCTACATTGGTGACAAGGGACCAATAATAGCAACTATCTCAGAAGCACATGGCAAACACCTAATAACATCATAATATTGGTATTATTTACAAAAGATATGGAACTATAGTTCAGTTGGACAGGTTATTATATACCATTCTAGAAAAATAAAGGCTTTAACACTTGATTATTACCAAAAAAAGGCATA
Source organism: Furipterus horrens (assembly GCF_987537825.1). Classification (NCBI taxonomy): domain Eukaryota; kingdom Metazoa; phylum Chordata; class Mammalia; order Chiroptera; family Furipteridae; genus Furipterus; species Furipterus horrens. Next base: position 164,117,566 of record NW_028327174.1, read on the forward strand.
TTTCTGTGGACACTTTGCTTTCTGAATAAGTGTCCAGCACTTGACAATTCTAGATAAAGAAAAGGTCATTCTTTAGGTAGATGCTATGACAGATCTCTTTTCCGAACACTGATTTCTGGTCTGCAGAATGATTTTCACAACTAATGAAAATATACCTTGCTTGCTAGACCCTGGCCCTGAGGTTTACCCCGTAGTCTGTGGTTGGGATGCAGCCAGAGTGTCCCAGGGCAGCGAATCTTGCCAGCTGGATTGTCAGACCCAAGTCAGTTAGGAAAGTCCTTGCAGGAGCTCCCCTTGCTGGTTTGCGGAGAGAAACGCCTGGCTTGCCCACCTCTCCTTTCCCCTGTGACCGAGCTCACTCACTGCAATTGGGTTCAGGGGACACTTCAGATTTGAGCAACATAATTAAATCTGCCCACTGCTCCATGCAGATTATAATCAGCATTTCTTTGTCTTGGGTTACTGCCTGGCAGGGGACAGCAGGTGCCAGACAAGAGAGAGCTGCCCTGTGAGACATTGTACCCCCAGCACTTTGAGCTTCGGGTTTCACCTTGTCCCTGCACCTTAGGGCAGGACGGGTGAGTGACTGTCTGCTCCCACATGCTCTGGAGCCAGGGGGGTGAGAGTGTCGCTGCCATCGTGGAGCCATTTAAGGGCTGTGACTGTTGCTATCTCTATAAAAATGGACTGGCTATTTCCTGTTAGGCTAAAGGAGGGCAGTGAAACCCTCTAGATTTTATGTCTGTTTTATATTAGTTTTCAACCTTAAACAACGATATTAAATGCTCTTTGGATTGGACTGAAATGCTTGAAGAACCTCATTACAGAGTTTAATTATCATGGCATTTCATAAGGGGAAGGATGAGTCCGGCTGGGAGAAGCCTGTCCTCTGAGTGCTGATGGTGCCAGTTTGGGTTTGAGGAACCACTAGAAGGTGCATTTTGCATTTCTTGCAAATGTACTTGCAAGAGAGGAAGCTGAAAGGGACAGGGAGGAAAAAAAACCCCACCACTGATCTGTTTTCTCTTTTGAAATTGTAAATTACATAAAAAAAAAAAGAATAGAAACATGAATAGACAAAGACTTTGTTTATTTATTGCCAGGGGAGGCCCATTAGGATGCTGCGCTGTGTTTCCATGGCATTGTGGAGACATAAACAGAAAACATGGGCTAATGCATTCAGTTAGGCACAGATTTTAAAGTCTAATGTGGAATCTAAATATATATCACATGTATTCTTGCTATTTATTTATCTATTGTGTATCCAGCAGTGAAGGGGAGACTGCCTAACTAATGGGAGGCTGTGATCCATTTGTAAATGTGTCCATACATTCAAGCCTCGACTTGTGGTATGTCTGTGGCTGCTCTGTGCTCTTTGTTCCCTTGTGATTCCTTCTCACCTACCTTGCCTCTTCTTGACTAGAAGCAGTAACCACAAATGCCTTAACTCACCTTCCAGGCAGGTGACCTGAAGGAGGGGCATGAGCTGGGATAAATGTGTATCTCTCATTGTGAGTGATGCACACGCAGCAAATGGAGAACCCATGCTCTCTTGACAAGCAACAATTCTCAACACGCACAATGCAGGTTTATTTTATAAGATCTGACAAGTTTTCAAGAGAATCTGTAAATCTGCATTTTTACTGATCTGGCAAATTTTCAAGAGACTGTAAATCTGCATTGTTACATGAAATCTTTTCATTAAAAAATTAGCATATTTGTTGGCCAAATGTGATAGAACAGGAAGAACACAGGACTGCCCGTTTATGACACCTGATTTGTGATAGTAACTTTGGTGGTTTATTTTGTAATTAATTTTTTAAGGCAAAGAGCCTTCACCCCCTTAAGTGATGCATGCTGTGCTCTGCATATGATACAACTGAGTTCATGCCAAAGCAGAACCCAGAACCCAGGCCTTGTGACTCCTAATTTAGTGTTCTCTCCTCACTGCCATGGTTCCACTTGCCTGTTTATACTTTAGACCTTTTAGCTGCCTCTTCCTCTGAGCAAAGCATCAAGCAGAAGGAAATAGAAAAGCACAAACCCAAAGTAGGGAATAATGTGGCACTGTGTTTCAAAGAACTCAACAAGACAAGAGAGAGGAATTTAGAAGAAAGATTTTTATTTATATATTTTTAGAGAGTTGGGAAGAGAGGAAGAAAGAGAGAGAGAGAAACATGGATATGAGAAACATTGATGGGTTGCCTCTTGCATGTGCCCCAACCGGGGACTGAAACCTGCAACCCAGGCATGTGCCATGATCAGGAATCAAACCAGTGAACTTTTGCCTTGTGGAACGATGCCTACAAACTGAGTCACACCAGCCAGGGCCAGAGAGAGGAATTTAATTCTGTTGGATATCATGCTTACAAATAGGCTGAATGCCACTCAAAGAAGAATTAATTATCAAGCCAGTTAATCACAGAACCAGAAAATAGAACTCTTCAGGTTCAGGGGAATGTTGCTTATAATTGTTACTGTTTGGATGAAATCACCTGGTATAATTTGGGTCCCATCATTAATTTCAGGGATTTTCCACATTTCTATATGGGATATTTGTCTTTAGCAGGTAGTCTGTAGGTGTGAAGTGTGTGTGTATATATATATATATATATATATATATATATATATATTTTTTTTTTTTTTTTTTAGGGCAATGTGTTTTGACAAAGACTAGCTGTGACATATAGTATAAGCCTTTAGAGACAGAAGTGTAAGAAATAAAAAATAAATACTTCAGAAATAATATATAGGGTGCGGCAAAAGTAGGTTTACAGTTGTTCATATGTAATATAAGAATGACTAAATAAGATACAAGAGTAAACTGTAATGTGCATGTTCACAATGGTAAACCTATTTTTACCCCATACTATATCTATTCCATCTCTAAAAATAAAATGAATTGTTCGAAAAATATCTAAACAAATGAAATAATTAGCTTGGAAGATCTCAAAAGCCTTCCATTGAACTATATTTTCATCCTCTTGTACTTGGTTTGCCTGAATTTTTGCAGCCATAATGGGGTCCCTGTTTTGAGCCAATTCCTTTTGCCTCTTGCTTTTCATGAAGTCATGCTTATACTCTGACTGGGAATCACTGTTCCTTCTCAGGTCTTCGCTTGTGAGTTTTACTCTCGGATGTCCATTAAATAGGAAACACCATATTATGGCTGCAAAGTGAATGTGGTTTTTTCTTACCCCTGGCCTGTCAGAGACAGGGTCTGGTTTTCTGCGACGATGGTCCTTTGCTACCCATATCACAGTGTGCTCGGATTACCTGCCAAGTGCTTGCTATAAATTATAGCTGCCTGGTGGGAGCTTTAATTCACATGCTTGATGTTTTTAAAAACATATTTTCAAGGTTGAACTCCATAAATTCAAGTTTTTCTTTTACTAGGTTATGGCTGTTCTCATTTTTTTTCTTTTCTTCCTCTTGTGTTTAGAATTAAATCTTAAGTGGGAGAGGGAAGAAGATGTAGAAACTCTACAAGAAAGAATACTGTGTTGATGAATCTCAATTAATAAACACCACATTATCATAGATTACTGAATAATATAGGCTAGTAACCTTCATTGAATTTCCGGATTAAATAATTGTCATCCTTGACTAAAGGGAAGTTGATTTCAGGGTTGATGGTTGAAGACAGATGCAGACAACATGAGAATGCCAGACAGGACTACAGCAGTGATTGGAATAGGATTGAAGAGCAAAGTTTTGCTAATAACTAGTTTCAAGAAGAGGATGAATAAGAGAATGAAACAGTCACTGTGAGGCTTGGTAATTAGTGGAGAGATTAGAAATAAATATGATCATGATGATGCAACTAAGCTACTTAAATTACTGTCTTTGAAGAAAGTCTCTTGTAGCTCAAGCCTCTTTCTTTGCTGCTGGATGGGTAATATAAATTAGAGTCCAAAGCTTGGGCAGGTGAGGACTTGATCTGACTGAAAAAGGGGAGAGGCAGTTGAGGCTCCTAAGAGAATGGAAGGGCAAGAAAACAGCAAGGGGGTGCAGGGAGTGGGAAGACAATCAGTGAGGCTGGACCAGGCTCGGGGAAGCGCAGAGGAGGAGACGGCTGTCTGGCCAGGAGAAATCAGATGGGGGAAAACTGATGTGTCTGAATGGAATTTTGTAGACCTCACTCTCCGTATTGTGGCTTAAAGTCTGTCATTTGTTGTAGATTTGGTAATTCTTCATTGTTTCTGAATCCTTTGGGCACATGTGGGTTACATTTGCAGCTGTGAAGAGATGCTGAGGTTGGCATTAAGGTCAAAAGCTCAAATAGAGTCTCTAAGCAGGGAGAAGCCTCTGTGGATTGAAAGCACAGCAGTAGTACCAGTGATGATGAGGACAATGATGATGACAATAATCATGAGCTCTCACTTAGTAAAGGCCTACAACACTCCAGGTACCTCTTATGTGTTGTTTAATTTAGTTTTCATAACAGTTCTGCAGAATAGGAACTGTTGGCTCCCTGTTCTGTCCCCATCTTCCCCCAGCCCTCTGGATTGTACTGAATCCTTCCCAGGGCTCCAGGACAGCGAGAATCCTCTTTCCTGGCTCTGGGTTGCTTAATTTGGCATTTCCTTCTAAGTAATGACTGTGGCACAGACTAGAACATAAATTTATTACCCAACACTGATTAAACACTGTCAGTAGAAGTAGTTACAGGTAAATGACATATAAAGCTCTCTTCTAGATGCATTAGCTCAAGTTAACCCTTTAATGGATAAGTCATTTTCTTCAGTTATGTGACATTTATAAACTTCTCCCCAGATTCTTTCCCAGGTGGAGCTAAGTGGACTCTGGTTCTCCTCTAATTATGGCTTGTTTTATTTTCATGCGGGGCCGCATTATAATGCAAGTATCATATATCACAGGCATCTTGGCAGGGCCCTTGGCATTGGAGAATGCTCAGTACACATTAAACTAAGGACTTGAACTTGACTAGGTCTCCCCTGTTTTGCTCTTGGCTCACTGTCCCTTTGGAGGTCAAAGAATACAAACTATCATTCTGCTTTCCTATTGTATCTATTTTGTCTTCCATCCTGCAGCCTCCTCCTATCCCCGACCCCCAAGGACAGGTTGCCCTGCAAAATTTCTCCTAAATAATCTTCTCTCCTGCCAAACAATAGATTCTCCTCTGATCAATACTTTACTATGATTCAATGATATGAAGAGCTAATATCATCCCTTGTTTTATAGATGAGATTTAGGGAGGTAAAGTAAGCCATTCAAGGTCATGCATCTAGAAAGACATAGAGCTTGAATTCTGACCTCAATCTGTCTGACTCCCAAGACTAGCCTCTTTTCTTTCCCTTCTGGCTGTCTTCACTCTGTACAAAGGAGTTATAAAGGGCAGTCTACAAATTTATGACAACTCTCTCCTTCCACCGTTGGCACAGGCTGGACAATTTGGGGGGCATGGTGAGGGCAAGAATTTAGTATCACAAAGTTAATTTGCAACATCTATTTCTCTCATTTCCCTGAGATTATTTTTTCAGTTAAAATAGTTTTTAAAAATTAAAAATATAAAATCACTATCTAGGTTTAAGTTAGTTCTAATAAAAGTTGCAGTTGATATTAAATGTTTTCAGTAAGGCTTACATTATTAATTCTTTTAAGTGAGAATTCAGGGGCAACATACTTTCCATGCATCCTTTCTATATTAAAGTGCAAACTTCTTCCACCAAACATTTCAGAAGGCCAAAAAAAAAAGGTAAAATAATGTTTAATAAGAGGAGTATGTTAAGTACCTACAGCACAGGAAACATCTTTTATTTTACCCTGAGTCCAAAATATCTAGCATTATCAAACAACAGTGACAATAAATCTTTACAAATATATTTTTTTCCCTCATTGACAACTGTTGAAGGTATACTTTGCTTCATTACCCTGTGTTATTATAAAGAGTGCAAAAGATGTTAAAATATATGCTGTGCTTCCAACCCAGGAACCACATGAGGCTGCCTTTGTCATATGGTATCTGCTTGTTTTTCTACCTAGCAAGTTACACTGGGATTTTTTTTCTTTATGATACACTAGAGGTGAATCTCATTTAAACAAATCTGCTACAAAAATGTTCAAACATACATAAATGTAGAGAGAATTTTAAAATATTCTGCTCCCCCCAACCCCCATGTATTCATTTTGTTTCAATAATTATCAGCTCATGGCCGATTCTGATTCTTCTATCTCTGTTGCTTCCTGAGGATGTTTCTTTTTTTGTTTTTTTTTTTGAGGGGGGATGTTAAGAGGGGTCATAATATTTTAAAGCAAAACCCAAATATATCATTATGTATATGTAAATATGAGTCTTATTAAGTATCTCTAAATCAATTTTAGTTTTTCCAACTAATTTTCATATATAGTAGACACAAATTATTTTTTCCCATTAACTCTAAGAGATAATTGAAAGATTTGTAGGAAGATGCAGTGGGCATGATATGAGTTCTTTTGTGTTGTCTCCCACTTCCCCAGGTTTCAGGAGTAGTCCTGTCTGTGAACTAGGTGGATTCAGAAGTGGTGATGACTAATGGCTCGGCTGTGTGCTGGCTATTCTTCCTAATACTGGCCTCCCCTCTGCCATCATCCACAGTGCCCCACAGGGATCTATTTTCCACACAAGAGACTATGTGATGATAATGGGTTGAAGTTTCTCCTGTGAAACTCATGAATTTTTCATGTAATTTAAATACGGATTGGGCTGCCAGGGACATGGTTCACTGAGGAACACTCTCGTGCTGAGTCTAGGCATTGTGTCCTCAAAGGCTAGCCACCCCCATGGAGATATGAGGAAGGAAAATTTGTAACAAAAAATCTAAATTTGTCTCCCAGTCCTGGCTTTCGTGGCTCCATTGCTGTCATAGCTCTGGATTTGAGGCAGAGGAGAAAGACATTTTACACTCAGTTGCTCAGTAACCTCAACTCTTGGCCACTTCAAACGATTCTGTATCCATAAAGGTGGTTGATGGGTGGAGTTGAGGCTTCATTTAGCTAGATAAATTAATGTGTTAATTCTTCTCAGTGTCTCACTATCAAAAGAATGTGCTTGGGAGATTAGGGCCTGAGCAAAAGTTAAGATGCATAATAGATATTGAAAACACATTTCTTAATGATTCATTTAGTCCCTTATTCATTTCATGATTCTAGACTCTGATCATATTTGGGGAATAAAAATATTTTAAAATATGGTTAAAAAATAAACAAGGTTTCAATCTGCATGGAGTTAAGTCATAATGGAGGAGATAGACAGTATATAAGCAAACAAATAAATAGTAATAGCTGTGTTGAGTGAAATGGAGCAAATGAAAATGGTAATGAGATAGCACCTTACTAGAGAACAAAGAGGTAGCTACTTTAGGTTACAGGACATATCAGTCAGGATTGGCACAGTTAGTGCTATTCAAAATGTGGTTTGGTAGCATCAGGATCATCTAGAAATGTTTTAGAAACCCAGATTTCCAGAGATCTATTAGAAATTTGATCTAAAGATACAACATCTACTGAATCTTTGGGGCAGGAGATATTTAGAAATATTGTTTCATATCTCAAACCGTCAGGTCCAACCATATCTTTTATGGTCTCCTTTGAGATCAGTATGTTTTAGGGAAGTGGTGCTATTTAGTAGAAAATGCATTGACCTTGGTTCCAAGCATTTGATCAATTTATTTAAACTCTTTGATACTCAGTTTCTTTTTAATCTATAAATTGGGGGCTATAATACCTTCCTTTCGGGGTTATTACACAGATGAAATAAGATAAGGAATCTAAGAGACTTTTCTAGTACAAATTGTGGCATTTGTGTTTAATAGTAGACACAAAAGTTTCTACTCTATCTAAAAGTAGACACAAAAGGTACTAAAAATGTTACTGATTTAAAGTAGAATAGTTTCATTGAGTCTTGGGAGTTGGAAGAGACCTTAGAAATCACTTAGTCCATTTTTTTGTCCAATGCAGAAATCTCTGGAAACTTCCTGGCAATTGGTCATAAAATCATGCCTGGCAAAAACACCTCTCTTTTTTGAGAAGGCCCTTTTCAATGCAGAATTGTATTTTTATAGGACCAGTTCCTTGATATAGTTAATTTATGCTCCAGGAAATATATGTTCTCTGTTCAAAGAAGATTGCAGAGATCTGGGTTTAACAAATTAATACAGTTATATACAACTTGTTAGAGCCCCTCTTATTTTCATGAACACTGTGATTTTCTTAAAGAGTGCTATGCTATGCAGTGTTTTTCAAGTAAGACTCAGGGGAGTCATGTTTCGAGAAACATAAATATGTATATAAATATCAGACATCTTTTTTTTACATGGAAGCAAATTCTGCTGTCTAGTAACTTGAAATTCTTCTTCTTATCATTGCTCTTTGGAACAACAGAAATAAGTCTGCACTGCTTTCCAGGAAACAGATCTCATAGAATTGATGTGTGAATCAGAGATGTGGTCTGACATAAAGTAGAATACATCTAGTGGCTGTTCCCATATATGAGATATAAAGCCTTTTAATTTCAAAGTCTTTGACACCTGTCCTGCATATAAATTGATTACCTCAAACAAGAAAATGGGACAAATATCTCCTGATGGTTCTAATTCAATGCTGAAGAATGTATTTATTTAAAGAACAAAGGGAGATTATGCAGAATTCTCCTTGAGTGCTTTTGATGCCTCTCATTACTCAGCCATCCCTCTGTGGCCAATATTATCTTGGAGTCCAGATGAACAAAGCAGGAAAGTTAAGGGACCAGCCAAGGCCACTGAGGGAGTCTGTGTGTCAGATCCCAGAATAGAAGGCAAAGGTGTCTGGCTCCTGTGGTCTGGGCTCATGAGCACACCACATCTCCTAAGAGGTCATTTGATGCTGGGAGGGGAAAATGAACTGGCGACAGAATGAAATGGTTTCAGTGATACCCATTCCCTCCTATGACATCTCTGTGATGAGATCTTCTGATGTCTCCAAATCCACATTAGTTATGTAATGCAATGAGAAATTGCTTCTGTCATCAAAAGCATAGGACAGATAATTATAGATCTACTTTGAACATTTTATTTGAGCAGTGAGTAACACTTTTGCAAGCAACAGATTTATTCTTACAACTTACCTTTGCAAAAGATGAAGCATTATGAATATAAATCCAAAGGATTCCTGAGGTTGTTAGTGACAGAGCTAGCCCTAGCTTTGTCACTAATAAACTGTGCAATCAAAGGCAAAACAATACCCTCTCCTGAATCAGGATCCTTATTCCTAACGCAAGTGAGTTGAACCATGTTATCTCTCAGTGTCATCCTGCCTCTCCAGTACTATAACCATGTTACAACATTTTCTTTTCAATGAAGGAAATTTCTTTTAGTTCACACAATCAGATATATGAGACATAATTTTGTTATGCTCTTTAAATCCACTTAAACATGACTCCGAGCTCTCATTTGGTCAGGTGAAGTTCAACCTCAGACAATATTGGTGTTAAAGCTTCCCGTACAGAGATGTGGTTATATTTCAGTGCCTTAGTCAGAGCCAGAACACCAGCAAACCCTCAGGTAATCAGTTATAGGACCACATTGATTAGCATTGACATGTCACTGGGTCCAATGGCCTGAGGGCACGATGCCCTGTGGTTTCAGGTGCACTGTTCCTATGTCATGCTGAAGGCATAGGTCTTTATGCTGAGGCTAGGAGCCTGTGTCTAGAGTCCTTCTACCCTGATGAGTCAGGAGCCATTTCCTTCTTGGCCACTGTCCAAGAAACTGTCTGAATGGGTCTCTGCTACCATGGGACTTTTAGACTTCTGTCTTTTTCAACAATCTAAGAGAATAAAATTATTTTCTTTTTTCTAGTATTCCTCAAAGACATTCTTCATACTCCCCGTCTTCTCCAGAGGTTTATCTAGAAGATAAAAGTTTTTGAAAATACTTTTATACTTTATAAATGGTATCAAGAGCTTTCATCTTCAAGTAGCTTCTGCTTTATATAAAAAAATATCCCTGAAACAAATACTAGGTGCCTGGCCACCTGCTTAAAACATAGGAAAGGAAAAACACGGGGATGCTAACATTTTGATAAATCATACTGACCAATTGGTTACATCCACAACTTTATGTTTTAAGAGGGAGAAAGATAAAATTTTAAAAACACTTTTTGTTCCATACATAATAGATTTTCGGGATAGAATACACAAAAATAAAGTTAAGAAAAAATTAAATTAGCCCTGACCTGTGTGGAGCAGTTGGATGTTGTCCCACAAAGCGAAAGGTCACCCGTTCAATTTCTGGTCAGGGCAACCAATGGGTATTTTTCTCTTGCTTCTCTCTCTCTCTTTTCCCCTCTTTTCCTCTAGCTCTAAAAAATAAGTAAATATTTAAATAAAAGAAAAAATTAAGTTATATATTTAAACCACCTATGATACAACTTCTTAAAGAAAACTTTTTAATATTTTGGTGTATATGCTTTCATACTTTCTCTATGCATATATATACAGTTGTTTTCATTATTATTATTATTACAATTAGCTTGCACTGATTGTTTGCTAAAGTATAAGAGGCATAAGATAAATCTAATTCATGATCGATACAGAGTCCAGATCATTGAATAAAGTAATATTTTAAATAGCTAATATTTATTGAGAATTTTTCATCTCTACATGCCAAGCCTTATGCAAATGTTTAGGTGCATCATTTCACTTAAACTTTGTATCAAACTCATGAGGTTAATACTTGCAGTAGATACAGCTGATTATCTACGAAGTCTCCATCTCCTTCTCCCATTTCCTGTCAGAACTACAAGTTTTTTCAAGAGTCCATCTCTCTCCTTTGTAATTGATGAGGAAGTTGCCCCACCTCTGACTTTAGGGATAGGCCTAACTGATAAAGAATAATTTCATTCCAACAGATAGTGTTTAGTTCATCCATGTGAGAGTTACTCAATTCTGGACAATGAGGCACAGAGAGTTGGCTGGGCAGTTCTGGAAATAATTCTGTGATCTTAATGAAAGAAACCCAAGAAGAGGCTGTTCCTTTTACTTTAGACAGAACTGGGTATGATGTCACCTTTCTGATTATTTAATTTATTTGAATTAGTGTTTCTGTTTCTTGAGGCGATAAGAATCCCCACTAATATAGTATTATTTTCATTTTTTTCCAATGACAGAACTGAAGCTCAGAGGTTCAGCACTTGTCCAGGTTAGTAACACAGACCCTATTTTTGTTCCATCTGAGTCCAGACTCTCTACTTATAAGCTTGAAATTTCTTTTTACTTATTAGTCATTGGTATTTCTTTTTGTAAACTTACTGTTTATGTTTTTTGGAAAGGTGCAGTTGAAGCCCAACATATATTTTGTTTTACTATAATTTTAAATAAAATACTTGTGAAAAGCTTCTCATATAGTTTTTGTGCTCATTCTTAAAGATGCCACTTATATTTATAAATTAACCTCAGCATTATTTTTTGTTACTTTTGTTGTTATAACTTTAGAATGTAGCCTTTCAGTATTAGTTCAACACACTGTAAAAAGTGATTAAGCAGTTATAACTTGTTATTTAAAATAAACCACCTGGCAATATAGTCCTTTTATTTGGATGTGTCAGGACATCACATTTCTACACTTTGAGTTGTGGTGAGTTCTTTTCTCATGACCTATCGGTTTGTAAGTCTCCTGAATGTGAAAGCTGCAAATCTTTATTTTTGTTCTTTTTACCTACGTCAATAGAAATTTGGTTCATTTATGGGAGGTATGGGTAGCAGACTTGCATTTATTGGGACTAAGTAACAATAGGTAATAGGCATGATCTAGGGGTGTATATATATGATACTTAATCATCAAGTATCCTTATAGATTATATTTTATTATTTCCATTTCACAGTTGAGAAAAAGTTCAGAGATAATAAATACCATTCATTCATTTATTCAGTTAGTCAGCAAATATTTCTTAAACACAGCCTACCTGCCAGACACTAAGAGTTGCTACAGATAAAATGGTGAACAGTTATGGTCCTGTCTACAATAATTTTATAGCTAAGGGAAAAAGACAAAGAAGTAAAGAGGCAATTATTATAGAGTGAAATTGAGAGAGAAGCACTTGGAATTATGGGAGTAAAAAAGAGGTATATCTGACTAAAATGTGGCATTTAGGAAGGGTGTCCTTGAGGAAGTGACATCTGATTTGAATTCTAAAGAGAAAATAAAAGGTGGCCAGGTAAAGGGAGAGGGTGTGAGGCTAGATTTCAAGGGAAAAAATACCCAAGTTCAAGTCTGTGAGGCACATTGTGAGCATGACCATATTCAGTGAGGTTAGAGAATGGAATGTGGTGGGGGATGGTGAGAGATGAGTCTAGAAAGGTAAGTCAGATTTTTGAACTACTTGATATGCTAAAAAAGTTGAATTTTGCCCTGTAAGAATTAGGAAGCCATTTTCACAAAAGAGTGATATATCTTATTTCTATTTTGGAAAGGGCAGAGAATGGCTTAGAGCAGGGTATGGTAAAGTTTTTCTGTGAAGAACCATATAATATATATTTTCATCTTTGTGGGTCATATAGTCTCCCCCTTGCTTGTTATTGTAGCACAAATATAGTAATAGACCATATATTCATATGGAAATGAATGGAACTGGCTGTATTTCAATAAAGCTTTAATTACAAGACCAGTCAAGGAATCAGATTCAGCCAATAAGCTTTTGTTTGCTGAACTCTGGTTAAGAAGGAACTGAGAATCAGGAGACAAGAGGCTGTCATGGTATTCCAATGAAGTGTTAGAGGTGTTCTCAAAGATAGTAGAGATAGTGAAAGTGGAAAGAAGTAAGCAGATTTTGGAGGTATAAGGAAATGGCAGCACCAGGACTTAGAGATTGATTTGATCTGTGTCTAGCAGAGGAGTTAAAATGACTTGAACGAAACTGGTATGAACCTTGTTGTGGGTGACTGTGCATCAGCTGAAAACAAGGCTCATTGGAAGACCAGGCTGGGAGAGTGATATGGGGAATAAAAGTTTCATTTCAGATGCATTGAGGGTAAAATATGTGTCAACATGCAGGTGGAGATGTTCAGTGCATAGTTAGACATCTTAAATTTAGATACTTAGGGGAGCAGGCTAATCACACAGATTTGTTAGTCATTGACATATCTAAGTATAATTGAAGGTAGAACAGTGGGAGAGATTTTGCAGGAGGAGTGGGAAAAAAGAAAACAGAAGAGAACTTGGAATAGAACCCCAGTGCACCCTGATACGTAAGGCAGAGGTAGAGAAAGTAGTTTCCATAAACAAAGTTGAAGAGGAGCACTGGAAAGGTATATAGGAACCAGAAGAAGTGATGTCATGGAATACAAAAGACTAGACCAAAGAGAAGACAAAATAAACAATATTGAATACTATGTTCATTAATTTTGGGTCAGCGACTTTAGATGAAACACTAACAGGAGTGACAGGGAGTAAAATCCATTTGTAGTGATTTGAGGGGATGGTAGAGGGTGAGTGTTGACATCTCTTTTGAGAAATATTATTGTGAAATGGAGAAAAGAAATAGATGGGGTAATGTGTGATGTGTTTTAATAAAAAAAAGAGAGATACTGGATTATACTTACATTTCTGATGAGAAAATACTTGTTGAGAGGAAATATTGTGATTGCATAAAAGGGTAGTTCATGGAGGAAGATCTCAAAAGAAGAGGACAGAAACGAGTTTCAGGGCCAAGGTTATGGGCTTCCCCTTAACAGGAGGAAGGTCACAGCTTCTATTGGAAATGGGAAGCAGGAGGAAGGAAAGGTACATATTTTAGTGAGTTAGTAGGTAAGGAGTGGAGCAGGAACATGAGGGAGATGTATTTACTCTAAGAAGTTTGAAGCAAGGTCTCTTCTGAGAGGGAAGGGTTTTTGCTGTTTAGGAGCTTGAAAAATGTGGAGAAAGCTGAAACAGCTTTTTTTAGAAAAATAACTCAAGAGGAAAATGTGTTTGGCAGGTCATCAGTTCATACATGGCAAACTCAAAACTGAAATTTATATTTCTGTAAGTCTACAACCACTATTTTGCTCATTATACCATGTTGCCAGGGAGAACTTATATGATTTTATGTTTACATGGAACTACACTAGTTACAAGGGACCACAGGTATACTGGTATCTATATTTAAGGACTTGATCCTTTGCACTAATTTTTCTGACATAGTATTTATGAACACTAATGTAGGCTTGCCTCAAAGGTACTGTGTACACAGGGACTTCTGTATGTCCCCATGTGTTGTGAAGACAACAGACTGCATTGGGAAACATTTTAAGATGCACTTTTTAAACTACAAGTAAGTAGCCTACTGAGTAAGACATACTAAGTAATACAAAGTTATATGATAAAGAATCGGGTCAGGGATGAATAAGAAAATTTTCTCCTTACAAGAAGAAAAACATCCCAAGTGAAAAATCTCAGAAATTGTTAAGGCAGTTTCACAATATTGTGCTTTCTTAGCAAATTTTAGGATTGTGAAAATGACCATTCCATGGCCTATAATCCACAGTCCAGAGAGTGAGAAGTAGGTTGAAAAATTTACTCGCTCAATAAAAGTTTCTCACTACTCCTCTATTATTTATAGCCAATCTCCTTCTTCTGGATCCATAAAGTAGTTATTTATTAGCAAATCTGAAAAAGTCCAGTGTAATTTTGCAGGACGGTGATAAATCCACACAGATCAGATGAGAATAGGCCCCCCACTGGCCGACCTATGGATGAAAAGACTAGAGGGAAATCATTTTTGCTATATCCTTACATGGTGTATTATTTTGTCTAATCCTATATGATAAGATCCACTCTCTTATTATCCCAAAGAAGAGGGCTTCTTCTTATAAACTGGTTGGGTCCTTCTAACATACATGAACAGCAGGGAAACACCAGAGGAGGTATAAGGAAGTTGAAATTAGAATGGATATTATAATTTACTTTTGGGGGTGACATCTGTAAATGATGGAGCATTTAACCAAGTCAGTATCTATCAGCATACATACCTGTGGTTATTTCGGACTGCTCAATTATGTGCTACATTAATAGTTTATGTACATCACACTGCATTTCATATCGTCACTAAAATTAAATCTGACTACTACAAAC
The DNA here is from genome assembly GCF_987537825.1 of Furipterus horrens. NCBI lineage: Eukaryota > Metazoa > Chordata > Mammalia > Chiroptera > Furipteridae > Furipterus > Furipterus horrens. The sequence continues at coordinate 164,132,652 of NW_028327174.1, forward strand.
ACTGGCAAGAAACCAAGTTCTGTAAAACATGGTTATACGAGTAGAATCACTCACTCAGATTTCTGCCCCGCTCCAGTCATCTCTGGTTCAAAGCAACAGAAGGCCACATTTCTCCCAATAATAATTTGATAACTTAGATAGTGTTTCAGACAGGAAGGTTCAACCTTCCCTCCAACTGAAGGTTAATGTTCCCCTTCCTTCAGGATTCTATCACTTAGGTGATGCTTCCTTCAGAGACCATAAAGATGTAGTTCGCTGTGGGGCCTGGCAACGTCTAGCCTCCTCTTCTAGGTCTCCCACACATCCCGGAGGAGCCACTCCAGTTCAGGCTGAGAACCACAGCTCTAGAAATTAATGAGATTCTGATGTATTTGTAAGGCCTTTTCTACACTAGTGAAGTATTTATTTTATTTATTTATTTATTTTAAAGTATATTTTATTGATTATGCTGTTACAGTTTACTCAATTTTTCACCTTGGCCTCCTTCTGCCCGGTAACCCCCTTCCCTCCAGCAATCCCTCCCCTTGGTTCATGTCCATGGGTGGTGTGTGTAAGTTCTTTGGCTTCTCCCTTTCCTATATAATTCTTAGCATCCTCCTGTGTATTTTGTACCAACCAATTATGCTTCTTAATCCCTGTACCTTTCCCCCATTCTTCCCCTTCTCCCTTCCAGCTGATAACCCTCCAAATGATATCCCATACCTGTGATTCTGTTCTTGTTCAGGTTGTTTGCTTAGTTTGTTTTTATTTTTGTTTTGTTTTTATTTTTTAGATTCAGTTGTTTTTTAGTTGTGAGTTTGTTGTGAGTTTGTTATTACTTTAATATTTATAGTTTTGATCTTCTTTTTCTTAAACAAGTCCCTTTAAAATTTCGTGTAATAATGGCCTGGTGATGATGAATTCCTTTAGCTTTACCTTGTCTGGGAAGCATTTTATCTGTCCTTCCATTCTAAATGATAGCTTTGCTGGATAGCGTAATCTTGGTTGTAGGTCCTTTCTTTTTGTCACTTTGAATACTTCTTGACAGTCCCTTCTAGCCTGCAAAGTTCCTTTTGAGAGATCAGCTGATAGTCTTATGGGAACCCTTTTGTAGGTAACTCTCTTCTCTTACTGCTTTTAAGATTTTCTCTTTATATTTAACCTTCTAATTATGATGTGTTTTTGTGTGGTCCTCTTTGGGTCCAACTTATTTGGGACTCTGTGCTTCCTGGGTTTATATGTCTATTTCCTTTGATGAATTAAGGAATTTTTCTTTCATTATTTTTTCAAATAATTTTTTTTAAAGTATGTTTTATTGATTATGTTGTTACAGTTGTCCCAAATTCTTTTCCCTTTTCTCCCCTCTTCCCAGTACACTCCTTCCCTCCAGCAATACCACCCCTCTTGGTTCATGTCCATGGGTTGTGCATATAAGTTCTTTGGCTTCACTCTTTCCTATATTATTCCTAACTTCCCCTGTCTATTTTGTACCAAATAATTATGCTTCTTAATCCCGGCATCATTTCCCCATTCCTTCCCCTTCCCCCTCCCAGCTGATAACCCTCCAAATGACCCCCATACCTATGATTCTGTTCCTGTTCTGGTTCTTTGCTTAGTTTGTTTTGTTTTTGTTTTTTTCATATAATAATGGCTTGGTGATGATGAACTCCTTTAGCTTTACCTTGTCTGGGAAACACTTTATCTGCCCTTCCATTCTAAGTGATAGCTTTGCTGGATAGAGTAGTTTTGGTTGTAGATACTTGCTTTTCATTACTTTAAATACTTCTTGCCAGTCCCTTCCTGCTTGCAAAGTTTCTTTTGAGAACTCAGCTGATAGTCTTATTGGCACCACTTTGAAGGTAACTCTCTGTTTCTTTCTTTTCCTAATTCTCTAAGTGTTCCTTTTGTCTCATCCTCCACCCTGAAAAAAGAAGTGTTGCATTTTATTATATGTTTAATATTCCTCCAGAGATGGCAATATTAATATTTTGTTATAATTAAGACTTTATTATTTTAGATCAGTTTTAGATTCATGGCAAATTTGAGGGGAAGGTACAGAGATTTCCCCATATACCACCTTGTCTCACACATGCATAGCCTCATCATTATCAGCATCTACCACAAGACAGTACATTTGTTACAACTAATGAACCTATGTTGTCCCATCATAATCACTCAAAGCTTATACTATACATTAGGTTAAATCTTGATGCCCTAACCCTGGCTGTTGTGGCTCAGTGGATTGAGCATCGGTCTGTGAACCAAGTGTCGCTGGTTCAATTCCCAGTCAGGGCACATAACTAGGTTGCACATCAGGTCCCCATTTGGGGGTGTGAGTGAGAGGCAACCACACAGTGATGTTTCTCTCCCTTGCTTTCTCCTTTCCCCTCTCTCTAAAAATAAATAAAGAAACAAACAAATAAATAAATAATTTTAAAAATCTTGATGCCCTAGATTCTATGGGTTTATACAAATGTATAATTATATATATCCATCATTATTGCATAATACTGAGTATTTCCACTGCCCTGAAAATCTTCTGTGCTTCACCAATTTATTGCTTCCTCAACCCTCTAATCCTTGACAACTACTGATCTTATTGTCTCCATAGTTTTCCTTTTATAAAATGCCATATAGTTGAAATAAGCCTTTTCAGTTTGGCTTCTTTTACTTAGTATAATATTCATTTAAATGTTCTCCATGTCTTTTCCTGGCTTAATAGCTCATTTCTTTTTAGAAGTGAATAATATTCCATTGTTTAGATATATCACAGTTTATTAATCCATTCACCTACTGAAGGACATCTTGGTTGCTTCCAAACTTTGGAAATTATAAATAGAGCTTCTGTAAATATCTGTGTGCAAGATTTTATGAGGACATAAGTTTTCAGCTTTTTGGGGTTAAGTACCAGGAAGTGTGATCACTGTATTGTATAGTAAGAGCAAGTTTAGTTTTGTAAATAGAAACACTAAACTGTCTTCCAAAGTGGCTGTACCATTTTGCATTCCCACTAGCAGCTGAATGAGAGCTCTTGTTGCTCTACATCTTTGCTAGTATTTGGTGTCGTCAGTATTTGTATTTTGGCCATTCTAATAGGTGTGTAATGGTATACAGAAGGTTTTAAGGACTTTGTTGCTAGTCTAGTTGGTGTTTGGGCATGAATCATATCTCTGGGTCAATAAACTGTTCTCCTACACTTTTTCTATGTAGACCAAATGCCTTTTATTGAATTTCCTAATCTTCACTGAGATGCTAAACTGATTTCTGTCACTCCTTAGTATCAGAACAGACGTTTTTGCATTTGAATCTTTACATGTTTAATCGGTTGAAACCCAGAACACTTTCATCACTTTTAAATCAGCTTTAGCCCTAGGAAAGTAACTTAGCAAAGTAAAATAAAATGAAATAAGTAAGTAAAATGTGTGAATACTTGAGACATGTGGGTGGTGGAAAAAAGCAGGATTTGTACTCAAAGTAGTGCCTTTCAAAATTGATTTAGCAGCAAACTATATCTTCAAACAAAATATAACCAGAATGCTAATGTGAAAAATGGGTAAAGCAGAGCATCTTGTGTTGACAGTATCAAGGTGGGCAGGGTGAAATGGGGACCTGTTTTTTTTTCTTTTAGGCGACCCCCAAGTTTTGTCCTTTTTGGCTCTGAGAGGTCCCTCAGACTTCTAGGGTGTGGCACAAAGCATTGTATATAAAGCACTTCTCCAAGATAATATATATATATATATATATATATATATATATATATATATATATGTGTGTGTGTGTGTGTGTGCATATACATATATATATATATATATATATATAGAGAGAGAGAGAGAGAGAGAGAGAGAGAGAGAGAGAGAGACAAATATTACAGATTTTAAACATCTAAATAGGCATTGCTTTAAAAAATATCTTGAGAGCTTACACATTTTTTCAGTACATTTTTTGTAGTTAAAAACAATACAAACAAGAAAAGAAAATAACTTAGTATATGTATTTCAACTGACTAATAATAAATATTAATATCTAAACTTCTATATTTTCTTAAAGTATAACACCATAGGGTGTTATATTTTTATCCAAATCATAGCAGCATTGCTCAAAATATATTTGAAAATATATTGAGTCTATATATGAACCACTATAGAAAACATCAATAGATTATGTAAGAACTTGTTTTAAATGCAAATGGATTATCTTCACTGGATGGATTGTTTGAGTATTTTCAAAATTCAAAGCCAACATAAGAAGGATGAAGTTTTTTCCACCAATGCAGCTATTCAGAGCCAAAGGAATTGCAAATGCCAAATGTAGTTCCGAAAGAAAAGTTCCTAATATGATGTGGCTATGAACAATTGCACATCATTAAAATGAATGTGTAACTTCCTTTATGGTGATTGCACTAAAGAAATCTCTGTCCCGGTGGCTGTGTGAGTTGTGATATGCTTGTTCAGGAAGAGTCATGCCTGGTAGATTCAGAACAGACCAAAGTGTATAGAAGAGAGAGAGTGAGCAAGAAGGAAAGGATTTCCTAGTTGGGTGAGGCTGGTGTATTTTGTTACAACCCAATGGACAAGAATGGCCCCAGGGTTTAGGAGCCAAGACTGAAGAATGAAATCAGTGCATGGGCTTAAGTGGAAAAAGGAATCTGAGGGATAGGTGCAAAAAAGAGCAGATTAACAATTTTATAAACCATGATTTTTAAATAATTGAAAGGAAACCTGATGAGGGGATAGGAGTGTGGTTGACATAAGAAAGTAGCATTGGTGCTGTAGAAAACATTTCAGATTTGAATCAGAAGCCGCAGATTTAGTTCCTTCTTTAACCACTTATCAATAATATGACCTTGGGATAGTCACTCGACCCCATCTGTGTTCATAAACTATTTTGCACATGTCTCTATCACCCTTATTACATAACATCATTGAGAGCCATTTATGCATCTGCCCCTCTTTTTGGACTTTGGGTATTTCAAGACAGCTTTCTTAAGTGATTCATTTTTGCATTTCCTAGTGGCACAAAATAGGTAATTGATCATTGTTTGTTGAAATAAAATGCAGAGTTGTGAAATGTAAAATGGTGAGAGCTCTTTCTAAACTGTGAAGGACTACAGTTGTAGACTATTTTTATTAAAAATAAAAATCTGACCTGGCTGCTGTGGCTCAATGGATTGAGTGTCGGCCTGCGAGCCACGTGTTGCTGGTTCAATTTCCAGTCAGGGCACATGACTGGGTTGCACATCAGGTCCCCAGTTGGGGGCGCAAGTGAGAGGCAACCACACAGTGATGTTTCTCTCTCTTTCTCCTTACCCCTTTCTCTAAAAATAAATAAATAAGAAAATAAATTACTTAAAAAAAATCTGAGAACTGAGTTGCAACAAAGGAAATGAACTTAATAAAATATATGATTCAACTTTATATTTAATCCTTTCAAGTTCAAAAGTGTTGAAATATTAAAGTGTTCTCTGTTATGTGAGGGTAGGCTGAGGTTGGCATTCATTCTAAGCTATTGAAATGGCTGCCGTTTCATGGACTATTTAGGGATCATGGTCACATGTTTATGAATATTACATGTTGTTCAACTTGCCACTTGCCTTGTACTAGAATTTTGTTGTGAAAGAACTAGACTTAATACCTGATCCTTCCTCAGTGATTTCCATGGGCTTCTCCTTTCCTTCATTCCTTTGTGCTCTAATAGAGAGAAGATTGGTATTTTTCCGAGCTTGAAGTGAGTTGGAGTCACTACTTTGCACTGAAGAGAGTGTCTCTTATGTACTTCGTGTGGCACCAGGTTCCCATCTGGGGGCTTATGTTTCATGTTTTATCAGGCATCCCACACTGTGGTTATCTCTACTGAGGCAGAAATAAGATCCACCTCTGCCTGAGCTGGCCTGGAGACTTGCAGATGATGCCAGCCTTTGCTACAAGATATAGGAAATGCTTTAAGATGGTATGAATCTTAAGGATAATAGCTTTGATCTATAGGAGGCCTTCTGAACTCAGGCTTTGAGCTTCTACTGGTACAACTGTGGTGCAAATGAAATGAATGGAAAATAAAACATTCAGCAATCATTTTGACAACCCTCAAACTCTTGAACCTAATTGCCAGCTCAATTTCCAGTAAGGATGCTGAGCTATGGTAGTTCAGTATCTTATCAGGTTATGTTGTCTCATTTAATAAGCCCCTCCCCATTTATTATTCTCCCATCCCATCCTTGAAAAGCAATTGTTCCCAAGGATAACTCTAGTTGATTATCCAGAGGTGTCAGGCATGATTAATACCATGCCCTACCTTACATCATACATCATCTTTTTTTTCTCCTTTGAGGCCCTGAGAGCAATGTCCTTTTCTGCTCCTTGCTGCCACGACAAATACATTCCCCTGTATAGTATTTACAGAAAGACATATTTCCTGCTGTCTGTGCCCCACAAGGGTTAGCAGATTGGATGGCAGTAGTTAGGATTGTCATAAATCGAATGCTGGCATGATGTGTCTGAGGTGCTGCCACTGGTCAGACTCATGGCACTGCCATAAATGGTTGTCTGAGAAATGACAGCCTGAAATAGTAGGAAGGTTCTTCTGGTTCCTCCCACCCTAATCACAGTGGGAAGACAAAGGGAATCCAGAATGTCTGAGCATCACTGTGTGAGCTGAGAGCTGCCATCACTTCCCACCCATGCTGATAGTATAAAGGGTACAGTGTAATAGAAGAGTGTGAATCTGGGTCTGGATCATAAGATCTGGGCTCAAGAACCGCCCTTTTGTTCTTCAGATTTATACTGAGGCAGGGGAGGAAACTCTTTGAGCTTCAGTTTCTTCATTTGTAATGGGGTTAATAGTAGTAACTCGCCATTCATGAGGAAAGGACTAAATCTTACGTTATACATGAAAATGCTTTGTAACCTGCCAAGTGCTGTAGAAATATGAGGAGTTGGTGTCCTCAGCTTGTGCTTCCCTCCTGGTCTCCCTGTCAGAGTTGCAAGGATTCACATGGCTGCGCCTGCTGTCCTGCTGGTTTCTTGGGGCTTCCTCTGCTGCATGTCCCTGACCTCTGAGTTTGGCGTGGCCCATGGCTCTAGGGAGACACCTTGTACTACCAGATTTGGCTTCTGGGTGTGCTCTGAGCCCCCTAGCTGCTTTGCTCTAGTGTGTCCTTGGCCTTTGTCCCGGTTCCTCCTTATGGCTCACCACTCTGTCTTTCTTTTTTTCTCAGATGCATATGGTTTTACTTGACAAAATATTTCAAGAACTTTGTCAGGTCGTTATAAATGGGGTTTGTGATGTACTTAATCCTTAATCCAAGTGAAATTTTATTTTGTATGTAGTAGAGGTTAGGAAACTAGATTTTTGTCTTCCAGATGGGATGCTATATGTTTTAAGTAAAGATTCTTGGATTGGAAGGGGCATATAGTGATTAAAAGCTCAACTGTAGCCTGAAACTAAACTCGCTTAGCACAATCTGAACTTGGAAAGGGGCCAGAGAGGAAATCGAGTGAAGAAACAAAAACCTTTTAAAGGCTTCATGTTAGTATGTGTGCTTATGGTTAGTTTTTAATTTCAATATAATAATAGAGCAACATATATTTTGTTATGACTTATGTGAATAGAAAAACTGATCACTAAAAAATAGAAAAGAACCTTAGAACTTCCAAAGAAATCAGAGGGAGTGTGGTATGGATAAATAGCAATTTGAGTAAGTCAAGAAAAGAAAGAGGAACTAGAAGCAAAATAAATAGTAACAGCAAAAGAAGAGGGCAGGTAGGCTTCTGGGTAATTACTAAAAGCAGGGATTACACATGTGATTTCAATGGAGGAAAAGTAAGAGCGAACTACATAGGTATACTCATGAAAACTCAGCACATCCTTGGTGGGGCTGTACAGCAGGCCTGGCTCAAACCTTCAAAGAACCTAGAGCAAATGTCTAAATGGAGGCCCACATACCATAGGTCTATAAAAAACATATTCAAATATAATCGCCAAAAAGTACATCAAACTCAAAACTGATAAATACAATATTTTTCTATCAGCCAGGTCCAGAGCAGTTGGAGGTTGTCTTCTTAGAAGATGCTAGGTCTTGAAGGAGGCAGGGTGGGCATGCGTTCTTGGCCTTGCAGACTTCTCCCTGTTTCAGGCACCCAACCGTAGGAAGCGTAGAGTGGGCTCTTAAATATGAGAGTCTCAAGACAGGGCCTTTGTCGTACTCTAAAGTGCTGTGCTCAGAGAGAAAGGACTTAAATGTCTTCTTTTCATTTTATTAGCATTCACAAAATATTTAAAGAGCATTTTTGTCTGGATCCCCATCCCCCAGGCCAGGAGTGCTGGAGTCCCAAATAGGAACTGATGAGACAAAATGTCATTGGCTCAGATAACACATCAGCTGGCTTTTCTAGTTCTGTTTTTCTTATTTGTGAAATGGGAGCAGTTCCCTTTCCTAGGGATATTTAAAAAAGATAAATATTGAGTTTTAAGAATCTGAAGGAGTATGCCCCGAGTTGATGAATGTGAGGGAATAACATTAGTCTTCCCTCCACTCCCAAAGTGTCAGGCTCCAGGCTGCCTTTCCTCTGGGCCTAGAATTCCACAGGCTTCCCAGCAGGAAACTCACTTACTCAGAGAGCCAGGATGCGAGTGCCTCCTGTCATGTTCTTCCTCTTGCGACTCAAATACCAACGGCTTATTTTTCCCCAATGCACTTTCAATCTCTGTGTGTTTTTCCACTCAGGCGCGCCCCAGCCGGCCAGGTGGCTTTGCACTGCCAGCTGCCGGCTTCCCCTAAGTGCAAAGGCAAGGGCAGCCAGGGCTCCAGCAACAGACTGGCAACATCTGACTCAAGCACTAGTAATCATCTCTCCTTAATGGCAGAGAAAAGCGTGTCCCCTTCTTGAGAAGAGGAAAATCACAGATGCAAAAGTGATGAGAGGAGAAAATGACTGGGTTCATCTGAAAGGCTGAGCCAGGATTTCCTCCTTTCCGTGGTAGATCCTCCTGAGTTTATCCCTTCCCTGCAAATAAGCACCTTGAGGCAATTAACAATGCTGAGCTCTCTGGTGCTATCACACTGATTCTGTCTTTATAGGAGGAAATTAGTTCTGAGACAATAGTCAACAGCCTGTACTTTGAGTTTGCTCAGGGAATACAAACCTCACACACATTTAGAGCCTTTCTGCTGACTAACTGCCTTTGAATGGAAGGGAGGCTTTGCCCATTTTTGTTTCTTGAAAATGCTAAAAGTAATTGGGACCATGACAGATTATCTGTGGAGTCAAAGTCACTGCCTTCACTGAGGGTTACATTTAAGGAGCATCTTTCAAATAAGTGTGCATTGCCCCCAAATTGCTAAAACAAAAGGCAAACCAAAACAGGCCAACACCTACCAAGAGGGGACAATTTCCCCCTCAGCTGAGGCACTATTTGCTGGCTTGCAGCTCAGGAGTGATTTTTATAGCCACGTTATAAATGGCTGGAAATCAGGAGGTTTTGATGGAAATGCGGACCGACCTTTAGCTGTATTGATGCCTGTGAGTGCTGCTATGATGAAAATGCCCTCCTTCCACCACCCGACTCCCCAAGCTCTTTAATTCTTGTAAATAATGGGCTTGAATCTCACACTGAAGCTGGTTAGTGAGGCGGCCAGGGGATATGATTCAGGAATAAAATTCAATTCGGGGTCAGAAAACACAACCATAGGTTTGATTTCTGAGCACTCAGCTGGGACAAAAAAAAAAAAAGAAAACCAGAACACCTTTTAATGGCACAATTATCTCTGACCAGCAGTGAAATGGTTAATTGCTTCCTCTTCCTCCCTTCCCCCCAACTGGGAATAACAGAGCAGGAATTGAGCTCTCACTAAACTCTAAGCCTGTGCATCCTCTTGGCAAAGTGTCTCCATGTGGAAAACGGCAGTGCCCTTCACCCTCTGAGTGATTTTTTTCAGCATCAGTGATGAGAGATGCTCTGTGTTGATAAATGTTCTGGCACCAGGCTGTGGTACAGACTCAGAAATGTTGTCTCTAGTCAACATTTGATTGCTACCAATTAAGCAGAGATGTTCACTGTAATCTCTGAGGGACATAATTCTAACCTCTCTCACATGAAACCAAAGTCGTCTCCTTTAGAGAGCTCATAAAAATGTGATGTTTTTGCCATCGGTTTCAACCACAGATTGTTCTCAAATTGTGGTCCACAGACATTTGTCACTCTTCATTGATCCCCCTGCCCCAAATAAAGCATATGTGTCAATCTATTAAGTTCTCTGCACATAAGAACTACCAATAAATAAATAAATAATAGAGTTTGGCACATTTTCCACTTTGTCCTTTACCATCGAGGTTTTGTAGATAGAAAAAAAGTTGACCACTGCCCTTGAAAACATGAGAATATGGAGATTTTTCTGCCTTGACAGGTTTCTTTTTTGCCTTCCTTAGTCTCACAAATCAGGCAACCTCTGTATTCTATGAAATGTAAAGTTAAGTTGGATTACTTTTCATAAACTTCATTTTTAACACGTTTTTATCCTCTTGTATTTCTATAATATATGCAAAATGCCAAGCTCCTCAAAAGAACTTTACAGGTCATTTTCCTGCCATAATAGTCGAATCAGCAGCAAACGCACTTCATGGTTTAAATGCAGTGACAGAAGTAGTCTGACAGCAGAAATATGTACTGGATACTCACTTCCACAAAAGCCTTGAGATTTTCACATGAGTAGAGATTATGGCTTTGGAAATAGCTTTTTTTTTATTTATTTTTTTTAAAGATCAGCTCTGTGTAAATATGAACGAGGAGCATTTACTGGCTTTGTACTATCAAGTGCCCTTGACCTAGTGACATTATTGATTTTCCACCATTGTCTTTATATGTATTGGTCCAAGAGGATAGAACTATAATAGCTGCCTCCATTAACAATTAATTTGGATCTTCTCTATGGGATGAGCATACAGAAGCCCTTGAAAGAATGGCTTCCAAGTCAGCACATGCATGTGGGTACACACACATTATATTTTTTCAAACCCAAAATTGGTTCATTTGGTCTGATGAAAGATTTTTTTTTTTCATTTGTGAATTTCCCAATAGAGAAAGTTGCACAGGTAAAACAATAAAATTATTTTACTTATCACTATAATGAGATAGCTTTACTGGAAAGATAAAACTAATTGAAATTACAGTGATTGTGCAAAATTTGAAATGTTTATTTCCTCATTGGTAGTGAAATAATCAATTAAAACTTTCTCAGTCAACATTAAAAACTTCCATATTGTTTTTAGAAATAAATTACCAAGCTCTAAATACTGTATAAATGTCTTCATGTAATTGTATTGTTTTTTTTTAAAAAAAATTAGTACATAAAGATGTTACTGGATGAATGTCTTCATCAGTTTTGGGCTGCTATAACAGAATACCATAGACTGGGTGGCTTAAACAACAGAAATTTATTTCTTAACAATTCTGGGTGCTGGAAAGTCCCAGATCAGGGTGCCAGTATAGTTGAGTACTAATGAAGGAACATTTTTCTGGTTTGCAGATGGCTGTCTTCTTATATATTTACATGGCAGAGAGAGAGCTCTGGTTTCTTCATCATCTTATAAGGGCATTAATCCAATCCAAATCACCCTTATCATCTATCTTCCGAAAGGACCACCTCCCAAAACTGTCACATTGGGGATTAGGTTTTCACCATGTGAATTTATGTGTGTGTGTTGGAGGGGGTTAGTGTACAAACATTTGTCCATAACATTGAGTAAAAAGATTTCCATAATTGAATCTCCTCCAACTATTCTGAAAGATTTGGGTTAATAAAACTTAATTTACTAAGCTCCTACTTCACTAATCTTGGCATTGTTATTTGTTTTTAACTACCATTACTTGATATGCAAATTAGAAATACTAATTGTTTACTTCATGCCCATTTCATCCCAGGGAATAAATGAAGATTAATTACTGTAAGTATTTTGTGTTCCTTGGATCAAAGCAACACATCAACAAGTAGTCATATTCTAGTGTGCTATTTCCTTATTGTAATTAATGCGTTTTGGTTATTTTGTTCTGTTTAATAATAGTTTTTGAATCATAACACAGCTCTCCTTCTAAGTACGAAGATAAGTACTTATACAGACTTACCATAGTAAGTACCTAGACATACTTACCTTAATAAGTAACATGAATTTTATTGTTCATGAAAGACAAAATTAGGGACCGATTGCCATTTTAGGTTTTGAAACTTCTATTAATGTAGCTTTAATTTTTCTTTCTTTTCCACTGTCCCTTGCTCCCTCTCTTTTTTTTCTCACCTAGAATAATTGTAAAACCACAGAAAAATTTAGAAAATAATATCAGCATTCTGTATCAGCTCATCTTGCTGTTTAACAGACTAGCTCAAAAAATCAGGGGCTTCATAGAAAGTTCTGCAGAACAGGCTGGACTTGTTCATGCATGGGTTGTGTTAAAAGATAAACTGAGGCATATTAAAAATTTAAGAGTTAATTTGAGGAAAACTCGATTCAAATTCGACAGTATTAAATCAAGCAGAGAGAAAGGAGCTCTGTGGATCTGTATGAAATGAAAGACTTTTATAGGCAGAAAGCAGTAGGAATAAGGAAGGTGCACTAGACAAAGAAGCAGGTTGGTTATTGCAGGGTGACATCCTTTAGGGACTGGTGAGGCTTTCCGGCTGATTTCCTAACTAGTGTTGATCAAGTGATTCCTGATTGACTGGGTTAAGATTCCATTTCTGGAGGAGTCAAAACTGTCGTTAACTGACATCTCGTTTTGGTGATGTGAGGCTTTGCATAAACAATTCCATTTGGGGCCTGTTGTCTTGTTCTTAAGAGTGATCAGATGGTATAGGTCAGCGTGGTAGGGTGCAGGGGCTGACTGGTCTGTGGTGGCTGCAGCTGAGCTGACTCAGCTATGCCCCACATGGCCGTTCATTCTGTCTGTAGCAAGCTAGTTCAGAGTTACCCTCATGGTGATGGCAGGGGTCGGAAGGGGAGAAAGTAGAAGTGTGCAAGACCTCTTGAAATAGTCTCAGAACTGACACACCATTAGACCTCTTGCTCTCGATTGCCAAAGTGTCACAAGGCCAGTCCAGTTCAAGGAGTGGAGAAATGGTTTCTAGCTCTTGATGGAAGGGACTATGAAGTGGTATTTTAAAAGTGTGGATAGCCCTGATCAGGTGGCTCAGTAGGTTGGAGCATCATCCTGGACTAAAAGGTCACTGGTTTGATATCTGGTCAGGGCACATACCTAGATTGTAGGTTTGATCCCTAGGCGGGCACGTGTGGGAGGCAACAGATTGATTTTTCTCACTTACATTGATGTTTCTCTATCTCTCCCTTCCTTTCTTTCTCAAATTAATAAAAACACATCCTCGGATGAGGATAAAAATAAAAAGTGTGGATATAGGGAAATCTAAATTGGGGCTATCAATATGATTAACGTACCATACACATTCTTCCAGACCTTCTAGGATTGATACTAACGTTTTTCATATTATAATTCTCAATTAAAATATTAAAATATGAAATATTAATTAAAAATTTGGGTGATTTTTGCAGGTACCATTCATCTTTCCCATGGGGGAGTCACTATCTTGAATATGCTGTTAACACACACACACACATATACACACACACATCACACATATATACTCGTGGTTTTAAAATGTATGCAAATTTTTGACATTCCTCTCATTAAGATGTAGTATTTAATAGGCCTTACACTTAAGTCTAGTAACTTGCTGCTAACAATTACAGTGGAAGAGACACTGCATGACTTCAAAGCTGAGGTCAAACAAAGGGATAATGTTTCTTCCTGGCTTTCTGCCTTTTGGCATACACTCCTTGGGAGCTCTGAGGTGATGTCTAAGAAGTTCGAACCTGGTAAAAGAGATTTTGCAGATGTGATTAAGTTAAGGGTCATGAGATGGGGGAGCTTATCCTGGATAATCTGAGTGGGCCCAGTGTAGTGACAATGGTCCTTAAAATTGAGGGACAATAGGAGTCAAAGAAGGAGGGGGGAGATGTAATGATGTAAACAGTAGGCTGGCGTGACACGAGGAAGGGGTGATGAGCCAACAAGTGTGGGTGGCCTTCAGAAGCTAGAAAAGGCAAGGAAATAGATTCTCTTCTTGAGCCTCCAGAGGGAATTATCATGCCTTTATCTAAGTAAACTCAGTGTGACCTATGTCAGACTTACGAATTACAGAACTATAAGATAATAAATTTGTGTTGTTTAAGCCAAAAAAGAAGAGAGAGAGAGTTTAGCTGAAGTCACAGCCTAAGCTGGAGAGCACACAGGGAGATATCACATAGAGACAGAGATGTCCCTAAGAAGGCCCAGCTCTTCCAGTCCCACGTGGCAGACAGCTAAGCCTTCAGATGGTTTCAGCCTCCAGTCTTTGAGTCACCCAAGCTGATGCTGAGTGGAGCAGAAACGAGATATCCCCACGAAGCTCTGCCTAACTTCTACTTTGTGACCTGTTCTTAGTTAGCTTGGGTTGCCATAACAGTACAATAGATTGGGTGACTTAAATAACAGAAATTAATTTTCTCATGGTTCTGGAGGTAAAAAGTCCAAGATCAGTGTGCCTGCATGGTCAGGACCACGTGAAAGCTCTTTTCCTGGCTTGCAGTTGGCCTCCTCCTTGCTGTGAGCTCACTTGGTGGAGAGGGTATGCGATCTTTCTGGGATCTACCTATCAGATTATGCCCCTACCCTTATGGCCTTATTTAACCTTAATTACATCTTTACTCCAAATAGAATTATACTGAGGATTAGGGATTTAACATATGACTTTTAGGGGGACACAATTCAGTTCATAGCATGAGCAAAATAAATGTTATTGTCTTCAGTCACCTACATTTTGGGGTGGTTTTTTTCCTGCAGCAATAAATAATGGGAACAGTTATACAATGAAGATACTGTGCTGTTTTTGTGTTTTAAATATTTATATAAATTCTGTTATACTTAATATTGTATAATTTCTTTTTTGACTTAACATGCTTTTGAGATATATTTATGTTGCTATGTATAGATGGAAATTATTCATTTTAATTGTTGCATATTATTCCAGTATGTAACAATATTTTATTTTATGTATAAATTTTCTTAATAATGAGCTTTTGGATTATTTTTAGTTTTGTTGCTTTATAAATAATGCCACCATTAATATGTTTTTATCTTTTTTCTTCTGGGCAAGCTCAGACTTTTTCTAAACTCTATTCATTAGATCATATAATGTTCATACTCTTTTTAAAAGAATATGCATACTTTTAATTTCACCATTTTGTCCAAGTCCCCCATCACTCTTTTACCAATCCCACGAGCAATGTGCTGAGACTTCAGCATCTTTGCATTCTCATCAACTCTTGATAGTGGTAGATATTTGAAGTAAGACCAGGATGATAGTATTAGTACAGATTAGTTTAGTTTCTTCTTCTCTTATAGTTTGTGGGGTTGAATGTCTTTTGAAAACATATTCTTGGCTATTTTGGCATCCTTTTTTCTATAACAATTGCTTGTCTATTATTCTGTTAGTTTTTGGTTCTTTCTTATTTATTTAGGAGCAGATACGTGCCTTGTCTTTTTCCTTGGTTTAGATGTCACTGGAAAAATTTCTATAATTTTATTTAATCACATATGGGTAAGTATATATGTATATGTCATTTTTTTTTCTTTTAAAAACTGTGAGTTTTGTGTCCTCTTCAAGAAATCCTTCCCTGACATAACATTCTTGGCCTTCATTTTAAATGGATGAATGATATGGTATTTTTGATATTTTTAGAGTGCATTTTCAATGAATTAATAATTTCCACCTATTAACAAAATAGATCGGATTGTCAGTTTTTCATATTTTCTTGAGACTGATCGGGTCAGTTTAGAGATTTAAGAAATGCTAGATGAATAACTGGAAAAAGAACTAAAGCTTATAAAACTCTTAATTATATTTTCCTGGAATAGTGTCATTATCTTAGTGGTGGCCCTTGAGGTGGCATGAAGTTAAAAGTGCTCTTTTTTTCTGAAATGTTTTCGGTCTGTGTATTATATCAGATTTACCAGGGATTAATTTTAATCATCATTACCGATTTCATAGTTTTTAATTGGTAGCTGCAAGATACTTGAAGGTAGTATATAAAAATTTTTAAGAGGAAATAAGATCTTTTTATGGGGATGAGAGGAAAGAATGGAAAACTTATAAAGAAAGAACATGCTATATCTCTATGTTGGCCCATGAGGTTTATTTCATCTTTCATCTAAGATCTTGGTGGTATATATGATTCATACAATCTATATTCTAGGTTAATGCACATATGTGTGTTACAAATATGTACACAGACTGCCTGTATATAATTTGGTCATGAAATGCAATATAGCTACCACACTACCTGTGTTTTCCCTGAATTTTAGTAGAAACTAATAAATTGGTTCTTTGTCACCTGTGAGAGGAATGATAGCAAAAAAAGTAATATTGCTTCACTATATATTTTTCATCTGCTGTTGTCGCCATGCCTTATGTCAAAACATATTACTTAAGGCTATGGCTACGATGACCTGGGGGCAAGGTGGGTGAGAAAGAGATACTGTCTTCTGGCTGCCACTTCATCTTGTCTCAGGAGGGTCTGATGCCTCTGATGGCAGGCATGCTGTTGTCCTGTCACAGCTTTTCAGCATTTATGGATGCTTCAGGGCCCTCAGCTGTGTGCGTGCTTATCTATCACAAAACAGGAAGCTTCTTCTGGGGTTGCCTTTGTGCTGCTGTGGAAGGCACAGCAGAATGCAAATGCAAAGACTCAGTCTTTATTTCCACTTTGCCATTAACTGGCTTTGACTCTTTTATATAGCGATCACACTTTGCAAATATCTCAAGGGAATGGTTACCGAGTCACACAGCATCATTACCACATTACTTACTATCCTCCCTTAGAATATGGTTTTCTTAAAGAGAGAGACTTTGTCTTACTACCTTTCCACCTTACTGCTGAGCACAGGGTGGGCACTTAAAGAAAAATCTGTTGAGGAAAACAACATACCTTTTCCGGGCCTTTATACCTCTAGAATTGGGAAATTGTAATTCATTCATTGTAAGTTATTCTATGATTCTGTAACACATATGTAGCTGTAATTAGGCTTAAAGTGGCTAAGCTATTACATTTCTGTCCACTTCCAAATGCCAAGGGGATGTCACATCTTTCTCATACAAGAGAAGATATAGCAGGAATATGGTGTCTGCACAATGAGGGTCTGCTAAAGTCAATTTAGAAGGCACCTGTTGTCAGACTGTGGTATACATGTTGTGCCCAGTGGTGGAAAAAGCTGTCCAGTGTAATGAGACAGGGTTAGCAAGTGTTTTATAGAGCACATATTGTAAAAAAGGCAGTCCATTTGATTTCCATATTATGTACAACTGTATGTTAACAAATTGGAAACATTAGTGACTCAACCATAGTACCAGAGCAGATAAAGAGTCTACAGCTAAATTCTGAATTTTTGACAATTGAAGACAAATACTGATAATTTTTCCCACCAATCAGTATAATTCCTAATACAAGGAAACCGTTATGTCAGTTATGCAGGGATGAAACCTAATTTAAAAATCAGGTGCAAAGAGAATGGATATATTTTATAAATTGCATGTGGAAAATGAAAGTTTATAAGGGTTCTGGTGAAGAAATTCTTAGAGCTGTTCCAAGTCTTGATTTTATATTTCTGTGGTGAATATAACTCAAATGCTGATCTTCAGAAAGAGCGATGTTGTTGAACAATTTTTTGCTGGTCCTAAGCAATGGAATATATTTTAAAATGTCTAGTTTCTTTCTTTTTTAATTCCATTGGAGCAGGAGTATAAATTATTACATTGAACTTCCATTTTTGAAGAAATGTACAAGATCTTAACTTACTTAACCTAGGGATCAATGCAAACTCTCCTTCCTTGAAAAACTCACCATTGCTTTTTAACCTAGAGCAAACCAGACTCATCCACAGACAGATTTTTGTGTGGACCCAGCAGCTGTAATTTCTAGAAATCACCAGTAGATGTTTCTATCAGTAGTTTTGGCCATGGAAGGGGCTCCAATTACTTCTAGTTAGTTCACTTAGTAATGGCTCATAAAATAATTGCCCACTATATGATGCAGACAATTAAATCTTATTTAATATAATTAAATGATTTCTTTTGAAGTCTACCAAAACTGAATAAAATAAAATTTATTAAAGAAGAAGTTGACAATCCAGTCATAAAAATGAAATGTACATTTTGAAAACTCTGTTTTAGAATATCCTAAATGGAAATTTATACAACTAGGAATGCATTAATCATGTAATTACCCTGCCTAAGGTTGGGTTCCATAGGAAAAAAACTACACAATGGATATTTTTTCACAGAGGTTAATTGGAAACACATTCAGGTTCAGCACTTGTGGGTGAATTAAATAAATAGAATTGGGCAGAAGGAGGAGTTGAACTGAGATGCAGTTTCAACAAAGGCTTTGTCCTATTTCACAAGGAGCTCTGGAGCTGAATGACTTTTCAGATTTATCCCATCTTAAGGCAAAGAACTGACCTTGGCACCCCAACATCCATCTGTAATTGAATGTAGGCTGCCCCAGGGAGGGAAGTGACCTTGACTGTGCTGGCTTTCCTCAGTTGAGGACAATTCTCAGAAGATGACTCAGCTGGGAGCCTCAGGAGCCAGCACTATTCTAGAAAGAGTGCCTGGTCCTGAATAGTTCTGAAGGGATAAACTGGACATGCACCCAAGTATTTACTATCAACCTTTTTCTTTGTATTTTTCCACTAAAGAAAATAAAATCTTCATAGAGAAGTGAACTAAGTTTTGATATTCAGATTAGCTATCATATCAAGTCTAGAAAATGGGACTGTTTTCCAAACTTGAATATTTTGACTGCAATCCATGTTGGGCCTCAGTGCTTCAGGTTAGGGAAGGGAGAAAAATGAAAGGACATCGGTTTTGGTAGTTCAGGTTTAGAAGAAGGGACAACATTGTAGAATTAGTCTTTAGGATTGAGAGACCCTCAGTCAAAATTGCAGAGTTTAACAGGGCCTAGTAAACCCAAACTTGATTTGGAACCAAAACAGATGGTTATGAAGGTGAGGGGACAGAATGGGGATGGAAGAGAGGTCATGTCTGCATATGTTTTAAATAATTACAGTACGAGAAGAAAGTCATAAGGAAATGTGTGCTTCCAATATGTCCAGCAAGTTTACAATAGTCACACAGCTGGGGACACAGGGCACAATGTCAGGCTTTGGGGCAATCTACCAAGAGTGAGGCAGGCCAAGAGAGGTCCAGTCAAGAGCTTCAAGGGAGATGTCTTAGTCTGCTCAGGGTGTCGTAAAAAAAAAAAAAATCATAAACTGGATGGCTATACAACAGACTTATTTTCTCACACTTCTGGAGGCTGGAAAGTCCAAGATTGAGATTCCAGCTGATTCAAATTCTGGTGTGAGCTTGCTTTCTGGCTTGTAGTGGGCCTCTTCTCCCCTGTGTTATTGGAGAGAAAGAATGAGAGATCTAGTATATCTTCTTATAAGGACACTAATCCTATCAGACCAGGGCCCCACCTTTATGACCTCATTTACTCCTAATTACTTTCTTAAAGGCCCCTTAAAATCCACAATGAGGCAAGGGAGGGGTTAGGATTTTAACATATGAATTTTAGTGGGAACATAAACATTCAGTCCATAACAGAAAAATTAACATTTTTGTGAAGATAATCAGATATGATACTAGACATCATAGCAGGAATAGTTATCCCCACTGGACAACAGGGAAGAGACTGAGAATAGGGTTGAGGCTCAGTGGTCACCCAGGGGTACCAGAATACCCCACTCCCCAGGTAAAGAGGATATTAATTGTAGATGAGACTGAAAATCTAAAGAAATAACACTTATAGAGAATGTTGAATGAATAACTCCTGACCTAGGTTGGGGCTTGATTTATACCAAAAGGTTTGGCTATAGAAAAGTAATTACCTATAATGATTTGAATTTTTTACCTGTAACTATTTCCTTTGGAGATTCAGGCCTGCTGTGTTGTAAGGGTAATTCTGTCATAAAACTTCAGGGCTTCTCATTGAAACAAGGTTATAGCTGAACATTTACTTCTAAGAGAGTTGTATAGGTCAGAGCTTTTTTTTTTTAAATGACATCCCCCCCCTCCTTATAACAAAAGTAATCTATTTGTATTGTCAGTTATTATCTCTAATTTCACCATCCAGACATATTACTATTTCTTAGTTTCTTTCTTTCTATGTGTATAGTTTTTAAAGAATAAGGTGGGATTGTGCTATTTAAAAAAGAATTAATAATATGGAACCATGTTCAAAGGCTGCACGATTATTGTTTTAAACATTTACTTAAATTTTTAGACATTTAAGTTGTTTCCAATTTTACAGTCTCATGAAAAGTGCTTTGTGAACATTATTGGAGTATATCTTTGCATACACTCTTGGTTATTTCTTTATGATAAACTCATAGAAATAAAATTTGTAGGTCAAATGGCAGGCAAAAAATGTTTATTCATTATTTCCAAATGTCCCTGCAGAAAGAGTCTAATGGTTTACAGTTTCAATAATTATATAGTACTTTTCACATAACTTTGAATTTGTACCAGTGTAGTAGGTGAAAAGTAAGATATTATTGTTTTAATTATCATTTCTCTGATTATTAATGAGGTTTAATATTTTTAAATGCATTTATTTTTTTATCCATTTGTCATAATAGGAGCATTCCTATATTCTTTGTTTTTTTCCCTATATTCTTATTAATTTGTAAAACCCCTGTATATATTGCCCCTTATTCTGTTACTTCTGTTGTAATTATTGATTGCAGTTAGTTCTTTGCCTTCAATTCTGTTTATAATTTAGTTTGATTTTTTTGTGTGTCCAGAGAGTTTATATTTTTATGCACAGAAGTCATATCTAATAAAAACATAATTATATAGATAGATACTTGCAAATAAAATAGATTTTTTACATATAGGTGCTATGCTTAGGAAATCTTCTGGTTCAAATTTCTGACCTGTGGGATTCAAAACAAAAACAGATTGTCTTCCATTATTTGAATATCTTTGGTCTTTCCACTGGTAATATATGAGGGGATAAGCAAGCATTCTAACAAAAATGTTCAGTTAGCCATTTTAAAATGGAACTCAGTTCAGGGTTTTGAAAGAACACTTTATTATTATTACAATTTTAATTTTATTTTAAGAAATTAAAAATTTAAATTATGGTCTACATTCAATATTATTTTGTTTTAGTTTCAAGTGTATATTATAGTAGTTAGGCAATCACCTGGCACCATGCATAGTTATTACAATATTATTAACTATATTCCCTATGCTGAACTTTACTTCCCTGTGACTATTTTGTAACTACCAATTTGTACTTCACCTTTTTCACCTAGTCTCCCAGCCCCCTCCCTTCTGGCAGCCATCAGTATGTTCTCTGTGTCTATGAGTCTGTTTCTGTTTTGTTTTTCCATTTTGTTCTTTAGGTTCCATGTATAAGTGAGATCATATGGTATTTGTCTTTCTTTGATTGACTTACTTCACCTAGCATAATACTCTCTAGGTTCATCCATGCCAACAGAACACTTTAACTGTTTCGATCTTTCTCTTTTAGATCAGAAGAATTAATTAAATTTAATTAGACATGATTATGAAAAGGTGTTTAGGTTATGTTCATGATGCCACGAATGGTCCCCTCCTCACATTAGTGTTTCTTGGCCCTTGGTGTAGGCAGGAGCTGGGCTTGGTGAGAGGGCAGAAAGGGGAGGCAGGTTACAGACAGTTGGATATGTAGGTACAGTGACCCAGAAGCTAGTACAGAGCAGGCAACAGTAGCTCTAAATAACTCTGTCACTCTGTCTTTTATTCATTCTTCATGGTCCTGCTTAAGTTGCATATCCCAACATTTCCACCCTCAGGCTGATTGCTTGATCCTCCAAATAGCTGAGGATGTTAGTATCTTCAGTATTATCCATTCAATTTAGTTCTTTTTGTATACTCCACTATGCATAGTTTTTACACTATCTGAGATAGAGCTTAAAATATGTATTTAGCCTTCCTTAACAAGATTTTAAGCTTTCTGATATAATGTAGTTATAACTCAGACCATAGCAGTCTTAAGAAAAAATTATTAATTTTTTGGTTGAACATGGAGACGCACCTCAGTACTATTAACATGTACCTAATAAAATATAGTTGTACTTAAGGGATCGTTTGGTTTATAAAACACACACCAAATCCTTCAAGTGTATATCTCTTTTACAAAAGATATATATTTAGTATATATCAAGATATATACTTTTTGCCAGAATACTTAAAGTCAATAAGATCCTAGGTGTAAGTCAGAAGAACTCAGTTTGAATCTTGACTCTGACATTTAGCTCTGTGAGTGTATCAGTTTTTACATTTTGAAATTGGGGATAATATATTATTTTCCTCATAAAACTGAATTAAGGCATAGTCTTCTTCAATCTGAGTTTCTTCAAAGTACATCAGAAAGAGGTGTCTTAATTCTTTAGCTAGAACTTCAAGATTAAAAAAATTATTATTTTGTATTCCTCACCTGAGTACATTTTTTTCATTGCATTTAGAGAGAGGAAGGGAGAGAGAAATGTGAGAGAGAAGTATCGATTTGTTGCCTCCCTCATTCGCCTGGACTGGGGATCGAACCCACAACCTTTTGGTTACTGGACATACTCCAACCAACTGAGCCACACTGGCCAGGACAGAACTTCGAGATTTAATTTGGATTTCCTCCAATTCAAGTCATAGTTATTGGGGTTGATAGGAAACCAAAACCCAAATTGTAACTGAACAACTGGAAACCAATTCAGTCATTACTAGAGCTGCTTTATTTTAGGAATTGTTTCACAGCTGAGTTGTTGGTTTTTATCCCATCTCAATCTGTACACGTTATCAAATCTGAGCTTGTGGCACATCTGGCAAAAGGAAGGAGGGCAAATTCCAATTCTTTATGCCTAAACTCCCCATGAAGTTTTCCGGCGAGTATAGCAATGTTGTTTTTGACTCTTAGCATTGAGCCATGTGTACCATGCCTGTGGGTGTCTGTTAAGCAGCTGTCATTTCTAATCTCCAAGATGGGCAGAGACACAGTTTCTATACGTATCTGGGACAAAATTTCTCTCTTCAGGCCCCACGACAGGTTTTGACTCCAATATTCCATTTTCCTGACATGTGGGTAATCTCTCATTGACATCTGGAGGAGTTGTGTGGGAAAGCACAATATTAGCGATGAGATTCTCCTTGTGGATCTGAAAGAGGGCTTTTTGCCTGTGATTTGTGAAGTTTTTGTGAGGCTCTTTGGGATCCTTCTGGATAAAGCACCTTCTCTAAACCTCCCTTGTTATGATGATGACTGCCAGCAGAATCGAAGTTATACATGTGTGTCGGGAGGAAGATCTGTTCTCTTTGTGCCCACATAAAACTCCCATTTATCTATACAAATATGTTTGAAAAGAGCAAAGCTGAAATGTCTTCTCTCCAGCTGGGATGTGTTCTGCTGTTGCAGCGCGGTGAATTGGGTCACCGTCCGGCTTTGCACCCAGCACCTGCTCAGACACATAATGGGGAAATGAGTACTTCTATAGTGACGACGGCAGCGCATGGCAAACCTACATCTGGGATCGCCCTGGACAGTTAATCAGGAGTCCAGGGGAGCCGATCATTCAGATTGATGCCTTTGTTGCTCTTCACTGGGAGTAAAGACATTACTAAAAGGAAAATTGTCCTTTTAACTCCTACTTTTGAACTCTTTCTGTACTCTCCGAGGAGGGTGAGTTTTAAAGGTTAGCTTTGGCTACTATGTGCCAATTTGGAGAAGGAAATGTTCCTAATGCACAGGAGTAAAGGGAACCATAGATTTTTCTGGAGAAGAAAGGTGGTGGTCTGCGGTTGATTAAAAAGGGTTTGGTGGTTGAATAAATGGAGTTGTGGAATGAGAGTCAGGGTTCAGGTCTTAAATTCACCATCCACTTGCTGTGTAATCTTGCCTCAGTTTTCTCATCAATGCACTAGAGGATGAAATAAGCAGAATGCCTGGCGTGTAATGGGTAGTCATTAAATAGTTATCACCACCAAAGAGTAGCTGTGTGAGGGAAGGCTTCCATCAGCCAGGATATGCAGATTTTCTCAGTGGTAACAGAGAACCCCAAATCTCAGTGGCTTAAACTAGAAGGTGTATATCTCTGTCATACTTCATGTCCACTGAGGTCAGCTGTCCTGCTGACACAGCCATGGTCTACAACCTCCTCCATTTGGGGCCCAGGCCCACTGGACAACCACCATCTGGTAGTGATGGCACTGGTAAGGAAAGCGCTGGAGAGTTGTATAGCTGCGATTAAATGATCTGGACTGAAAATAATGTATGTCCTTTCTGCTTCGGACTCACTGGCCAAAACCTGTCATGTGGTTCATCCAACCACTAATGAACCAGTGTGTAAATCTTACTTTTCTCTAAACAGGGAACCCAGAATATTTGGCAAGTAGCACTAATGACTTCTGTAGTGGCTACCTAGCAGGCTCTATTAGCATATGACTATGTTCTACACACCAAAGTACTTATCTCTTCATTGTCATATATGATCATTGTCTCTCTTATGTAGGATTTGTACTATTGCTGACTTGTTTTCTCTCTCTCTCTTTTTATTTTTTAAATGGAACACAAGAAGAAAACTTTGTATGTTTGCAGGGTGGACAAATAAGGCTGTATTTTATTTCACTTAGGCAATAAGAAGGCACTACTGCCTAGTTTCATTTCTTTTCTTTTTTCTGGTTGTGGGAACTTTTCGAGAAGTATGGCACATGAAGATGTGGGGGCGACAACTATCTGAGAATGTCACGGAAAGACATTATTTTATCTGGCATGGTAAGAGCCAATGGGAGGTGATTGTTTTGGAATAGTAACTGTGTTATGTTGGCTGGCTTTAAACCTATGCTAAAAGAGGAAAGAACCTTAAAATAGCTATTGTATACTTGAGAAAAAACAGAAAGTTGATGATTTTTTGCATTGATATTTTTTTGTTTTGGAGAATCTTTATTTCCCTTGGCTGTTGACTGTTTGCTAATGTATCTGTGTGTCTCTAGATTTTGAAGAAGGGGCCAAAGGAATCAGATTTTATCGGCATTGCAGACACTGTTAATTGTCTTCCAACATTTATTTTTCCTTCTAACTTTTCATAATTGAATTCACACCCCCCTATCCTGGCTTAGCAAGAGACTATAAGCCCTGCCAAGACTGATAGATACAGGTCCTCTCCACAAAGTTGCTTTTTGGATGTAATTAATATTTGATGACTACTCTTTATTGCAAGTCTCTCTCTTGCAGGTAGGTATGATGGCCATGTATTAAGCTGTAGCTGGTTGGATGAGAGCGGAATTGATGGGTACAACTTATAGGTCATGTTGTTAATAAGGAAGCTCTTTAACTTCTACTTCTTTTTCTATCTTATTGGCTTGGAAAGGTGACAACTTTCTGGGGCAGTCACTTTGGACCCAAAGGAGAGAAGCACATATTAAGGATGACTCTTACTACCTTGGACTAGCTGCCTATCTTTGAACTGCTATATGAGAAAGAAATAAACCTTCTATATTGATTAAGTCATTGTATTCTGGGAGGTGTTCTTTATTATAGCAGTTTAGTCTGTAGACCTAACAACTTTCCTCTTTCCAGGATTAGTTTTATTTTCACCAACATGTTTTCATTGATCTTATCTCTTCTTTACCATTTTATCTTCTCTTATACTGAAAGGCATGGGGGAGGCTAGTCCAATGATTATGAGATTTAGGGCTGTATTTATACATTACAATTTTTTTTCCTTCTTAAATTCATCAGGCAACAGTGAACACAAGAATTTTTAAGCTCTAGGTTGTACCCAATATTCTGTCTTAAATCATCAGATCTATTTTAACCATCCAGGCAAGTAATTTTACCTAACACAAAACCAAACTCTGAGTCATTAACATTCTAAAATGCAGAAAAAAGACTTCCAGGGCTTAGTGGCCTTGTATTTTATGAGATGGATTCTGGAGGCATATTTAGGTATGAAAATAAGCCCAATTGGCTTTTGCACAGCCCTATTTTCTTCATTTGGTTCCACTTCATAGTTGAATATAAGCCTGGAGTGAAGGTCTGCATTTTTAGAAAATGTGACTCTGGCACATTCTCAAGCAGATGGACCTTTTCTAAGGAACTGATGCCCTGTGGGGTGGGTACATTTATAGAGGGAAGAGATAAAATCAACTGTGGCTGAGACAAGGTTGAGAGACAGCAGGTGTTTTGGGGGGAAACCGGAGTGTTTTACTCTTCCACTTGGTCATTTGATAGTTTATTTAGTGTCTTGAAATGGAGTAAAAAGTAGTGGGCTGTTTTTCTAAACTTCCCTTGCCAAACTCACTTCCTAATGGGTAAAATAGACCTAATACTCACTGCCTACCCACCAGCTGTTTCCTTGGCCAAATGATGGAAAATTCAGCCAGTCACCTTGCTCTTTCCATAGAAGGTCAGGCTGCGCTCTGTTGACAGCTGCTTCTATGAAACCAACTGAATCAGAGAACTGAGTGCATTTGTTGTTTTGGCATCTTGGAGACTAACAGCATATTATTGGGAACATATTTTGCTCAGCATTCCAGCACGCTTCCAGCAGAATTAGTGATTATAATAAGTTGTCATCTAAATAATTTAGTAAAAGCCAGAGTGCTGGGAGTTTGTTTCTTGTCCAAAAAAGAAGGCTGTTTAGAGAATTAAAAATACTTAAATGCTTTCTTATAGAATTTTGTCTCACCTTTTTTCTTTTTCTTTTTGTACCCAAGCAAATTATTTTACATGATATGTCAAAATATAATGTCATTATTATAACATGTATTTATAAAAGGGGTTTATCCCATGGGCTAAAATTTCTGTCAGTAAATGCCCATCTAAGACATTGTTCTATTAAGTCACTTAAATATCATTTTAGAGCAGGGGCTGAAACCCAGTAATTTTAAGAATACACATTATTAATTGATTTATGAATGTGATTAATGATTATAGAATAAAATGCCACGTTTTAGTCTTTTGCTCTACATTTCTATTATAAAGTCACATCTCTCATTTATTCAGATTTTGTAGTTGCTTAAATAATTTATAATGCAAATATACTTTGGTAATGGCATGCTACTTTCATGACAAATTTGCCTGAGTTTTGTTCAACTGTATAAAATCTGTTTTAAACACTGAAATAATGATTGAAATAACTCATTTGAATGACTAGGATCATGTAAAGGAAGAGCGTATTCACTCTGGCAGCCCTGGGGAATTCTGAAAATCATCACACATCATCTTACTTTACTGAATTGGAAAAACAGAGTAATGGGCTGGGGAACTTCACAGGAATGAGCTGTATTAAAACAATCAGTGTAAATAATAAATCTAGTGAGATTAATATAACTTTTTGTTATGATCCAGTAGAAAACCTTGTGATTTAGGATTAAGGCAGTGAGGCTGGTATAATTGAAGCTAACTTTTAACTCATACAATTTGATCATCAATAAATCTTGGCTAGCTTCATCATTTATAGGTGGTGAAGTTTCTTGATACATCAAATTTTATTTATATTTATACTACACAAAGCCGTCGGAATTAGGAGTCTTATACTCAAATGCCTACTGGGTCCAGGTGGAGAAATAACTAAACCAGAAGACATAAGACAGTAGGGAATGGTGGTGACTGTGGGGAACTGGAGAATTCAAGAGGCTGCTCCACTCCAGCCAATAGTTGCCATCTGGGTTGGGTGAATAGATTTTCCTCTTTTCAAGAGAAATTGAAAATTTTAGTTTTTATGTAAATTATGCTGGTTTTAAATGTTTCTAAGAAGTCTGAAACAATCACTGGCTGGTGTGGCTAAATTGGTTGGATTATCAACCCATAAACTGAAAGGTCATAGGTTTGATTCCAGTCAGGACACATACATAGGTTGTGGGTTTGTTCTCTGGTTGGAATGCATGCGAGGGGCAACTGATCGATGTTTCTCTCTCACATTGATGTTTCTCTCCCTCCCTTTTTTCCTCTCTCTCTAAAATCAATGAGCATGTCCTTGAGTGAGGATAAAAAATTTAAAAAAAAGAAAAAGAAAAAGGAACTTTGAAACATCATTGGCCAGCTGTGTATACTGATTTTAACTCAGGCCACAAATTTGAAATCTCTGAACTAGATATTTATAGTGAAGAATTTATTTAATCATGCTGTTTTCTTTTACTGTCATTCATTGGGGCAAAAATGTCTTCATGATTGTTTCAATGCAAGACTAGTTTGGAAGTATGTACATGAGGTAGTGTCTTGGAATCAGTGGATTTGATCCAGTTATTTGTAATTCTCATAGGTCTTATATTTGTGTATAGCAGGGTGCTAAATAAATTCCTTGATAACCTTGACTTAGGTAGATATAGTTAGCAACTCAGAATTTGCTATAAATATGAAAAATTAGCTTCAATGAATAAGTTGAAATTCCACTGACAGGAGTAGAATTGCTTACTTAAGAATCAAAATAGAAACACACATCCATAATGTAAACATAAAATAACTGATGTATGTAAAAACAATGGCCAGAAATATCCTTGAAGTCATAAAGACTTAGAAGTTAAATGTCATCTTTTATAAATTGAATGACTCAGGGAAGGTTAGGGTATAGAAAGAGGTCAGAAAATGTCTTTATCTTCACCATATAGGCTGAAACACTTGAAAGTTTATGAAGCACGTGTACTATATAACTAATCCATTTCATGTAGCCAGCACGTTTTTCTAATAGGCTCAGCTAAGGTACAATACCAGTTCAAGGAGGTGTAAAAAATAAAAAGAGGGCCCTATCCAAGCAAGAGAGAGATAAAAGACAGAAGGAAGGACTCACCAAAGAACAGGGACTCTGGAGCCAGAATGCCTGGGCTTGGATTCTGACTCTACATTTACCAGCAAGTTCTGTAACTCTGTCTGTGCCCAAGTTTCCTCATCTGTTAACTGTGTTGATAACAGTATCTTCAAAGGCACATACCAAATGCTATATAATTATTTGATATTACTATTAATATTATGTACTTAACTGAATAATTTAGTGAAGGAACAAAAAGAAAAAAAAGTGCAATTATTACTATGTATGGTATGCTTAGCCTTCATTTTAAGCGCTGTGTAGATTGACCTACTTATTCCTCATAATAAGCCTGTGTGTAAGACATGATATCATCATTTTACAGATCCAAGACTGAGGCTAGGTGAGATTAAGTACAGAGAAATTCTTTAAAGCAACTTTAACTTAACTGTCTTTCAAGATTATCCACACTCTCCATTCTATCTGAAGAACACACACCTGCCCATGGCTTCTCAAATGTCTGAGGCTAGGAAGATGCTCTGGTACATGCTCTGGTCATCCCTGATCTCACCAGCTGAGTTGTGTACCTGCTAAGAGACAGCTATGTGTTTCTTAAACTATTTATATGTTTGGGAATCAAGCCTGACTTTAACATTGATGGAGCGGTGAACAAGAGTACAGATGGAGGTCCATTTCCCTTGGGTCTAAATCTTTAAAGGTAAATTCAAGCTAAAACACTCTTAAAGAAAATAATGTTCTACCCTCCTTGCTTGGTAAATAAATATTTGGTGTTCCATGAAAAACATGGTAGTGTAGAGAGGTCCCATTCTCTTCAGCTTCCCCATGGGTTTCTTCCATCTCTTTCAACCTTGAATCTGTCTCATAGGACAAGGGGTCTCATGTAGTATATGAAAAATTTAACATATGCTTCCAAACTTTGTTCATGCTATGTATTTTTAATCAAAATATAATTGATATACAATATTGTATTAGTTTTAGGTGTACAACATAGTAACTCAACATTTGTATACATTGGGAAATGATCAACACAATAAGTCTAGTTACTGTCTATCACTATACAAAGAGCTATTACACTATTATTGACTATATTCCCCATGCTGTATATCATGTCCCCATGAGTTATTTACTTTATATCTGGAAGTTTATATGTCTTTATTCCCTTTACTTTTTTAGCCCCTCCCCACCCCACCTCCCCCTAACAACTACCAATCTGTTCTCTGAATCTATTGATATGAATCTGGTTCTGTTTTGTTTGTTTGTTTTGTTTTTTTAGATTCCACATTTAAGTGAAATCATGTGATATTTGTACTTCTCTGTCTGCTTGTTTTACTTAGCATAATACCCTCCAGGTCCATCCATGTTGTTATATATGATAAAATGTTATTCTGTTTTTATGGCCGAGTAGCATTCTAATGTACATCTAACACACCTTCTTTATTCATTCATCTACTGATGGACACTCAGGTTGTTTTCATATCTTAGCTGTTATAAAAAGTACTGCAGTGATCACAAGGGTGAATATATCTTTTCAAATTTGTGTTTTAATTTTTTCAGATGGACACTCAAAAGTGAATTGCTGGATCATATGGAGTTCTATTTTTAATTTTCGAGGAACCTCTCTACTGTTTTCCATAGTGACTGCATCAATTTACATTCTAACTATCAGTGCATGAGGGTTCCCTTTTCTCCACATCCTTGCCAACACTTGTTATTTCTTGTCTCTTTGGTAATTACCATTCTGACAACTGTGAGGTGATATCTCATTGTGGGTTTGAGTAGCACTTCCCTGATGATTAGTATGTTGATCATCATTCCAAGTGCCTCTTGGCCAACTGTATGTCTTCCTTTGAAAAATGCCCGATCAGTAAAAAGCAAAATAAATAAGCATACCAGAAACAGACTCACAGATAAAGAGAACATTTTGATTTTTGTCTGATATGAGGGGAGTTGGGAGGATCAGTGAAAAAAGTAAAGAGATGAAGAAGTAGTCACAGAACAGCATGAGGATGTAAAGTACATCACAGGGTATATAGTCAGTGATATTATAATAAATATGTATGGTGCCAGATAGGAACTAGATTATGGGGGTGATCACTGTAAGTTATATAAATGTCTAATCACCGGGTTGTGTACTTGAAACTAATATAATATTGTGTGTCACCTGTATTTGAAAAATATAAAATTATTTTAAAAGAGGAAAATGTCTATTCAGATCCTCTGCTCATTTTTAAATAGATTTTTTTTTGTTATTGAGTTGTATGCAGTCTTTATGTGTTTTATATATTAACCTCTATTGGATATGTAGCTTGCAAATACATTTTTTTTTCATTCAGTAGTTTGCCTTTTTATTTTGTTGATGTTTGCTGTGCAGAAATCTTTTAGTTTGTTGTTAATTCCACTTATTCATTTTTGCTATTGTTGCCCTTGCCTTTGGAATCAGACTCCCCCCCTCCAAATCATTGCTAAGGCCGATGTCAAGGAGCTTATCATGTATGTTTTCTTCTAAAATTTTTATGGTTTCAGGTCTTACATTCAAGTCTATAATCCATTTGATTTAATTTTTTTTCTTTTTTAAAAAATATGCTTTATTGGTTATGCTGTTACAGTTGTCCCAATTTCTTTTCCCTTTGTTCCCCTCCACCCAGTGACCTCCCTCCCTCTAGTTGTCCCCCACCTTTAGTCCATGCCCATTGGTTGTGCATATAGTTCTTCTCAATATCTTCCTATCTACTCCACTCCCTCCTACTATGCTTCTTCTTTTTTTTTTTAAATGTGTTTTATTGATTACAGTGTTACATTTGTTCCAATTTCCCTTCCCTCTGCTCCCCTCCACCCGGTGGCCCCCCTCCCTCCCCTTGTCCCCCCTTTTTAGTCCATGTCCATTGGTTGTGCATATAGTTCTTCTCAACCTCTCTCTGTCTATTCCATTCCCTCCTACGATGTTTCTTAATTCCTATACCATCTCCCTCCCTCTCCCCCTTCCCCTTCCCTGCTGACCTCCCCCCAATATGCTCCCCATACCTATAGTTCTTTTTCCACTCTCATTGCTTATTTAGTTTGCCTTTGCTTCAATTCCCTAGCTCCTGTTGTTGTTTCTTGTGATGCAGTTTTCATTTTAGTGTTCATAGGTTTGATCCTCCTTTTTCTAAACCAGTCCTTTTAACATCTCATATAACAGTGGTTTGGATCTGATGAACTCCTTCAGTTTTATTTTGTCCTGGAAGCACTTTCTCTGCCCTTCTATTCTGAATGACAGCTTCACTGGATAAAGTATTCGTGGTTGTAGGTTTTTGCTTTTCATTACTTTGAATATTTCTTGCCAGTCCCTTCTTGCCTGCAGGGTCTCCCTTGAGAAGTCAGCTGATAGTCTAATTGGGACCCCTTTGTACAAGATTCTTTTCTTCTCTCTTGCTGCTTTTAAGATTCTCTCTTTATCTTTAACTTTTGACATTTTGATGATAATGTGTCTTGGTGTGGTTCTCCCTGGGTCCAGTTTATCTGGAACTCTGTGCTTCCTGGACCTGTAAGTCTATTTCCTTCCCCAAGTTTGGGAAGTTCTGCTTTATTATATTTTCACTTAATTTTTCAATTTCTAGTTCTTCTTCTTCGCCCTCTGGCAATCCGATCATCCGTATGTTGGATCTCTTATAGCTGTCCCAGAGGTTTCTGATCCTCTCATCATTTTCCTTGCTTCCCGTTTCCTCTCTCTGCACTGGTTGACTGTTTGTTCCTTCTCTATGTTCTGGTTTGTTGATTTGAACTCTGGATTTTATTTCCTCACCATCTGTCTCGTATGTGGTTTCGTTCCTTTCGTTATGAGTGTTTTTCAATTCTTTCTCATCTTTTTCCAGATCTTTTGTTAATTCTGTAAGCCACCTGATAACAATGGCCCTGAACTGAGCCTCTGACATGTTTCTTATTTGTTCATCTGTCAGGTTCTTCATCTGTTGCCTGGTGAGCTGCGCCACCAGGATTTCTATAGTTGTCTGCCTCATTTTGACAGATGCGTTTTGTTTTCTTGGGCCGGCTATAGGTG
Organism: Furipterus horrens; assembly: GCF_987537825.1. NCBI lineage: Eukaryota > Metazoa > Chordata > Mammalia > Chiroptera > Furipteridae > Furipterus > Furipterus horrens. The sequence continues at coordinate 164,165,563 of NW_028327174.1, forward strand.
GCAGTGCCTGTGTACTCATCACAACCCAGCGACTGGCGGTGGTCTAGCAACCTTTCTCGCCATGCTGTGGCACTTTGTCATCACTGCCCAGCGACCAGTGGCGATCCGCAACCTATTTCGCAGTGCTGTGGTGTTTTGTGTGGGGGAGGGGGTCCAAGATGGATTCCTGCAGTTATTCCGCTAGGAGACCAGGATCCATCCTCCCGCCCTCTGGGCTTCACTGTTCGGGGCAATGCGGTGGCTGCTTTTCCCAGCGTTGGGGTCACAAGCTGCCCGGGTTAGACTGCAGCTGAGATTGCTCTCCCCGCCGCTGTCCCTGGTGCGACCGCAAACAGCACCGCCTCCTTTCGCTCTTCTTACCTGCCCAAAGGGCACCGCTGGTTTATAACTTCATACGTTGGGCTTCCGTGTAGCTTTATTTTCTGGAATTTCTAGTTATCTTTTGTTTTGAAGTAGTTGTATTCCTCTCTAGTTGTAGAAGGAGACCAAGCGTGTTCGTGTAAGCCTCCATCTTGGCCGGAAGTCTGATTTAATTTTTATATGTGGTGTGAGATAGTGGTCCAGTTTCATTCTTTTACATGTAGCTGTACAGTTTTCCCAGCACCATTTATTGAAAAGACTGTTCATGCTACTTAGCCAGGGAATTCATAGGCCTTGCACTTGGAACGTGGCTTAAAAAATGGGGAAAGTGGCCTTAGGATGGACATGTCACCCTGGCTCCATTGAGAGGAGCACGGCAAGAATAGGAACCACTTCTAAAGCGTGGGCCTGGGTCAGGGAGGTACCCCTGTTCTTGTGTCATTCAATTAAGTGTTATTCAGAATGATTAAATGATGACTTTTTAGCATGCAAAAGCTTGATTATTATTTTTGTAAAAACTGTTGAAAACTTTGGAGAATCTATTCTGAGTAGTGAAAACATTGTTATTATATTAGATGTGAGCAAATATATTAAAATTTTGGAAGAGAAATGAAAATATAGAAAATTATCGCATTCAGCTTGGTTACCAAAATGCTAAGTTCTTTATCAAATTCAGGAATTAAAATTGTATATGATGCATTATGGATAAGATTTATGCCAGAAAATCATTGAGAAGCTTCAATTTGTGGTCTCTTATTCCAAGAAATGGTAGGCTCCATGATAAAAAAAAAAGGAAAACTGAATTTATACTTATTCACTCAAAATAATATGGAAGAAAACATTTGTTATAATTTAAAAATATACTTCCTGCTTGAATCAGAGTTTTATTTAACTGGCCAATTGTCAGTCCCAAATTTTTGGCAAAACAAGATCCTTCTGTATACTGGCTAGGGTCAGGGCGATGGTAGGTTGGAAGGGCTGGGGTGAAAGGGTAGGCTTATTTTACTGGAAAGAAAAGAAATAAATAGTGTTACATTCATGAATGTAGCACCTAGTAAAACTTTTTTTTAAAATAAAATGAATGTTGACTATACTAGAATTGCATCTTAACTGTGGATTCATTTTAAAGAGGGGTTATGGAAATCCCAAATAATAAGTATGCTTATTTAATATATTTTTTGGCTTGGAGGCTTCAAGACCAATTTTTATATTGTAGCATTCTGTGACTCAACAGATTGAACCTAATAACAACCTCAAAAAAAATTCTCATTGTCCATTTCTCAGTTTTGACTTCAGGGAAGTTTTATGACTTTCTTTAATAATTACATATTTTTTTTTTCTGTGCAATATTATCGGGAAGGCTTGCTTAAAAGATTGGAATATGTAAGTGGGAAGCATTCTAGTATTTAGCACTGGAGAGCCAGGCCCTCTAGATTCAAAAACAGTTTCTGCCACTTACAAACTGGGAAACCTTGAACATACTCGTTGACTTCTTGTATTCCAGTTTCCTTTTTGAAAAATGAGAACAATAACAGCGTCTTTCCAATAAGATTGTTGTTATGCATGACCAATGAGACAGTATTGCATGAAGTGCTTAGAACAGTGCCAGGCACTGGGTAGGCACTATTTGAGTTACCTATTCTTATGGTTGTTGTTATTATTATTATTCTCATCATATTGATGATAAAGCATGCAGACCATCATGCTTTCCATAAACAATCTGACAAGTAAGGTCAGATAAAATGAAAGCAACTTGAAAATGATTTCTGGTAGTACAGTTAATTACAACATGGAGAAAACTGTTCTCCAGAGAAGCATTTGTTATCTTGATTGGTTCTTAAGTTAATATACTGTTTGTTTTTTCAGCTGAACAATTGGATAGCTATGGTGAGCCACAGTAAGTTACGCAGCAGTGTCTAAAATATGATTTTGCTTCTGAAAAGCTTTTATTCTAGAGGGGGCATAGAATGGTTATGAGTCTTTCCAAAGTGCTCTGTAGCATTCATAATATCATAGTTTCAGCAATTGTACCTCTTTTTGGTGATTTCTGGTAGCTGGACTGATTTTTCTGCTCATTTGTTTTAATGTTTCATTTAATGGAGGTGCCATGACCAAGGCCCTGTGTAAAACGGTTAACGGTAAATTTGGGGGGTGCTCTTGGAGCGCAGAGAATCCAAACATATTTTAGAGTTGAAACAGCTACTCTCTCTGGCTGGTCTCTTTTTGTCGCTGCCCCATTGCCACCAAGTACATGCCCAGAGCCTGAGAATTGCTGTCCTTGTATGCTAGGCCAGGAGGAAAAATCCAAGGTGAGAGATATGACTGCTCTGGTGCTTATTTATTGGGGGCTATATACTTTTAATTCTGCCTTAAATTCCACAGCTAGAAATGCAGTTTGTGGGCAAGGGACAGGTGAATTTTCAAAGTGATCTCAGAAGGTTGACTTTTAGAGTCCCTGAAGTTGAGGATAAAAGGGGAACCTTTTAAATAAACCAAGTGCCCACAATGGCTTTATTACCACACTGCTACTTCACACTGTAGATTACACGAAGGCCTGGAGACTAATTTCAGCAACAGCCACAATTTACTAGCTATAGTGGGCCTCAGATGAATAGTTTCTTGTAAAATCAGTGGCAGCTTTATCCTAGCAGAGCACAAATAAATCAGCCCTTATTATTCCACATTCATTTAATCCTGGGACATTAGTCAGTGAGACCTTTCTGCAGCCTAATAAACAGCAGCAGCAGCAGTTTTTCTTTATGAGAGTAGTTGTTCATCCTAAATTAGAGCCAGCATTAGGCGGAGGCAGAAACTTTGGCTGGATGATTTAAAGATATATAATATGAGACCATAAGACTGTATGAAAACTGTACCCATGTGTATAAATAGGGCAGGGCCATAATTTTGCTGTATGTGGATTACTTTAGAACATGCGGCTTATTTTCTCTCTCTTGCTTGAGTTTCCTTTGTTGCAGGTGATGTTGTTACCCTGTCTTTCTTGACATGACTCAGGTGTTCTTCTATCACTTGCGGGTAGGTAGGCATTAAAGTTGCAACCTCTGGTTTCTGTTTACCCAGAAGGAACTTAACCAATTTCCAACTGGGTAGAGGAGGACACAGTGAGGTGTGTCTAAAATATGCACCTGGCTATTTCAATTTGGTCAACTCTTGCTCTGATCAAACTCACAACCCGAGCTCAATGAAAACTTTTTTATTCTAGTTAAACTCAGGTTGCAAGTTTTCTGTTGTAATGTCACTATGTATGTGAAAAACACAATTAGACTCAAATTGTTATGATGATATGGCTTAGTGAGATACTTTCAAATAAGCCTTCCACATATACACATTGGCCTCACTTCATGGGTGTGCAGGGTTTTTAAATAGAGGAGAGTGTTTATTTTTTTCATACACAGCATAAATATGAACTCAGTAAACTATAGGCTAATTCATGCTGGATATTATTTCATACCTCCATCAGGAAATAATACATCAGGAAGCTATCAGTTTGATAAAGATACATGTGGCATCACTTGCTAATCACAAGCAAATAGAGAATCAGACATGAATTTGTTTCTTTTTATGTTTAGTGTGTAAATCACTTTTCCTATGTGTGTTAAGTTTCTACACTAATACAATGCTCTTCAGAGTTCAGCAAACATTAGTTGAATACCTACTCTGTGCACTCCACATGGAATTTTATATAGATCTGCTTTTTTGGAATGAACTCTTGTGGTGGAGAGATGAGGAAAACTTACCAGTCCAGACCATTGGACCCCAGGAATATAAGCAGTAGAATTAGTATAAAATTGAGATACATTTGTCATTATGTGGATATAAAACATAGTTGTCATAACTGGGTATCATTGCATTTAATCAGTGAATTCTAGCCCATTCTAATGAGAATGAAGGTATTCTGATACAAGTTCTATTATTTGGAGACAATAAAGATAGAATCCATGAACTGGGAAGAACTGCATACTATCATTAAATTGAATTATACTACATACTAGCACTCAAATTGAATTATTTTTCTGCAGCTAAAATAATACCATTAGTCTTTCAACACAATACATATGTAGTCAAAATAGATTTTGTTTTCCTACAATAATATATTAAAATATGTGATCCTTCCTCTCAGGAAGAATTATATTGGTTTGAGAAAAAAAAGACATTAGAGAGTTTAAACAAAATCCATGTAGAAATCAGGGTAGACTTTCTTGGGTTATGATTTTTCTATAGCATACTGTCTCCATATGGGTAAAGGGGTTCTTTCCATCTGGCTTCAGGGTTTGGCTCATTTCTGCTCATCGTTGTGTGGTGCAGACTGCTGTGTTCTAGGTAGGACCAGAGATCCACAGAGGAAGTCTAAATGTGAAGCCATTATAACAACTGGAGAAATGACACCAAGTGGTCAGTGCCTTATCCTCATGAGGTAAGACCAGCATGTTATTAAACAATGCTTTTAGAAATAGATGATTAGCTCTGTGCACACAAGGATCCATATTTATTTTATAGCATCTTTAGAGACTAACATAACACTTAGTGTGTGTATCAGATGTACAATGTATTGTCAATTGGTCTGAGAATTATTGATGAAAATTATTAAATAGGAAATCACCAATCATTAAAGGTACATGTTGTTTATGACTAGTTTCTTCCACTAGTTTTCACTGTTCTTGTATATCAACTTATGACATTTATAATAAAAAATTACCTAGAACTAAAAAATAAAATAGCAAAGTCTCTCATTTACATTGGTATCAGTAGAGTGAGGAGGAATTGAAAATTATTTGGATAATTTTGGCAACAAGATTTAAAATATGGAGATAATTTTTTTTTAATTTTATTTTTTGGTTTTTCAATTACAGTTGTCCCATTTTTTCCCCATTGCTCCTCCCCACCCAGCCCACCCCTCTCCCGTAATCATATCCCTCCCCGTTGTCCATGTCCATGAGTCTTTTTTTTTTTTTTTTTTTTGAGTCTTTTATATGGGTTCTTTGACTAATCCCTTGATTGTCCATGAGTCATTTATACGCGTTCCTTGACTAAACCTTTCCCTTACTTATCTCCCTTCTCTCCCTCCCCCCTCCCCCCTATTGACTGCTATTCTGCTCTTTGTCCTATTTAGTTCATTTGTTTATGTTGTTCTTTAGTTTCCTGTATTAGGTGATATCATATGATATTTTTCTTTTTTGCCTGGCTTATTTCACTAAGCATAATTCTCTCTAGTTCCATCCATGTTGTTGCAAATGGCAGGAGCTCCTTCTTTCTCTCTGCTACATAGTATTCCATTGTGTAAATGTACCACAGTTTTTTGATCCAGCCATCAACAGATGGGCACTTAGGCTGTTTAAATGTGGAGATAATTAATGGCACTGGTAGGCTGAAGAAGTTGAATTATTGGGTTATGACCGTGAGACAACTTGATTTTGACTCTCACTGACTGCTCTTTAAAAGTGTACTCAGTATGGGAATTCTTTTCCTGTTCTGGATGAAAGTTCTCATAACTTTTCTTGTTGCTCTTAGGCTATTTAAAATCCAGTCTATATAATAATTAAAATGCCAAACTTGCTTTAAAATTGCTTTCTTCCCAACTCCAGCTTGGTCATCTTTATTTTTCTACTCTTCTTCCCCTAGCTTGCTTCCTGTTTTCTGATCCCTTTTGGGTTTTAGTGGCAGAAGGAGGAGACCTAAGGGACACCAGAAAGGTCACACTGGACTGAGAATCTCAGGCAGTCAACTATGCTTTTCACTCTCAGGCAGTTATGAAAAACCTTTTCTCATGAGTGCTTTTGTGAACACAGTGGGAAACATGCTCCTCCCAATTGTTGAGGTGTGTTATCACTATTTTATTGATCCATCTCTCTTCTGCCTGGTAGCTTGCTCCTTCCAAAGCCCTTAGAAATTCTTTGGCTTCTATCTTCTGAGATTTCTCTTAACCGGCCTTCTCTGTACTTACTCAAAAACAGCCCAAACACAATTTTATGCATGGACTAACATGTGGTCCATGAGAAAGTCTCATTTTTTGTCCCTAATAAACTATGAAAATCAAGCTGTTCTCTAATTCAGTATTCACTCATTAAGTTCACCTGTCACAGGACAAGAAAAGCTCTTTGCATATTCTGACAATTATTATACCCTCAGTGTAGGTGAGGGGTTAAAGTACCATCATATAGGCTCTGTTTCTGTGCAAATTCCCATAGCCTCACAACTGTTGGTATCTTATTATTTTCACACCTTGGATGAGACTGAGACAGGAAGATCCTTCAATGTTCTGTTATGTGGAGTTGTACATTTTCAAGGAATGTAATTTATTCAAATGTTTGTGCTCCTTCTTCAGTATTCTTAGTCCCCACATGACCTTTCAGTCTGCATATCTACTGTTCTTTGGGTGAAAAGAATGAGATGTAGGACAGAGTGCTCTTCCTTGCTTGTTTGTACCACATTTCTTTTATGCACATATTATCCAGCATTAGCACATTTCCATTTTGCTGACATATAACAAGAAACTAGAAACAAATATTATATGGGCTCTATTTTGTGGATTAATTATGTTTCATAATTTAGGAATCTGAACAACTTCAGCTATGAATCTGCAGGAGTCTTTTAATGAAAATTAGATCTTTCATACTTATCTGTGGGGTAGAGAAGAGAGAATATAGAGGAGTAAGAGAAAGAGTAATTGGTAGAAGGAAGAAAAAAGTCCTTTTTGTTTAAGTACCTAAGTATAACTCTCAATGCTTATGTCTATGGACTAAAACCTATATTCTTTGCAAGGGCAAATGTTTTCCTATTGAATTTTAAATCTGGAGGGGTTTAGAGATGATCTTATATAACCCCTTTATTTTATGGTTTACATCGTATAATGGGTTGGAAACTTCTATCTCTTTTAATTGCAAAATTCTCAATTCTATAAAGCTAAATCTTATTTTTTTTTAATGATTTTTTATTCCAGGTCATATAGAGGAATAGTGGCAGAGATGGAGCTAGAACTGTTTCAGTATGTCAACATTTCTTTTTTGGTTGGAGCTAAAACTGGAAAGATATTTCCCAATATTTATGTCAGTATCTTATTTTCCACTGGATCAAAAACAAAAATGTATTGGCCATTGGGGATTTCTATACAACTTATGTCATCCGTGCTTATTACGGCTTTCCATGATGAGAGAGTGCATGCAGTCAGGTAATGGTCACAGATATGGAGTAGTACAGGTAATGGCACTGACAATTTCTCTAACATATTGCACTGATTTCCCCCAAAAAGCTTCTCAAAGGTCCACCTTCCAAAACAAAACAAACACTTAAGTAACAAATGCAATTTATGAAGAGTTGATGGGAAATGTTAAGTATACAACTTAACTGTACATACTTTCTGAATGTCTTTAAAGATTACATAAAAAGTTAAAGATGCACCCTTAACTTATCGGACCCTAATATAAATTGGTTTTTAAAAATATTTCCTATTTCTCAGATGGTTCTAGGACATTAGGTGACTTGAATTATATGTTCTCATTTTCTTTACAGTGTAACAGCTACCTTAAAACTTAGTAGCATTAAGTAATAACCAATTTGCTACATTCCTGGATTCTCTGAGTTGGAAATTTTTGAAAGGACACAGTGGGGATGGCTTGTCATTGCTCTGTGATGTCTGAAACCTCAGCTGGAATGACTTGAATAGCTTAAGTGACCTGAAACAGTTGGCTTTTTCGCTTACAATATGGTGTCCGGGTTAAGATGGATAAAGGATGGGCTTAACTGTAGTTATTGCTCAGAGTCCCTCTTTGTGATCTCTCCAGTTTGGTGGCCTGAGTAGTCAGACTTTTTATATTGTGACCCAGGGCTCAAAGAACAAGAAAACAAGGTGGAAGTCTTACACATGACCTTTTATGACCTACACTTGAAAATCACCCATTGTCACTTTTACCACACTCTATTGGTTTAGGTGAAGACAAGTATAACCAGACTCAATGGAAGGGGATATAATCCTTAGTACTCGATGGAAGAGCATCAAATAATTTATGGCCATATCTTTTTTTAAAATGTTAATCTTATTCTCACTTTGTTGTTACTGTTGTCATACTTTTAAATTTTACTTACATTTACATCTTGCTAGAGATTATTATTAATTTACAAATAAATATTTAGATTCATCTACATATATACTCTGTTGCACTTTATTTCTTCTTGCATCTCTGTTTCTATCAAGACAATTTTCCTTCTACTATAACAACTTCCTTTATATTTCCTTTAGTGTGAATCTTCTGGTTTCTATTTATCTGGAAATATCTTATTCCTCTTTTAGCTTTGAAGAATTTTTTTTTACTGAGTTTGTAATTCCAGATTGGCATTTTATTTTTATATTTTTATTTAAAATTGTTGTTCTATTATGGTTGTCCCAAATTTTCCCCTATTGCTCTCCATTGCCCTCCCACCACCCCAGTCAATCCCATCCCTATTGTCCATGTCCACGGGTCATTTATACATGTTCTTTGACTAGACCCTTTCCCTAAAGATATATATATATATATATATATATATATATTTTTTTTTTGGCATCCATTAAAAAATATATCAACTATCAGGGTTCTAGTTTTCAAAATAATGCCTTCTTTCTCTTGTTGCTTTTAATTGTTTTTATATCTTTGTTTTTTAGTTTTCAATATGGTGTTCTTTGTACTTATTCTACAATCATTTCTTTAACATGTGACTTGACGCCTTTCATTGGTTTTGGAAAATATTCAATTTTTATCTCTTGAAATTTTGTTTTGTCTTTTTTCTCTCAACTCTGCTTTTGAGACTCTAATTATGCATATGTTAGATTTTTAATTCTATCACACATATGCTCTTTTCTGTACTTTCCATTCTTTTAACTTTCCATGCTTCAGTCTGCGTGTTTCAGTAACTTATTCTTTCTTCTTCTGGGTTCACTCTGCTTTTCAAACTATCTTTTGTGATTATCTTAATTTCAATTATTACATTTATAAATTGTGGAATTTTATTTAACTGTTTCTAGGAACTCTGATTTTCTCGTAATATTTTTCATTTTGCCTTTTTTCTCTTTGGTAATTATGATTTTTTAAACATTTGTATCTGATAACTGCAATATATGGGTTACTTGCAGGCCTGTTTCTGTGTTTCTCTCTCTTTGTTCTGTTTCTTGCTATGTCAATAAGTTGTTTTTTAATTGAATCTCTGGCATTTATTATTAAAAATATGGAAGGTTTGGATAATGTACCTTATCATGTAGCAGGATTCATACTATCTTCTTGTAGGCAGTGGATGACAGACCATACAAGCAGAGAGTGAGCTGAGGCTGATTTTATTGTACATAAGATTATTTTTATATAGAATTATTTTTAGTGACATAAAGTAAATTAGGAGGTGTTCCTTTTGCAATTTTTGCAAGATATATTGCATAATTGGTATTTTTTAAAAAATTATTGGTAGAATTCTCTAGGGAAACTATCTGAATTTGGAGATTTTGGGGGGGGTTAAAATTCTGAATTATTAAATTCTTAATCATTATGGGGCTATTTAATTTATTTATTTCACATTGACGGAGTTGTGATAGATTATATTGTGTAAAGGGTTGGTTCATTTCATGAAAATTATCAAATTTATGTATGTAGTATTGTTCACAAGATTTCCTTATTTTCTTTTAGATACCTTCACTGTCTATAGTGATATCCTTATTTCATTCTTTCTTTTTTTTTAACCACATATGGCTGTGTATTTCATATAGGGCTCTGTACAAAATATTTACACATATTCTTTACAGAACAGTAGACTACCTGAAGGTAAAAAGATAGTGATTTCCTTTCATCGACTGGAGTGAATCCTGAGGTCAGCAATGCTATAAAACAAATGAACTTGCTCCTTCTTAGGTCATAACGGAAGCAAATGCCCCTTGCTTCCCAGGTTCCAAAAGCTGTGGCCTCGAGACCCTGATCACGTGCACCTCCTTTCCCCTTCCCCATCAGTCCTTCAGCATTTGCAGACAGCCTTGGGTGTTTGGGGCAGCAGACAACGATGCTGCTGTCCATTTGTAACCAGAGGACAAATGAGCTGAGGGAGGAAACTGGGAATATTTGTCACGTCATCACCTCTGGATCCTGAAAGGATTTCCTTTGTCATGACATAGCTTCTACTTTCTAGATTAACTCATTCACATCACACTCAACCCATGTGGGACTCCTGCTATAGAGAATGACCCATCACTAAGAGCTTTTTTTGTTTAAAGTGCTGAATGTAACTCAGCATAGAGATGCTTCTCCTAACCTCTCTGGGCTTGCCAGCTGCCTGGCATGCTAAATGCCCTCCACTCTGCACACAGTGGGCATGCAGGAAGTATGTGGAGGTGTGGGCATGCTAGGTGGAATGTTTCTGGCATGTCCACATTGAAACACTTGTCTAGACAGAACAGTGCGAGAGAGAGACCAGGAAAATAAAAACACATGGCTGCTTAATACTATACAACTCCAATTCTTTAAAGAAGCAAAAGGCACTTTTTTTTTTCAAGCCAGAGTTAATCTAATACGAACCTGGCTTCACTTACAGGAAAAGCTGTCCCAGAAGGACTGACTGGCCAGTCTTGTTCCCCAAGCCCTGGAGAGACCACAGGCAGCTGTGTAGGGAACAGGCAGTTCCCAGCTTCTGCCACTCTTCAGGCTGCAGTTTGTCCCTTTCTGAGCGCTGAACATTTCCACTGACATTTCCAACCAGGAGGGAGAGACCAGAGGATAAGGAGATAAACCAAACCCCCAAAACAAAGCCAAGGTAGTGAGCGGGTGCCTATCTGGGAACAGATGGGCGACCTGAAGCAAAGGGAGACAAAAGGCAGGCACTTTGAAAGTCTGGGGCTGTTTACAAGCAGTGCTGGCTAAAGTGAAATGTGAAATAATCCAGCAAAAAGGAAACTCCAGGGTCTTTGAAGCTCCTTCTGATGAGAACTGTTTTTTTCCATGAAGGAACAGTTATGTTTAAAGTGAGGGTGCTTTACATATTGGTTGTTACATAATTCTAAAAATAGCAATAAAAGAGTCTTTTATAAGTAACTTCATGTGGCTTGTGGAAGAGAACAGGTAGAAGAACAAAAAGGCAGCCAAACTGGTCTATGTCTGGGCCCTAAAATTCAACAATCCTTCACATTTGACTGGAAATACCTGTGATTTCTAGACTGAAAATTGGTAGGATTTACCCAGTAACCTAGTTCCCACCTGTCCCTTTGATTTCTGACTAGCTGATGGAGAGGCTCTTAAAAAGGGCCGATCCTGTCTCTGGGTGATCTTCTCTGCCCCTCGCCTTCGTGCCACTGTCCAGCCGAAGCAGACGACAGGAGGAGCTGTGAGGCGGGCGTTCAGTGGTCCACCTTACTAATAGGCAGCCAAAAGGGTCCCCAGTGGCAGTTGGGAGCGATCAAAACAAAACAAAACACTACTTCCTCCAACACAAGAGGAGGCAGCAGAGAGCCCACTCAAAAGCCCACCGTGAAGAAGATTCTATGCCCAGGCCTCCAAGTGCCCAGTGTCACAGGCTCTGCTATTGGCCTCTGAGGCAAAGGCAAACCATGGACAGGCCAGGAAGGGTGGTAGGAATAGAAAACCCTTGACAGAAACCCTTTTAATAAAGGACATTCCACCCCCCCCCCCATCCTTCCATAGAAGGGCAAGACCTTAAAGTAACGTCAGAGGAAGAATCTTCTCTGGCATTTAGGGGAACAGCTGCAGTTGAAACTTGGAGGCCCACTCCAGGGCACTCTTCACCACAGCCAGAGAGGCTGCTCCCAGGGCCACTGTCACCCCATCACCGCCAGTTTCACAAAGCGGTTGGTCCTTTGTTTGGTCAGGACGTCTTTTATTCTGTCCTCAGTCTGCAGAAGTCCCTGAAACCGCTGCCACAGCACCATGTCAGGCCTCTGCTGGGCTGATGCCAGCTCAAAGCCTTTGAAGGCAGAAGCTGCCATTTTCTCGGCTTCCTGTTGGGCAGCTGCCTCCCAAGCAAGTTCAGAAACTGAACAAAGAGGTCTCCAGCTCTACTAACCGGTGTCTTGTAGGGCAGGTCCTGAGGGATTTGGGACAACAGGTGGTAGACTGAGGCCATGTCACATTCACAATCCAGGACTTCCTGCTCTCGATACAACACGATCACAGCTGTAAGTAAGTGGGCATCAGGGGTTGGCAGGCCAGAAATAAGTCGTAAAACCGCATGACATGCCTGAAGTCAGCACATGCCCAAACCAGGTGAGGAGCTAGCTGAGGGCAAAGATTGTCCGCACCTCGGCACGCTGCATGAAGTCATGGAGATCTGGATTCACCTGGTCAATGATGAGCATCAGATAGTTTAATATATGTTTGGTGTTGTTGATTGTTCGATCCATGAAATCCCTGAGGTGGTGGGTAGATCATTTTTCTACTAGTGATGTTGCCAGACTCTCTCTTAACAACCAGCAGAAATGTGACCATGATGTCATGGTAGCCCTGGTAGTAATGTAGCTGAGGGCTGCATTCCAAAACAAGGAGGATGATGTTGATCAGTTCTTCCTGGAGCCAGTTCTCGCTCTTCTTCTGGCATGCCAGGAAGAAACAGCCGTAAGGACTGCCTGACGTCCAGAAGCACTTGTTGGTAGTCCTTGCTCATCTGCTGTAGGTTTTTCCTTTATATAGGAGGTGGGTCACTGGTGTTGACACTGAGGAGCTTGGGACACACTTTCCGTCTGATCGCATCTATCAGAAGCCCTCCTTCGCTAATAGCCATGCGCCTCAGAGCAGCTATGTCCCTGGGATCGCTGTTCAGAACCTGGTATACCTCTGCTACTTTATTTTTCCTTTTGGCATTAAAGTCTGCTGTCTTTGCATCGCGGCCCCAGCAACTGGAGGTGGGGCCATAGCCCTGCGCACTCTGGGAGGCCATGTCCTGGGGGCCTGGGCATGGCCCGGGGCCTGGCTCGGCTCTTGGTGGAGCGGAGGAGAGACGAGGCTGGGCGCGGGACTCAGCGCCAGCACCGCCCCACAGGCTGGGCTCAGTAGCCAGCTGTGCGCAGGCCCATAGGCCTCCTCGCAGGGGCTCCGCCCCCAACCCCCCTTATTTCATTCTTGATGTTGTTAATTTGTGGTTTCTTTTTCTTTTCTCTGTCTTCCTAGGGGTTTGTAAATTGTATCGATATTTTCCAAGAACTAGTTGTTTGTTTCATCAATTTTCGTTCTCTTTTTTTCTGTTTTAAATGTCACTGATTTCTGCTTTTCATTATTGTCTTTCCTTTGTTTGAATTTGGTTTATCTTTCTCTCTTTGTCTAGGTTATTGAGGAGAAAGATTACGTTATTTTTGAGATGCTACCTCTTTTGTAATGTATATATTTATTATATATATTTTCTCTTAGCACTATTTTAGCTGTGTCCCACAAATTTTCGTATGTTATATTTTAATTTTCATTTAGTTCAATGTATTTTTTATATTTCCTTTGGGACTTCTTTGAGCCATGGATTTTTAGAAGTATGTTGTTTAGTTTCTGAATGTTTGGAGATTTTTCTATGTTTTTGGTATTGACTTAGCTTTGATTCCATTGTGATAAAAGAAAACACTATGTGCAATTTCAATTCATTTAAATATTAAAAAAATTTTCACCCAAGGATATGTTTCTCTATTTTATATAGAGAGAGGAAGGGAGGAAGAAACATCAATTGATTGCCTCCTATAGTGCCCTGATCTGGGATCAAACCTGCAACCTAGGTATGTTCCCTGATCAAGAATTGACCCCTCAGCCTTTTGGTGTATGAGATGATGATCCAGCCAACTGAACTAACCCGCCAGGGTCAATTCTTTTAAATTTGTTGAGGTCTGTTTTATGGACAAGGATATGTTTTATGTTGGTGTATGTTCTCTTTTCTCTGCCTTTCTGTGGTTTGTGTAAAGTTCTTTTTTTAGAATTTTATTTTGATTTATCTATAGTGTTTCAAGTTTATCTTTTTGTACAACTTTTAGCATTTGATGTAGGCAGTAACTTATCCCAGTCTATAGGAGTCATTATGTTACCAATTCAAGTTAAGTCTAGAAATCTTACCTCTCTTTATATCCTTGTACTCTTTTCCCTCATTTTATCCCACTTATAATGCTCTTTTACCTTTTTAATCTCATAATATAATTGTGTTTAATATTTCATCATATATGAGAATCCTATCATATAATCATTTTTTGCTTTAACCATTAAAAATACTCTAGAAGATTCAAGAGGAATAAAAACCCTATTGTATTTATGTATATTTTTGTTCATTGTGTCCTTTCTTCCTTCATGATAATCCATTTTAAAAATAATTTCCTTTTTTGTAGAACTTCCTTTAACCATTCTTTAGAGTGGGTCTGTTGATTATAAATCCTCTTACTTTTCTTTTACCTAAAATAAATTCCTTTCTATTTCTGAAGAATATTTTTGCTAGATATGAAGTTCTGGTTGATAGTTCTTACCTTTCAGTATGTGAAAAACATTGTACCACTTCCCTCTGGCCCTTATGGTTCCTGGTATTATTCAAAAATTAATTCCCTAGTATTTAAGGTGTCAGTTTTCTCTGACTGCTTTCAGTACTTTGTTTTTAGTTTTTAGAAGTCTAAGTATGATATCTTGGTATAGGTTTCTTTGGATATATCCTTTTGGGTTAGCTCAGTTTCTTGAAGGTTATGTCTCTTGCCAAATATGGGAAGTTTTCAGCCTTTATTTCTTTGTGTACTTTTTTAGCCCTTCCCTCCTATCCTTTTTTTGAATTTGATGAAATGAGTGTTAGATCTTTGTCTTTTGTCCCAAAGGTACCTGATACTTTGTTCACTTTTTTTCAGTATATTTTCTCTGTTGTTCAGATTGAGTAATATTTTTTTCTCCCTTCCAGTTAGATAATTTTTCTCTCCTTTCCATTCAGCTCTTCAACCCCTCCACTGATATTTTAATTTTTGCTATTGTACCTTTCAGTTCTAAAATTTCCATTTGATTCTTTGTATGATACTTTCTACTTGTTTTCTAAGGCCTTTTTTCTGTTGTTGTTGTTGTTACTTCTTTTGTAATTGCTCCTTAAAGCATTTTTTTATGGCTACTTTAAAATCTTAGATAATTCTACCATCTCTATCAGTGTTGAGATCTGTGGATTTTTTTCATTCATCTTGAGATCTTTTTGGTGCTTGGTATGAGCAGTGATTTTTTATGGAAATCTAGATGTTTTCATATTATACTATGAGATTTTTAAATTTTATCTAAGTCTTCTGTTTTAAGCTAGCTTTCTTTAACACTGATTTGACAGGGGAGATGATCACCACTTTTGTTACTTGTGAGTAGAGGTAGAAGTCCAAGTTTTCCACTCAGAGTCTCTCTTTTTCTAATTATTATTATTTTTTAATTCTCACCCAATACATTTTTATCTGAGAGAGAGAGAGAGAGAGAGAGAGAGAGAGAGAGATGTGAGAAAGAAACATTGATTAGTTGCCTCCCCCGAGCTCACTGACTGGGGATCAAACCTGCACCCCAGGTATGTGCCCAAACTGGGAATGGAACCCACAACCTTTTTGGTATACATGAGGATGCTCCAAACCAATCAGGGCCCAGAGTCTCTTAAATCAGAGGTGGGACCTCCTTGTTTCTGTAAGGCAGATGAGTTCTGTCTGCCATGTATTCTCTACTGATACTCTGGTAAGAGCTAGCCTCGTTACTGTTGGTAGGTGGATTGTTTGGCTGGTTTAGAATGGTTAATGTCTAATGTTATTTTATGGCTTGATATGCTGCCCATTTTCTGGTCTTTCGAATAAAGGCAGCAGGTTTTCAGTGGGGCTTTTTTGTCTGGTCTTTTTGTCATTCCTGGTTTTCTGGCTCCTTTTGCTTTGTGTCTGGCATATATGAGGCAAAATTAAACCTGGGGAACTTGCCACCATGTTGTTACCTGGCACTGAGGCTCCTAACCAGTTTGTTTTATTGTTTCCAACTTTCAGAGTCTTCTTGTGTTTGCTTTATATATTATACACAGTGTTTTCAGTTATGTTTACCAGAAGGCAGGGAAAACTATACCTACGCTGTCTCTCTGGAAGTGACATTGCTAAAACTTTAGAAACCTTTTTCCCTCTTTCTTGTAGGTAATACAGAATTGCAGATTTAATTTTTGGACACACTTTTTCAATGACTTTCTTTTACTTTGGAAGCTCAGTGCTTTCAGATGGCAAAATAGGCTTGCTTAAATTGATGTCAGGAGAGTTATGATGTACCCTCTTCAACTTATATATTCCTTAAGAGAGACACCTCTTGATGCCATTGATGGGTGAAGGCATTGATTTAGTTAAACCAATACCATAGCTAACCTAACGGTCTGGAATTAGATTTTGAAATGTATTAAAAGACATATCAGAATATTAGTAGTATTGGATTTAAAATCATGAACTCTTTAAGTTTCAAGGAACCTTAGTAATCATCTAGCTGGATTTTCCATCTATTTCACATCTTTGACAGGTGAAGATTCATGCATTGCTTAAGCACTTCCAATGATTTCTTAGACAGTCACATGGAGTAACCAAGGGTGTACAGGGAAGCTCGTAGGCCAGCAGTGGTGAGGTGGGAATAGGTGCAGACCAAACAGGGATAAAGAACAAGCAGTGATAATCCACACACAGGTATGGTGAATTAAATCTAATAGCTGTAGATATGATTTACAGTGCTTTATATACCCTTTTAAAAAATTTATTTTACTATTTCTTTATTTGTATGTTGTAAAATGTTTTGTTAGCTGGGGGGCTGAATATAGTGTAACTCTGTTTTTCAGTGTTGCCCACATTCTTCTTCATATTTTTTAATACCCATAGTTGAGAGTAATGGATCATCAAATTTATTATATACAGACAACTTCATGCTATATGGTTAATTATATGACTTAATGGAGATAATTCTTGCCAATAGTGAGCTAATGGAAGAATTGAAGATTTTAATGTAATAGCAATATAATATTAAAGAGTCTTGTTTGTTTACATGCCTTATAATGATCAAAAATGGCATAGTACAATTCTATATAAGCCAGTATAAGTTCTTTGATGCCAAGTATTTAAAAATATTCCATGTACCTTCCTCTGAATTGAGGGAAATCACTGGATTTGTTCAGCTGTCCTAGATGAAAATTTAGCTACTGAAGCCCAAGACATAGATACTATATATACTCTGTCTTCTTGACTCCACATAACTCAGATCTGAAATTCCTGTAGTTAAGACTTATTTCATGAAAGCCCAGCATGGAAGGACCTGGAGAACATTATGATAAGTGAAATGAGCCAGTTAGAGAAAGATAAGTACCATATGGTTTTATTCATATGTGGAATCTAATGAACAAACTAAACTAATAAGCAAAATAGAGACAGACTCATAGAGAACAGAGTGACAGCTATGGTGGAGTTGGGGGTGGAGGGAGGGAGCAGAAAGGAAAAAGGACTCATGGACATTGCCAACAGGGTAGTGGTTATAGGGGGAGAAGGAGTATAAGGGGGATAAATGGCAATGGAGAAAATAAAATTAAAAAAGAGAGCTCTGCAGGGCTAATCGGTGGTCTTTTCTCAGGGCCTCTCATAATATATTTTATTATGGGTAGGCTTGTTTGAAAGGCTCAGAGATGGAAAAAGCAAAAATGTTGTTAATATTACATGAATTAAATTATTGTTAATGCGGCCACATTGTATGTGGGGATAATTCCAGTTTCTAACTGTTGTCTTGCATAATTATTAATAGTGTCTCTTTCACTCTCAAAGTATCCTTATCTATCAGACAATAAATTATATGGTCACCTAGTTATTATACTTTGTATGTATGTGTGTTCTTTGTTTTTGTCAGTCACAGATTCCATGAAAAACATCCAGCACTTGAATAAGAGACTTATAATGAGCTTCTGATCATTTCAGCACTTATGTGCACCATGAGATGTTCTCTCTGTGTGTGTATGTGTGTGGTGTGCATCTCAAGTTTGATTGCTTAGCTGTTATGTGGAATGAGGAAGAAAGAGTTTCATAAAACACATTTGAATCAGAGGAGTCCCTAGAATCTATTTCCCATGGGTAATAACAGAATTTATTAATGACAGGTATTATTAACTATTTTAAAGTGCCATGGACCCTTTAACAGTCTAGAGAGCCCATGGAGCCCTTTTCATAATTGTGTTGAAAATACATACAATAGAAGTCATAGAATTTTAAAAGAAACCATTGTATTGAAATGCTATTATGAATATTAAAAATGTGTGATACAGTAATATGTGCCCTTTATGGATGCATTAAATAATGAGATCTATCAGCAGGTCTAATAACAACTATAATTTCAAAGAGGAAATAAACAAAAATAATATTTTGAGATATCTACAACAATTGTGATGTGAAAATACATGTAAATTTCATTGATGACAAAGTCATGCATTATACCAATGCCAGTGTGCTCTGTACAAAGTGCTAAATTACACCTGGAGCAATACTTTTCCCCCCAAATTCTCAAATCCTCTGAATTATACCAAGGGATCTCTTGGCTGGGAGAGGGATGTGTATGCACCCTAGGTTAAGTACTACTGCCCTAAAAATAATGCTAACTAAATTTAAGGACAGTAAATTATTTTTCATACCTTTTTAAATGCTGAGTCAGTAAAACAATAAAGTAAAAACATGCTTCTTGGTAGGGTAAATAAACTCAGATACTTTTACAGAAAATCTCTGCATTCAATTTTACAAATGTCTGATTTTCTATCACAGACACTACAAATTATGTAAAATGGCCTCCATTTATATAAAATTATGGAGGTGATATTTCTCCATTTTATTCTATGATATCATTCTCTTCATTCAAATCTCAGTGGTTCATGAGCTTGAGAGACTACTTTCACATAGTAAAAGATGATGTCATTTACCAGTCATTCTGGTCAGTCATTGAATCAATGGATCATAAGTGTTCCTGTAACTTTATGTGGATTTTTCCCTTTCTCAGGGTTAGGGTTATGTCCAGAGTAAGTATTAGTCACATTGCTCAGTGCAGGGGTATGTTCTCAAGGTCTAGGAGAAACAGAAATAGTATGGATAGATACCCCCAGGTTACTAAAGATAGCCCATGGTCCATGTTGAATGAGAGATTAAACATGTAAGTGTCTGGAAGGATGAAGTTATAGATTGGAAAGGGAAGTCTAACACAGGATCTGGTAACAGGTTCCAAGTTGAAAGCAGATGTGACTGGATGTGTGTAGAGCTCATTATCATTGGGTCCTGAAGATAATGGTGCAAGGATCCACTGGGGATAAAACTACTATTTTCTTCTTTACACTTTTCTGTGTTCAAAGCCATTGTTCTTATCAGGCCTGCATTTTTGCCCTTATACCTGGAATGTATTCCATAATGTGCCAGCTGATGTTGGATGGGCAATCAACAAAATAAGCGAAACAATAACTGGTTCCTTCCCACTTCCTCTTTCTTACCTAGTCTGGTCTGTTTCTGGGTTTGATCATAATGATCTTCCTCTACCCTGAGAATGGAACTGGGAGAAATCTGGTCAGGGCATAGCTCTACAATTATATATCATTTCAGATGAATCACCATGTCTAACACTCATACACACAATAAATCCCCTTGCTTCTCTGGGCTGAACGCTAAAGTCAGGACACACTTCTGAATATTCTTTATGTGGCAGTCCCGCCCCTATTCCAGACCTGGACTGAATTCCTAGAGGAGAAGGAGAGTCATTCTGGGCCTCAGAATGTGTGAGAACGAGCCTGTCAGAGTGGGGAGGAACGTGAGAGCCGGAGAGAAAGGCTCACGACCACGTCATCATTACGGCCCATCTCTATCATGCTACCCAGGTCCTTTTCAAGTTTCTGTGAAGGCTTTACATTTGACTGTTTCTCTCGCTGCCACATGCATCAAAGAAAGACGGGAACAAGGTTGAAAAAAAAGTTTTAGTGTAAGGCGTTTCTGCCATAAATAAAAAGGCAGAAAAATCACCTTGCATGTTCTGCGGTGATGGGAGACAGCTTCCAGCAGCGGGGGCGAGAAGAGCCCTGGAGAGAGGCTCAGCGATTACCAGGTCAGAATATGTCAGGGGGTAGGGGATGCGGGCAGCTAGACAAGGGGTCCAGGGCCCGCCCTTCCCTTCCTTATCCCTGAGAACAACGTGGGGAAAAGGAAGGAGAAGCAAAGTCATAAAGTGGGCTGCCCTGAAGCAAAACGGAGGGAGGGTGAAAAGCAGTTCCCAGGTGCCGATAGATTTCAGTTCATCATTGTTGATTTTGGGCTACAACCTTCCTTCCAGCCAAGCAGCAGGCAGAGGTGAATTTATCTAAGGTGATTTTGATCAGAACCCACCGTATGAGGCGGCTGCAGTCACTGCGGGACTCTCGCGCCTGTGATTGGCTCTGACACATCCGGCCAAAAGGGCTCTTATTCCAAGAATGATCTTTTTTTTTTTTTAAAGATGGTATTGAGTTGGGACTGATTTTGATAGCCAGTTTCAGTCAAGAATCATAAAGTTATTGCACATTTAAAACCGTCGGTATGAGAATCATTCTCTCCCTCTTTTCTCTTCCTCATCATTTCACAGGGCTGCAAGGTTACAGAAAGGTCTAATCAATTGTCAAACTCTCTTATCACCGAGAAGGTAGTAAAAAAGAAAAAAGAAAAAACTAACTGCCCTACTGTAGGGGGTTCTTTGACTACACAGCACCCTTTTCCACATACAATGCTGCCGTGATTAATGTCCTCCCACCTCAGACCTTGTTAAAACCTGTTCTCTCAAGCAGCCTGGTGGAGCACAGTAAGAGCAGGGCCGAGGTTGCATAAATCAACGTGTTCTCACAGCCCCCAGGATATCCATTATAGATGCCAACTGGATGGCTGGAAGATAGAGAAAAATGAATATTGTATCCTGTGGCCTTTTGCCTCTAATGACCACTTTTCAACATTTTTGAAGGCATGATTAAATTTTGATAACTGGGGAAGTCACTCTGAGCAGGCTGAAATAGAGATAAATTGACGGAGACTCTGACATCTCAGTGGAGAGCAGGCAACTAATTAGTGTGTGAAGCGCACTCTGAAAGAGATGTAAAAAGGAGGCAGGTTTAATCAGAGGCGCTGCTGAGGTACAGGAATAGTCGGGGATAATTGCGGCCTAGGTAGAAATCACAGGCTCAATGAGCGGCTTTTTCCGTCCGCTTGATTGGCAGCCGATGACCCAGTGGCTGACACCCTTGAACCCTAACAACGGTAACAGCCTTGTCAAAGCAATTTGCTTGCAGCTCTCCGTGACCAGTTATTTCAGCCTCTGAGCTGGGACACCCAATTTGAAAGGGCACTCTGCTCCCCTGGCTGGCTGGGAGCTGGGCGGAACAGCCTTATTATTTTTGATGACTTTACTTTTGAACCCCGCTGCCCTTTCTGCCCCCCCAACCCTCCATAGCCCACTCGCACTTAGGCATGCTCCCAGGACAGCTCCAGGGCCATTTTTCTGTTCATTTGGGGATCAGGGACATGCAGGGGCATGAGGCCATGTATGGGCATTGAGGGGGAGGGGCAGTGACAATGGGGGCAGAGGAGAAACCACAAGAGGACCTGTCGCTGGAGGAATGGATTTCTCTAGTTGCCTCCTTTCTATGCCCCAAGGCAAGCTAAGCCATGAGGACGTGGCCATCAGGCGTCTCTGCCTTCTTCCTTGGTTGTGTTGGGGGGAGCCCTGAGGCAGCCTAGGTAAGCCCCTCACTCCCTTTCATGATTGGCTGGAAGGTGCTATCAGAGCTCACATGCATTCATTGCATTTTATCCAAGTGACCCAGCAGGATTTTGTTTGTTGCAAACAGGGCATTTTATGGCTTAAACTTGTGTTTAGGAGGATAACCTTTTTGTCCCCTAGAGCTGCATTAGCAACTAAAACATTATTTTCTCCCTTTAATATGTTGTTTATGGGGAAAAGGAGGCTAGAGGACAGAACCAGGAGTGCACAGAGATGGGCAGGAAGCAGCCAGGGGACTGGTGTACAAGCTTTATTTTTTTGAAGTAGGTAAATTAGTGTTTCTTGTTCTTTCTCTTTTTCCCTCCTTTTCTTTTCTTCCCTCTTGCCGCTCTCTCTCTATTTTTACTTACAGCTTACTTGTTTCTCTTTTAAAATGTATCCATCACTTGGACCTGGAAAAATGTCCAAAACCAGGATGGTTGATGTGATTTATATTTGTAGTGATAGCTTATGATTTCAGAGAAGCCTACAGCTAGAATAATCTTTTGACATGAACCCCACCTCCCAGACACACACATAAAAATGAAGCCTCGTTGTTACACAGAGGACGTACTCACCTTCCTTGACTATTCTGGTCCTTTTATGTTTGCTATGTGACTTGGCCAACGGGAGCCTCTGTGGGTTGGACCACATGTGGCTGCCTGCTTGGTGAAAATGCTTATCTCCGTGGGCTCACCTACTTATAACATAGAATGTTTGATGGAGAAGCTATTCCAGTCTAATGTCTGGGATCCTCCTTTCAGTCCCATTCTCCTTCAGGGCTGGCCCTCTAAGTGAAGACTAGGTGATGTTCTGTAGTCAGATGATCTAAGGGTTTCTCAGGAAGCTGGAAAGTTAGGAGCCACGTGTTCCCATACCCAAAGTGACACCTGGCTTCAGTAATCCTGATCCCTAGGAATTGTTAACCTGTCATTTTCAACTTAGTGCATGCCCATTACTTATAGTAACAACATGGTAGTTTACGTTGTCTTCCTTCTCCACAGCTTAGTTTGTAAGAGCCATGCAGAATGACATGACAGGGAAAAACCAAAAGATGATAGTATCTGGACTATAGGCTATCTCAACTACTAGGTAAATAATTACAATGCATCATAATACATAAGGTAGTAAGAATACCCAGGGATACTGTGGGAGGACAGAAGGAGTCTGAATTCTGCCTTGGTAGCTGAGGAATGCTTCATAGAAAATTGTGTCCCTGAAAGATGAATAGGAGTTAGCAGATGAAGACAGAATGGAAGTGAATTTTTGAAAGACAAAAGAGGATTTGCCAAGTCCTGAAAGGGCACCATGTATTCAGTGAGCACTTGGCCGTGGCCCAGGCATCCTGAGGAATATCACCAGTGGGCAGCCAAAAGCCAGGTTACAAGAAGTCTAGGAGGAGGTTCAGGCCGTGTCTATATACATTTTAGCACCAAAGTTGTGTGCTCAATGTCGGCAGCCGTCCGTCTCGAGAGACGATGGTGTAGCTTCTTAAGAGTCTATCTGCACCGCCGAGAATGGCTGTGCAGTCCGACTCGGGAGTGACGCGGTATCTGTCTCCTCCCGTGTTGAATCGACATCTTGCGATGAAGCTGCAGAGCCTGGGCAGGGTGATATGGAGGGTCTGCTGTTGCTCAATAAATGTTAATGAATGAGCAGAAGGACAAATGAATGAAGAACCTGTATGTTAATAGGGAATCTTTTTTTTTTAAACAAGAAATGTAAGTAGCAGATAATATGGAGGATGGTCCACCTTTGCGGGAATACACATGGCAAGGAGACCAGGAGAAGGGAGACGGGAAGGACTGAAGCAAAACTATATCCTCAGAAATGTGAAGGAGGGCACAGATTTGAGATGGTTCGGGGCTGAACCTGTGGTGCTGACTTGGATATGGAGATAAGTTGAATAGGAGAATCCTGAGAATGCTTCTAGGATGTGTGCTTGGGTTAAGTAGAAGGAGTACAGCAAAGCTAGAGGGTAGTTGTGGGAAGGAGCTAAAACTAAGTAGGGATGAGCAGTTACCCAGCCCAGCCAGGCAAATACGCATTGGGAAGGGAAGTGGGGAGAGTGCCAGTAGGCTCACCACCAGCATCTCCTCCAGATGTTCCACTGTGAGCCTGTGTCTGTGTTCACCTGAGCCAGGCACCTAACTAAGCATTCATTGGTATGTTATGACATTTTGATAAGTATAGAAAATTATTTTTTCCTGAGTTTCAATATGTTACTATGATCTTCTGTTCATTTTATGAGAATGCTGAGTGGATTGTCATTGGACTATGTAGATTATATAGAGTGGGATATAATTTATTGAAAATAATAGAGAAAGGAATAGCATTATATCAAAGCTGACACTAAGGAAAATGGCACATACATATACTATAACATTTATTTATTTAAAAACATATTGCTTAGCAGGTGCCAGGGATTTGTCTAAATGTTTTACAAACATCAATTAATTAATTAATTCTTTGGAATAGTCCCATGAGGAAGGTGTCATAATCATGTGTGGTGCAGATGTGGAAAATGAGGCACAGAGATGATGTTAAGTTCCTTTGCTGATTGCCATGGTAGCATTTACGAACAACTCTGTCACATCACATAATTATTTCATTTTTGGGGGTAGGATAATTAAGATCTATTCTCTTAGCGAGATTGATGTTTACAATACAGTATTGTCTATAATGACTATATTGTACCTTAGGTCTCCAGGACTTCTTTATCTACTAGTTGCAAGTTGTGCCCTTAAACAATAGCTTCCACATCCCACCACATAGCCCGTATAGCTAGTAAGTAGAAGAGTCCAGATTTGAATCCAACATTCTCCCAAGTCCCTGCACCTACCCACTCCTGCAGCTGGCTTCTCTTATTCAATTGTATCCTGTTTGGAATGTCCAATTTAGGAAGTGGTGAGAGGCTGGTTCTGAAGAGAAACCACATACAAGTCATGTCACAATTGGTAATTGTTCTTTAAGCACAGAGACAATGTTAAATGTTAGAAAGGATTAATTTGTGGCAACTATTGAGGGCATGTTTAGTGTTATTTTCAGTCTTTTCAATTTATTCACACCTGTTAAAATGTTTAATGTTTTGCAAATACAAAATCATAGAGAACATTGATTTTTGTCATTGATCAACCACTTCCCACACCCTGGGATACACAATTAGATCTGGGGAGTGTAGAGTCCGAATAGGGTAGATCTGTGGGACTGAGATAGGGCTCCAAAAGTAGTTCAAGATCTCTGCTGGTTTGTGCAAGTGCTTGTTGCATCTCTCTGAAGGCTGCGGGGCTCCCCAGTCATGAAGCAGAGGAGATCTGGAACCCAAGACCACCCAGCATCAAACCCTACCTTTGCCATTCACCAGTCATGAGACTTAGAGAATGTTACTCATTACCTCTCTGTGTCTCAGTTTCCTCATCTAGGAAATGGGAATAATAAAGGTTTGAGTTGATGCATGCTCAGAATAAGCTATCAGTACGTGTCTGCTTATTAATCAGCCAAGAGCACCACAGAAATCAATCTACTCACCTCCTGTCCCCAGTTATTTACCTCTTTTTCATTTGTGTCCCCATAGCACTTGTTGGAATTGGTGACACAGCAAAGCGAAGGTATTTAGGAATGGGGGCCCGTGATTTATTCCTCAAACAAGACTGGAGGTGTAAATGAAGTGCGTTGTTCAGATGGAGGCCTTCACTTGACACACTGCTTTCCAGCTTAGCTCGTTGTGTCCATAATTAAAACAAGAAACAAAAAAGAAAAAAAACACCCCATAAAATAGCCGTCATACAAGGCGTTTAAAAAGTGCCAGTATAGCTTTAATCCTCTGATTTTCAGAACATCTATAAATGCTTTACTGTTTAAAAAACACACATATAGGTGGATCTTGAGAACATTATGTTACGTGAGATAAGTCAGACTGAGGAAGACAAATATCGTGTGATCTCACTTATATGTGGAATATAAAAAAGCCAAACTTGTAAAAAAGGAGTAGAATGGTGGTTACTAGCGGTTGAGGGGAGGAGGAACTGGGGAGATCTTGTATAAGGGTACAGCTTGCAACCCGGACATAAAGACGTGCTGGAGATTCAGTGCACAGCACAGTGATGATAACAAGAATACTGTATTACAGACATCAAACTTGCTAAGAGAATCCATCTTAATTATTCCCAGCTGAGAAAAAGAAATTTTAACTATGTGATCTTAGAGAAGTTAGCTAGTGCTACAATGGCAATCCCGTCGCAGCATATAAATGTATCAAATCAACATGTTGTACACCTTAAATTTACACCGACATCGATTATATCTCAATTCTAAATAAAATTAAAGAACATACATGCTCTTTCAATGATCATAACTCTGTAAGTCAGTGTTATTTTAATTGTTCTATTTCTTATTGTGCTTCACATGCACAAAACTTCATGTGGCTGATGACATGCTGTCAGTGGTCCATACCCAGCTGTCTTCTTTGGCCCTCTTTGTCATTGTTAAAGTTGCATGCCTAAGGTAAAGGGTCACCCTCGTGTGCCTAAAGCAGGCAGGATTTTATCATCAGCATTGTTTAGAATTGCAAGGACATGGAGATTAATAAAAAGAAGACCTGCCTTTTGGTTGGTGTTACTATTGTTGTAAATTCTGTACAGAGAGGGCGCCCCTTGTTGCCTGAGCCTGGGCCCTGTCCTTGGTGCACTAACTAACACAGAGAAGTCATAAACGTTCACTTGGTTAATGTTACATATGTATACCCTTTAAGAACCAAGCAAACATCAAGATGTAGAATGCTTTTAATGCTTTTAACACCTCAGAAGTTTCCTTCGTGATTTTCTACATCAATACTCATGCCCATGACCAACTTAGAGGTGACTACTATTCTGATTCCTGTGAACACAGGTTAGCCTTGACCTCTGTATACATGGAAACATATAGTGTCTACTCTTTTGGGTAAGGCTTATTTTTCTTTCTTTTTTAACTTTTAGAGCTATTTTGTACTTAAAAAATATTTATTTTTAGAGAGAGGGAAAGAGAGGTATTTATTTTTAGAGAGAGGGAAAGAGAGGGAGAAAAAAAGGGAGAGAAACATTGATGTGAGAGTGAAAAAAACATAGATTGGTTGCCTCTTGCACATGCCCTGACTGTGGACCAAACCCACAACCCAGGCATGTGCCCTGACCAGGAATCAAACCTGTGACCTTTTTCAAGAAGATGCCCAACCAACTGAGCCACACATTTATTTTTCTTAATGTTGTATATAAAATTTATCTAATGTGCTGCAGCTGGTGGTAGTATGCTCTATTTTGCTGCTGTGTAGTAGTATTTTTTATATGACTATACAGCAATTTATCCATTCACATGCAGATGGACCTTGGGTCATTTCCATTGTTTTGGCTACTCTGAGTGAAGCATCTACAAATGTTCTGTGTACAGTATGCTCTCATTCTCTGTGAGAATATACACAGGGCTGAGGATCTTGGGCTGTTCATCTGTTATGGAGGATTGGTTTAACTTTGGTAGAGACTGCCAAACTCTTCCCCAAAGTGGTTATGCCAGCATGGTCCACTTTTACTTATTTAATTAATTGCTTTAAATAATTTAAAAAGTATCTACACACCCATCTAATTAGGAAGACGTTTAGTGCGTGTATGTATCAAACATCTAGAAAATGCCGTAAATGAGAGTGATACCCGCATCTTTTCAATCGGAGGACAGCTGTCTCCCTGTTAAAGCTTCTTTATGTAACAGTTCCTGTAAAACCATTGAGTTATCTGTAAGCAGAAAAGGCACTTATAAGGCATTCAGCAGGACAAAACAGGGAGAAAAAAATGTCAAATTTTGGCCAGAAAAAAAATGTGCATTTGACACTTCTGCCAAAGAACTAGCTGGCAGAAAGCAGAATGCCCGTTTAACATGGGTTCTTGCCTAATCCCCAGCATAACCTGCCTATACTTCGTATGGCATCACAGAGTCAAGATTTCACGTGCATGGAATCCTTGCACAGTCTTGTATTTACCACTAAAGGTTTCCTTTCGTTGAAAAAGGTAACCTACACCCTTGCTAACCTACACCCTTGCTATTCTCTGAAGGGAATAGCAGCGAGGCTTCGGTGGGAGCTCACAGAAATGCAGAATCTCGGGCCTTTCCCCAGACTTTCCAACCCTGCATGTCAACAAGATTCCCACATGACTTCTAAGTTCATCAAATTTTAAGAAACCCTGAATTGTACAGTTGCAGATTAGAAGTCCCTTTTTCTGGCTTTGGGGTCTTCAAGAATGTGACTTTTCATCTTTGAGTCTCAGTTTCTCAATCTGAAAAATGGGGCTAATGACATGTACTTTGCGTGGTTGCAGTAACGACTAAAAGATGACCTAGAGGACTAAACAGCAAGAACAATTCCAGAAAAATGTTGATGTTCAGTCAAGCGATAGATGCTCTTTGTAGAGGTATTTTCAAGCAAGATGGGCCCCTCTAACTTTCTAATTTTCTCCGTGGTAAAATGTAAGCCTTTAACTCTTGTAAACACTCTGCGCCCAAGCCCAGTTCTCCCCTTTCGTGCTCCAGCACTGCAAGAGAATTAAGGGTCTGTAAATGTCAGGCCAGAGTTGGAGCTATCTGTGTAAGTTACCCAAGCATGAGGGCTAAGCCCCAAGCCAGCCTTAGCTGATGTTTTTGCTGACTGCTCTCTGAAAGCCAGAGAACTTAACATAAAAATGGAGAGCTGCAGCAATGAAATAGAAAGAGCAAAACACCCGCCAGCATAATAAGCAGGTTTTTGAAGGGAAGTTTGTTCTATAATAGGACAAAGACATTCATGGGAATGGAGGAGGGGAAAGGGCTTGGGAGATGGGACACATGATGTGTCAGAAAGGCTTGTATATAAATATTGCTCATGGGCAAATTAAAGATTTTTAAAAAAATAAGCAACAAAATGTCTTCCCAGCTGGGCTGTCTTGAAAAATGAGATGTCCCTAACATAGAAGTTCATTTATTTTTCTTGGTTGAATAGGAAATTTGTTTGATTGGAGAAATGTCTTTAACAATGATAATTACATGGGTACCTGAAATATTACCTTCCTGGTCATTTTCTGCAGGGTTAATATCAGTGAAACATATTAAAAATACAAGTTCTGTTTAATGACCTTTTCTCTTTTTTCCTGGTACTAGTTATCACTGCATGATTTCTGACTTTGGTGTCAAATTGTACAGGAAAGCAGTTTAGAAAGTATGGGTGATAAAAACAGGCCCAATCAATTTTGATAGGGCCAGCAGCAGTGATGACTTAATTGCTACCTTGGTGAAAAGGCTGTGATCCTTATGCTAAATTATTTAAGAAATAGCTTTCAATGTATGTTCTCAGAAGTCTGTCCAGTCTCTTGGCATTTGATATAGTACCAACAGTTTGAGAGCAGAAAGGCTGAAGACTGGAAAAGTTCACGGCTAATTTGCAGTACAGGATTTCACCAGCTCAGTACAGCCAGGGTGCTGGAGAGGGTGGAACAGGCAGAGGTTAAATGCAGACAGTGTACCTGCGGCTGGTCAATCCAGTGTGGTAGCGGCCAAGCTCTGTGGTGTTTTAAATGGAGTATTGTCTCTCCTTTCATGATGACATATTCAATTAAGCAATATCATATTATGATTTCACACCCTTTGGGGTTTAACACACACACACACACACACACACACAAATTATTGAAACTTAGAGAAATCATTCTAAATACAAGCAAAGGAAAACTCTTTGATTGGGATTTTAATGAGATCTTTCACAATCTCTGACAGGTAAATTATGAACATTTGCAGGAAAACTTGAGAGCACAGTGCTAATCTGAAATAAGTTCAAACTATCTGGGGCTTTTATTTTTATAAATCAGTGTCAAACTATAGGGAGGGAGGGAAGCTACTGCTTTTTTTTTTTTTTTCAGAAGTCAATGACTTTGGCATTTATCTTACAGATAGTGCTAATAAGTACAAGTAATGAGGGTCAGATTAGGACATGGTACTTCCTAGGGGCAGAAATCGTTATGGGATAGCATCTCTCAGAGGTCTACCTTCCCTAAAGCTTTGGGGTGGATGATTTTTACTTGTTGTGTATATCAATTCCCAAGTGGTAATATTTTCAAAACTATTAATTTTCTAATACTTAAGCACAACTATCAAAAGTTTACATCACATTATTGTTAAAAAGTTACCACCAATTATTGCTGCCCCAAACTTAGGAGATTTTAAATTTCATTTCCTGGGGGAAAACGCCCCATTGGGTTTTGAGTCACAGCCTCAGGTCAAAAAAAGTAAAGAGCCATACAGTTTCACTTAGTGGATATAAAACTGAAAGTAACAAATGAACAAGTAAGAAAAACAAACAAACAAAAACTCAAAGCCACAGACAATAGCATGGTGGTTATGAGGAGGAAGGGGTAGGGAGGATAGTAAAGGGTAAAGGGGGCCAAATATATGTTGATGGAAGACGATTTGACTTTAGGCGGTGGGCACACAATGTAACATACAGGTGAAACCTGTATAATCTTATTATATATTTTTACACACACACACACATGCACACACATAAAATCTTGAAACCTATATAATCTTTTTAACCAGTGTCACACCCATACATTTAATAATAAAATAAAATAAAATAAAACATGTCTCTAAAAAAAGAAAAGAAAAAGGCCCACAATATAAATAACAATATCAGAACTTAAAAACAGAATTGAAAATATCACGCAAGGAAGGAGATGAGCCAAAGTCAGTGTGTTAACATGCACCATATACGGTGATCTGAAGCTCAGACTCCTCCCAATGGTTTTTCTATAGAAAATGCAAGGAGGGTGTAACTTCAGTATCACTATAGCTACTACTTATTGGAATGAGTCACTAAGAAAACTTAAAGAGGGGTTCATTGGAACCTCAGCAATGTTTTAGTAAGTTTAAGCACTGAACAGTATAGGGGGTGAATGGATGAATACTGCATCCAATAAAAGAGTGAGTGCATGCCCTATTGTAAAAACATATAGGGTACCCAGGAACTCAAAATAAGGTTGCAAAATCATAGACACAGGGGCATTTGGTGTCATATATTTCAGGCCTAAAGCTCTATAGTGTTTGATGTTTGCTTGAACACATGAAATATAGGGAAAATTAGAAACCCCATTAGATTTTAAATACATTCTATTTTTAAGAAAATTTCAGCATTCAACTCACCTCTCCCTCACTATTGGTTTACTTTATGGTCATGGATTTTCTGCCATAGCCACCTGGAAAATTCTGATCCTTTTGCTGAAGGACATAATTTCAAATATATATAAAAAACATCTATATTACCCCCAAGTTTTTCTCTTTTTGCTTTAAACATTTATACAGTTATTTATTCATGCAGTCACTCATGCGTCCTGTCATTTAGCAGCATTCACTGAGTGCAGACACATGCAATGTGCCATAAGCTCTATGAGGCAGAAGAAATATAGTGTTAAGTGTACACAATAACTATTGTTACTGGTACTTTATATGCCGTATGCCATATAATTCTCACAGTAACCTTATGCGAGAAATACAGTTTTTCTCTACATTTACAGATGTAAAAACTGAGGATTGGGGGAATTAAGTATTTTGCCTCTAAATTTACATAGTGGTGAAACAGAAATTTGAACCTGTAATTGCTAGACTCTGTAGTCTGTTCTTTTAGCTATCCAATTCTTACTCCATAGTCTAAGTTGGGAAATACACATACAAACAATTATAGTACAGTTTAGTATGTACTACATAATGGAGATAATATAAGAATCATGAAAAAGAAATGGTTTTAAGTCTGACTACAGGTTTTAAGAGTAAATAACTCTTTGAACGATGCACCCTTGAAGAGTGAGTAGGACAGCTAGGGAGGTAAGAAGGTAATATACAAAATAAATGAGCATGAAAACTTAAGATAATGGTACATAAATGTTAATAGAACATAAGGTATAGGGAGAGGTGGCTGGAGATAGCAGGTAATCAGTAGGAAAAGAGGGTTTAGAATTTGGAGAGCTTCAAACAGCAAGAGCAGAGGCTAGAAAGCAATCCTTAAAAAGTGGTGGGAAATCAGAAATAGGAAGTTAATTGAATTGCATTTTAGAAAGTTCTTTCTAGCAGCATTCTCCAAGTTAAATCAGAGATGGGAGAGTTGGAAAGCAATATGAGGGGATATGGTACAAAGGAATACTGTTGAGTTTGTCTACAAATACTGTACCTGTAGAGGAAAATACTGCCCTCCCTCCAGGTGAGTTCAAAGAAGCACCGAGTAGAGCAGGGACGAAGGATATCAGGGATGCCTGCTTTGTATCAGGGACTATTGACTTTGGGCCTGTGTGTACTTATCTTTTATGTGCTTCTTAATTTCATGGGACAAGGACATTTGTATTCTAAATGAATGGTCTACTTTTGTTGCTGATTGGTGTGGCTGGCCGATTTTGGCTGTTGCTCAGCAGCTATTAATGAATATTTTCTTTTTCATCAGAGCCTTGCTGTTCTGGCCATCCCTTGTGTATTATTAAGCGCCCCCTTTCTACCAATTAAACCCCAAAGATAACAGGAGCAAACTAATATGTAATTCAATATACACTTTGCAATATTTAAGTTCTAATATTAAGGATTTTGTTGGGTTATTCAGCATTCAATTAAAGAGCCTCAAGTGTTTAATTTAGAATTTTCCATAGGACAGGTATTGTTTGTTAATTAGTTAATTAACAAATGATTATTGAAAACATGCATTAGGATTAAGCAAGCTGCAAGAGAGATAAAGATATCTCCAAGGCAATTAGCTCACTGTAATTTTAATGATAAATGTGTAATTAGACTCTTATTCTAAAGAGATTGTTTGGAATGTTTTTTTGCTAGCATTAAATAGGCATGTAACAAGATATTTACTTATATAACAAGCAAAATGTAATTCTAATTCTTATTACGCATCAGTCAGTGTGTTCAAATGATACCTAATTTGCTAAAAGCAAAAATTTACAAGTATTAGTACTTAAAAACATAATCCATTAAAAGCTTATGTAACTAACTTAATTATATTACAACTAGATTTATCCCCAAGCCTGTTTATTTCACCTCTCAGACAATTCCATCTGAGGCTTTCAACTGTATTATGGCTTAATAGCCAACATTTATACATTTATGTATTCAACACTTGAGAGGATTACTAGTGCATCACAATATAAAAACCCTTCCTCCCTCGTTTAGTGTCAACTTGTCAAGAGAGAAATAGATCCCCTTCTTGGATGTCTAGAACCTACCACAATTCCTGGCACATGGCACTTCATAAATGTCTATTAAATTAATTTGAATGAGCGGAATCAGGAAGTCTAGGTGTTTCTTGCCCATTTTACTGCAATCCCCTGGCTGCTATCACTGTATATGTGGTCCTTCTGTATGTTTTTTCTCTCCATCCAGCAGCCTGGTGGAGTAGGGCTCAGGAAACTGTATCTCCAGGGGACTAGTGTGGACTGCAGGTGCAGTGGGAATTGCAATAATGATAATAATCATAATCATAATAAATACTTGCAAACATTTATTTAGTGCATATTATTTACCAGACGTGAAAAGAAACTCTTCCATTGATTTCTGCAGTTTATATTGTTAATAATGCCCTGGCTGGTTTAGCTCAGTGGATTGAGCGTCGGCCTGCGAGCTAAGTGTCGCTGGTTCGATCTTCCAGTCAGGGTACATCAGAGAAGGAAAACTCTGACTCCAAAAAACCTCCGCTGCCTTGCGGCATACCTCTTCTGGGGAAAGGCTAAGGGAGTAAACCCCGACAGAAAATCCGGAGCCGGAGTCCCTAAGGCGGTTTGACGTTGTAGTCAACACCGGCAACTCCTGCGGCGCACCTGAACCCAAGCTGTATCGACTCCGTCTTTCCCTTGGACCCTTCAGCTGCGAAGAGAGGGGGGGTCTGCTGCATGGGCAACAGCAGACCCTCCATATCACCCTGCCCAGGCTCTGTAGCTTCAGCTCCACTGGAGAGGACACTCCAGCGTCATCGCAAGATGTCGATTCAACACGGGAGGAGACAGATGCCGTGTCACTCCCGAGTCGGACTGCACAGCCATTCTCGGCGGTGCAGATAGACTCTTAAGAAGCTACACCATCGTCTCTCGAGACGGACGGCTGCCGACGACGATATTGTTAATAATGCTGTGACACAGATCCTACTCTTATCTTTGTATTTCAGTTGGGGAAATGGAGGCTTAGAGCAGTTACATATTTTCCCAAGGTCACACAGGTAATAAGTAGTGGAACCAGGATATAATCCCAGGTATGGTGAAGGTAGAGCCCGTTCTTGTCTGAGATTGGGATCTTTTGAAGCAGATTCTGAGATGGAGTTACTTGTTCAGCTGGTTTATGAGAGCACACACCCAGTGGAAACCAGTAAGGGAGGGACCCTAGCAGCGTAGGGCCAGGGAAGAAGCTAGGCGAAGATGTGACCTCAGTTGGATTGTACAGAGAGCTCTGGAGTTTAAATGATGCCATGGAGTAGTCCCATCTTCAGGCATAGGGGCAGGAATTTGTACCTCAGAATCCATCTCTTATGGGCTGTTACCTACCTCTGGGGGAGAAAGCATAACCTTACAGGTATGTTCTGATGAGAGTAGGTAATTTTGGCAGAGGCCAGTTCCTGGGACAAATATGTTTCTTAGCTGTCGCAGCCACACTCACAGAAGCAGAGGATGGGTGCACCCAGGTAAGGCAAACCAGGGCGGGGTACCAGTAAGCATCTGCTGCCGAACCCGCTTCCGTTGTGGTTCTCTTAACTTCCAAGCTCTGATGAAGAACACAGAATTTTAGCCAAGAAGACTAGGTTTTTATCCTGATATACATTTTTCTAACTTATTGGCTTTGGGGAAATTGCCTTAAAAACTTGAGTCTCATTTTCATCATCTGTAAAGCAGGAGTCTTACTACTAGTCATGTGGGATGTTATGGAGACTAAATTGAGAATGTCTGGGAATGCATTTTGTGAACTAAAGCAGAACACGAATGTTGCTTGCCTATTGTTGTGTTTGACTTCCCTAGCCCAGGGGCAGCCAGTGGGTGGTAGCCATAAAGCTATGCAAGTCCTGGTTCAGATGACAAGTTTGATTAAAGATGTTGTCAGCACAAGGCCAGTGATGTAGAAGAGGGAAATAAAAGGATGTGGATGAAACTGAACGTGAAAGTAGGATGGCTGACCATTTACACTCTTTCAAGATTTCTGATGAATATTGATAACTCTAATTAACAGTTGCAAAAATTGAGGGTCAGAAAAATTAATCTACCTGTTTCACAGCAAGTAAATGGCAAACCTGGGATTCCAATTCAGGTCATGTGAAGCCTAATTTCATAATATTTTTCAGTAATACCATACTCCTTTTCTGCCTTCAAATTGGCAAGCCCAATACTGAGATCTGTCTCCTCCTGCTCTCTTGACTCTGTGAACCTCCTCTCCAATCTCCAGAAGTTCCCATCCTGAACATATTGTGACTTAGCTCTTCCTCCTAAACTACAATTGCAAATTCTGAATGAAGCATACAGAAACAGCTTCTGATTTCTGTTTGGCTTACAATCAGCCCTTACTCCTAAGATACATTTGTAGCCTTATTTGAAGCTTAAAAAGGCAAACCAGATCACCATAAAACCATACTCAGTGGAAGTCAGAGTAGAAAACTGGCTTCTGCATAGAACTGAAGCCTTAATGAAGGACCATAAAGCCAGCTGATGTGAAGCATATGGATTTCAATAGAAGGCTGATTATTTGTGAAGGAAGGAAATTTAATTTTTCAGGGGAGTCTAATTTTCCTCCAGAGAACATCATGCAGGCAACAGTCAAATAGTCATTAATTTAAAAAAGTCTTGGTTTAAAAAAGCACTTAGTGATTGATTCTAACTGATAAATAACCAAATCATCTCACGTTCTTTCTCATATCATGTATAAGGGGGACCCCCCAAAAAACAATAATTCCAGAATTATCTCCTGGAGGGCAGGACCCTTGCAGTGCAGGCTTCCCTTTCTAGGTAAGTGTTCTAGGAACCCATCTGTATCAGTGTACCACCTGGTGTTGTTGTGAGAGGTTGTATTCGGTTTCAGTGAATATTTTAAAAAGACTCGGCGCATTTGCTCATTTCATGATGGGTGATTTATGAGCACATCTGCCCACACTGTGCTGAGTGTTCAGCAGTTTTTGACTAAAAGCAGCATGACTCCTGTGTCCCACCCTCCTTATTCACCTACTTCCACCCCTAGCAACTTTTTTTTTTGTTTGTTTCCCTGGATGAAAAAAGTCCTCAAAGGGAAATGTTTTCACAATGTGGAAGAGGTGAAACAAAAAAATGGCAGACATCAGAATCAATGAGTTCAAAACTGTTTTGAGCAGTGGAAAAAAAATGTCTCGATAGGTGTATTGCACCAAATGAAGAGTACTTTGAAGGTGTCTGAAGTTAAAAGATTTAAGAATAAATACACATTTTTAAATAAATAAATTCTGTTTTTGGGTCCCTCCTTGTAATCATGTTTGGATAAGAATATTGAGTGTCTCCAATGTTGTTTATCAGTGTCCTGATGAAGAATGAAGTGGGCAGATCATTTGTGTTTGTCCAATTTTTCTGCCTTTGCTCATAAATTAGAAATACTTCTTTTAACAGGGAAATCTCAATGACCTTAATTGTGTTTCATGGATGTTCCTTAACTGATCATTAGCAAAAGGTAAAATAAATTTTAGACCATTTGCAACCATTCTTTGAGTGGGTGAGACCACTTTCCACCTGAGGCTATGCAAAGGAGACATGTAACTGAACAAAACTGGGTTCTTTTAGAAAGATGGAAAAAAAGTAGATGATGAATAATCAGTCAGCAGGGTATGTAATATAATAAAAAATGATGTGATATATTAAAATATGTTATATATTTATCCTTTTATTAATTGGTTAGAATTTTTAGAAGGAGAAGGTAAGTTCTGTAATTTGCATCCTCAAATTCCCCACACCAATCTACAGAGGCCTTTTCTTCTTCATGAGAATGAATGTGTCCTAAAGTGTGAGGCCATGAGAGCAAGTGTGAAGGCAGCTGGCTTGGGGATTTCCATGCGGCATGGTGTTCACCATGAGTAATTCTGTAAGTGTTACAAACTCTTCTTTGGAAAAGGGAATCTGATAAACCTATTTTTATAGCCCAGTAAAGCAGCACAGGTTTGGGAATTAGACAGATCAATATTTGAATTTTTGCCCAGTAATTTTTACACTTTAGCCCCACTTGGTTCACTTAGAAGATGGAGACCATAGTTTCTAACTCACAGATTTGTTTTGAAGTTTCAGTGGGATAAAATATTTTAAAAATACTGGGTGTAAAATAGGAAGATAATACTGTCAGTTCACTTATATTGTCAGCATGCAAGTGGGTTGTGGATGGTGGGGATATTATTGGCCTGGATGTGGGAGAAATGAAACCCATCACTTAAATAACATGAACTGGTACTGTAGGCCCTGCTAGGGGCAGAAAGCTTGGCAGAAGAAAACTGAAATTTGAGACAAACTCTGTTCTGTCATGGTTTTCCTGTGAGATCTGGAAAAAATCAATTGATCTTAGGATTTCATTGTGTTGGTCAAGATGGTTACTTTCTGGCTTTAAAAATGAATATGTGAAGAAATTTCTAAGGACTTTGAGCTTTCACATAGTCTGTACACCAAATCAGACATTATGAAAAAATATGTGAAATTAATAATATTTATAGACATAGATCTATTCTTTGAAAAAGTAATCTGAGAAACAATGGATTATGAAATTTATCACACAATGTGTTTGAGTATTACTATGAGTGCTTAGAAGGGAAGGAAACACTCATGTGCAGGGATTAATGGCTGGTGGCCTCCCTGCAGGAGGCATCGTAATCTTTCCTTTTATATGATGCTGTGATTATAGGTGTGTGTGTTGATTACAAGGCCACTGTTTCAACCAAGCAGAGGGTCCTGCATGTCTTAGAACTTGGAATCTTTTTGTACGGAGGAGACAGTATCCTGAGCATAAGGAACATGTTAAAATTAAAGTTGGGCTTAGAGTTATTTAACTCATGACATATTATTTTGAAAAACTCATGGCTTGACTTTGAGCAAACACAGCTAAGGCTCAATTATTTTAAAATCCATCTTTTTAAAGAATTTTCACCCAGAGACTATTGCCATGCTTGGTGTGATGGCAATAGTTATTTTAAGTTCTTTAAGGCATACTTAACTGATGCTCTAAGCCAAACTTTTGGTTTGGCAGCTCCAAATAATCTATCTTCACAAAGCATTTTTAATAGCATTGTGAAAATCTCTTCTCCCTGAGAGTCAAAATGTTCTGCATAAACAGTAAAACAAAATGGAGGCATGGTCTGTTAAACAAACAGCAATGATAGATTCCAGTATTTCACAATATCACTACTTGCTTAATAGGGTGTAAGCAATTTAAAAAACCTGTGCTGTTCTCTAATTATTTTCATTAACTGTTCAAATCTAAGCTTCTTCATGATGTTGGTTATGAACAGTAAAAGTAAATCAAGTGATACCACTAATAATTTTCAATTAAAAACAAGCTATAAAATGAGCTGCTGGCTCAGTCCATTTGTTTGAGGATATACACTCCCTTTTCATTAACACAAGACCTAGTTAGATAAATGAGTATAATTTTATTCTTGAACATACAAAAAGGTTTTCCCAGGACTCAAAGGATTTCAGGTTGGAATCTCTCAATATTGACCAATTCTTTCTGCAATTTCTTTATCCTCTTTCTCCTTACCATCTTTTATTTTTGTGTAATTTTGGGCTTTGTAGGAGAATCAAAGTTAGGTCAGGAAGAGGGAAGAAATCAGTATCAGCAAAGAGGGTATTCTAGAACAATATATACTAAAAATTCAGGAATGAATAAATCCCCTGAAAAGGAAAAGTGACTTCATGATCCAGCATTATCCTTCTAATGAGGAAAGGATAAAGTTGGGTGGAACAAGCAGGGGAAGGTTACCTAGCACCTACTAGCTTTGTTTTTTAGAGTTTTTTTGTTCTAGTGGCTACTTGCTTCCTGGATTTCAGCTGAGGGGAAAAGTCCATGGCGCTGGTTTATACCAAAAAATAATATCCAATGACTATAGGTTCATTAAAGAATAAAGGTTCTTGCCCTGACCAGTGTGGCTTAGTTGGAGTGTTGTCCTGTAAACTGAAGGGTCATGGGTTTGATTCCCAGTTGGAGCACATGCCTGCGCTATGGGTTTGGTCCCTGGTTAGAACGGATACAGGAGGCAACCAATCAGTGTTTCTCTTTCACACTGATGTTTCTCTTCCCTTTTCTCTCCCTGCCCCTCTCTCCTAAATCAATGAGCATGTCCTCAGGTGAGGATAAAAAAAAAAGAAGAAGAGTTCCACTATATTACAATATCATGCCTAAAACATTTAGAGACCATTGATGAGATTTCAGTGTTTATTGTGTGCTCTAGAAATGCCCACAAATATATTTTTAATTATTGAATAAAATTTTCTATAACTTGTATAATTACTGTAAGGTTATATATGTATATGAAAGAAGAATGGAAAGGAAACTACTAAAAGTGATACTAAATGGTTTTTGCTGGTGTTGGAAATGGAGAAAAATCTCTCCCCAGTTACTCAACTTTTAACAATTCCATAATAATAATTTCTTTTATAATAAAAAGAACTAGTAAAACAAGTAAGCATGAATGCTTGAAAGATGGAGTCCTAAGTGGAGATGAGCCACCTTTTAGCTGTCAAAGACTGGCAGAATATCAAGGGACCATACAAACCATAGTAGGAATGCAGTAGAGGTTCAAATGGTGGTAGGGGGTAATGTCCTAATCATTTCTTCTTTCCTTCCCTAAAGAAATTTATGGTGGAAGCATGACAATTAGAAATCTGGATTATTGTCTAAATTCTAGTAGGAATTCTAATCCTGGCTCTGTGTTTGGTCACTTGAGTTGTAAAGATACAAAGACACTAAATCTAATGCCTTAATGATCTGACTCCACTTAGATCAGAATGACTACTCAGGGTCAAGAATTTCTTGAAAAATGATCACTGGTCTTGGTTGACCCTTTTTTAAAAAAAATCTACTCAGAGAAGGCAACTATATGCCATTACAACCTCCTCCCCTCCACAACATAGGCATCATGGTTTATTTATTTCAGCATATTTCCCTATTAAACCAGAACTCTACTCACAATCCTTTTAACTGCTAAAAGGTTGGAAAAGGCAGGTCATCCTATCTGAGCCCCCCAAATTCTTTCTAAGCCTCATTTCTTAACATCAGCAGTACTATCCTGAAAGGATGGGGGTATGCAGTAATGAACTATAGGTCTATATTTTTAATAGCATTCCATAGGTAGTGTTTTCTCCTACCAAGACACACATTTTGATCTCCATATTTTAATACGTAATTTATCTCACATATTTAGAGAGTCTCCGTGTTGATGATTAAATGGGAAGTGGTCTATTATAGTTATTTGGAAGAAAAAAAAGAACTTTAATATTCTAAAAATACAGTCAACTATTTCAGCTGTAAAGCAATATGGACCATTGAATACATGCACAGTTTTAAAAATTCCATCCTTTGAAATCCTAGTTGAAAATGTCAAAGTCAAGCTGCAGCAAGCCTCATATGAATAGGAGAAAGCCCCCAACCTCACCAATAAAACTTTCAGATTTTTTTGATTGAATGCCATTTGAATTACTTTCATCACGTTAACGTGCAATAGGTAGCATGCAGTCGGGTTGCCTCTCGACATGACCCTATTAGAGATTGCCACTTGTGAGGAAATCTATTCAAAAGCAGAGGCTGTATTAAGCTGGATACCAGGTCAAATGACACTATTTGGGGGAAAAATGGAGAGGTACTTCAGCCTAATGATTTGTGAAAAGTTAAGTAACAACAAATTCCATGAATATGAAATTGTGGAAAGAATGCTCTCATCACTGCTTTTATCCCTCAGCACTCTCTGCAGACAGTAGCCGTAAGGAATTAGAAATAGCACCTGCTGCTGTGCCTGTCTCCCTCTGAAATGATGCTTTTTAAGAATGTAATTTTAAAGCATTTAAGATGGGAAGGAGAAATTTCAGTTTGGGGTTAAGTTTTTTTTTTTTTTTTTTTTTTTTTTTAGTCAGTAAGAGGGATGGTAGGAAGTGCAATATGAGTATTCTGACATTTCCTATCTACTTCTGCTTCCAAGAACCTTTGTATATTCATGTGGCTGCTGTGGAGAACTTTGACAGTTTTAGCTGGAAGCTGTGGCAAACTCAGGAAAAAGCAAACTCAGTTTCTGCATTAATAACTGATGGAAATAGATCTGATATCCTCTGTAATTTATATTTGATTTTTGGAAGGTTAATTTTTATAAACTTTTTTGCTGGACTATAGTAAGTATTAATATAACAGTGAAATGTATAATACCATGTAAAGTATTTAAAAGTATAATATAAACAGAAAAGTATCCCTATAATAAATATATGACAAACTGAATTTTCTTTTCTTTTTATTTTTTTTTTGTTGTTCATGTCCATGAGTCATTTATACATGTTCCTTGACTAGACCCTTCACAAACTGAATTTTCATACAGTGAACACACACCAGTATAAAGCCGTAAGATCAAGAAATAACAATCTAGAAGCCTCACTCATGCCCACTTCTAGCTTCTATTCCCTCCCAAGAATAATTATTTTTTTTTGTCTACTTACTAAAAACAGAATCCCACACTCAACATTATAAGATTCACCCATAATTATTTGTTTTATTTTAATATATTCATTTGCATGTTGTATATTTTTTCACTATGTGATTATACAATTCATCCTTTCTTGGTGGGTATTTAGGCTATTGTTTTCTTTTTTTTAAATAATTTATT
The DNA here is from genome assembly GCF_987537825.1 of Furipterus horrens. Taxonomy (NCBI): domain Eukaryota; kingdom Metazoa; phylum Chordata; class Mammalia; order Chiroptera; family Furipteridae; genus Furipterus; species Furipterus horrens. The sequence goes on from NW_028327174.1 coordinate 164,207,527, forward strand.
TATTTGTTTGCTTATTTATTTTATTTTTAGAGAGAGGGGAAAGGAGAAAGAGAGGGAGAGAAACATTGCTGTGTGGTTGCCTCTCACTCGCGCCCCCAACTGGGGACCTGACGTGCAACCTAGTCATGTGCCCTGACTGGGAATCGAACCAGCGACACTTGGCTCGCAGGCCGACGCTCAATCCACCGAGCCACAGCAGCCAGGTAGGCTATTGTTTTGATTCCTATAAGAAGTGTGGCTTTGAACATTCTTGTATGGATCTTTCGAAGTAACAGACATGTATTGGTGTTGGGTGTATACCAACGAGTGCTCTTGCTGGGTCATAGGGTATGGAGAAGTTCATCTTGAGTCAATATTGCCAAATGGATCTCCAGCGTGGTTGCTCTTTACACTCTGCCAGCAGTGAATGCATGACCCAGTGGCTTCACTCTCACCACACACTTGGCGTAGTTATACAGCTGCTAAGACTTTCTGAGGCTCTTGGGGACCTGGCTGTCTTCTTATTTGTCTCAGTGTTCAGAGCACGGAGCACAATGATGGCACTTTGGTTAGGTTCCCAGATTATTTTCAGCCCTAACAATAGATGGGTTTGTGAGTAGAGGGATAGTAGAAGCAAAATTGAAGTCTATGTGGAATCAAGAAGTCAGATCCTGGGGGAAAAGGGGACAATGGCTGCCTGTTAGGCTTTCTTGCGTTGACCTTCATGAGGATATGTCAGTCCTAGAAGACCATCTATTAGGACATGTCTGTGGAAAATTGCTTCAGCCCATAAAAGTTTTCTCTCACTGCCAACATGGGAATAGATTTTTGTTTTATAGTTGATTTAACTTTGCAGTACCAACCCAGATATGCAAAAAGGCAATTTTCTTTATTATTCCATATTTGCTTTCAAGTCAACATCTACACTGTTGTTAGAAAACTTATCTTTCCTTTTCAGGGAAACTCAGGTAGGTTTGGCTTAAAACCCTGTATCTTTTATGTAAATATTCAGTTAAATGGAAAATTTGCTCCTCTACTTCAGCTTCCTTTCTCCCAAGACATGACCAGTTTTCCCAGGGGATATTGGCGGACTAGTGTCTGGTTGCTTCTTGGGCTGTCTTGATCCCAATAGCTTTCAAGACAGGTGGCTGATTTGTCTGGACTCTGACCATGGTTTCTGCTGTAGCCCCCAGTTATAAGACCCACAAGCTCCAAATCTTGAGCTCAAACCCAGGAAATTGTCCCTTGAAGCAATTCCCTCTTCCATTACCACATCTTTCCCAGTGTATCAGGTTGCCCCCAGCCCCATGCATATCTCAGGGATTTCCTCAGGGGCACAACATTTTTCCGAGTGAACTCTTGGAAGCACAGCACTAACTCCACTGCTCTGGGATTCCCTCCAACCCCACACTGGATGTCTCCCTCACTCCGCCATCCTATATGTGTCCTAGAAGAGTTTGGGTATAGAGTTGGTGGAGACCTCTAAGACAAGCACCAGCCTCTTTATCCCAGTCTCTCCCTCAGTGTTCTTCCTTGCCTGTTGGTTGAAAACTTATTTCCTTCTGGTGTGGGGACATGTAAATTGCCTCACTGATGGTGCATTTTTCTCTGCTGTGTACGTGTGTGTGTGTGTGTGTGTGTGTGTTTTAACAACTCTATGTTCAATCTTCTAAGCTTGGTGATTGATACTTAAATTTATTTTTAGAAATTCTAATGAGCCACAACTTCCCTTTTTTCTCAGTAAAGCCTAGCTCTTGCCCATCTAAAGTATGTATCCTTCAGATTTTGTCTGCTCTGGTTTTGAGAATAATGCTCAGTCATTTAAGTGACTCTTGGTCCTGGATAGTATCCTCACTCTGAGTTTCATGCCTCTGTAAAGCTACCAGTGGTGGCAAGAAAGATAGGAATGAGGAACTGGAGCACACAGTGTTATATCAATTCACAACCACCACTACCTTATGGAGCTGACTTTACTGCGAATATAGGAGGGGAAACTCCAACAAACTAGAGGGCTTGTTTGCCCAGGAGGCCTTTCAACTTCACCAAGTAATAGTTTTACTTTTTTTTTTTTTTTAAGAATGTGAAGATAATAAGCCAAGCATTAAGTAAGTTCACTATAATGTGTAGGCTCCTTTTCAAGAATATAAATTATAAAATTTCCATGAAAATTTCCATTTTACAAAGAATTTTCTTTTTGCCAGAGCCCCAAATGATGTAATAATGTTATGGCAGGATGTTACATTTCATGCCCCAGGGGAGTAATAAGAAGATCTAGAATATTTTCTCCACTTTGAGGCAGCATAACCCAGTTATGCCCAGCAAGCTCACCCTAAATACAGCCCCTTTGTTGTTCACACCCGGGGTCAAGGAAGTTAAGTCAGCCTGGGTTTCCAGCTTTGCTTGGGCGTCAGAAGAAATTCTCCCTTGGCAGAGATATGTACCAAAGGGCTAATAAAAACCATTTTGTTTGGCCACTTTCTCTTGATGTCTTGAAGCTTTTATTTTATTTTGATCGAAGAATGAAAGTATGTCTGAGTATATCAGACCTAAGGGATCGCATTCCCAACTTTGTTATTCCCTTTATCCTAGCAGTGAATTAAACCCACTCATTAGCAATCCCCCCCCCTTTTTTTGTATTTCACAAGTGTGAAGACCTTCTGATTTGGGTCACAATAATTTTCTATAGATGTATACCCCTCACATAGTGCAAAGCAGTAGACTTATTTACTCATGACTTCTTTCATTTGTTATATTTATTTATAACACATTAAATGAGCACAAGCATATGTAGAGATGAGACAGGCCCCACCCCCCATGTTAAGTAGCTCATTATTCAGCAGTGTAGATAATCCTGTAGAAACAAAGTACAATGAAGTGTCATTGGCATTGGGATAAATGAAGTACAATGAGGCAAAAAGTGAGAATGATTTTCCATATTGAGGAACGTTTTTTTCTCAAATTTTTTCTTAGAACAATGGCATAAGTTGGACTTAACAAGTAAACACTGTGGAAAGGTTATTACCAGCAGAAAGTAAAACAAGAGACTGAGCTATGGAATCATAGAAGCACATAACATCTCCAGTGCCTGGTGAAGGTGGTTAGAGCGTGATGTTACCAGAGCTGATCCCTCGAGAAGAATGGTAAATGTTCCCAAGTCCAGATGGTGGAGCTGATGTGCCATGCTGAGGAGGTATTATAGCTTATAAATTGGTCATGATATGGATGAATGGTGGGATTGCATACATGTCTCAGTTGCAATATCCAAATTGAGAGGCTTAAGCAACACAAACTTATTTCTCACAATTTTGGAGGCTACAAGTCCAAGGTGAAGGTGTTGGTAGGTTTGGTTGCCTCTGAGATCTCTCCGCTTGAGGACCACGTTTTGCAGATGACCATTTATTCTTAGTGTTTTCACCTGGCCTTTCCTCTGTGTGTACATTCCTGGCGTTTCTTTGTGTGGCCCTTTGTGTGTCCTTATCTCCTCCTTTTATAAGGACACCAGTCATATTGAATAAGGACCATTCCCAAAGGCCTCATTTTAACTTAATTATCCCTTTGAAGTACCTATCTCCAAGTGCAGTCACATTCTAAGGTACTGGGGTTCATGACTTCAATGTATGAATTTGGGGGGGATATAACTCAGCTCATAATTTTTTTCCCAACATTACAAAAACTAAATATGAGGCCCTAAGTTCATGCCAATACAGTGGAAAAAACAAAGATGTTTATGAGCAGTTTATGGTCTGTACAATTCTGAGGTTGCTAGTTTGGGTACAAAGAAAGAAGGGAAGCATTCAATGAGATAAGTAAATCAGAAAAGAATCAAGTTTTGGGGGCCATGGGGAACAGATGATTACTTCGTTTTTGACTAGGTTGAATTTTAGACTCTTAGGATTTTTGAGAGAAGTTGTCTAGTATGTAGTTGGGGAGGTGAAGATGAAGCTGTGTAATACTTTAGATAGTACTTATATTTAATAATTTTTCCCTAATAATTTTATTGAGTTTCTTCTGAAAAATGATCAGCAACCAATTTTGCATTGGAATGAAGGGCTTTCTTGCAGGAGAAAAAGCCACAGCTCTTCAATGTTTAAGGAAATGTTTGCTTCCACTAATTCTCATAGCTTTGGAGAAGCTCTTGAAACTACCTTGCCTCAGTTTCTCATGAAATATTTAATCACACACACTGATAATTTAAAAAGATATCTTTTACTTATTGCAGAGAATAGTGTTACTTTGTTAGCAGAAAATTTATTAGAATGAATGAAACTAACACACAATGATGGGGGATTTCAGTATCAGAGAAGTTTCTAAAATTTGATGGGCAAAACCTTTTGAAATAGCAACCATTATCAAAAAGGCCTGACTGCTTGTTACAGATGGATGCTTTCCCAAATGTGACTTTGGTAAACAAAGCTGCATCTGAACTACAAGAGAGAACAAGGGTCAAGGAAACAATATTATTTTCAAGGGAAAGCAGTGTGATGGTCAGAAAGTTTCAATTTTGTTTAAGGGCAAAAATGACATTATTTTAGGATGAGTAATAATTGTCAGTAAATGTGTACACTATTATAGAATGCCACAATATAATTTTTATATAAGTATTCCAATGTGTTATTTGTTATATTTCTCCCAGCTAGTTCATATACTTCAGGATAGTTTGCCCCCTTCCCTGGAGGGACATTTGGCAATATCTGGTAATCTTTTGTCACAATGTAGGGAGAGATGGGAGGTTTAGGGGGTGATTGTTTCTGGCATCTAGTTGGGGTAGAGGCCACACATGGTGTTCAACATCCTGAGATGCACTGGCAATAGCCCTACCACAAAGAATTATCCAGCTGAAATGTCAGTAGTGCAGAGGCTGAGAAATCCTGGGTTCATAACAAAAAAATGCCATTTGCCTTAAAAAGTGAGGAACCAGTCCTCTCAGGTGGTTTTCAAGTTTGGATCAAATTCCTCTCTGAGCAAGTACGTACTTGCTGCAGTGAGAGTGGTGATGGGGTGGGTACGTGTGTGTGCCTTTGCTTCTTCTTCTTCTTTTTAACCTGGGGTTATTGTTGTTTTGAATTAATTACATCTCATAACTTACACATCTGGATTTAGATGCAATTAAGCTATATTAGCATTTTATTTTTTAATTGTATTTTTGCACATATATTCATCTAAACAATGAGATTGTAATAAACCTTAAAAACTGCTATGGTTCTCAGAATGGAAATTCAGAACTCCACTGAATGCCCATATAAATTATTGAGTCTTGAATGACTACATAGACCTAGTGTATATAAATTCAGTCTCTTTCTCTTTCTTTAATAGAGCATTTTAATGGGTTACATTTATATATTGTGTTATTGCATACAAATTATTTTTATACACATTTTCCATTTAATGCTTATAACCCCAGTGTCAATTATTGTTATCATAAGCTTTTTAAAAATGAAAATAGTGGAAAGTAGACAAAAAAAAAAACTTGTCCAGCTATTCAGGGCATAAGAATTTTAAAAGAATGTCAAAGAATCACTTATTCATTTGAATTAAACAAATGTTTATTAGGCTTCTACAATGTACCAGGTACTGTGACAAAATACTGTGCTAATTTCTGAAATTAGAACCAGAGTTCCATGAGAAAAACTTTAGCCTCTTAGGATTAGAATTTGAGTTCTTTAAAGAATCCCAGAACCAGAAAAATATTTATATTTAACATTACATGAATAGCATAATACCACACACTCTTATAGAGTTTAAGAGGTAGAAATAAACACGGGGCACAGCAGACAATTAATTAATATCCTTAAAGTGTCAGGAGTGGCAAAAGTCTGAATTCAAATGTCATATTTTTATACCTAATTATCTCTTTCCCTGACTCTACTGGTTGGGGATTATGGATCAACAAAAGAAACAGTTATATTTATAATCATATACATCTAAAGAATTATAACTTGTCAGAGCTAGAAAAGATCTTTGAGATAGCCTATTTCATATTCTTCAGGGTCAGAGGGACCAAGCCACTACTCAAGTCATAGCCAATTACTGGGAGAGTGAAAACACAAAACAAAATCTCTGATATCCTGAATCCCAGATAGGTTGACTTTTCGACCAAATTTCTTATCTGCCTTCCCCACAGAGCTTCATGTTTGATGACTAGTAGGTTGAACAAAATGGAGACTTTCAGTGTGTCTGGGACTCTCAGTTTTAGCACTGTATGCCTCTCACTGTGGGTAGCTCTGCAGACCCAGCAAATGGGGACAAGTAGTCTTCCTAAACTGAAAAGACACATAGAATGATTTGTTATGTGGAGTCCTTCCTTTGAGTATTGCCTTATAGCATTTCTTCAGCTTGCTCAAATATTTTCTGTGTGACCACTGATTTTCAGGAATGGAAATATGCCTACCATCAGAGTTTTATAAGATATGAGAAAATAACACAAGAGGTCACAGGTGTCTTGAGTAGGAAATCGTAGGAGATATTGCAACATCTCCCATATATATGAGATGTGTTTTCAGTGATGGATAAAGGTTATTTATTTAACATGTCCCAATAATACCAGAAATAAGATCCTAGTTTATTCTTAAGCATAAATCTTTGAGATAATTGGACCTATTTATGAAGAGAATTAGAATTAACCCCCCAAATTTGTAAAATTCCACTTTAAGTCTCTAAGTGCCTATAAGAGAGATGTTTTTTCATTAAAATGTGAAAATTTTCCTTCTTGATTTAGATCAGTAATATCTAAAAGTATTTACCTGAGAATCTTAGAAATTTTCACCCCACAATGGATACCACTTCGTATGGGAGAGAGTGACTATAATAAAAATGTCTGGCAATAACAATCATGGTGGGGAATTAGTGAAATTTGAACTCTCATAGATTGCTGCTCAGAATGTGAAATGGTGCAGCCATTTTGGAAAATACTACTTTGGCAGTTTCTTAAAATGTCAAACACAGATATTTCACGTCACCTCAACAATGTGTTCCTGGGTATCTACCCAAGAGAAATAAAAATTTATATCTACAAAAAGACTTGTATGTGGATGTTCATAGCAGCATTGTTCATAATAGCTAAAAAGTGGGAGCAACTCAAATGTTCATTGACTGGTGAGTGGATAAATAAAATGAGATACATCTACACAATACATTACTATTTGCGATAAAAAGGAATGAAATACTGATACATGCCACAATATTGTTGAACTGGAAGAAAAACATTATTCTTAGTGAGAGAAGCCAGAGACAAGAGATCATATAATGTATGATCTAATTTATATCAAATATCCAGAAAAGGCATATCTAGAGAAACCAAAGGTAGTTATTGCCTGAAGCTGGAGGTATGAATAAGGAGTGACTGCAAGTGGACATGTGGTCTCTTTTGGGGGTGATAAAAAATGTTCTCAAATTAGATTACAGTGATGGTTGCATGACTGTATATTTATTAAAATTGTTAAATTGTTTATGTAAAACTGGTGAATTTTATGGTGTGAGACAAAACAATATACCTTAATATAGCTATTTTTTAAAAAAGGAAGTGTGCTCACTTCAAATTACTTTCCTTGAAACAACATAGAACCAAAAAGGTCAACATAACTTAAAAGACCAAGGTAACTTGATATTGTATGTGGGAGGATGTTGTGCAGTTCTTATTTCTTTTGTCATGGTTGTTATTTTGCAGAAAGAATCAAACCTGTGCTAATTGACAGACATTCTCTGTGCATGAACTTCAAATGGCATAAATTCCTATTTCTCAGTCTCACTCTCTTTAGTCCCCTCACTCTGCGTCATTACCTGGTAACCATTTGGTGCCATTTAGAGCAGGGTGCAAATGCATTTTCTTTATGTGTGTTTGAACAGAGTTTGGGCCTGGCACAATGAGAGAAAAAATTGAGGGAAATCCCCATAATAAGATTCATGGACTCTTATTATCCAGAAATAATGACATTGCCTGTCCTTCCCTCCCTCCACTGAAATCACCTGCAACGAGGGAGAGCAGAGGCTGGATTTACAGTCAGGCTCTCCAGCAGAATAGAAGTGAGCTGCCCAGCCCACCTGCCACAGGCAAAGTGTGGGTAGAGGAGGAAAGAGATTTATCGTAGACAGGTTGAAAAGGGCAAGAGAGAGGCCAACCAATTTAAACTTTTCTGTGAGCTTTCTTAAGATGCCTTTATGCTTATTTCTTCTCATTGCAGTTCTGAAACCAATCTGGCCCCCACACAGGCTTTTCCTCTTCTGCCCCTGCCACCATGGCCCCTGGCCCACACCCCGGCTCAGCTCAGTTTTCATTGCAATATCTACAGGTCAGCCCTTTGTACAAGTGAGGGACCAAATCAAAGCCAGCAAATGGAATGTATAGGTTATTTACAGATTGTTGCCGAGCAAATTTAATCACTGGCCGGCTGTAACTCTATCATCATTTCCCTTGACGAGAACATCACAGTCTTAAATTTTGCAAAGGAGGGAGAAGTGGCCATAATCCAACTATAACAGTAACAGCCAATTCTGCTGTGATGGGAAGAGCGCTGTATTAGTGCCAATACATTAACCAACTTTCCAATTGCAGCGGGGAAACTGATTGCCATTACAATTCCCACGGCACTCCTCCATGGAGGTAACAGAACTGCTTAAATTCATTCATTTCCAGCTCTGCTGCAGTGTGTGTGTGTGTACACGCACATGCATGCATGAAAGAGACACACACACACACACACACACACACACAAATAATAACTGGTTAAAACTTGAGAGAGGGCATGGAGGGCTAGGCTAGGCATTTCTGAATCATTCTTTTACCACTAGTTGCATGATTTGCATGATGTTGGGCAAGTAAATCAGCTACTATGAAACTTGAGTTGTATTTGCGAAAGGAGCGTAATAATAATAATAATGCCTACTAATTATTAAATAGGGACACAAATTCTTTAACATGCTTTCCATCAAGAGATGAAGCCTTGAATCTAAGTGGGTGCCGTGACTGCTGTGACTGAAAATGTGGCAGAAGTGACACAGGGGCAATTTCTGGGAATAAGCCTTAGAAAGGCTGGCAGCATCTTCTTCCTGGCTTACCGGGAGTCCTAAGGTGCTGTTTAAGAAGTCCGACTAAGCTGAAAGTACCTAGCTGGAGAGGCCATATGTCAGCATTTCAACCAACTGTCCAGCAGAGGTCTTGCTTCCAGCCATCCCAGGGCACGAGGCCTGTGAATAAAGCCATCTTGGAGTCTCCAAATAAGCCTGCCCACCAGCCAAATATCCCATGTGACCTCCATTGATACCACAAGAAGCAGGAGAATTGCCCTGCTGAGCCCTGTGCAGATCCTTTGGCCACATATTCATGAGGTGTATTAAATTAGTTGCTGTGTTAAGCTGCTAAGTTTTGGGATAATTTCAATGAATAACCACAACACCTACCACGAAGCTGTTGAAAAGATTAAGGGGAATAATAAAATTGTTCACTTAAAAAGCAGCTTTTAGTGCTATTCTAGTAATGATGATAATACTAAAAAAAAGAAAAGAAAAAAGGAACATACTCTAGCTTTGCCTAATATTAGAAAATACTGACCTTTTAAAAAATAGTTTAGAGAGCTAAAATCCTTCCAGACCTACAGGTTTTATCTTTAACAACAGATGAGATAAGGACTTAATTGGATAAAGTAAGGTATCGAGAGTGCCTTCAATATACCAGGCACCATATACTCATTTTCTCATGTAATCTGTACAGCAGCCTTACGCGGTTACTGCTCTGGGTTCATGTCTCAAAAAAGTTGAATAACTTGCTCAAGGTTTCAGAGCTAGGAAGTGAAAGAGCCAAAATCTGAACTCACGGCTGTCTGCCGCCAAGGCAGGGAAGTAGCATAAATTGAGTTCAGTCTTGGAGGATAAATAGGTGTAGAATGGAAGAGAGGAAAGCCTGGAGGCATCATAAGGCTGTCTGCACTGGGGATGGTGAGAAGATGAGCTGCTGTCTTTTCTGAAGACGGGGGAAAATGAGCTCCAATCAGCAGAATCTTATTTTCAGGACTGAAATTGATCTCTAGGTCCCCACTTCTCCCTGAGTTGGCCCTGCTGCAGAAGAGTGTGGAAATGGGCCTGGAAAGATAGGCTGGGTGTTAGAAATCAGGGTGAGAATGATTGAAAGCTCCAATGCAGCTTCAGGACTCACTGTTTCTGTTGAAGTCTGACTTTCATCTCCTCTCCTGGCTTTTGGCAAAGCGAATACTAGCAGAGAACAAAGGCTGCTTCTTTCAGTGCCTGAGGGACACAGCCAATATCAAAGCTGATGAAGAAACAGATTGGACTTGTCAGGGTATCTCCTGAATTTCTTGCTAACTCGTTGTAATCCATGACCTAAAATAACCCCCAGATTGAAACTTCTGGCCCATTCTCGTCTTCAGTCCTGGGTGAATAGCGAGGCTCCCTGCTGAAGTGGCATCTTGCAGCTCTGACTTGGGCACATGCGGTGGGAAGTGTGTGGTTGACAAGAAGAGAATTTCAGGCTTAGCAGTGCATGCTGCTTACCTCCTGGAACACAGAGCCTCCTGCTGCCCTTGCTTCCTCAATTACTTACTTCGTTCCCGATGCTCTGACTCGCCACCGTCCCCAAGAACCTTATCGTTGAAAATAGTCTCTTGTTGAGCTCATCAGATTTTCTTCTCTCCACTCACTGTCACAAATGTGCAAAAAGTATAAAATACTCATGTTAGCTTCTCCCTAGTCTCCATCTTTGGAGCAGTAAGTGGGTAAAGCAACTAAGATGAAGGCACAAACAGTTCTGAGCATCTGTGTCAACAACAAGAAAGAAAAAGAAAGAAAGAAAGAAAGAAAGAAAGAAAGAAAGAAAGAAAGAAAGAAAGAAAGAAAGAAAGAAAGAAAGAAAGAAAGAAAGAAAGAAAGAAAGAAAGAAAGAAAGAAAGAAAGAAAGAAAGAAAGAATGGAAGGAAGGAAGGAAGGAAAGAAGGAAGGAAGGAAGGAAGGAAGGAAGAAAGGAAAGAGACTAGTTGGAGTTGGATTTATTAAGCAACTTCCTTAACGTTTTTTTCTTTTTTTTCTTTGAAGGCTCTCCTTATGGAAATGAAAGGGCAATTTGAGGAGATGGCCTCTGCAAGGATTTTCACCTTGTATTTGTTGGAGAAATGAATCCACAACACAAAACATTGTTGTTAGTTTAATAACACAAGTATTACAAAGTAAAAATTAGATCTGGACATAAAACTTATTTAAAAGAAAGATCATTCGATAGCTTTTGAAAGCAAGCAAGTAGTTATGTGTGGCATAATGGAAAAATTCATTTGAGGAGAGTGAAGACTTTGGTAAAATATCTGGGCTGTGCTTTCTCTTCTGAAGTTTTGTTGAAGGTTTCATTCCAGGTTCTACACATCTATCAAGGGTCTGTAAGTTACTTCCATGGAGAAGAAATACCTTACACTTAAGATCCTTTGCCTAATTTACTGAGCCTGCGGAGAGTGTTCATTCTCAGCAACAAAAGTCAACTTATTTGTCTGTTTTTTTTTTTTTTTTAATTTAAGTGGTTCTCCCCCATCAATTCATTTCACTATCCCCAGAATTGTATGACGAACAGATACAGGTACCACTAAGTCTGCTTTTCACCCGATTTGGGTGTATGAGTGAGATTTCTTGGACCAAATTATTGTTTTTTTCCTTTCTTCCAGAATAGCTTTTTGGTGATGAAAAGGAGATGTAGGCATATTATGAGACATTTTATGATATTCTAGAATCTTTATTTTTTAAACATTTATAGAATCAAATATGCTCCTTTCTGTCATTTCTGCTAATGAGGGTTCATTGTGGTCATGGTTGATGTAGTTAATGTTTGGGAGAAAATGTCTGTGATCCATATTCACCTTGTTATCCTTACCTGAAAATATCTGGTTTATATAATAAATAGTCCTCAGTATTACCTAATAATTACATAAAGGGCTACAATTTATTACATATTTATTTAATAAATTCTAGCTGTTCTATGAGGTTTCCACGCATTCATAAATTCACTCCTCAGAGTAATACTATGACAGAACTATTATTAGGAAACCTTGTTGTTTTTTTTTTTTTTTTCCAGATGAGACACTGAGGAAAAATATGGCTAAATAACTATATCAAGGTCAACAACTAATGGAATGTGGGACCCAGATTTGATTCTGGGCATTCTGGAATCTGTGCCTACAACCTTAATCACTGTGTTGTTTTCCTTGAAGAACTCAGAAGGAGGAACCAGCTGTACTCCATCAAATTCTGCCCTTGCCAAGCACTCATCTTTGTGTCTGTGCCTTGCTTTACCCAAATTTGGCCCTTAGAGTTGCTACTATTCACTCCAAATGCTTAGAATTTGCATTAGGTTTAGATTTACACATATGGTCACAGCATCATTCCAGAGACTTTCAATATCCTGTGTCATGGTAGAGTGAACCACACTTCTGGGTTTTAGTAGGACTGCATTGATAGCAGAGCCATGTCTTTTGTTCTTCAAAAATTACAGTATAATACTGTCACCTACCATATGAAAATAGCCGTTATTTTCTTGAACTTGCAATGCTTCATCTCCCCAACTGCTTTGGACAAAAGCATCTTATTATCATTAGTTCATTGCTTTTCACATTCTATTTTCCCAAGTGCAACACATATGTATTCTTCATTCTGCTGGATTCCTCCATATGGACCAGGGATGAGTTATTCTTTCATGAACAAATAAAAAAAAATGATATAATTGACAAAAAAGAACAAAGATAACTTGCCCGTTTGCCCCAATAGCCTCCTTTGGATATCGTTTCAGAACTTTGGCTAGGGCAATGGAAAAAATAAATGAAAACAAGAGCATTTGAGTCATCCTTCTAAATAAATAATTGTTCCCATTTTTTTCTTCCAACTAATCTGTCAGCAAAACATCTCCCTTGACCCAGAAATGAAGAATTATATTAGTGATCAGTAAATGCATCACATTCAAGAGGGGAAAATGGCATAATGTGCCAGAGAGAACAAAAGTCATCTGAAAATCTACGAGGGGTGGTTTGGTCAAAGAACTGACTGATTTGATTTCATATGGCCAGCACCTCATTCCACTAGCTGATTCACCCTCTCTACCAGTGGGTGTCAGTGCTGGAAAGACAGGCTTTTCTTAGTATAAGTATTTCAGATCCCAGTGTACAAGAAAGCCAAGATACTTTTTACAGTGTTGAGCCCTGTCTAGATTTTGAAATGGTTGTTTAATATTATTTAATAAAGAATGAAATAAGGGAAAAAATATGGATTGCTTTTCCATTTTTAGCACTGATAAAGAAAGGAAAACTGAACCACTTACACTTAAGGGCTCTAGATGTAGGGAGACTGTTGGCTGTGAATAGAAGAACAAAACTTCCAGGTGGCTATGTTGTGGGGAACAATGATTTATACCTATATTTGGATAGGTACCTCTCCCTCCAAGAAGACATGTTGAAGGGCTTATGTATGGCATTATTTAAGTCATGCATACAAACACTGGTGTGTGGCTGTGATTATATGCTGAGCTCTGCCACTCACAGTGATCTTGGATTACTTGATCAATACTTTGGGTTTTCTGTCATTAAAATGGATATATTAACTCATAGGGTTGTTGGAAGGGTTAAATAAGCTAATAAAGCATCTAAAATGGTAATCTCTATTATATATCAAGCACTCACTGTTAGTGACAATAATTATTACCATCATCTTGTTACTGTTTCTTACATGAGAGTCCCCCAATCAAAGATGTCATACAAAGCAGTGTGGAAGTAACCACTACTGTCCATCATGTTTTTGTTTCACTTTGCTCTTTTCTGCATGATTTCTCCTCCATTTCATGATTATGCTGTGTGCCCAGGTCTAGGGCCATTGGAACCCCAGCTGGGAATCTTTGCTAAAATCTCAAACTTCTCAGAGCCTCAGCTTGCTCATCTGTAACTTTTACCCAATGCCCATTCTGTCTTAACACATTTAAAAAGGACTCAAGGTTGCTCTTGAGTCTAACCTCGTTTTGTTTTTACAGGAAATAATAGATTGACAGTCTCTAATGTGTGAGAATACCCTCAAAGAGTCATCACCCCTTTGCTATTGAGAACCACACCTCAGCCTGTCAGGAGGGAGACGGGATACAAGGACAGTCCTGTACAGAGGCATTTCAATGAATTTCATGGAACAAATGAGGTATGCAGTGCACACCTGCCTCTTAGGATTAATTCTCAGGTTACAGTGAAGCTCGGAAAATTGCTATTTCTTGACCTAAAAGGAGGTTAAAACACTTTCAGTGGAAATCGATTCACTTTAAGGTATTTAGCACTGTTCATATTTTGTAAAAGTTCCTATGACAGGACTGGTTTCAATTGGCACTTTATGTCACAGTTGTAGGAAGTCCAGCCCACAGAGAGCAGAATCTTAATGAGTGCTTAACAAGATGGACTATTTCCTTTGTTTCACTTCCAAGGTAAAAGGGGAACATGCCCTGTACCCCCAGAAAGGCCGAGGATAATGGGACCCTCATACATGTCTGCTACATAAGAAGCAGCAAAATGATTGCTGGAAAAATAAAATTAATTTTTCCTGGTGCTTTTACTTTTCTTTTGCTCGGGGAATTTATGTTACACATGGTCAAATAGCATTATGTACAGCGAAGGAAATGAGGTGTGAGAAAATCATTCAATAAAAAATGATGAATCATAAAAGATTATTTAGAGAAAAATGCTGTTAGCAAGAGTTTGAGAAGTATGAAGGTCTATTTTCATAGGTTTTTAGGAACTGCTATCACGGAAATTGCACCATTTTTACAGTTGTTCCTCTCTTTCCTTAAAAAGATAGTGATACATTTCAAGAGGAATTAAATAAGAAATAACAGAGACTGTCAGCCATGACCTGAGACTTGTTGGGGAATATTTCTTTCTAAGGGGACAAAATATAATCAGTCATGACCAACAAAGCTCAAATTATGAGAATGATTTCAATGACTAATATGTGACCAGTGGGGAAGAAAGAATGACAAGATAAGATGAACCAAGGGGTAGGGAGGATGTAGAGAAATGGGAACCTTCATGCACTTCTGTCGAAGATAAAATGGTGCAGCTATTTTGAAGAACAATTTGGCAGCATTGAGAAAAATTGAGTATGTACATATTATAAGGTCCAACAATTGCACAGTTAAGTGTACCCTTGAGAAAAGATCTTGCCCAGGTCCACAAAGTAAAATATATGAGCATGTTAAGATAGCATTTCTTGGAGTAGCAAAGTGATGAAAACAAACTAGAAATAAATAAAAAGAAAAACAAATAAAAGGTAAAATATTTTTATAAGAGCCTAGTACATTGGATTCCAAAGAAATTAAGTAGGTATACATAGATTAATGTGAATAAATCAAAATATTATTAACAATAAACTGAACAGTTGTATAACTCGATACCATTTATGCAGATAAATAAAACATATACAGAGCATTGCTAAATATTATACACTGATATGCATATACATAAAAATAAAATTTGTGGAAGGTGGATCTGAAGCACAAGCATGAAAAATGGCTGACTTCTAGGGGGAAAATGAAATAAAATAAAACACAAATAGAGGACAAATTTGAACCAATGATATATTAATGGCATAACATTATAAATAAAAAAGTAAGATAAATCTAGTTCTGTATGCCAGAAGTCAAATGTTGCATCTATATCTATATATCTGCAGGTATATACCTATATAAAAGGATACAAATATATAAAGATCTCTCTGTGTATATATGTAGACATAGATCTAGACATATAGATCTATGTCTACGTCTATATTTATATCGTAAAGTCTGAATGGTATTGAGTTAGAGTATGGCGGTGTTGCATTCTCAAGGGAAAATAAAATTTGAATGGTTATTCCCCAAATGAAGGGAAAAGTTTGCAAGTAGTGCCAGATAAACAGACGTCTACTTCACTTAAACCTTGGAACCTTAGAGAAATAAAATTAAAGTGATAAGATGAAATGGAATAATTTCAGAGAAACTAAATTTTTGGGAAAAAGTTCTTTTTCCAAGAGACTTATAAAAAATGAAAACATTTGTTGATGAAATGAAAGCAATGAGGCCAATGATGACTCCCATTTGAATCTCCTGAGCAGTTAAAGAAATGAAGAGTGGTTGGCTTGGAGAAGATAACAATTAAGAGAGACACATCACCAGTTATGTTAGTGAAAGAGTTGAATTACTTTTTGATTTCTCAGAAGACAAAACTAAGACAGTTACTAGATTATAGCAGGGGTTATATATTAGTGAGAAAATTTCCCAACTATGTGTTTTTTAACACAATGGATTGTGGGCTCTGGACTTCAGTCTCTCTATTGCTTAACTGCTGCCAGGGCTGTTGTTGAAGGTCTTAACCCGAGACACAGGATGAACAGATAGAAGGCCCCCCCCAAAATTTCCCATCTTTAGGTCTGTTAAGCCATGACCATTTTAGGAATTGCTGAACATGATGTGACTTTCAGAGTGGCACTGAAGTTTTATATTGAGACGTGATTTTGTAATTGATAAAAGTTTTCATCTCACCAATTTTATTGATTGAGTGATCTTGGTATATGAGTTATTTTTTCCCGGTGATTCTTGGTGAATCATCTTTATAATAATTACCTAAATAATTCAGATAATTAGAAACAGAAAAGCTATCCCACTGATACTAATATAAATCTTGTCCCCTATGATTAACCACGGTAGAAAAACAGATGACATCCTCTTCTAGACTTGAATCTTTAATTTAAAAATATTATTTTATTACCAATTCATAGTTGAGACATTGCTAACCACTTCAAGAAAACACCCAAACTGTAATGCAAGCGTTATGTCCTCCCAGAGTTGTAGAGCTATTTTACTAACCTCCAACATGTAGGAAAGTGGGAAAAAAAATCTCTATGTTTCAGGAAAATTAGAAATGTGTTTTGATATCCTATGGAAGTATCTAAAATCTTATAGGTAGTCTGAAAGACACTTTAATTCCCAAATGATGAGGGAGCAAGAGTTGAAGTTATAAAAGAGAGCAGATTTGGGAGTATTAATTTTAGAGGAATGATAGTTCTGAAAGAACTACAAGATGAAAAATCTAGTGTTATAATTGCCAACTCAAAAGTGAGTCACCTGTTTCTAAGTGCTTGTACATTACAACTTCTATATATGTTTAAAATATATATCCTTGCTTTATGTCATTCTTCTCCATTGGCTGGGACAAAGATATTAGCATTATCTAGATTCTTCTTAATTTCCTTAGCTCTAGCTCTGCCATTAGCCTATATCCATCCTCCTTCTGGCACACTGAAGACTACAGAGTGTAACTACCTTCCAGTGTTGATCAGGTCTTTAAAAGATGACCTCAAGCATCAAGGTCATGATGAGGAAGAGCCAGGATGCCATCATCAGAGGCACAAGTTTCTGACTATGATTTCCTATGGAAGGATGATAAGAGTCTGCATACAGGCCCATGGGACTGAGTGAGCTATTTTATCAAGAAACATGTTATCTGTGTAGAACACAGAGTTGGCTGGATTTAAACATTAAACCCATGTGATTTATACATATGAAATGCATGCATACATTTATACCCAGATATGGTTTATACATATAAAATTGGTCTAGCAAATGAGCTCCTGTGGTGTGGGATAATTTAATAAAGATTAGTAACAAGGTAAATACTCTTGGTATAAAATGCTTATATCTCATTTCTGATGCCACCTTAATGGGAAGTAAGCTGTATATTACTCCTGACCTTCCTCCATCTTTTATTACCTTTGCCCCAAGGAATGTATAATAATTTCCCATACTGGTAAAATTGGACAGAAAAAGATAAATATGTGTGGTCCAGCTTTCCTTCTGTCTGATGATCAGGTATGGTCACAGGGGACATGAATTGTTCTCTGCTCCTCAGTGCTATAGGTCAGCCCATTGTGAGTAGTCTTTCTAGGTTTAGAACTGCTTCCAACAGGGTGGGAAAATCTATTTAATTCAGAAGTTCAACATTAGGAAACCCACATGGCCTTGTTCTAAGCTGTATCTTCCACATAGTCCTTAGTAGCTATGAAGAGTCATAATTTAACCTTCCATTGTCCTTAACTTTCTGCCATATTTCTCAGTTTACTCAGAACCTAGGTGTGGGTAAGAGATCTCACCACTGATGTATTAAAAGACCCCATGTTTCCATGTACAGGATTACAGTGACTCTGGGAGCTCATGCTAGAAACACTCACTTGCCCTTTTCTCGAGAGGAGCTTGTGCCTAAGTTGTTTTTCATAGGACAGAAAACTTTTTATCCCTAGGAAGATGCGTGCAACTTTCTTTGGAACCAAGTTTTCTGTGTACTGCATAGTTGGTATTATCGGCAATTTCTCTGAACAGCGAACACCCAAATCAAGACTGTTTCACACCCAGATACCCTGATACCTCCCCACTGACCTGTGTGTATTCTTGTGCTCGTCTCACACGAAGGGAGCACAGCAGAGTGCCCCCATTAGGGCACACCCACGACATGTCTCGCAGGGTCTGACTGTGCCTTATCTTGAAAACCCTTGACTGAAAAGTTTCCTGAATAAAGTATGTTCTCTATCTGTATATTGTGTTCTCAATTTCATTTTTATCCAGCTTTCACAACACCCTGGTAGACACTCTTTTTATATTGAGTGTAATTTACATATAGTAAAATCCATCAAAATGTACAATTTGATCAGTTTTGATAAATGTACACATTCATGTAACCACCACTATTAAGATGCGAGCTTCATTCACCCTAAAGACCCCTCATTGTGGTATTTTACAAACAATCTTTTATTCCCATTCCTAGTCTCTAGAAACCACAGTTCCAATAATTTCGTCATTTTCAGAATGTCACTGGATGTCCAAAATGGCAGCATACAGTATGCATCCTTTTGTTTGCATTCTTTCACTTAGAATAATGCTTTTGAGGCACATTCATATTGCTGTGTGTATCAGTAATTTTTCTTTTTATTGCTGGACAGTATTTAATTGTAAGTATGCACTATAATTTATTTATCCATCCACTAGTCGAAGGACATCGGTTATTTCACATTTTTAGCTATTAGGAATGATGCTACTATAAACATTCATGTACAGGTCTTTGTGTGATCATGAATTTTTTAATTTCTTTAGAGTAAACACCTAGAGTGGGAATGCTGAGCCACATGATAATTGTATTTAATGTTATTAGAATGTTTAAAACTGTTTTTTATTATAGATGCAACATGTTTAATTTCCACCAACAATGCATGAGATTTCTAATTCTTCTACATTTTTACAAGCATTTTGTAATATCTATCTTTTAAATATTAGCTGTTCTAGCCCTGGCCAGTGTGGGTAAGTTGGTTGAAGTGTCATCCCATGAACTGAAAGGTCATGGGTTTGATTCCCGATCAGGGCACATGCCTAGGTTGCAGGCTTAGTCCCCAGTTGGGGCATGTGCAAAGGGCAACCAATCCATGTTTCTTCCCTTCTCTTTCTCCCTCCCTTCCCTTTTCTCTAAAGTCAATAAGTATGTCCTCAACTGAGAATAAAAACATTTAAATATTAGTTGTTTAGTAGTTATATGGAGTTACCTTATGGTGGTTTTAATTTGCAGTTACCTAACCACTAAAACACTGTCACAGCTCTTCATGCATGTGCATATATCTTCCTTTTGAGTGCCTGTTCAAATCTCTGCCTTTTAAAAAATTGTGTAGCTTGTCTTACTATGTTTAAGAGGATTTTTATTTTTTATTTATTTATTTTTTCCATTTCCTCTAGGTTGTCAAATTTCTTGCCATACAGTTGTTCGTAATAACTTCTTATAATCCTTTGTATTTCTGTTGTATCAGTTGTGATTTCTCCTCTTTCGTTTCTGATTTTATTTATTTGGGTCCTCTCTCTTTTTTTCTTGATGAGCCTGGTTAAAGGCTTGTCAATTTTGTTTATTTTTTCAAAGAACCAGCTCCTACTTTTGTTGATCTTTTGAATTGTTACTTTAGACTCTATGTCATTTAATTCTGCTCTGATCTTGATGATTTCCTTCCTTCTACTTGATCTGGGCTTTACTTGTTGTTCTTCCTCTAGTTCTTGTAGCTGTAGGGTTAAATTTTTTATTAGATATTCTTCTAGCTTTTTTAGGTAGGCCTGTATTGCTATGAACTTTCCTCTTAGGACTGCTTTCGCTGCATCCCATAGGTTTTGGGTTGTTGTGTGTTCATTATCATTAGTTTCCAGAAACTTTTTGATTTCTTCCTTGATGTCATTGTTAACCCATTCATTATTTAATAGCATGTTATTCATTCTCCATGAGTTTGAATGTTTTTGAGTTTTTTCCTTGAGGTTGATTTCCAATTTTAAGCCATTGTGATCTGAGAAGATGCTTGATATAATTTCAATTTTCTTGAATTTGTTAAGGCTTGTTTTGTGTCCTACCATGTGATCTATCTTTGAAAATGTTCCATGTGCACTTGAGAAGTATGTATATTTTGCTTCTTTGGGGTGAAAACTTCTATATATATCGACTAAGTCCATTTGATCTAGAGTGTTGTTCAGTGCCTCAATATCTTTGGTGTTTCTTTGCTTCGAAGATCTGTCCATTGTTGACAATGGGGTGTTAAAGTCCCCTACTATGAGTGTGTTGTTGTCTATAACTTTCTTGGAGTCTTTCAAATGTTTCCTTATATATTTGGGTGCTCCTAAGTTGGGTGCATATATATTTATAAGGGTTATATCTTCTTGATGGATTTTCCTCTTAAGTATTATGAAATGCCCTTCTTTGTCTCTTTTTATGGACTTTGCTGTGAAATCTGTTTTGTCTGATATAAGTATTGCTACCCCGGCTTTTTTTTAATGCCCATTTGCTTGAAATACTTTTTTCCATCCCTTCACTTTCAGTCTGTGTAGATCTTTTGTTCTAAGGTGGGTCTCTTGTAGACAGCATATATGTGGGTCATTCTTTCTAATCCATTCAGCTACCCTATGTCTTTTAATTGGAGCGTTTAATCCATTTATATTTAAGGTTATTACTGATAAGTACTTATTCATTGTCATTTTTCCCCTTTGTACTCGTGTTCTTCTCTGTCTCTCTCTGTTTCTTTATCTTCTTAAAGCAGACCCTTTAGCATCTCTTGCATTGCTGGTTTGGTGGAGATGTATTCTTTTAGCCTTCTTTTGTCTTGGAAGCTCCTTATTTCACCCTCCATTTTGAATGAGAGCTTTGCTGGGTATAGTATTCTAGGTTGTAGGCCTTTGTTTTTCATTGCTTGGAATATTTTTTGCCATTCCCTTCTGGCTTGTAGTGTTTCTGCTGAGAAATCTGATAGCCTTATTGGAGTACCCTTGTATGTTATTAGTTGTTTTTCTCTTGCTGCTTTTAGGATTCTCTCTTTGTCTTTGAATGTTGCCATTTTAATTATGATGTGTCTTGAGGTGGGCCTGTTGGGGTTCATCTTCATTGGGACCCTCTGTGCTTCCTGGACTTGCATGATTCTTTCTCTCATCATGTTAGGGAAGTTTTCTGTCATTAGTTTTTCAAAGAGGTTTTCTATCCCTTGCTCTTCTTCTTCTCCTTCTGGAATTCCTATGATATGGATATTATTGCGTTTCGTGTTGTCCTGCAGCTGTCTTAGAACCTCTTCAGTCTTGTTCAGTCTTTTTTCATTTTGTTGCATTGTCTGGGAGTTTTTGTGTAGGTTGTCCTCCAGCTCGCTGATCCGATCTTCTGCTTCCTCTAGCCTGCTTTTAATTCCTTCTACTGTGTTCTTCAATTCAGAGATCATATTCTTCATTTCCTCCTGGCTCTTATTGATAAGTTCTATGTCCTTTTTCATGCTCACATAATTTTCTGTGAGTTCCTTGTAGTTTTTCTGGAGTTCTTTGTAGTTTCCGCTGAGCTCATTCAGCTTCTCCATAATCCATGTTTTGAATTCCATATCTGATAGTTCGCTTCCCTCTATTTCATTTAGCACTCTTTCTGGGGATTCTACCTTTCCTTTTGATGGGAGGTTGTTTCTCTGTCTCCCCATTTTTTTGACTCCTGTTGTTTGTTGGTGCTTCTTAGAATGATCTGCACTTCCTGAATCTGCCTCTGGTGGCGTCAGATCATGTACCAGTCTGGCCCTAGGCAGCCTGTTGGAGACTTCCAGGGATCTACTGCTGTTGTCTGTCTTCTTTGATTGTTAATCTATTCAATCTGTGATTAGCTGTCAGGCTTAAGGACTGTGGGTGTGGCAGCTTAATTCCTGTAGGCAGGGCTTTTGCTTCCCCTCAGGCTGACGCCACTTGGAGGGGAATGGTCTACCCGCAGTACTGGGGATGAGTCAGCACTGGGACCCAGTCGGCTGCTCCTCCAGTTCTCCCCTCAAAGCCACCGTGCCAAACTCTCCCCAAGTGTCTCCAGTCCTCTCTGCCTTCCCTCTGCTTGAGCCCAGGGTAAGTGGTGGCCAAAATATTTTCATATGTGATCCACTTAAGAGCTCTTTTTCTCCTGCTGTTTCTCACCAGCTAGCAAGAAACCCTGTGGCTTTTCGCTTTTCACAGCTGATACTATTTTACTTTCCACTCTGTTGCTGTAGGCTGGGAAGCCCAGCTGGGGGTTTAGACCCTGCCCTTCTCAGGGGGAATCCCCAGCTGCTGAGCTGTTTCTCAGTCCCTTCAGCTGCCACCCGTGGGAGCCCAGCCAGCCCTTCCATGTCTCCGCACTCCCTACCGGTCAAGTTGTGATGTAGCGGCCTTTTCTGTCTCTCCGTGGTTATAAGACTTCTCTCCAGCTGGTGTTCCGTTGGTTATTCCAGTTGATTTCTCCAAAATTAAGTTGTAAATCCAGACTGGTCCTGGGAGGAGGTTAGTGTAGCTTCCACTTACTCCTCCGCCATCTTGGATCTGTTCGGATTTTTATTTTTTAAAGATATTCCATATTGTTATCCACGGTAGCTGCACCATACTACATTCCCACCAGTGGTGCACAAGGGATCCCTTTTCTCCACATCCTCGCCAGCACTTGTTTGTTGATTGATTGATGGTAGACCTTCTGACAGGTGTAAGGTGATATCTCATTGAGGTCTTAATTTGCATCTCTCAGATAATTAGTGACATTGAGCATTTTTTTGCGTGTAACTATGGGTCCTCTGTATATCCTCTTTGGAGAAGTTTCTATTCAGGTCTTTTGCTCATTTCTTAATTGGGTTGTTTGTCTTCCTGGCATTGAGTTGTATTAGTTCTTTGTATATCTTGGAGATTAAACCCTTGTCAGATGTATCATTGGTGAAAATGTTCTCCCTTACAGTGGATTTCCTATTGTTTTGCTGATTTTTTTTTTTTTAGTTGTACAGAAGATTTTTAATTTGATGTAGTCCCATTTGTTTATTTTCTGCTTTGTTTCTAGTACCAGAGGAGATATATCAGCAAAAATATTTCTGTGTTGAATATCTGAGATTTTACTACTTATGTTTTCTTTTCTACTTCTGAGAATATGCCCCAAGGATCCTGAAACACCAATATAAAAAAAATATATGCACCTCTATGTTTATAGCAGCATTATTTACAATAGCTAAGATTTGGGAACAGCCTAAATGCCTATCAGTAGATGAGTGAATAAACAAGCTATGATACATTTACACAATGGAATATTACACAGCAGTAAGAAAGAAGAAACCCTAAGATTTTGCAACAGCATGGATGGACCTGGAGAAAATTATGCTAAGTGAATTAAGTCAGTCAGTGAAAGACAAATACCATATGATTTCACTTATATGTGAAATCTAATGAATACAATAAATTAATGAACAACATAGTAACAGAAGCTTAGGTACAGAAAGCAGACTCACAGCTGCCAGAAAGGAAGTAGGGGGACAGAGAAAAGATGGTGAAGGGATTAAACAAAGAACATTTATGCTCAACCCATGAACAGGGACACCAATATGGGGACAAGCTTGGGGAGGGGAGAGGGATGGGACTGGGTGGAGATGCGGAAAGGGAGAAAAAGTGCAAACAACTGTAACAGCATAAACAATAAAAATAAAATTAGAAAATAAAATAAAACTGTAAAAGAAAAAAATAAAACTCTTCTCATTACATAATGAAAAAAGAGGTTTTTTACAAATATATATTATTTTATTTTCTAACTAAATTATTCAAAAACAGAACATTAAAATTTGGTGAAGGCCAATTTCTCATTTTTTTCGTGATTTGTGTGTTTTGTATTTTATCCAAGAAATCATTGTGTTACCCAAAACATCAAATATTTTTGACTATTTTCTAAAGGTTTTATAATTTAGGATTTTATATTTAGGTCTATGATATAGTTCAAGTTTTTAAAAACATTATTTATTGATTTTAAAGTGATGGGTTATTTTTGTATGCTGTGCAAGATGAATATCTTTGTTAGTTTGTTTTCACATGGGTGAAAAAAGTATCTTAAACCATTGGATGACTTTGGTACCATTTTGGAATATTAATTGACCATGTGTGTGTGGATCTGTTCCTGGGCTTGCTTGTGTTTCATTGTTACAATGTATGTCTTTTGTGCTACCAAACCTCTCTCACTTAACCACTATGGTTTTACAATAATTCTTAAAATCAGATAGTCTGGGTGTTACAGTTTTGTTCTTTTTCAACTTTCTTTGGTTATTCTAGTTTCTTTGCATTTCTACATAAATTTTAGAATTATGGTGTCAATTTCTAGGCTAGCTGATACTTTATTTGAGATTGCACTGAATCTATACATCAATCTGGGAAGAACTGACATTTTAAAAATATTAAGACATCTGATCCAGCAACATGGAAACATACTCTCCATTTATCTCAGTTTTATTTAACTTTTCTTTCAGTAATGTTTTATAGCTTTCAGTGAATAGATCTTGTATGTATTTTTAAACTGTATCCCAAAATATTTTATATTTTGATGTCTTAGAAGTGTTCGATTTATGGAAGCATTTGATTTCCATTTCTAATTATTTGTTGCTAGTAGGAGAATATGATTGGCTTTCGTTTATTGTGAATTTTGTCTTTGTTTGCTGGATTTTGCTGTGTGCTTTCAAAGAGTGTTGGATTTTGGTTTCATTTTGTTTTGTTTAGAAAGTTAGATCTTTTTGAAAATTGTTTTTAAGGTTTTTTAGGATATTCCCAAAGTGACCTTTAATCTAGGGCTTCTATCCCCACACTACGGTGATACTCTTCTGAAGATCCCCTCAATGCTTGATATATCAGAGTCTTTCAACTCTAGCTGGTTCAAAAGTGAATTAGCCTTAGAGTTTGATATGAGCTCTGGAAATTGTTCTACCTATTGCTTCTCTATTGTTATTACCCTGGCATCAGGTACATTTTTTATCTCTCATTCAAAGATTAGTCATCATCTAAAACTTCAAGGGGAGCTTGCACTCTTGCTACAGTTTTCTCCTTTCTGTAAGCCTGTCTCAAAATCTAGTCACCTCTGCTTCCTAAGCTCAAGGCCACTGGGTTTATTTGGATTCCCACTGTTTATGCTGTGGCCCAAGACCCTCTTCAGGCAATAAGGTGGTACAGTCTTTGGGCTCACCTTGTTTGCCTTCCTTTTTTCCAGGATTGCTGTCCTGAGCTTCCCATGTCCAATCTCTGAAAACAGTTATTTAATGTGTTTTGTTCAGTTTTCTAGTTGTTTACTGTGGGAGGGAAGTTACTGCAACTGTTTATCTTTCATGGGCAGAGAAAAGAAATCAATACCTCTTTGATCTTACAAATATCCTAGAGGAAAGACATCTGTGGCTTTTGTGCTAAAAGCAGCAATAGGAGCATCATGGATGGTTGTACTGGAAGGACTGACACCAACCTCCACAAAGTTTCAGTTTACTCTCTTTCCTATACGTATGCAACAAAATAACATTTTCCTGATTTGAACAGGGTCTAAGCTTATTACAGGTCCTTGGAGCCTTCCTCAAAGAGGAAAGACAAATCTCAGTATGGCTGGCATCAGTAGCTATATTCTGTAGAAGAAAGCAAGGAAGTAGATGGATTTTATGACTGCATTCCTTGTACATACTCAGGACACAGTTGTCCTAGTTACTAATAAAAGGAGACACATATTTTTATTCTGCAGTCCTTATGCAGGCTGATACTGGATAATCAACTCCAGAGCTAACTTTACAAAAGACTAGTTGGATAAATTTTATCAGGACTGTTGCATACACTCATGAATTTAGTAAGTATTCATCCCAAGGGGCTGTACTGATGGGAAGGAATTTCTGAAGTCAATACAATGATAACATCCTACAAGAAGAAACCTTACTGTGACTTAACCTTACAAAGCTGAACATAAGTTATATCTAATTTGATTTTCTGCACAGTTTTATCTATGAGTATGATGTGGAAATAAACATAGTTAATCACTATTATTCTACTTCATTAATAACATTACCAAAGTCCTGAGTTGGCCGCAATGTATGTGTGAAATGTGACTGGTTTAAGCATGGTTTGAGGTAAAGGGCACCCAGAGCCTGGCTTTGCACCCGGGCACTGGCACTGCGCATCTGTGAGGCCTTACACAATGCTGTTTTCTCTCTACCTCAGATTTTTTATCTGAAAAATGATCTGCAAGATCAACAGTTTGCAAATGCTCATGGGATGGAGTTAAGAGGTGGTTCAAGTCATTAAAGTTGATAATAGACACCTTTAAATGGGGCAGCTTGAGATTGTGCATGTCTATGTTGAAGAAACAGCTAGTTGCAATGAGGTGTTCTCAGGACTTAGTTATCATTAGCTCAAAACCTACGTACGGTCAGTACATATGCAGCCTCTCAGTACTGCTTTATCTATGTCCCTTAAGTTTGGGCATGTTATGTTTTTTTTATTCATCTCAGAGTGTTTTCTAATTACTCTTGTGATTTCTTCTTAATCTATGGTTAGTTAGGAGTCCATTGTTTAATTTCCATGCATTTATGAATTGCCCAAATATTACTGTTATTGATTTCTTATTTAGTTTTATTGTGGTTATACTTCGTATCATTTTAATCCTCTTATACACATTAAGGCTTATTATCCAGCTCACATATGGCCAGTCTTTGAGAATGTTCTACATATACATTGAACATTGTATATACTGCTGTTGCTGGGCCTCTATGCTATGTTATTTATAATATTGAATAATATATTATGCAATAAATTTACTAATCTACAGATTGATTTTTTATAGAGTAACTATTTAAAGATAATTTTTAGAACATTTTGAGGTTTACAACACAATTGAGAGGAGTGTACAGAAAATTTTCATATGTGCTTGTACCCACACATGCATAGGTTCCTCACTTGCCAGCATTCTGGTGAGAATGGCACTTTTTTTTTTTTTTTTTTTAACCAAGGATGAACCTATATTGACACATCATAACCACCCAAAGTTCACAGTTCACCTTAGGGTATACTTTTGATGTTATACATTCTACAGAGTTTTTTACTGCCCCAAGAACCCTCTGTATCTGCCTGTTCACTCCACCCCAACCTGAAAACCACTGATCTTTTTACTGTCTCCATAGTTTTACCTTTTCCGGAATGTCATGTAGTTAGAATCATACAGTATGTCAGCTTTTCCAGTTGGCTTCTTTCACTTAATGATATGCATTTAAGTTTCCTCCATATTTTTTCATGGCTTCATAGCTTATATCTTTATAGCACTGAATAATATTCCATTGTCTGGACATATCCCAATTTAGCCATTCACCTATTGAAAAATATCTTAGTTTCTTCCAAGTTTTAGCAATTATGAAGAAAGCTGCTATAAACATTCATGTACAGGTTTTTGTGTGGGCATAAGGTTTCATTTCTTTTTGGTAAATACCATTGCTGGATCCTATGCTAAAGGGATATTTAGTTTTATAAGAAACTGCCAAACTATCTTCCAAAGCACCTGTACCATTTTGCCTTCCTACCGGCAGTGTGTAAGAGTTGCTAAGGCTCCACGTGCTCGTCAGCATTTGGAGTTGTCAGTGTTCCAGGTTGTGCCCATTCTTATGTTTGTGTAGTGGTATCTCATTGTTTTATTTTGCATTTTCCTTTGCCATACAACATGGAGTGTTGTTTTGTGAGCTTATTTGCCATTTACATATATTCTTTGATTATGGTTTTGTTAAGGTCTTTTGCTCATTTTAAATTAGGTTATTTGTCTTTTATTGTTGAACTTTAAGGGTTTTGTATATTTTAGTTAATATTCTTTTGTCAGATGTATCTTTTCCAAATATTTTCTCCCAAAACTATGGCTGTCTTCTGATTCTGTGATATTGTCTTTTACAGAACAGAATTTTAAAATTTGAATTAAGTCCAGTTTATCAATTCTTTTTTCACAGATTGTGTCCTTTTTATTCTATCAGAAAAGGCATCAACATACCCAACATCATCTAAGTTTTCTCTTGTGCTATATTTTGGAGTTTTATAGTTTTATGTTTAAGTCTATGATCTATTTTAATTTTTTTGAGGGGAGTAAGATCTGTGTCTAGATTCTAGCAGCATTTGTTAAAGAAACTGTCTTTGCTTCACTATATTATTGCCTTTGCTCTTTTGTCAAAGATCAGTTGACTATATTTATGGGCCTCTTTTTCTGGGTTCTCTGTTATGTTCCACTGATCTCTCTCTTCTTATGTACACCACACCTTCTTGGTTAGTGTAGCTTTATAGTAAGTCCTGAAGTTGGGTAGTGTCAGTTCTCTAACTTTGTTCTTCTCTTTCAATATTATGTTGGACGTTCTGGGTCACTTGCCTCTTCATATAAACATTTGAATCAGTTTTATGTCTTTCTTCCCACTCTGTATACCTTTTATTTCCTTTTCTTGTCTTAATGTATTATCAAGAACTACTAGTATGATGTTGAAAAGGAGTTGTGGAAGGGGACATCCTTGTCTTCTACCTGATTTTAGTAGGAAAACTTTGCGTTTCTCATTATTAAATATGTTAACTATAGGTTAGTTGTAGTTTTTATCAGGTTGAGAAAGTTCCCATCTTTTCCTAGTTTGGTGAGAGTTTTTTTTTTTTTTTTATCATGAATGGGTACTGAATTTTGTCAAAATTTCCTGTACCTTTTGATATGATCATGTGATTTTTGTTTTAATTTTTTGATATGATGGATTACATTAATTTACTTTTAAATGTTAATCCAGCCTGGCCTACTTGGGATAAATCCCATTTGGTCATGGTGTACAAATTGAATTTTTTAACCCAAATTTAGATATTTTTGGGTCCTAAGAAAATAATTTTGAAAATTAGTGTTTTGAACGATTATGTCAGTGGGGTTTGTGAGTTGAACTGCTCAGGAAACACTGGATCAGTTTCTAAATCTTCATCTGTGTATATATTTAAGATTAGTTTTTGGCCCAGCAAAAACTCAGCTTTGTTATCAAGGAGAAAGAAAGATGAACAATGAACTAAACTGATGTCATTTTTGCTCTCTTAGGAAAAACAAGATATAAAACTATTTACTTACAAACATTATTGTAGTTCCTAATCTATGTAGATTTTGCATTTGACATTTGTGGTTATGTGCAATATTTTTATCTATTATTTCAGAGTATGATTTTGATTTTTTCAAATGCAAGTTCTGTTGTCAGGAACAAATTACCAAATCCTGCCTCCAGCTGAATTTAGAATGAGACTTAATATGTGGGCACTATAGGGCAGAAAAAGTACAGACAAACTAGGAGTCAGAAACTCTAGTAGTAGTCTTACTTCTGCTGCTCATAATTTCTGTGATCTAGGCAATTAATCATATTGCTGTGTGACTTAGTTTCCTGTTTTGTTGAATTGGGAAAATACCACCTGGTGTGTGAGAGAGATTGATGACTTTTTCATCTAAATCCCTTTATACTTCATGTTGGAAGTTTCATGATAGATCTTCAAGGTAAAAGTATTTCCTGATTCCCTATTTCACTTTCTTTTCCATGTGTTTACAGATTTTCCCCATAGTTTCCAACATAAGGGCACCTCTATTTTCTGTAGTCATCCTTCTCAGTGCTAATAATGTAAGCATGATATATTTTAAAACCAATGCATGTTCAAGGGTTATAGCAAGAAAATGAAGAGCAGGAAGAGATTTAGGTCCAAACATTTTCCTCAGTATACTGCATCCTCTTAAGTGCTGATCCTCTTGTAAATGCAGACAAATTTCAGAGGAGATAATCATGAAGAAAAATTGGTTCTTATTAACTTTCTTTTCATCTGTTTCTATCTTTTCTTCTTTTGCCTTCAAAAATATGATATTTCTTCTGGTATGTTGTGTCTTACTCAGTGCTGTGCTGCACTGGGAGCAGCACTGTGTTTATCAATCCATTCATGAAGTATTTATTGAGCATCTACTAGATGATAGGCTTATATTAGGCTTGAAAGATCTTATAGTAAATAACACAGGCAAAAGTCTTTATTTCAAGAACCTTATATTTTCTGGGGGAATACAGACAATAAACACACATATACTATTATTTCAGGCAGTACTCAGCACTTAAGAAAAATGAAATAGAGCAAGGAGATTAGAGAATAATGTCAGGCGAAGGGGCAATCATTTCTTATAGAATTGTCAAGGAAGGCTTCTCTGATAAGGTGTCTGATTAGGTGAAATTAGAGTGGACATGTGAAACAAGTAAAGGAGGGATCCACGAAAGTATCCATGGACAGAATCTCCCAGGCCAAAGGAATAGCAAGTGCAAAGCCTGAGTCAGTTGGAAGCTTGACATGTACAAGGAGTAACAAAGAGCCTGGCATGGCTGGAACAAAATGAGAGAAGGAGAAAGAGTGGGAGATGAAGTGGAAAGATAGTAGGTGGCCAAAAGATGGAGGTTCTGGAGGCCATTGTGTGAACTTTGGCTCTTTTACTGACTGCGGTGGGAAGCCATTGAAGGATTTTGAGCAGAGCAGTTCCATATCTGGCTGTAGTGTGGAGATTAGATTGTAGTGGGTGGGGCAGTCACTAGTGCTATTCAGTGAATGGTAAGATTGTGCTTCCTGACCCTGGTGTAGAGGGAGCCATGTGGCTAATATTAACTAGTGTACTGTGAATAATAGGAACACCATTCACTTTCAGATTGGGGAATCTGACTTCTGTTTGTGAAACTCTGTAATTCCACTTCACCACAGTAACTGGCAGAAATCTAGATGTAGACTGACTTATCATCAAGAGTGAAGACCACATGGAGCAGAGGACCTGACTGATCTGCAATGGTCATAAAACGTGAGTGAGAAATAAAGTTGTTTTATTTACTTACTGTTTTAAGCCACTGAGAGTACTTAAGATGGTTAATTGGCAACTCGAATTAGAATACTGCCATAACAAAAAACATAAAATATTGCCTTAGAGCTAGATGTAGCAGACAAGGCTATTATCAGAATCTGGAAGGATGGTATTCCATGTTTTGCAAGACCAGTTACGTATATGGGAAAATCTTTGATGGCAGGGAAGGCAGAGAATGTAACTAATGAACATGTGGCTCTAGGGAAAGTCATTGAAAAACTAAATATTATAGTGTGTGTAAACTGATATAGGCTAAGTATTATAAAATATTACACAAAGATATAATCTGAGAAAAGAATACCCTGATTTGTAAGAATGAATGAAAGAGATTAGAGGGTGCTCTTAAATTTGGAAGTATGTAGTGTCAGGAGGGATGCATTCTCAACTACAAGTAGTAAAAGATAAAATTTAGAAATGCTTTGAGAAATAAAATTCAACTAAAACTGGGACAGCAATGATTAAGAGTATAGCTGTGGCATTAACTATTGAAACATTTAAGTGGTTGAAGTGATGACCAGCAAATGATTTCAATTGAACAAACAAGTTAGAAAAACAAGACCGGAAGTGCAGCTCTTCCACAGAAGCTAATGAGCCCAACGTGGTCATCACTCAGTCTAAAGGTAAGAGGTTGAAAAAAGCAAAGAAATATAACAAATTAAAAAGTCTGTCCAGAAGAAAAGAACCTGAGGGTGTGGCTTTTGGCTTATGGACTGACTACCATCAAATACTGTCAAACAGGTAAGAAGTCTACTATGCTTTTAAGACTGTTGTAATGCTATTACAAAATGATCAAGAAGTTAAAAAAATTAAAAGTTTATACATTAAAAATGTTTCAGTGGCTAAGTTATGGTTGAAGAAAGACGTATTTTATAACTTTGATGTAACCTAAGTGTACAGTATTTATAAATTCTACAGTCATGAGGTGTAGTAATGTCCTAGGCCTATACATTCTCTCACCACTCACTCACTGACTCTTCTAGAGCAACTTCCAGTCCTGCAAGTTCCATTCATGGTAAGTGCCCTTTACGGGTGTACCACTTTTTATCTTTTATATTGTGTTTTCACTGTACCTTTTCTATGTTTAGATATGTTTAGATACACAAATACTTAACCATTGTGTTACAGTTGCCTACAGCATTCAGTGCAGTAACATGCTATACAGGCTTGTAGCCTAGGAGTAATAGATTATACCATATAGCCTAGGCGTGCAGTAGGTTATACCATCTAGGTTTGTGTAAGTACACTATGATGTTTGGCACACGATGAAATCAATGATACAGTTCTCAGAATGTATCCCCGTTGCTAAGCAATGCATGGCATTCATTAGATTTACCTGGACTCTTGAAAAAAAATACTGATGTTAGAGCCTCTGGCTTCTAGACTTCAGGTTCCTGATATTTTTATTTTCTGATATTCCTTCTTGTTATAAATGAGAAATTCCCACTTAAGTTCCTTCTAAGGTCTTGGCAAAGAAGAAAGAGGTGAAAGGTTTTTCTCAACTGCCTCGTGTCAAAGTTTAGATAAATTTTGTTGGAGGGAAATAGAGCAAAAACTGAAAGAAATGAACCAAATATGTCTCATTTCAGCTGAATTAAGTTTGAAGGATTTTTTCTATCAAAAAAAAATATATGTTGCAAGCAAGCAACTAAATCTCTTTAGTCTTTATTCTAGTGCAGGTATGTTCACATCTGCTTTGGTTAACATCTGCTCGCTTTCTTATGAGCTTGAATATTGACCAAGTAGTAATCAAATGTCAAGATGGTTCCCCATTCTCTTGTCAATTTCATATTATTAACAATTACCATATTTCTCCAAGCCTATTTGTTCTGCATCTAGAGAGCATGATTGTTCTTTCCCGCTAGGCTGCTGCTGCCACTTGCCTGTGTGATTTGATTCTATGTGTACTGCCTTCTTGTAGATACAACACCAATTGTATTACTAAGTCCCCAGGTTCTTTATTTTACTTCCAAGTCATTCAAAGGACAAAATGCCTCATACATGTTTATTTTATCACCAATATTTTACTTACTTTGCTTTTCGGTCACTCCTCAATGCAACCAGCACTTACTGAGCACTTACTGTATACAAGGGATGTGGGCTGGGTATTGGAGGCATGCAAAGATGAGAAAGATGTGATCAAAGAGTGGAAACAACTTTCCATCTGAGAAGGCAAAGAACCATGTGGTTAACAAGACAGGTTTGTATTATATACAGACAGAATGCAAAAAGGTCAAAGTAGCTAGCTCAGTACAGGCACATTGGCTTTTGAGATATTCTGAATCATTAGTTGTGCATCTAAGACATTAATCAGAAGGCACATTCCACTTGCCTATTTACATACTTCATATGTTCCTGAAGGATTGTATTTCCCCAGGGCAAGTCTTTAAAGGAAAATGACCCTAAGGTATCTCTTTTTGTTTGACCTATGTTCCTGTCCTTCTAATGCGTATATTACCTCCACTCTGAAGTAGATTCTATGGATACTGAGCATTTGAACATGGTTATTTAGCTTAAAAATTTTAGTCCAATCTAAGCTTCATAATAGTGTGTATGGAAAGTAGTATTATTTGGGGGTAAAAAGATCAGATTGCTTAAATGAATTCTGTAATATCTAGCATATGGCCAATGCATGTGTTCAACACTAATGTCTGACTGAATGTTCAATGGCCACATCATTGATGCCACAGGAATAAATGGACTATCATGAAAGTAACAAAGTGAGAAAGTTTTCTTTGTCCATTTCACCAATGTGCTCAGTTCTGCCCCTGTGCACAACTGTGATGTGTTACACAACCCTGGAGGGCATCATTCACAAGGAATACCATGAGAAGGATGCTCCTATGCTGAGGTGTACCCTGACCTGTCTAAACTACTGGGCAAAGGATGCAATATACAATGACCTAATAAACTCTAGACTAGTTATTTGTATGTATTTTAGCTTCACAGAGTATGTTGATAGAAATTAAGATATATTTGGTAACCTTCAAATTGAAAATACTCAAAATATCCATCACATTATTCATATAAAGTGTTAAGAATGAGTATGTGTGCATTTATATTTAGAAGTTGTGTGTGTGTGTGTGTATATACACACACATCTTTAGATAATTGGCATCTTTAAACTATATATTCAAAGACAAAGAGTATGTTTAACTCACTTTATATGATAGTATATTTAGTCAATTTTTCTTACTACATATTTGTATACATTCTGAGGCTACCTCTGATACTTGAAATGGAGGTGAAAGATGGCTTATCCCTTCTGTGTGTTTTCTGTAAATTTGAGATCCTCTCAGATGGAGGAAATCTGTGTGCTCCCACAGAAGTGCTCAATTTATTTTCTTCTCTGATATTATTTTATATGTGAAGGTTGCATTCTTGGAAAAGTATGAGTGTATGAGAGAGGCTAAAGCTGTGCTCCCAGACTGGGCAGAACTTACCATGCATCCAAATCAGAGTATTGTATGCCATGAGATTTTATTTGTGTAACTTGCTTTCAGATATGCAACTATAATTATAGAAACCTTTATTCTTTGTTTTGCTGTTGTCTTTTGTACTTACAAGTTCAGTTTTTCTCCTACAGAATTAGAGTAAAGTCAGATGATGGGCAAAAGCATTGACTCTGAGTCCTTGTTCATCATATGTTAGAAATCTTGATTTTCTCCTCACAGGGTAGATGATTAGATTTTTACATCCCCCTTAGGTAAGGAAATCAGGCCCCTGATAGTATATTTAGATAACCTAGGTTCTGTTATGGCTCCACAACCAATTTGGCATCAGAAAAAAATGACTTGTGCAAAGAACTTTGAAGAAGAAATTAAGGAAAAGTAGACTGGGAGTGTATATTCTGATTTCCTTTGTTCATAGACTGGGAAAAACTGATTCCTTATAAATGGACTGTGGGCCATTGAGAAGGAATGAGAGCTGGAAGAAATTAAAATAAGTCATTGGAATGTCAGGTCTTTGTAAAATTTGTCCCTCTATTTCTCCCTTGGGCTAATATTTCAGAATGTAACACAGAGTGGATGCCTTGGGTCATGTAGAATGTAACTACAGATCCAAGAGCTTTAATGGACTAATTGATTGTTGTAAACTTATGTATTTTCTCTTCAGAGTCTCTCTGACTTATTTCTTATTGGTACTCATTTGTCTCAAATTTTGCTCTTGTACTGTTTTACTCCATTGTGTAGAAATGTCCTGGGGAGCAGCTTCCCAGTACCCTTTGTGTCTAGGTGTGGACATATGGTTAGTTCTTACCAATGAAATGAGAACAGAAGTGGGTACAACATTAGGCCAAGTGTGTCATTACCATATTTCCTTGTTCCCTTTTTGTTGATTTGATGCTGACTATTATGAGGCTTCTTTTTTCAAGACAGAAGAAAACTGAATTCCTAAATTAGACTAAACATCGTCAAGTAGAAAGACATAGTCTGCTAGAGGAGGAAAACATTTCTAAATTTCTATTGTGCTAGCCACTGATTTTGTGGCTTTATATGTTATAGCAGCCAGTGTTACCTTAACAAAATATGTAAGAAATATCTGAGTTAATATTCTGAGTAGTGGAATTAGAAACTAGAATGCCAAGGTATAGTGAGTCAGAGTAGAGAATGTGAGAGTACTAAATTTAGAAATGTCTAGCAATGAAAGAAGTGAAAGTGACAGCATCATGAACAGCTAGAGATATCTAGAAAATTGACACCACCCTCTGATATCTCTCAACCAAATCTGAAAAAAAAAAACAAAACCCAAAACGTTCATAGTGTTAATATTTACTCTAGTGAAAACCTTTTAATTGATTTTGATTCAGACATCAGTTACACTGACTTGTTTGGAAATTAAACCCAAACACAAGTCTCCATTATATTAGAAGAGTATCCTTGTTTCAATTTTAGACAAATAATATAATAAAATTTTAAATGTGTTTAAAGGTACCAATGAATTTCTAGTCTTAAAACTAATTCCCCTTTGAAGAAAATATTTATTTACACTGGTTCAAAGGAAAGGCATTCTCTGAGAGTTTGAGTATCATGATGTCTGCTTTTAAAGCATGATTTAAATATATATTTTTCCCTGTCAGCCAAACTTTAAATGTATTGATTGAATATCTCTAGCAGTTGTTGGGGTCAAAGAGCACTATGACTTTTTCTCCAAGAGATAAAATGTCTGTGAAGTGACAACATTCTACAGAGGATCCTTGGAGAAAGAAAGTCAGTAGTGACAAACGCAATACATATCCTGTCTCTAAAGAAAACAGAGCCTTGTTGGAAGGCTTTAGTTTGGTTTGAGAGCTCAGTCTGTTTCCTGAACAAGGACTCAAGAAATAGTGGGTTAATCTCTTGCTGCAAAAATTACATATACTTTCTCCCAAGGGTCTCCCTTGCTCTGGATTTTTAAAAGTGAATCTAATAAGTTTTAGACTTGGCATTCTGACCATTATTTTCTCATGGTTCTCACTAGAAAGGCAAAGTGGCAGAAAAGTTAAACCAGTATTTATTTGGAATGGATAGTATTTAAAATGTCAGTTTTTTACTATAAAATAGATAAATATATATGTATATATAATGTTGAAAGTTTAGAAAATGAAAATAAGCAAAAGAGGAAATAACTTATGAGTAATATTTCTCCATGCACAAATGTGGGGCTTGGGGGAGAATATTAGACTCTGGTATAGATTATGGTTATAAATTTCATTTCTCTCTAATGCACATTACATACTTTACTTGTTTTTGAATATTCTTCAGTTGTAGTTGTGTTCAATAATTAGGCTTATTATAATTTTACAATATAAAACACTTGTTATGAACATTCATATATATATACAGGATTTCTTAAAATGACTTAGTGGTTGAAAAATGATGCTCATTTTATTTCCTTTTTGTATTCTGACTAAATGTCTTCCAAAAATGGTGTACTAAATCATTAATTTATTTATGACAGCTTATTTTTCACCACTCTTTAATCTTAAATATTGTCATTTAAAAATCTCAAATGTATCTTTTGTTTTAGTTTACATTTTTTTTATTAGTGTGGTAGTTTCTGGCCATTTCTTTTTTACAAATTGTTCATGTCTTTGAATTTTTGAGGTAATTATTTTTCTCCTTCCCTTCCATTCTCCTTTCCTTCTTTCTTTTTCTTTCTTTTTTCCTATTTTTCTCCAACTTTTTAAGAATATACTCATTTTAAGTGTACAGTTTAAAGAATTATGTCGTCGTCGTCGTTGGCAGCCGTCCATCTCGAGAGACGATGGTGTAGCTTCTTAAGTGTCTATCTGCACCGCCGAGAATGGTTGTGCAGTCCGACTCGGGAGTGACACGGTATCTGTCTCCTCCCGTGTTGAATCGACATCTTGCGATGACACTGGAGTGTCCTCTCCAGTGAAGCTGAAGCTACAGAGCCTGGGCAGGGTGATATGGAGGGTCTGCTGTTGCCCATGCAGCAGACCCCCCCTCTCTTCGCAGCTGAAGGGTCCAAGGGAAAGACGGAGTCAATACAGCTTGGCTTCAGGTGCGCCGCAGGAGTTGCTGGTGTTGACTACAACGTCAAACCGCCTTAGGGACTCCGGCTCCGGATTTTCTGTCGGGGTTTACTCCCTTAGCCTTTCCCCTGAAGAGGTATGCCGCAAGGCAGCGGAGGTTTTTTGGAATCAGAGTTTTCCTTCTCTGATGTGCCCTGACTGGAAGATCGAACCAGCGACACTTAGCTCACAGGCCGACGCTCAATCCACTGAGCCAAACCAGCCAGGGGGAAAGAATTATGTACACATTTACTATTACCTTACAATTGAGACATAAATATTTTTATCACCCCTGTGGTAATCAAAAAAATGCCCCCGCCCCAAGAGATATATATGTCCTAAATCTTGGAACCCATGAATGTTACCTTCACACATTGACACACCAAAAATATTTGCAGCTGTGATTAAATTAAGGATCTCGAAATGGGGAGATTATTTAAGACTATCAAAGTAAGCCCTTAATACAAAACATAACAAGTGAATTAGTAAAACTGAAAATAGAAATTAATTATTTAGGACACAGAAGAACAAATGACTGATAAATTATTGAAAAGATAAAACAGCCTCATTTTATAAAATTTTCTAAAATTTAAAATTTTGGAAAAATTTAAGTAACTTTTTAAGAC
The DNA here is from genome assembly GCF_987537825.1 of Furipterus horrens. NCBI lineage: Eukaryota > Metazoa > Chordata > Mammalia > Chiroptera > Furipteridae > Furipterus > Furipterus horrens. The sequence continues at coordinate 164,245,854 of NW_028327174.1, forward strand.
TCTCTTCTTAGGATATTTCATTGTGAAACTGGTTTACCTAGGTATGCAGTTTTGAATATTTTTGTGCTAAACTTCTTTTCACTTTAATGTCTTTATAATTGTTGCTTCCTCTGCTTGACTCTGATTTCTTCTAGATATGCGTTTACTCAAGGAATAAAAGTGAGAAGAAATACACAAGTGGAGAGAAGATAGAGACACACATAGGAAAGATATTGAAATATTTGTGAAAGGGTTATTTTTAAAGTTATATTAATGCATTTAACAGTCTTGATAAATCAGAGAGTTTAAAGAAAAACACAAAGTAAACCAAACTGTCTCAAAAAGAAGTATATTAGAGGAACAGAATAATAACCATCAAAGTGTTTAGGAAAGTTACCAATAGTTACTACCTCCAAATGCCCTTATATGACTTTACAGGTGAAGTCCCTACACACTAACACACATTCAGAAAAGACTTAATTCTTGTTTGTGGAAATGATGAGATGATCTGAATTCAATCTGTAAAGCCAATATAAACTCACCCAAACCAGACAAAGACAGATCAAAAGGCCTATAGACTAATCAATTCATACTCATGAAAAACTCCCAAATGATACCTATTTAGGTATGTTGATACAAGTAAAATATACAGTGACCAAGAAGGACTTACTCTAATTATTAAAATTCAACTAATTAATTCAAAATAAAAAGAATATATGCTCTCCATCAAAACAATGCCCTTTTATAAGATTTAACATGTTTTTAATGAAATTCTTAGAAAATAAAGAATAGAATTTTCCTCAATATTATAAGGATTATTTATCTTAAAGTAACAGTCAATGTTATATTTAAAATTTAGACACCAGAGGTATTCCCTTTAAAAGCTAGAAAGTTGAAGAGGAGGTTATCATTTAACATTGTTTTAGAGTTTTTATTGTAATAAAATAAAAAGCAAAATAAATGAGTTGTAATATTGAAAAGAAGGAAGTAAAAAATTTAGCATGTGAATTATGTGAAGATGATTGCTAACCTGCAAATTTTAAAAAATTAACTGAGGGGACTTCCGGCCAAGATGGAGGCTTAGACGGACGCGCTCAGTCTCCCTCTACAACTAGAGAGGAATACAACTACTTCAAAACAAAGGATAACTAGAAATTCCAGAAAATAAAACTACACGGAAGCCCAACATATGAAGTTATAAACCAGCGGCGCTCTTTGGGCAGGTAAGAGTTAAAGAAGGCAGTGCTGTTTGCGGTCGCACCTGGGACAGCGGCGGGGAGAACAACCCCGGCTGCAGTCGAACCCCCGGCAGCTCGTGACCCCAACGCTGGGGAAAGCAGCCACCACATCGCCTTGAACAGTGAGGCCCAGGGGGGCGGGAGGACGGATCCCGGTCTCCTAGCGGAATAACTGTGTGAATCCATCTTGGACCCCCGCCCCCAAAGAAAGCGCCACAGGGCTGCGAAATAGGTCGCGGACAGGCGCCGGTCGCTGGATTGTGACGACAAAGCACCACGGCACAGCAAGAAAGGCTGCCAAAGCACGCCGGTCGCTGGGTCATTACGAGTACACAGGCACTGCCCCCGACAGCCGGCCCAAGAAAACAAAACGCATCTGTCAAAATGAGGCAGACAACTATAGAAATCCCCGTGGCGCAGCTCACCAGGCAACAGATGGAGAACCTGACAGATGAACAGATAAGAAACCTGTCAGATGCTCAGTTCTGGGCCATTGTTATCAGGTGGCTTACAGAATTCACAAAAGATCTGGAAAAAGATGAGAAAGAAGCGAAAAACACTCATAACAAAAGGAACAAAACCACATACAAGACAGATGGTGAGGAAATAAAATCCAGAGTTCATTTCAACAAACCGGAATATGGAGAAGGAGCAAGCAGTCAACCAATGCAGCGAGAGGAAATGGGAAGCAACGATGAGAGGACCAGAAACCTCTGGGACAGCTATAAAAGGCCCAACATAAGAATCATTGGTTTGCCAGAGAGCGAGGAAGATGAACTAGAACTTGAAAAATTGAGTGAAAATATAATAAAGGAGAACTTCCCAGACTTGGGGAAGGAAATAGACTTACAGGTCCAGGAAGCACAGAGAGTTCCAAAAACACTGGACCCAGGGAGAACCACTCCAAGACACATTATCATCAAAATGTCAAAAGTTAAAGATAAAGAGAGAATCTTAAAAGCAGCAAGAGAGAAGAAAAGAATTATGTACAAAGGGGTCCCAATTAGACTATCAGCCGACTTCTCAAGGGAGACCCTGCAGGCAAGAAGGGACTGGCAAGAAATATTCAAAGTAATGAAAATCCAAAACCTACAACCATGAATACTCTATCCAGCGAAATTGTCATTCAGAATAGAAGGACAGAGAAAGTGTTTCCAGGACAAAATAAAACTGAAAGAGTTCATTAGATCCAAACCACTGTTATATGAGATGTTAAAGGGACTGGTTTAGAAAAAGGAGGATCAAGACAATGAAATCTAAAAAGAAAACTGCATCACAAGAAACAACAGAAGCTAGGGAATTGAAACAAAGGCAAACTAAACAGGCAACGAGACTGGAAAAAGAACTATAGGTACGGGGAACATATTGGGGGGAGGTCAACAGGGAGGGGGAATGGGGAGAGGGAGGGAGATGATATAGGCATTAAGGATCATGGTAGGAGGGAATGGAATAGACAGAGAGAGGTTGAGAAGAACTGTATGCACAACTAATGGACATGATCTAAAAGGGGGGGACAACTGGAGGGAGGGGGGCCACCGGGTGGAGGGGAGCAGAGGGAAGGGAAATTGGCACAAATGTAATATTATAATCAATAAAACACATTAAAAAAATTAACTGAGAAATTCTAAGAACTAATAGTATAATGCAATAAGTTACCAAAATTATATGACTTATAGTATACTGCAATAAGTTAAAAAAAAACAACCAATAAATGTAAAATCCCATGACATTTTCAGTTTATATTACCACTAATCAGTTAATAAACATCTTTTGAGAGTCAAATTTTTAATTATAAGGTGAAATTTCTGTTTCTACTGAGATGAGGAAGACTTCAGAGGAGTTGGTTTGATATGGGAAGAAGCAAGGTGTAGATTTGAATATGACAAATTAGAGATACTGATAAGATTTAAATGCAGTTAAATTTACCATATATCAGTAGAGTTCCCTGGGCTAGAGATACAAGATGGAAGTTGTTGGGATGTAGACAATATTTAAAGTCATAAGACTTGATGACTTAACCTCAGGAGTGAGTATAGTGAGAAAAAACATGATGCAAAGACTGAGCCTTGAGATGTTCCAAGATTTATAGGTTGCTTGAATATAAATGAACCAATGAAGGAGGATGGGAGGCTAACTGCAGAAAAATGGGAAAACTGTAATAAAACAACAATAAAAAAAAAATTTTAAAAAGAGAGAGAGAGAGAAATTAGCCAGGAGTGAGGGGGATGATGAGGAGGAGAAAAATATGTGTTCTAAGAACTAACAAGTGATGTTCTTGTCAAATGCTGCCCACTTGTCAAGAAGAGAACAGAAAATTGGCCGTTGAAATTGTCAATGTGAGGATTATTCATAATCTTGATAAGAGGCATTTTGCTGAAGTGGTATAGATATAAAACCTTATTAGAGTGGGTTTAGGAAAGACTAAAAGGAGAAGACATAAAAGACTCTTGGGAAGAGTTTTGAGACCCCCCCCAAAAAATATCTTGAGGTTTTACATAAAGGGAAACAAAAATAGGACATTAGCTAGAGAAGACTGCAGCCAAGAGCTTTTTTAATTTGTTAAAGTGTAGAAGATATAACAGCATTTTTTTGTATGCAGATGGGAATATTCCAGGAATGTACAGAAAACTGATGGTATATGAAAGAAAGGTGGAATTGCTGAAACTGAAGCCTTGAATAAGCAAGAGATTATAGATCTAATTGGAGTATAAATGAAGCAATTTGTTTGGGAGTAGAGACAGTCCATTGGTATCACCAGTAGAGAAAGTAAGGTATATAAATACAGATTCAAGTAGATTGGTAAATGTTATAGATGGAATATACAGAATTTTTCTTCATCTTTTTCTGTTTTGGTTATAATTTTTGTCATTTTTGTACTCCATTGATCTAGTTTGGTAGTAAAATTCATATAAGAACTTTGTAACATAAATAGGGGGATTACTTATATTTTAGAAAAATTTTAAAAGCTTTTAAGAATCTCTTCTAAGGATATTTTATTGTGAAACTGGTTTACCTGGGTATGCAGTTTTCAACATTTTTTTTACTAAACTTGTTTTCACTTTAATGTCTTTATAATTGTTGCTTCATCTGCTTGGCTCTGCTTGCTTCCAGAAATATGCATGCCTGGCTTCCTGTTATTATTTATATCTTTGCTTACATTTTACATCCTCTGATAGCCTTGACTGCCCTGCTTAAAAGAATCCATATCTCTATTTATTTTCATTCATTTTGTCTTAATTTTTTTCTTCATAGAATGTATCACTCTCTGTGATTATCTTGAATAAGTTATGTTTGTTTAATTTATGTCTCTTTCCAGTAGACTATAAGTTCCATAATGTTAGCAATACTGCTGGTTTCATTCACCATTTGTACCCAGCATATTAGTATTTTTTGTGTCCCTAGCAATTACTATTGTTGAATGAATGAATGCATGAAAGATCAGAAGATGGTAGAGTAAAGACATTAAAATAAAAAACTATATCATATATTTAATCATATTTAGGAATTCTTAACTTATAAAAGAATGAAATTGTAATTGTCCTAGAAACATTATATAGAAAAATGCTGGTGACTGAGGGCAGGGGTCATTTTATGTTGCTTTGTATTTTCCACATTGATTAATGCAATGTTTTGCAGATAAAAGTGTTTTGGTTAATACTCATTGAATGAATTTATGAGTAAGTTGGTGAATTAATAAAACATGTTGAAATTAAGGCATACTTCAGGCTTGTTATCATATGTTTGTTAAACCAGTATTTTACTGTGGGCATTACTTTAGAAAATTAGGCTTAACACATGTGACTAAAATGTCTGATTTTTAAAGCAACTTTAAGTCTTAAAGACATGATAGCATCCCCTCCTAGGTTCTGATAGAGAGTTAAGAAGCATATAATCAGCTTTATAATAAGCTGATTATAGAGTAACAATAGTGTGGAGCAACAAATCATCTTAGTGTTAAGGATATTGCATGAGACTCAAGGAGAGAAACATTTATTATATTTTTAAAAGTTGAATTGCCCATTTAGTATAAGAGACCTATATAAAACTTAAGTTCTTAGGATAGAAAACAGTTCTGATTATTGACAGGTGTTTGTTCATAGGCATATTTTATTATGACTAGTATGGGGAAAACTAAAGATTGCCTAATCTCAGCAAATTCTGTACAGAAAACTATGCAGAGGGTCTTGGAGTAGTCAAGGTCAGCTTGTTGGTCTACCTACAATGTTACAATGTTGGGGTTGCCATTGTGCTATTTAGATGGGTAAATTTTAAATTCCTTAACAGACCAATGCTGAGGGTCAACATAAGTGTATTGACTTTAATAAAATTGGCACTCACTCCCTGTCTAGCTCTTTTATTAATTCACTTAACATAGAATGCATGCTACGAAGTCAGACAAATCTAAGCATTGAAGGTAAGTGAGTAGTTATCACAGAAATAGCCCTTATGTTCCTAAGTGAACATAAGAAAGAAGAAAGAAGAAAGCTCAGGTACAGTAGGAGTGTTGATTAAAATTTAATGAGCGTATGAATCACTTGGTGGGATGTCTTGTTTAAATGATTATTGATTTAATAGGTCTGAGGTAGGGACTGAGCTGCTGCATTTCTAACAAGCATTCAGGTGATGCTGCTTATCCTTGAATTACATCATAAGTAGTGAGAAAACAGAAAACAAAAAAAGGGAGGTGTTTGGTTTTCTGAACTTGTCAGTAATTTGAATATATGTAAGGGACTAAAGCAGGACATGTTTACACGGATGCACATGTGAGGATAGATCTCCTCACCTGCACCTCCAGGCTCTGTTATCATGATATGCAAATAGCTCTTCAGACACCCTTCACACCTCCAGCTCTGCCCACCTTGCAAGAGCTGACCTGGGAACAGTACCCACTCAGGGCCTAGAAATGCTCTTGAGGCTACTTGGTAAAATAACTCTAGCTTCTTCACAATATAAATTGACTCTAGTGGGTGGGAACATGAGAGAACAGAGATACAGATAAAATAGTCTATAAATATAGAACTGGGTTTAGAATGTGATTGGACTCGAATACTTAGGTATATGGATGTATACACACTTAAGTGGAATAAAGGAATTGGGGGCAAGGTTAAAGTAAAAATGGTACAGAGTAGGACTCTTTGTTACATATTCTGAACTCTGTGCTATGTATATGTTCCAAGGATGCTCTAGTAAAGGACAGAAAGAGAATCCATAAAACAATTTAAGGGGTAAACTGTCAGTCTGGAGTTCCTAGGACCTAACTTTTGAATTACTGATATCATCATTTTCTGCACTCTATAACAGGGATTTTCAACCTTTTTCATCTCATGGCACATATAAACTAATTACTAAAATTTTGCAGCACACACAAAATATATATTTTTTGCCTGTCTGACAAAAATAGGTATAATTTTGATTAGTTCACACCATATGGCTATTGTCATGTTGGCTGTTGTCATTTTTTGTTTGACAGTCTAAGGAAAAAGAGGTCAGTGCCTCTGACTAAATAGTCAGGTATTGAATGTTTTAAAAATTCTTGCAGCACTGTTTGAAAATTTCTACTCTATATAGTAAATTGCTATCCATTTCAATGGGAGGAAGACATGTCATTGAATAATCTACTAATAGTCTATTGCCATTTAATGATATTTTCTATACTCCTATTCCTGCTTTTATTTCCCCTATTATCTTCAAGAAATGATAAGTAAAACAAAGATACCAATTGGATTATAAACCAGGTCATGTATGGCTATAGAACTCTGACCAAAATCTCTGTTGTAACCACCCAAGCAGCCAAACCACAACCTTCATAGCAATCAGCCCAGAAAGGTGAAGACTTAGTCAACAACTGCCAACTTCTCTATTTATCCCCCTCCCTTCCAAATCAGAACCAATCAGAGATGGATAAATGTGCTTCTGAAACCAATCATATAAGTTATCTTACTTCTATGTAACCCTCCTGCAGCCTCCCTATCCTAACACAAATGGAAAAGCCTCACTTAGGACCAAGTGTTGCTAGTTCTCACAGTATCATCTAAATCTAAATCTTCTCATCCTGCAGGAGAAGTTCCTGCTTCTTATATATATATATTCTCATTACAGTCTTTATTCTTGTGCCTATCTCTCTGAATGGTGTGACTTTACCAAGGATGTTTTGGGCCCTTATTCTGGGGAATAAGTAACTGAAACAAAATTATTCATTTGAGAATCATCTTAGAAAATAAAGGGAATATGGTAAGCATTTTTTATTGGTATACAGAGGCTAACAAACAAAATTCTGATCCAGACAGTGCTTCACTAAAAATGTCTTTGGCTAAGTATGAGCAATTTGACAAGTTAAGCAATAAGAAACTAGATTCCTTTCCCTCATAGAGTTTGCTCTCCCTGTCCTTCCTTTGACTCCCACTATCTGGCCCTCCTCTTCCCTTTGTCCTTTGGACGGCTCCTTCTACACCTCCAGTGACTCCTTCTTCTCCCCTCCTCCTTTTAACCTTATCATTTTTACCTTTTCCAGTGACTGTCCTAAGACCCCAGAATACCACTTGCCTATAAAGATACATCCCTTCCATGAGCTGGGTCTATAAACAAAAGTAAAATTCAAATCTTACACCCAGGTTAAATTTAAGGCTATAATTAAGGTCTTTCTTAAACCAACAGAAGACCAGAGCTATTTATAGGAGAATCTAGATTTCTTTTGGATGTGTATGACCCAGGGTTGCCTAACCTGTATTAACTTGTATGCATACTACTGATCAGAACCTCAGATGCTGAATCTGAGATGGTAGAACATGATTGAATTGACCCAGAAAGGGAGTGCCTTTCTGCAAAGGGAAGCTTCTTTTTATAAAAAACAAACAAACTTCAGGGCTAGAATAAAGGGGGGGGGGCAAAACTAGAGAAACATATTCTGAAGGCCATATTGATACATTTCCAATAAAAATCAATTGTACCATAATTCAACCATGCAAATGGAAAAAAAAGAGATAAAATTAGAATGGAAAACATCCTATTATCTGAACTGCAAATGTTGTAATACATGGCTGAATATTTTGAACTTATTTTTGAAGAACAATGAGACAAGCGTCAACATAAACTTAAGACCCTGCAGAGCAGCTGGTGGCACATTTTCCCACAGACACCATTGACAAGGACACTTGTAGATATTTTAAACAGAGGGACATTTTGAACAAAAGACTATCCCACCTTACAAAAGATCAACTAAGACAAAGCAAAATCTCTCAACTCAAATCAAGGAGGATACTTAAAAAAGAAACATCATTCAGTATCCTGCCTCACATTAATTGCTGCAGATATGGACACTACCCTTTCTACATTAATATAACCACATTCATGTTGGGGTAAATATTGTACCTAGGTGTTAGGTATTTACAACAGCTTACAAATTGTCCCTGTCTCATAGCCATTAACTGTAAATAACCCTTGGAACAGTGACTCAAGAACATGCTTCATGCTCTATGATACTATCCTGAGAATTTAATAGGGAAAGTTTTACTTTGCAAACGAAATTGTAATATTAAGTGCACACCAAAAGGGCTATTTTCATTGGTCAAAGTTATTCCCATATCCTATATGCCATATGGTTCACTCCCTTGGGGACACATCAGTTATCCTTCTATGAACTAAAAACAGGGGAACCTATGCGTTTATGTATTTTATTTCTGATACTAGACTTTGCTCTGCTGCACACAGGCATGGCATAATATTTCAAGTGAATCGGGTACTATACCCAGTCTTATTATCAACAATCATCTTTAACCTTTGTCTGTTGGAGGAGAAATCTTGGTAGAGTTTGTCTTGAACCTCAGAGAAAGTAATCTTTTATGTGCTGTTAATAACAAAGGCAGTAATGAAATTCTAGAAGGTCAGTCCTTGGGTTGATGTTGCACAACTAAAGAAGCAATCTGAAATCCATACAATTAGAAAGCTACTCTAACAGGGAAACTCAAACAGGATTCTCAGAAATGTAGAAGCAGCTATCTTCAGAAGTAGATAGCTAACTTTTGCAACAAGCTAATGACCTCGGATAGTAGACAGCTTATGCCCAAGATACCATACCAAGACCCCTATATATTTGCTATTTTGTTTTTATCTGTTTGCTTCTAATAATTTTTCTTTTCATTTTCCTTGATTGTTGAACACTCTAATAGCCTTTTTCTTTTCTTTTATTATAATTTTTAGGTCAGAACATACTCACTTTAATACTATTCTTAGATTTCCCAAACCATAGTCACTGCCCACAATTATACCAACTGCAGTCTGCCATCCATCACTAGGTCTCCTTGATAAATTTTTTTCTGGACAATTCTGGTTTCATCAAATAAGACCATACAGCTGATGGCATTTATATCTAAATCTACATGGAAAATGGCCTTTAACAAATCACAACTGTAACTTTGCTAGTGTCCCTCTCTTTTAAAAAAAGTAAGAACTTATTATAACCTATTGATCAGACCCTAGGTAATTTAAATTTGAATTCAATAATCTTTGTAATTCAGTGAGCTAAATACTTGCCATGTGAAAGAGAATAGTAAGGATCTCAATATGTAATCCAGCTAATAATGTATGGCCTTGTATCTGACCTAGTATCATGTACAAATTCCTTTTTTCCTGGATCTCCATGTATTCCTACAGCACCCTACTTCCTCTAGGGCTGAGATGCCTGACCCTCTTTGCCTTATATTAACATCTCATGTATCTTGGAAATTCCAAGTCTTCTCTGTGTGTAGAGAGTGAGTCTGTAAATCAAAGACTGGGAATTCTGATTCATGTGTTAGCTCCAAAAGATCACCTTTGCTTATTAAGATACTCCCTGTGAGAGAATTCCTGTCTTACTATTTATGCAAGGAATCAGAGTGGTGTTCCCAGTGTTGGCAATCATAGAAATAGAAAAGACAGTAAAAATTTATCACTAACTGATGGATGTTTTAGTCCTACATGAAATGGAAACCAGTCTTAACTTGTGGGTATGAATAGTGAGGGGAAATTGCATTTCTCTAGATTTGTTGTTGGCTAGTCACTTTGGTGTCATCCAGTCCAGGAAGCCCAACCATACTTCTCCAGCAACTGGCCCAGAATGGTCAGGACTTGGTCAATGATTACCTATTTCCCTATTTTTTTGATCCTGCGTCCAACTGAGAACCAAGGAGAGAAAGCCAAATATGTCACTGAAATCAAACATATAAGATATCCTACTTCTAGTTCGTTTACCTCCAGCTTCCCCATGCCTATAACCTCCAACTAGAGCATACCTGAAACTCCCCACCTCCACTTTTTAAACTAGAAAGCTTTCCAACTCCCTTGCCTGCCTGAGCCTCTGCCAACTGTAATTCATAGTAGCTGACTCCCTTGCATAGAAAATGAATAAATAGCATGGGTTTACTCTACGTTAGGTAGTCTTTGTTAGTCCTGCAACTCCCTGTTACTGGAATCAAATATTTTCTGTTACTTCTTAAGACAGTGGTTGTCAAAATGTTAGTGTACATATGAATCATCTGGAAAGCTTGTTAAAATACAGATTGCTGGGCTTTTGCCCCAAAGGTTATAATTCAGTAGATCTTGGTGGGAATTTGCAGTTAACAAGTGTTCAGATGATACTGTTGATGGTCAGGTGGCATTTAGAGAAATGTTATCTTAAACCAGCAACGTGGTTTAATAAAAATGGCAATAATACCTGGATTTATGTAGTGTTCTTACTCACTGTGAGCCAAGTGTGTAAAATCTATGGGCTCAAAGCCATATTTTAAAACATGACCTTCTTTGGAAACATACACCTTGAGTTGGAGTTATGAGGTTATAAGAGGAAGAGAAATGAATTTGATCAGAGTTAGGGGAAAATGTTTTCACCTTGCTCGTAATTATGATTTGTTTTGTCCTTTCAGGGTAATTAGCCATACTTCAGCAAAGATAACTAGGAGACTCTGTACTTATTCATGATCTAGGGATGAAAAGACAACCTCATACTAAACAAAAAAATGTGAAAAGAAATGAAAATTATTGGGGTTAAATTAGTATGGTCACCTTTCATCAGAGAAAAATTCATAATTTAGCGATGGCATCTGGCCATTAGTTGATTACTTCCTTTGTGGGTTCCACTGTCATTTGAGTGGAAATAGTGATGCAGAAAAGCTGGGAGGGGGGTAGGATATAAAAGCAGTTCTTGCTAAGGAAGTGAAGGAGACACAAAACTACACAGGTGCCATTGAGAATTAAGGGATTGCCTTGGCTGGATGGCTTACTTGTTTCATACACCAATAGGTTGTAGGTTTGATTCCCAGTTGGGGCACATATGGGAGGCAACCAATTGATGTTTCTCACATTGAGTCAACCAATTGATGTTTCTCACATTGATGTCTCTCTCTCTCTCTCTTTCTTTTTCTCTGCACCTCCCCTTCCTCTCTGTCTAAAATAAGTAAACATGTCCTTAGGTGAGGGTTAAAGAAAAGAATCAAGGATATTGGCATTGAGTACTCCTTTGAAAGCCTGTGGTCTTACTGCTGCATATAGATCTTGGCTGGCCTATGATTGTCACCCCCGCCCTCTGCATCCCACCAGTGTTCTTCAATTTCTTCTACCATTTTTGTTCTTCCCTGTTTTATGTACCCCATGCTCCTTACAACCTAAATACATCAACAATCCCAATAACCAGGTGATGGTTCTGTTTTCATCTTCATCACTCATTTTTGCTTAAATTGTCTGAATTAAAGAATATACAATAAACCTCAATATAAATTGAATACATTCCTGGGTAATCTGTATTTCTCGGTTAAGATTTCCTTGTAATGAAAAGAGTAGTCAAGTACTTCCTTCTTTGTGCGTTCTATACTAGAGAGAATTTCTCTCCAATGCATTGAGAAACCATTTTTTATGATAGCCAGTTTTAGTCTTTGCTTTTTAAAATCTGAAAAGCAGAGCAGAATTAAAACATATAGAGAATAATGATAAAAGAACAAAAACAAAGAAGAGACTGTATCTAAAAAGAGCTGGATTGTTTAGCTAGGTAACAGCAGATTCAAGGTTGCATCGAAAGGTCTACCTTGTGGTCAAACATGACCACCTAATAATTTTTTGTAAATGACATCTGAGAGAATGAAGAATGAAACCAATTACAATTTCTAATGGAACATTTGATCTAGCCAATGATTCCGAGGCATGAAATGCCTTCAAGAAGCTTTCTTCTCAACTGGAACCTAATTTTACTGGACCCATTCTACTCTGTATGATAATGCAGATATCCTTTATGGCTTCTTTGAGGTCAAAAAGGCATCACTGTGTTCTGTTTAGGAGTAAGTTTCTTTCTAAATAAGATCTGACTGGGTCATTACCCAGAGCAATAATTGGGTCATCAGGGACAAGATGAGCTCAAAATGAAAGAATTATTCACTGGCTAAAGATGATAAGCCTGTAAGGCAAAATCAGCAAAGACTACAGATTGTGTCATCAGAACTATACTTCCCTCTTACTTAAAGGAAGGAAGAATTGACCATATATGACTTGTTTGATAACTATTTTAAACGGAAAATAAGAAAATTTCAACCAGCCATCAGTTAAGGAGCAATGATATGCTATTTAGAGAAAAAACAATGATATCCATAAACATAGCTTTGAAGGAATTGGGCTAATTTTAATAAATTTTAAAAATATAAACATTTCATATTTTTAAAATGAACAATTTGATTTGGCATATAAGACATTAACTTTGATTTTTTACACATGTAATGGTAATAAAGTAAGCACTTTGTAAATAGGCATTGTATTTAAATGATACAGAACTATTGATATTTTCATCATCTGGGAATAACTATTATCATCTCATTTGCATTATTTTTATTTTCTATATTAAATCTGAAAATAGGAGATCAATGTTATTTTGTTCTTTAATTGTTTAAGTGCCATAAATAAAATAATAAAACTTTAATTACAACCATCTAAGGGTTTAATGGCTTTTTTCCCTTGGTTTTCTTCAACACAGAAAGCACTTTTTATGGGCAGAAAACAATGAAACCAATATCTCTATACTTGCATATTTTCATTTTTTAGTTTGGAGAGTTTTATTACATGTATATTGTTATACATGGTATGTATCCAGCTTCCTATTAACAGAATTATATTAAATATTGCAGTAAAGTGAGCAGTGTTTTCTCATATCTCAAAGATATGCTTGCAAAGCACACCTTATTGGTGAGTTCTAGTGGTAAGTATTATAGATATGGTAAGAATACACGTTCAGATTTTTTTTGCACACATATTTAGGCAATATAGTTATGGCCTTTCAGTTATCATAGTTTAAAGAGTTGACTGTTTGCAATCTAGAGTAGTTGCTTATTTACAATCTACAGCAAAATCATGGTTTGAGCCTACAAACGCCGGTTTAAATCCATGATTTAACTGTGAAAGTGACTCAGTTGAGCCACTAAGGACAAGTGAACTTAATAGTTACAGGTTGTGAACACACTGTAGGGTAATCAACTCTCCCAGTTTGTCCAGGACTGAGGGATTTCCCAGAACACAAGGCTTTCAATGTTAAAGCCAGTACCATTCCTGGCAACCTGGAAGAGGTTGGTCACCATAATAAATGTCTTCCAATGGCTATCCTGGAAAGAGCACCCCCATCCTTAATTCCAACCACAGACAACACTGAACCATTTCTACCATCTCACTTCACCTAAGTGCTTCATTACAGTGAAGCAAGGCAACAAGGTTTCAGATCTCTTGGGGAAAAGCACCAGAGTGGTAAGAAAATGTTGTCAGATTGCACTGTAAGTGTGAAAGGAAGGATTTGATGTTATGAGATCAAGAAAAGTATATAAGTATTAATGATTTGGATTTATAAGAGTAGTTTCCTTTGTAGTTTTGGGGATAAAAGCATGACTAGAGTCATGAGACAGCATGCAGAGAGAATAAGTGGACCCAGAGTGTGGTCTGAGGACTGAAGTTAACACCATATAAATTTCATCAAATATGGTAGCATTTATTGTTTTTAACAAATGGGCTTTACTTAAGAATATTATACATTTGTGAGTTCAAAGCATTCTTTATAAAATCGTGCATAATTATAATTTGTGCTTTTTCTAATAAGGCAGTAAATTTTTTTCTAGAGCTGTTTTGCTCCTATAAGCAGGATATGATCATTATTATATATTTATAATGAGCTGACACACCCATATCTCTTGTAGAAATAATCCAGTTAAAACAAGTCAGGGGCTTTCTCTAAAAAGCTTATCCATTATGGGATCCAGATCACTATTGTTAACAGAATATCAATCTTGGCTCTGACCTGTCAATATGTAATTAATAGAAAGTCAACTTTCACCTTCTTATTCAAGATGATGATATCTTGGTTTTAAATTATAGTCATAATAATCCTATTATTATTATTATTGCTATTAAAGTTGCTAAATCCAGATCACAAATGAGCATGCTTTTATCTTTTTTTTTTGTTTGGCTCTGAAGTTCCATGTCAACAATTTCAGCATTTATTAAGTACCTAATATGTACATTGCATAGTGCTAGGTTTAGGAGTAAGGGAGAAAGGGGAAATAAGGTAGATCCTGAGCTGGCTCTGACTATAGACTGGTATAGATTCAAACATAAGTTAGAATAAAAAATTGGGCAAAATTAGAGAGCTACTTTTATTTTGGATTACAGCCAAATTTGCAAATAAACAAAGCGAAGGACAGACAAGAGGTCAAGATAATAAGTAAGTGGATGCTATTCTAAGATGCCTTCTTCGTGTTTTTTAAATATTTTTAAATTACAGTTGATGTTCAATATTATTTTATATTAGTTTCATGTATACAGTATAGTGGTTAGACAATTATATAATTTACAAAGTGATTCCCCCAATAATTCTGGTGCCCATCAGGCACCATATATAGTTACTACAATATTATAGATGATATTCCTTATGCTGTACTTTACATCACCATGATTGTTTCATAGCTACCAATTTGTACTTCTTAATCCCTTCACTTTCTTCATCCAGGCCTCTCTATCACCCTCCCATCTGGCAACTCAATTTGTTCTCCGTATCCGTGAAACTGTTTCCATTTTGTTGGTTAATTTATTTTGTTCTTTAGAGTCCATATATAAGTGAAATCGTATGATAGTTGTCTTTCTCTGTGTGACTTATTTCACTTAGCATAATACACTGTAGGTCCATCCATATTGTCACAAATGGTAATATCTTCTTTTTATGGCTGAGTAATATTCCAGTGTATTTACATACCACATCTTCTTATCCAATTGTCTATTGAGGGACACTTGGGTTGCTCCCATATCTTATACCTTCTTTGTTCTTTATAGAAGCAAACCCAATAGCCATGGTCTCAGTGGCTAGCATGGAGTGGAGAATTTCTTAGGTGATGGGAGCCTGAAGCTCCAGGCTTGCTCCCTTTTCTACTGTTCTATTATGAGAATATCATATTAGCAATCTAATATCTACTACATTAAAACATTTTTAGAGGTAAGAGTTGAATTTGCTTTTAGAAAAGCAAACTAGGGGATGAGACAAGGGTGAATGACAATTTACTCAGAGCAACAACATAAAACACAAGAGTAAGAGAATGCACACAGGGTAATAGTAATGACATTGAGTAAGATCTTACTTTGTGTGAAGAACTTGCCTGTTAGAACCAGTGAACAGGTGGAGATGGGGTTCTTGTTCAAATACAAATTTTTTAGTGCTTTTTTTGACATGTGCCTCTTCTAACTCAACATTAACTTCTTCCTAGTCAGATCATGTGGATTCTTCTTAATTTCTCATTTGTCTGTATTCTTTAGTACATCATACATAGCTGATCACATTCTCCCTTTATTATTATTATTTTTTTAATTTTTGATTTATTTATTGCCAGTAAGTCTTCTAGATGAGTTGGATGCTGCTGGTCAAGGTACAACCTTCTGAGTAGTGAGGGACTAAATGCTTAATATGGTAAATTAGAGTAAAATGGAAAAGATAGGTTTAGAGCAATTTGTGAAGGGTCCTGAAGAGTTAGATTTTTAAATGTAGACAATGGGGCACCTGTTGATGAATTTAGATGCACTGCCGTGAAATGTCATGATTTTAGAAATAACCATAAATAGAGAGGCAACAAACATATCATAAAGAAAGGGATGGATTTCTGAGAACTTTAAAAGACTTGATAGGATTTGGAGATACATAAAATATATTTGAGGCCAAGAAATTAGTTGATAAAATCCCAAAGTTGTGACATAGGAGAAAGTGAAAAATATTTTCATTATAAAAATTGGTAAGCAAAGAGAGTTGATGGATGGTGAAAAGTGATACTTGAGAGTACTGCCCCCTATTATATCTAGAGATATACTAATATCATTAATAATATTGGCAGAAAAAGGAAAATCCAACCTTTGGCTGAGAGAGAATAAATAGGTGCATGCTAAAAGAAGGCAAGGGGTTTGGGAAAAAAACTGAATGTTAAATTTTTGAAAGGGTGTTATTAGCAACTGCAGAGTGACGGAATAAAGGAAATGAATGGAAATGAGAACTTATATTCAGAAATTGATATGAAACTTCTAAATCAACATATAAACATTGCAGGGTAGAGAGCAAACAAGCTTCAATTGAGGTTTTTATTCATAAAACATCAGCAAGGGTGTGCCATTCAAGCTACTTGCATAATCATAGTTCAACATTTCTGCTGCATTTGCTATTCATGTGGCTCCTTTTATTATGGCAACTTAGGACCAGCACTTTTGGTGATTCATTAATTCCGCGTGTGTGTGTGTGTGTGTGTGTGTGTGTGTACTTCTTTTTAAATTAAAGATGCCCTACCTGCACTTAACTCTGAGAGAATTCTATTATGAAGCAACTCTAATGAGTGTTTTGATGATCGACAGAGGCTTGAGTTCTTAGAATATTGTTTTGTTCCCTGTACTGAAACACTCAATAATTATGCTGTGGCAGAAACTCTTGTGTCTCAGTGACTATCTTCTTTTTTTTTTTTTTTTTAATAGCTTTACATTTTTACTTACATAAATGTCCAGTTAAAGACTGTTTTCCCCAGCTTCCCGCATGGGTAGGTAACTGAGTTTTGGCCAAGTGACATGAGTAAAAGTGATTTAAGAAAATTCTTTAAAGAGTAATAAGGTGGTGCCCCCTGATGCAATTTCTTTCAATATCTGCTGATTGAAGTATGGACGTGGTGGTAAACCATCACAGATTGTGTAGAACAGGAGTCTACACTGTCTCATTTCCTTTCCACTTACTCTTCAAAGTGCTACAACAGGAGGGCAGAAGAGTAAGATACTATAAACATCTTTTCCTTCTGCCCTTGAGTTGCCTGTGACCCACACACTCAGATTCTTTCATGAGAAATAAATTTTAGTCTTGTGTATTTGGGGCTGTGATTACAGCCAAATTTGTATTCTGATGAATACAAGTAACTTTGAGGTAGGTGTTCTCAAAAACCTAATGCACCTCTAGACCTTTTTCCCGTCACCTTTTTCTGTGGAAGGTAACTATAGGGCATCCTTGCACATTTGCCTTGGTCCCCAGACTGTCTGGACCTGTTCACCCACCCCTCTTCAGACAAGGAAAACCAAGTATTTTCTTCTCGCCGAAGCCCACACTTCCACATTTATGCTCAGTTATGTCCCTTCTTAATTCATTAAATGATATAATCTAGTCATTATCTCTTTTTTTGCATAGGGCCCTTCATTCTTGCTTTTAACTCATTTCTTTTCTTTAGACATGTATCTTTTTCCTTAAATTGGGTAAT
This sequence comes from Furipterus horrens, assembly GCF_987537825.1. NCBI lineage: Eukaryota > Metazoa > Chordata > Mammalia > Chiroptera > Furipteridae > Furipterus > Furipterus horrens. The sequence continues at coordinate 164,263,825 of NW_028327174.1, forward strand.
GAAACCTCTAGTTGAGTATGCTGTGGTCCCATAGCTTCATTTCCTTTTATGGCAAACTACTTACATGATGGTGCTGTGTACACTGCATTTCCTTTCCATACTCATCAAAATGTTTTCCATTCTAATTATATTATTAAAACTGCTTTTAAAAATATTATCTTTTGTTTCTCCCCCAAATTATTAAAATAACAAATACTAATTCCAAAAGAAATCAGAAAGTACAAAAGATAGAGCCATAATTCCTAATCTACCATCTAGGGTAAATGTATATATAATAAGTTAAATATTACAGAATGTTAATCATATTACAAATATTAGGATATGCACCAAATATTGTATATAAATATATAATATACTACTTGGTGTTTATTTAAATATTCATAGTATTTAGTATATAGTAGTCCCTTGCTATATCGCAGTTCACTTATCGTGGCCTCACTGTATTGAGGGATTTTTAAAATATTATATTTAATTATTTATTGCAGATTTTTCACTATATCGTGGGATTTTGCAGTACTGTACATGTATGTTGTTAAAGTTACATAGGTTTAAGAGTGTAGAATAAATGTAAGGTTCCTACTTCGTGGGGGGTCTGGAACATAATACTCATGATAAGTGAGGGAATACTGTATATTGTATATTTTTAAGAATTTGGTATATAGAATATATTAGATGCACACTAAATATTATATGAATTATGTGTAATATTTGGTATGCATCCTAATATTTACAATTATATCTATGTTTATATTTGTTTTATATAATGAAATAATGGTACATATGTCTTATTGTATTCTGCTTTTTAATTTTATTTATTTATTTATTTTCCTTTTTTTAATTGTTGTATTATAGTTGTCCCATCTTGCCCCCATTGCTCTCCTCTGCCACGCTGACCTCCCCCCTCTCCCACAGTCAATAATTGTACAGTTGTCTATGTCCATTGGTCATTCACATTAGTTCCTTGACCAGACCCTTTCTCTTCTTTCCCCCCTTCTCAACCTCCCCCTTCCCCTCTGTTCACTGTCAGTCTGTTCCCTGTTTACATGCCTCTGATTCTATTTTGCTCATTTGTTTTGTTCATTATGTTCCTGTATTAGGTGAGATCATGTGGTATTTTTCTTTCTCTGCCAGGCTCATTTCACTAAGCATAATTCTCTACAGTTCCATCGATGTTGTTGCAAAAGGCAGGAGTTCCTTCTTTTTTCTGCTGCATAGAATTCCATCATGTAAATGTACCATGTTTTTTTGATTCACTCATCCACTGATAGGTACTTAGACTGTATCCAGCATTTGGCTATTGTAAATAGCACTGATATGAACATAGGGGTGCATAGGTTCTTCTGAATTAGTGTTTCAGGATTCTTTAGGTATACTCCTAGTAGTGGAATCACTGCATCAAAAGGCAGTTGCATTTTTAGTTTTTGAGGAAATTCCATACTTTTTTCCACAGTGGCTGCACCAGTCAGCATTCCCACCAACAGTGCAGTAGGGTTCCCTTTTCTCCACATTCTCGCCAGCACTTGTTGTTTGTTAATTTGTTGATGATGACCATTCTGACAGGTGTTAGGTAGTATCTCATTGTGGTTTTTATTTGCATCTCTCTGATGGTTAGTGATGTTGAGCATTCTTTCATATGCCTGTGGGCCCTCTGTAAATCCTCCTTGGAGAAGTGTCTGTTCAGGTCCTTGGACCATTTTTTAATTGGATTGCCCATCTTCTTGGTGTAGAGTCATATAAGTTCTTTATATATTTTGGAGATCAAACCCTTGTCCAAGTAATCATTGGCAAATATGTTTTCCCATATGGTTGGTTCCCTTTTCATCTTGCTGATGTTTTCTTTAGCAGAGCAGAAACATTTTTGTATTCTTCTTTTTAGATGAATAATATAGTTTGGATATCTTTCCTCACCAATAAATTTATCATGTAAACACCTAAAGAATATTATACTAACTAGATATTCATTAATTTATTTAAGTAATCCCTTATGGTTAAACATTTGGACTGTTTCCAGTTTTTGCCATTATAAACATTTATCTCTACATGCCAGGCTTGCTCTCTCCTTTTTTGTTCTCACAGATGTTGGTTTTTCTCCAAGAAAATTATTTTCCTCTATAGTCTCCCATATTCAATTCAAGCAGAATAAGATGAAAATCTGATCTAACTTCTCAGTGAAACATTCCCACTTTCCTTTGCTCATTGGCATCTATCTGAGTTTATGTAGTCATTTTCCCCATGCATTATGGTACTTAATTATATTTGGTCTTCAGTTATTCACAATTGCATGCATGTTAATGGTGAGCTCTATTAGGCAACGAATAGGTTTCTTCTATAATTCCCAATTGATTCAGCACCATTACATTGTGAAAAACTGCATCCCCTGTCTGAAGAACTTCAGGTCTCAGTTATAGGAGGTGTGTAAATGAGAGATGGGAAGACAAGGGGATAGGCAGAGAGATTTAGTTCTAATTTTTTAAAATATCTATAAGACTATCACTGCATTCAATTCCTGAAATAAATTTGCCAAGGATCACTTGTCAAATTAACTTTTGTCAGCTCAATTGACATTTGAACAAGAACATTGTGTTCATGACTCTAATGGAGTCAGGGGTACCACATGTGCGAAGAGTGATGTGGATAAAAATGGAGCAGGGAGCAACAAGGGAAAGAGCTAGAGGTCTGGAAGCAGAAATGCGTCTGATGAGACAAACAGTTACTCAAATTGCATATATGATTAGAGACTAAGAACCACGGCTTCCTTTTTGCATGACTTTGGTTAGCAGTCATAAGTATTGAGGGTCTGGATTCTGATTCTTATCCCACAGAAACCACATAGCTATCATTTACCTCTCACAGGCTTCAGTTGGTGAAGTGGAGGTAGTATTTATTGTTCTGCCTACATTGGTGTAGCTTAAATACTCAATTATGTAGTAAATGTGCTTCAAAACTGTAAAGTCTGCAAATCTGTGGCACATCGCATTCCCAAAGATGGCTGTGCAGCATCTCCTATCACACCTGATCTTTGACAATGGGATCTTATTACTTTCCCATCAAGAGGTAGTGAACTATATCCTACCCCATCATCTCCCTTCCCTGAATCTGAGTGGGCTTGTGACTGCTTCAACTAACAGTATGGCAGATATGATGCTTTGTGACTTCTAATGCTAGGCCATGAGAAGTACGGCAGATTATGCCTTGCCTTTTGGTACACACTCATGAGAGCCCTGAGCTGCCATGTAGGAAGTCCAGCTGTCCTCTGGATGCCACGTTTTGAAGAAGCACTGATCACACAGAGAGGCCATGTGTGTTTCCTGGCTAAAGATGCCTCCAAACGATTCCAACCTTTCCTCAACCATTTTGCTCTTCTCAGCTGAGGTCCTGGACATCATGGAACAGAAACAACACATGCTCACTGAGCCCTGTCCAAATTTTTGACCCATAGAGTCTTTCACCATAATGAAATCATTATTGTTTTATGATCTCACATTTGGGATGGTTTGTTATGCAGCAAATATAATCATAACAAAATTTAAGATATGATGATCATTATTATTGTGATCAATTGGCTTAGGAAAACACACAAGGATCACACAAGGATTTAATCTCTGACAAAAAGCAAAGGTGAATGATTTGGAAGCTACAGTTAGGAAGCAAAGGAAATGTGGTGTCATTAGTGCCTTTTTAAAGAGTGAGCTTTTAGGATACAGAATGTGGATACTTAGTCTATAACTAATTAGAGACTCCCTTTCTCTGGCATCAGCTGGGATTATGAAACTCATTGAGACACTCTGGCCTTGGTCTTTAACAATGAACCTCAGAGAGGTGCAGGCTGCCCCAAGCCCCAAGTGCTTTTCTTGTGTCTCTGCCAGACTGAATATTGTGAGCCAGCACACCAAACTGTCGCCCTGATCCAGAGCAGCTGTCTAATTACAATTTTGTTATTATTAATTACAGAGTAGAAAATCATTTGTAATTAGCTCAGCCTAAATCATAGTTTAAACAGCCAAAAATTACATTACAAACTAAAGTGTAATTAAAGCACTACACTAAAGTGTTTATTTAAACCCAGTTTAGTTACTGCAAATTTTCCAATCAGCATCTCAGGATCATACATAGATTTAATTAGTCTCCAGTACTGACAGTTTAGTGCATTTATTCATTAAGCATCAATATTGCCAAACAAATGTAAATAAAATGTAGACAGAGATGCTTTAAAGGGGCAGTCACAAAACATCTGGGTGAGATAATGAGGCTGGGAAAGATGTGCATGCTAATGAGCCTCCCAGGCTGCTGGAGGAGTGCTGGCTCTTGGAAGCAGAGCATCGCTGTCCTGATCAAATTTGCAGTGTAAGTTTGCGCTCCAGGTTGACTGGAATGGTCCTGTGGGTGGGGTGGATGTCAGTTCAATTCAATTCTTGCCATTGCTCTAGGTATCACTCAACATAATTATGGATGGAACTAAAAGAGAACATCCCACTCTGTCAACCTCTGGGGCTCTACATACCTTTTTAAGGAACAGAAGAGCTTATAAAGGGATTTTCAGGAAGAAGTAGCTTCTTTCTTGAAGGGTTTAGAGAAAGTAATTTCTGTGGTGATAAGTACCATGCATAGTCCAAGGAATAAATTTTCTATTCAAGGACTATTGTTTAGAAAACTGTCCTTGCCACACACGCAAAACTGCCTGCATATACTTCTAAATGAGTTAAAGATTCTTGAAAGTCTCTTCAGGGCAGCCCCACATGTTTGTCAATAGGACTTTCATTTCTCAATGCATTCTTGATTTTTCTTTTTGAAGTGCCTTCAGAATTACCCTCATCATTTTTTGCTGGATTGCTTTCTAGACTTCAAACCTCTTACTCACTCATTTTTCTGTCTTGTTCCCATGCCATCTTTCCCTTCTTTTTGCATCCTACTGCCAGAATTATTTCTCTAGAATGCAAGCCTCTTTCTTTATCATTTTTTTTGCTTCAAACTTTGCCCTCCAATGTTCAGAAGCTGAAACTTTTCACTCGAGGCCCTCTGTGATCTGGCTAGTCTCTGCTTCTCTACCATTCCCTCAGAACTCTGTCTTATGCCTTCACTCTTTAGGATTCCCTAAAAGCACCAAGCCATCTTTTGCTTCTATACCTTTTACACATGTGATATCCTGATAAGTGAGCTGACTTTCTCACCTTTGGCTTGGCCAAGTCCTCTGCATTATTCAAAATTCAGCTCTGGCAATCTTTTCAGGAAGCCCTTGCTGATGTTCTCATTCTATTCCTCATTTTAAGTTAACAGCTTCTAGTACCACGTGCTGAACTAGTTTTGGGAAAGAAGTTGTTCTGCTTAACTCATTAAAGCTAATACTCTTAGTGAGGTTCAATATTTTTATAGAATTGCTTTTAGAATAAGTCTTTGTTATTATCTCACTGGCCTAGACTGAAGAATGCCATCAGAAACAATTCAGTGGGACTTGTTACACTATTTGTTGTAAGAATAATTTGTTTATTATGCAATTCAACATCTTCCTTATAAGAATCAGTGAGAGAACTTTTTGTGTGTTCTCCTGTTTATTCAGAACTGTTTTGATTCCCCCTTTGTACAGATATCTAGAAAACCGAGAATCAAATTCATGACCATTTTTAGCAAATGAATGACATTTTGCAATATGCAATTCACATATTTATCTTTATAGCTTCTCTCTTACTCTCATTTCCCTTTTGTTTTAATACCTCATTCACTTATTTCAATTTGGTACTGTTATTATTATTATTTTGCCTTTTTTATTGTTGTTCTTTTACAGTTGTCCCAATTTTTCCCCATTGCTCTCCCCTACCCACCCACCCACCGATATTACTGAATATGAAATTATGTATGTAAGAATCCACATTACATGTGTTTTGAAACAAGGACAAATATAAATGAAAAAGATGGAAGAAGGAAAGGGAGAAAAAGGAAAGAAAAGAGTAAAGACAGAATAAAGAAGAAAGAGAAAAAAATTTAAGCACCTTGAACTTTATATTGTAAATTTAAAGTGCAGAATGAAAATTTAGTACATGAATATAATATTATTATAATGACAATTGAGAACACAAAGTTCAAGTCAGTAAGTGATTTGCAATTTTGTCCCAGGAATTGTAGAAGGAGCTAGGCTTATACATTAAAAGCCTTTGCCTCCAAAAATACCTCTCCTTTTTTCCCCTAAAATTCCTTAGAGGATAAAACTCATCATGCCATAATTGGATATAAAACTTATTATACAAACACCCTAGGAAGAAAGACATGGTTTCTTAAATCCATAATAATATAAACAAGATAAATATGTCCCAGCTCCAGGGCCACTGTTGGGGACTGAACTCTGATACAACATACCTGTGGGTATAAATTCAAGTGATACTCCAATGTCTGATGGAATATACGTTTGCAGTGTTCTTTCTTTTCTCATTTTGCTTAGAAGTTATAACAAGTAAGACCAAAGTCTACAAGCACTCTAATGGAAGAGACACCAGAGTCTGGCATATTCAGAACTACAGCCTGCTACCTGAAACCACCCTCACAGTGTGTAATGGTTCAGAGATTCACTCACAAGAACCCATCAGACGCAGTCAGATAGTTCAGAGCTGGATTTACTTGGGGGCCAGATACCTGGAAAGAAGAATTATACCAAAGCTGAGACTCTCCACTGCTGCCAAGAGATACAAGTTCTCTTCTCTGAGTAGCTAGAGTTGGATATGCCATTAAAAAAACAAATCCTGGATCTCTTATTACTGGAATAATCTCTGGCCCCTTCATTTCTAGAGATTTGATGCCATTTGGATCAATCCTTTCAAAGCACAGCTCTGTTTCTGTCACTGCTCTAGCTACAAGGCTTTAATGGACAAAGTCCTTCCTCTTAATATACCCAATTTTCTGGGCATGATCCAATTAGTTTTGGAGCCCATGGCCTATTTGGTAGGGATCTCTCCTCCTACTTCAGCTTATGTCTTTTTCTTTCTCATTAAGAGCCATATCCTCAACTGTTGACCCGAATCTTGCTCCAATCTCAGTGAACAACCAAAAATTACAGTGCTAATAGTGGCCTGACTGCAAGCATTCATTTGAATTTATGTCTGGTCCACACCTGAGTCACAGACCTGACCTGTCCTATCTTGGGCCTTGCTCTTGAATTCCCAGCACGATGCTCTTTTCTTCTGCACACTTCTTCTATGGTGTACATGTTATCTGCTTGTTTGCTCTCTGAACCACTTTCCACCCTTTCCCCACTCTGCACTTATTATAAGGTATTAGCCATGCTAACTAAATTTCTCAGGTTCCCTGGTCCCATGGCTCCCACCCAAGCTGAGCTAATTCAAGACAAAGTTGGAATTTTGGAGGAAGGAATGTCTCTGCTATGTGGCTACAATCTCCGAGATTATCACAGCTCCCACTGGATAGCTCTTGGTGCAGTTTCAGTGCATACTAGCTAGCCTCAACTCATTGGCTCAGGTGATCACATCTTCTCATCTTTTCTCTCCAGCCCTAAGGGTGGTAAGAGGTTCCTGCTATTGCTATTCTGTCACTTGCTTCACCATAAGGCCTTCCAGCTCTTTGGAAATTCTTCATTATTGTTCTCCTGGTTACTCAATCCAACTCTTAGTGAATAGTTATTTAGCAAGATGAGTCTTATATCATAATGAATAACAAAATAATTCATTAACTTTTCCACTTAAATATCTAAAAGTTTTCTTAATGTCATCAGACAGTGTGAAATACAACATTCCACGTTTACAAAATGGCAAACAAAAGAGGAATGTGTTCCTGGACCTGCTGCTGATGGTGTTGGAAAATCAATTGCTTCTGAGAAAAAGCCTCCAGCAATATAGATTGTTTGAATTACTTACCATTATGTCAAATTCACTTCAGCATCTGCAAATAGACATACTGCATGAATACTGAGAGAAGCACGGTTTTCTCTGTTTGCACATAAAGGCTTAAAGTTGTATAGATTTTTATAATCAAATAAGCCTTATAATTCAATAACGAGCCCTTTATTTAACCCTTACACACTTTACGTCTTGGGTCAAGTTGTGTGTCTCTCATTTAAAAAAACAAATTCACACATGATTCACTGCATCAAGACATAACTAAATATTTAGGAGGAAACTTGTATTTTGAATGTTGATATCTCCCCATTGTCAGTTCCCTGAGGACTACATTTCATTTCTCTTCCATTTTGATGAATGGTGATAATACATACCAGTTTAGTCAATGAGACTCCCAGAGTAAAACATATTTCCATAAGACTTCAGCAAAGTGTACCAGCTGCTTCAATCCCAGGATAAATTAGGTACAAACCATCGTCGTCAGCAGCCATCCGTCTCGAGAGACGATGGTGTAGCTTCTTAAGAGTCTATCTGCACCGCCGAGAATGGCTGTGCAGTCCGACTCGGGAGTGACACGGTATCTGTCTCCTCCCGTGTTGAATCGACATCTTGCGATGACACTGGAGTGTCCTCTCCAGTGAAGCTGAAGCTACAGAGCCTGGGCAGGGTGATATGGAGGGTCTGCTGTTGCCCATGCAGCAGACCCCTCCTCTCTTCGCAGCTGAAGGGTCCAAGGGAAAGACGGAGTCAATACAGCTTGGCTTCAGGTGCGCCGCAGGAGTTGCCGGTGTTGACTACAACGTCAAACCGCCTTAGGGACTCCGGCTCCGGATTTTCTGTCGGGGTTTACTCCCCTAGCCTTTCCCCTGAAGAGGTATGCCGCAAGGCAGCGGAGGTTTTTTGGAGTCAGAGTTTTCCTTCTCTGATGTGCCCTGACTGGAAGATCGAACCAGCGACACTTAGCTCGCAGGCCGACGCTCAATCCACTGAGCCAAACCAGCCAGGGGCTGGTACAAACCATATTTTCAAATTATTGAGGGTGAACTGTGAAGGGTTTGGCTAGATACTGGTGAACATTGAGGAGATGACTGAATGGGGAATATAGGTGTGTTCCAGTTGGTAAGGTGCTGACCAAAAGGACAGAAGGAAAGATACTTGGGCTTCTTTCCTGGAAGTATATCTGTTACTCCTCAGAATAGTTCACCATGGCCATGGGCTCCTTGCCACTCTCAGGGTAATACTTCTGTATCCAGAGCACCATGCATTTAGTCATTCACTCATTCAAAGTCTTCCCTCCTAACCCAGCACCACAACCTCTTGCCAAAGACTTGGAAAGGAGGGCCTACATGTAACTGTGCAGAATGAGGTGTGGCCACTTCTTGCCCTTAATCCACATGACCCAATGATTTGTGTTGAAGGAAACAGGTTTTTATTAACAGTGTTCCAATTTTGGGGGTGCGGAGAGCAGTCCTGCTCTGAGCCCTTCTCTCTCATGAGACCCAGAACTTCTCTTGCTCCCCAAAAGACTAGAAGTCAAAACCATGCCCTGTAAGTTCCCCATTTTCTTATCTGTCCTTAAGCCAGTTACAAAAACAGATCTCCATCCTCTTTGAAACATGCACTCATGGGTTTCAGAGTTACTATCTTCTTGCAGCAGTGCTCTCTCTGAGAATCTGGGGTGTGCTGTTCTGGGTCTCCATGTCACGGTCCAGGACCCATGTGCCATGCTGCACTGGATCATAGTGTCCCAGAGGCTGGAGCCCAGGGAGGCACATGTTCCAGCATGGGACCCTGCCTCCAGGCAGGCTTCCGACCTAAGTCCATGGTGGGCCTGGCATCTACCTGGTCCCACAGTGCTCCTGTACATGTGGGGAGCAGGGCCAGAGCATCTAAGTGCCAAAATCCCTGTACCAAGAGAGAGTGAGAGAGCTTGCATCAAGCTCCGAAGCAAGAGTCAGAGTGAAAGAGCCCAAGTGCCTGTGCTCCTTTGCTTTAAAAAGGGCCCTCCCAACACTCCCACACGCACAGGAAGCTGGTGGGAGTGTCCAGCTTTTCCTATGGTGCATCAGTGTCTGCCATTTTTGTCAGCTCCCGAATGTCTTTGGCCCTCTTTCAGTGGCCATTTTTAGTAGAGGCAAAAGTTTCCCAGCAGCCCTGGCTGGTGTGGCTCAGTGGATTGAGCATCAGCCTGTGAACCAAAGGGTCTCTGGTTCAATTCCCAGTCAGGGCACAGGCCTGGGCTGCAGGCCAGGTCCCCAGCTGGGGGTGAGCAAGAAGCAACCACACATTAATGTTTCTCTCCCTCTCTATCTCCCTCCCTTCCCCTGTCTCTAAAAATAAGTAAATAAAATATTTTTTAAAAATTCCCCAGCCATGCATAGGCTCACAGGTGTCTGTTGTCTGAGGTGGCGCAGCGCAGCTCACCCAGGCTGCTGTCTGAGCTTCCTCCACACATACACTTACATAAAGTTTCTGTTGTCTTTGTTTACAGTTTGCCCTGGGTGGCAGCCTCCTTCTGCAGCCCTCCCTTTGGAGAAGGCTGAGCTGCTTGGTGTTGCCGCCTTTGTTATGTAATGTGCCTTAAGCACTATGCCTTTGCTGAGTTAGCTCCTCCCTGCCTTGAAGAACACACAGTACTTTTAGTGTGCAGCCTCCTGTGGCACCCCTCCCACCCTGCTGCCTTTTTGCAGGATTAGGGGGGTTCCACTGGACCTGGGGTCTCCCCTGTTTTGCAGCAACCTCTGGTCCAACCTACCCTGTTATATACATTCTTCACACTCATATGTCAATCTTTTATAACAAAAATACTTTTGTTGCTATGCATAAATCTTGTCCCACCACTCTAATCTGTGATGATGTCGTCATAAATCCTATGGTCCTGTGTTCAGTGCTGATTTTCAACTGTGATGCTCCCAAGGCACCGAAGAGGTGGTGCCCATACAAAGCCAATCACTTAGTATTTTGAATATCCCCTACCCTTGTCAACACATTTAATGAATGAGTTCCTAAAATGTGCCTTGGCTGTGCTGGAAATATACTGTTAAATAAGACACATAATTCATACCCCTACACAGAGAAATCAATATTAGCCCAAAATAAAAATAAAGTATAATGATTGCTTTAATAGGGAAAGGGTGAACATTATGGAAGCACACTGCGAGTAGTTTTTTTGTTTGTTTATTTATTTATTTGGTTTTTCAATTACAGTTGTCCCATTTTTCCCCCATTTCTCTCCCCCACCCAGCCCATCCCCTCTCCCGCAATCATATCCCTCCCCGTTGTCCATGTCCATGAGTCATTTATACACGTTCTTTAACTAAACCCTTCCCTTACTTATCCCCCTTCTCTCCCTCTCCCCTCCCCCCTATTGACTGCTATTCTGCTCTTTGTTCTATTTAGTTCTTTTGTTTGTGTTGCTCTTTAGTTTCCTGTATTAGGTGATATCATATGGTATTTTTCTTTCTTTGCCTGACTTATTTCACTAAGCATAATTCTCTAGTTCCATCCATGTTGTCACAAATAGCAGGAGTTCCTTCTTTCTCTCTGCTACATAGTATTCCATTATGTAAATGTATAATGTAACATAGAAGACAGAGAAGGCCGCCTTGAGTAAGTGACATTTAAAATGAGATCTCATGGATGAGATGAATGAGTGGAAGTTATCTAGAAAATGTCTGTGTTGTCTAAAATATGTCTGTTGGGGCAAATGGCGGGAATGGTGGCCGTTCTGGTCAGATGGAAGAGCATGTACCGCACTGTGACAGAAGAAGCAGTGAGAAAAGAGCCGAAAGAGTTCCGAAAGACTGGAGTGGACACTGAGAAAGGGGAGTGATCACCAGATAAGGCCGTAGAGGCAGGCAGTGGCAAGTCTCTAGGATGGATTTGTAAATTAAGCCATGAAGTTTAAAATGGATCCTAATGGCAAAGATTGTCATTCTTAGAAGACCTTTCTGCAGCATGAAAAAAAAATGGTTTTGAGGTTTCTTAAGGGTGAGAAATATTAGGTTAGTGCCTGGAAGAAGGGAGGAGTTGGGTGGACCAGTTCAAAGCCTTATTGAAGGATGTTCAAGAAGGCAGCTGAGTCCCAGCAGACTGCAGCACCAAGGGAAGGGATAGAGGGATTTTTAAGGGCTTGGAGCAAACCCTAAAAAGGATGCATCACCCTGCTGGTCGGCTCCGGAGTCCAGAGTATAGGTGTTTGTGAAAGAACAGTGTCCTCTCATGACGGATGGCTGTCAGGAGACATATGGAAAATGGTGAAGGGAGAGGGGAAGGGGCAATGGGGGTGTAATTAGCTCTCAGCAGGATGCCGTAGCTATGCCTTAGTCCCCTCTGTTAATGGGGAACCTTGTAGACCTGTGCATGACCGGTTACAGTGACACAGACCCTCTTTATTTCAGCACAGGTGGTGGTTCAGGTCCTGTGTGACTGCAGGCCACAGTTCCTGAGAACACAGTGACCACTGGCCATAGCCTGTTTTGCAAGACCTGACTCAGGTGGCAGGTTACAGGGCAGGCCCTAACAAGAAGAAATATGTCTATTACTTCAAGCCAGGTAAAACAATTGGCTGCAGTTTGGGCTGAATTTTGGTAATTGATGGAGAGAAATGGATGTATTCAAGAGGTAATTAAGAGGTAGAGCCCTCTGTTACTTAACATGTGTTTTGAAGCTTGAATACTTTTTTCATATACATATACTTTCCATGCCTCTCATGTGTTCTGAGCCTCAAACAAAGACCCATTGTTCATTAACAGGCAAAACACTGGAAATTATACCTATCAGGATGTTTATATTTAGTTATATTCTCAATCATGTTTCTAAGAGGCATATGCTGTGCTGTCTCTCCTAGCACCTAGCACGGAGTTGTACATGTGTTAGGTGCCCAGTAATGTTATTTGAGGAACTTAAATGTGCCTGAGTGAAATTCAACAACTAAGCTGTCTAAATTTAAAGGGCACATGCTCTCACCAATTCCTACATGACGTGTTGCTGGATTGCTTGCTGCTTATATACGTTTTTATGACCTAGATAGAATATAATTAGTAGAAAGTGATAAACAATGTGGTATTTCTGGAATAGCTTGAGTCTGATGACCCTTGCCCAACACTGAGTCATCACACTTCCAGTTCATAAACACCTTTGCCCTTGGGCTATGTTTGGGAGGCAAAGTGCTTTCATTTAATATGAAGCTGATATTATTGATTTTTCTTCCACATGTACAGAGAGTGTGATAACCCAGACCTTATATTTATTAGCCCGACTAATCATTAGTAGTGGCTGAACTTCAGAAAGTTCAGAGCTGTGGTTGAAGTTTTAAGAACCCCTGCCTGGATGCTTATCAGCAGTGTACACACACTAGGGAAAGCACCAAAGATCTTTTCCTTATTCCTCAACTATTTTCTTACTAGTGCTTACTTCCCCTCATCCCAGGCTTTCTGTTCAAGTACAATCACGTCATTACATTACCTTTATTTATAAATCTCTTCTATGCCTTTTTTTTTTTTTTTTTTTTTTTTGGTTTATTCTAAAATTTTGCCCTATTAGTTCTTAAGAGCTCTTAAACAGAAATATTTATTTTTATTTCTGTAGGAAGGTAAAAATATTTCAAATAGTCTCCAATCTACAGCATTGCATATTAGAAAGAACATAAGCTTGTGGCCAAATACTGTGGTTTGAAGACAGTTTTAGCTACTTACAGTATGGAGTTGAGCAAATGACTTAACTTTTCAGCTTTTGTTCCCTTACTTACCGAATAAGGATGAAAATAATGTAACTTAAAATCATTAATATTAAATGACAAAACACATGTAAAAGTTTCTTTAAAAAAGCACACACAACCTGGTGTAGAGTAGGTGGTAAATACAATACTAAATCTACTGTCCCATTCCATTTCATTTGGAGCTGAAACTGCCTAATGCTTCCTAGACTTCCAAATGAACTATAACAACCTAAAAAGTTATATCCATGATGGACTTATTTTGTGTTTCCCATAGCATTTAGCACTGTCTTGACCTAGTACATGCTCAATAAGCTTTTAAAAAAAAAAATAAATGTGTGAAATAATCTTGTTGAAGAGACTGTGGAGATTTTCCTGTCACTAACAATGTTATGACAAACAAGTGTGTTCCTATAAGCGATTTGAAAAAATGAACAAGCCTCATTCACTGTTTTATTTCTAGTCCCTGTCTCGCACTAGAGACTTGATAATTTATTTGTTATTAAATGAGCAAATAAGTAAATTAACAAATTAAAGAATGAAAATAACGATCTATTAAAATCTACAATGATTTGATGAGACACGGTCCCAAGTAGAAAGGAAAATATATCTGGCAGGTTTCAATGTAGAAGGGACTTTTATTGGGTAGCCTGCAAGAAAAGACATCAAAAGGAGGAGAAAAATTACAGATGAAGTAGATTTGGACTGAGAAAATTTCTTGTTTTATTACTATTATTTTAAATAAATTATAGGAATTAATAACAGTTTTTGACTTAGAGAAGAACCAGCATAATGGGTGTTTCTATGGAAGGTATAAGTCAATTTGTCTAGATTCTGCCATAGTTTTGAGGAAGATAAGGTTTATTCCTATAGCTCTTTTCTCCTTTCTTTTTTTTTTTTTTTAATATTTTCACAAACCTAGACTGTTCCCTTTAACCACACTGCATTCTTCCTGAGGAACTTTTTGACTAGTCATCCATTGTTCATTCAATGATTACCAACATTTTATGAAATATAGTAAATGCTGATGGTGCACCACCCTGATGCCTACAGATTCCTTTTACTTGTTTCCTTCACCTGTCCTCCAATTCCTGCTTCTTTTACTTACAGGTTCTGTGCCTGCAACCTTCTTCTAGAGTTATCTTTGGGTCACTGGAATGCTTCCCCCACACACAGCTGAAAGTGTCTGAGAGTTTACAACCTTTCAATGGCAGCCTGTAGCCAAATGACTAGCTGATGATGGCAGCTTTGAAAGTCCATCTCCTTGTGTTGAGGCAGGACAAACTTCATGATGTTGTTTATGTTCAGATCTTCCTGTGGGATTGAACTGGGTCTGGAAATTATCCAAAATTATATTATTTCTTGGCCTCTCTCCCTGTCCTGTTGCCCCATTTCCTCTCTGATATCTCTTGTGACCACTTCCTTGATAAATCACTTGCACAGGTACCCTTATCTCAAGGTTTGCTTTTTGAAAGATTAAGCTGAGATACTAGAAGACTCCCAGGGCCAGGCATTTCTAACTGTGCATTTACAAATACTACTTGCCAGATATGCACTGACTAATAAAGATGAGGATGTTTCCATTACTTTATGATAAGAATAGTAAACCATCAAGAAATTGTTTTTTAGCCTCCTCTTAATTAAATTCAGTTTCTTTTTCAGTTTATATTTCAGTTACGCATTAACATGTAATAGCCCCTGTAGTCTTCAAGGTGATTCTTAATCTTTCAAACTCTTAACTTTTGACTCCAACTCAAATTCTGATTTGGACGGACCAATTAACATTCCTAATGTAAGTCTTCATCTAGTAGTTGGATATTTTCCCCAATTGGTTCAGATCTAAGATTCTAGGTACTTTCTTGCCCTCTGTAAGCTTGGTGTAGGTAGGGGAAGTGAACCTTCAGGTCTTCTACTAGACAATCAGGATTAAAAGATGACTAAAACTGTGACTTGAAAAATAGCACCATATTAGCAATTACTGGTGCAGTGTCTCCAAAATTCTAAATGAGACACCCTTAAAAGTCACAGGAAAATAAAGAAGAAAATTTGCAATACTATTCCAACTAAGAGCAATAGTCAACCTACTTCAGTATAGATGTCCACTTAAAACTATGTCCATAAAATGGAGTTGACAAACCATTGGTGGTTTCTGCTGCACAGTTGCTTTCTTAAAGGGCAACTTGGAGATTTTTTCTTATCAATTATAGACTGCCTATTCTTGGCATTGAAAAGACAAGATCTATCATTTATACTATCTAGAAAAATCTGTGGCTCTCTTTCTAATGCAAAGAATATACTCTCTACAAGGCCAACAGAATGCACTATTTTCTTTAGCATCAATATCAACCAAAGATTTTGTTCTGAACCAAGTAGTTGTTTATGTCTAAGGGAGAGAGGAAGATTCCAAGAAGTGAGCAGCAGAGGAGAGAGGTGGACATTCATATACCACCCATGAGTGATTTGTGAAATAATAATGTATATAGATGAAACACAATTTATTATGATAAGAATCAACATTGAGAATTTAGGAAGACAGAGATGTTGGCATATAAATTTGTCTGGTGGGGAGTAAAACCAGTTAAAATAGGATTAATACTAAAAATTCTTAATATGATTTTAATTTCAAAATTAGTCGGAAGAGAACACACATGTATGGAAAATAATTTGAAACTATAATTTGACTCTAACTCCGTATTTTATTTAATATAGATTGTGAAATTAAAGGAAAGTTTTTAGGTATGGATCAATCGTGTTTTAGTTTGTTAATTAGCCTTATATAAAATAGGATTGTATTTTGAAATCCTTAAAAGTAACCATAAATACAGTAGGATTAGTAGTTTCATATCACTAAAGACAAATGGAGGCAGGCATAGAGTAAAAAAGAGAGGGAAAAAAGGTAAAACTATATTTCAAAGAAAAGTTTTAAAAATATTATACAAAAACAACCACAAATAAATTAAAGACAAAGATTGTCTTTTTATAAAAAACAAAAGCAAAATTTGAATGTGTGATATTAAATTATATTTTCTTAGGGTAAAGCATAATTAAACAGAATTAACCTGGGTTTTAGAGCATTAAGAAGTAAAAAATTAAAATAAAAGATACAATTCATAATGGATATGGAATACTAGCTTATCATGTAACATAACATCAATAATTCAAAAACAAAAATAGAAACACAAAGAATAATTGATTCTAGCATAATTTTTGCAGGAGACTAATTGAGTTAAAAATTGAACAATAATTTTACATCATATTTACACACACATGCACACACACTTGTACACAGTGAGACTACCCATCCTTTTCAAGATTCTATGTGCATTTCAAAAACGATCATATACAGATCTTTAAAAGTTGTAAATTAAAAATAAGTAAAAAGAGGTTTAAAATAATAAAACAGCAAAAGTAAATTTAAAAAAAAGAAATGTAATTTTAACTATTGGAGCAAAAGAACTTAAATTTAGAAATATATACCTGTAGAGAAATAATGAAAATTGAAGTGTTGCACATCAACATTTATGAGTTGTAAGCAAACTAGCAAAGAGAGAAAAATGTATGGCTTTATGTGTTTTAATCATTTGAAAATAAACAGCGTTAGAAGTGATTAAAACACTTAAAAAAATGTAGCAAATTTATCTAAAAAAAAAATGTTAAAAGCCAAAATCGTTTAATTAGAATACAACGTTGAATTGACACATTGATAATTTTGTTGCGAAAACATGAAAATAAAAAGCATCTAGAAAACCTGAAGTGGATATGTTACATAGAAAGATTTTAAAATTCTAATATATTATTTTCACCATTCACATCCCTGAACACGCATAATCTAACACATCTGGTTAGTATTTAATACAGCTGACACTTTAACTGCCAGAAACACAGTCTTCACTATTATTGTTTAATTTCCAAAAGAAAAAAATTTTTAAAGAGTAATTAAAATTATCTCAAAAATTTCAAGCCAGTTTCTTCAGGAGACTAAGAATAGAAAACAGAGATTTTATTTTAATGAGTAAGTTGCATAAGATGTCACAGTTGAGAAATGGTAGAGCTAGGATTCAGATTTAAGTTTGCTTAATCCTAACACTAACACTTTAATTTCCTGTGAACTTGCATAGAAGAGTTGTCACATAGCTCTATATCTCACATTTAGTTAACACAAAGGCATATATAGAAGTATCAACCTACATGGATATATGTGATTTTCTTTAGCAGTACTCTGAAAGCGAGTACAGGGACTAGAGGTACTAGCATAGAAATCAATCAGTTGGGTTCATGGAAGATTGGTAGTCGAAGCAGAGGCCTTATTTGTTGAGATTGAACCCACTACAGAAAAGTAATAGTGTAAAGAAAGTAAAAGGATAAGTGAGACTTCAGGGTATAAAAGACACTTTTGAGATGTGAAAGGTAAAATTTTGGAATAGCAAGATAAAAATGTGATAAAGAAAGTGAGCTGGTTCAATTGGATACTGGCTGCAGAAGCCTCAGGAGACTAAATTAATTTCTTATGAGTCAACCATGTAGACTGAACATTGAGTTCCCCAGATGATGGTTCATGTTGGAAGCTAGTAAACCAGGTGACTCTCTTACCCAGCAATTTTGGAAAAGTGACTGAGGTAGGTTGATGATGACAGTGAGTACCTCAAAGAAAAATATTTTTCTTTGAAGAGTTCATGTATCTTGAAGTAACAGTGCATCCATATATGAGAAATTTGGGAGGTGAGATGCTTTGTCATCAGAAAGTGTGAAGGAAAATGCTATATAGAGAAGTTCCATTTAAGACCAAGAAGTAGGCTTTTGGGGGATCACAAGGTGTACGTCCAGACTTTACTAAGGAATAATCTAAAAAGGAGAATGTAGCTGAAACTTGCAACAATAATTATAACAAAAAGAGGGGCTCATGGGGAGCAGGTCTGGATTCATTGTAAAAGAAATATCATTCAGGAAGGGCTCCTTGAAGTGCTAATAAGATCCCGACAAGGGGAAGCTAGTTAGGAGACTAGGGACTGTTGTTGGGAGACTCTAAGTGGGAGCCAGAAAGAAAGTCTCGTCTTCACTGAATAGATTCAGTCAAAATCCCAGCAAAGGATCTGTAAGGAACCCATCTAAGTGCCTCAGCAGAGAAAGAATCAGCTTTGTATACATACTTCCCATGTCCAGATGGGACCAACCCAGATTATTACTGCTTTGATCAAGTTTATTTTGCCTGCTCTTTTCCTCTCCTCTGTCACTACCCCAGCCATGAAGGGGCCAAAGCAACAGCTCAGAAGTGGAAGAGGGAGAGAGGCTCTAACCTGGGCTGTTGGGACTTAGGAAAAAGAAGAAGCTTTAAGTGGGATACGAGTCTATAGTTCTGATGTTATGCAGGGTGAAAATTGTTAATTTCAGAAATAAGATAGATCTCATGACTAAAAAGACTCTTAAAATTTGCTTCTGGCCTGAGACTTTTTTCCAAGGAATGGGTAAAAATAAACCAATAGAATGGGTTTGAAAGCACACGCACCACAAAAAAAAAAAAAAAAAAAAAAAAAAGAAGAAGAAAAGAAATAATGAGGTTGGTTTTGACTTTCAGATCCAACTCCTTAAAAAAAAGATTTTTGTAAATATTCACTGAATACCTGTCACGTGCCAGACACTGGGGCTTCAGATAAACAAAACAAATAAGGTCACTGAATTCATGGCAATTACATTGTGGTGAGAGACTTAGATGGTAGATACATAAACAATGAAGGTATTAGATAGCATGGATTTTATAGGATAAAATTGGAGGGATGTTATACGAAATTTGTTAGAGGACTACTTTAGGTATTGTGGTCAGTTGAGGATCTTATGAAGAGATTTTAAGCTGAGGTCAGAATGATGACAGGGAGCCAGGATACAAGTTATTAGGAGAGAAGTGCCTCATTAGCAGAGAAAACACCTATAAAAAGATGTAAAATGGACACAAGCTGGGTGCAAGCCAGGAATAGAAAGGCAAGGGTGGGTTTGACCACCATGGACTAGGGAGGCAGTGGGATGGAATAAGACTGGAGAGATTGGGACAGGCAAAAAACAGAGAACTCTGTAAGGCAGAGATAGGACTTAGGTTTTATCCTAAGTGTGTTAGAAATACACAGCAGGGTTGGGAATAAGGAATGGTGTTATCTGGTTTACATTTTTCAAACATCCCTCTGGGTGCTATATGGGGAGTAGTCAGTGGTGTGCTAGAGCTGGCCTTGTAGATTCTAAGAGTTTATTGTTAATTTTCCAAGACTTTTGCAAGGTTCACACAGTCATTCTTAAAGTTGGTCATGGTGGAATAATTTATACAATGGAAATGGCAAATGCTACAAGTCAAGGTTTTCCTTCCCCTGTTAAAAAGTTACCCATACACTACTTAAAACAGACAACTGGTGAGCAAAAGGACATTGGAGACCAGTCAGGAAGTGTTTTCAGTTTTCTAGGAAAGAGGTGATAGTGGCTTGAGGAGGAATCTGCCATAGAAATATACTGACGTGTGCTGATTGGGCTGTGTTCTTGAGAGAGTGATACTGGGAGAGGTGAAGGATCAGATGTGGGGATGAAGGACAGTCATCAGCCAGGATGACTTAAACAATGATAGGTGGAATAATACTTATGAAGAAGGAGAAGAGTGAGTGAGGAGCAGGTGATTTGGTTGTGATGATGGTGAGAAGAGGCATGGAGCAAGGGTTTATGTTTGATTTGTGATGCTCATTAAATACACAAGAGGATAATTACAATAAAAGTAAAGAAGTGGTTCATTTGTGACTGCAAAAAGGGACACAGAGGTTCAAAGGGTGCTAGCAATGCTTGGAGTCACCTGTACGGACATCCTTTGGAGATACTGTGGGTGTGGTCCCAGACCACTGCATCAAGTGAATATCAAAGAAACTTTTTTGGTTTCCCAGTATTTATAAAAGTTATGTTTATACTATACTATAGCCTATTAAGTGTGTAATAGCATTATTCTAAAAATATTTTTACCTTAATTTAAAAATCTTTTTTGTTTCAAAATACTAATCATCATATGAGCCTTTTTTTGGTAGAGGATCTTGCCTTGACTTTGATGGTTGCTGGCTGATCAGGGTGGTGGTTGCTGAAGATTGCTACTGTTGGGTACCAGCATAGAAACAGACACACAGACCAGTGGAACACAGTGGAGAGCCCAGATATACAGTCATCTAATATTTGACAAGCAAGCCAAGAATAAATGGGGAAAAAAGATAAACTTTTTAATAAATGTTATTGGGAAAACTGGATAATCACATGCAAAAGAATGAAATTGGACCCCTATCTTACACCATTCAAAAAATTAATTCCAAATGGATTAAAGACTAAACATAAGACCTGAAACCATAAAACACTTAAAAGACAACATAGGAAAAAACTCCTTGACACTGATCTTGGCAATGATTTTTTTAGATATGACACCGAAAGCACAAGCAATAAAATAAAAATAAATATATGGGATTACATCTAATTGAAAATCTTGTGCACAGGTAAAGAAACAATCGACAAAATAAAAGGGCAACCTCCTGAATGGGAGAAAATATTTGCAAACCATATCTGATAAGGGCTTAATATCCAAAATAGATAAGAACTCGGACAACTCATTAGTAAAAATCATGCAATTCAATTTTAAAAATGGGCAGAGAACCTGAACAGACATTTCTCCAAAGAAGATATACAGATAGCCAAGAGGCACATGAAAAGATGCTCAACACCACTAATCATCAGGGAAGTGCAATTTCAAACCAAAATGAGATATCACCTCACACTTGTTAGAATGGTTATCATCAAAAAGACAAGAGCTAACAAGTGTTGGCAGCGGAGATATGGAGAAAAGGAAACCCTTGTGCTTTGCTGGTGGAATGTAAATTGGCACAGTCACTATTGGGAGAGTGTATAGAGGTTCCTCAAAAAATTAAAATTAAAACTACCATATGATCTAGCAATCCCTTTCTGGGTATATATCCAAAGGAAATTAAATCAGGAACTTGAAGAGATACCTTGCACTTGCATGTTCATTGTATCATTACTCACAGTAGCCAAGATATGGAAACAACGTAAGAGTCCATCTGTGGATGAATGTATAAAGAGGATGTGAATATATATATATATAATTGAGGTCAGAGTTACTTGCCTGGTAGTAATTTCTCAAGGTTTAAAAGATGTTGAAGTCACTCTTCTACATGGTTCCACTAAGTTACAGTAGCTCCACTATCCCTTCAACTCGATGACATAACTCATCACTATAGCATTTCCCAGTGCACAGAAGTCCTTTATTTTTCCAGTCCCAAAACTTGTTACATTTTCTTCACCAGGACTTATAACATTTTCTTGTTCAAATGGACAAGAAGAGAAGGAGGTACTTGATTGATTTGTTATAATTGTGAAATTGGAAGTAATTAATTTTTTTACTTTTAATCACTGTAATGGTATTGTTTTTGTCATACATTATTTGTTATGCATTCTTGACAAATTCTTGATTTGACCTCCAAATGCAACATTGTCTCCATGCAGATTAATCAGTATCAGTCTCCTCAACTTACTGTTGCTTTGTAAATTGCCAACTTAGTGCACACTAGCTTTGACTAGTCACAAAAACTGGGCGGCTTTATAGCACTTGTGGGAGATATATAACTATCTTCCTCTACGTTGCACCTACTTCTCAGTTCATCACTATCATTAATGAAGTGCTGTGTCGCACACTGATCACGCTTAAAGGAACATGTTGTCATCCTCTTCTCTTAAAATTAAACAGAAAGTCTGTTATCACTCACAGTTCACTAGTAATAATGCCGGAGGTAATGGTGGACGATGTACGCTAGGCCTTGGCAATGAGGTATGGCAGGTCTCCTCAGAGACAGACCAAGAGAAGAGTTTCCATGGAGCTGCTGTGCCCAGTTTCCCCCTTCACTTTTTGCTCCCTCCAAATAGATGTCATAAGAAAAGCTGGAGCATTTGAACAGACTTTGAATTTGTCTGCAAGGCTTTTGTTTTTGTTGCCACAAATGTATTCCCAGCCCCACCCAGTATCTTAGGGCAAGGCAATGACACTTGTTTCTTTTGTCTTTGATTAGTGTTTGAGATCTAGATTCATTTTCAGAATATTTTAAGCTGAGTATTTTTGTTCTTTTAATACATGAATTGTCTCTTCTCCCCCAAACTTCATGTTGGATCCCTAAGCCCTGCTGGGGCTTGGAAGAGAGGGTAAAGGCTAAAAGAGGTCATAAGGGTGGGGACCTAATCTGATAAGGTTGGTGCCCTTATAAAAAGAGAAAGAGGCACCACAATTCTTTCTGTATGTCATGTGAGGACACAGCAGCAAAGCAAGAGGAGGTTTGTCCCAGACTTCCAGTCTCCAGGACTTTAAGAAAGTAAATGTCTGGTGTTGAAATCATCCAGATGATGATATTTTGTGATGGCAACCTGAGCTGACTAAGACAATGCAACACGAGGAGAGCCAAGGTCCTTGTCCTCTGTCTTCATTGCTCTATGAGAAATGGATGAGCTCTACAGCAATAAAGGTTTCTAGGGGAAGAAGAAAGTGCCTTTCAGGTACCTTATCATACGTTTTAATGATTCCCTAAACTTGCCTTGATAAAATACAGATGTGTGGTAAAAGAGTGAATCTCACTTTATAAACTTTAACACTTAATCCCGTATTGCTTCTTCATAGGCTTGCCAAGCTGGTCTAATCAAGCCATTACACAGGAGAAGGGTTCAGTAATGTCTGTCTGTCTGTCTGTCTATCTATCTATCTATATATCTATATCTATTTATATTTGCTTATTATATTTGTCCAATACTGCTAATGGTTTGAAATATACCAGTTTTTCAGTAATGTCTAATTTTATTATATTCTCTTGTTACCCTTGTTATCCTCATTGCATTTGTAATTCCTTATTTTATGCCTATATTCTCAGCTATACTATAAGCCCTATGATATGATTTGCATGTATTTCACTTATGAATTTATCCCCAGTGATTACCACAGTACTTGCCAAAGAATAAGTGCCCAATGAATATTTATTGAATGAATGAAATTGAATAAATGAATTCCTGTTTCATCATGATCTCATTTTTGGGGGGGCTGAGGCCAAAATCTTGGACTTTGTAATTAAATTGACAGCTCTATATCTTCTGGAAAGATTAAAGGAGATCAGACCTAGATGTCTGCATGCATGTGCTCAGTTTAGACAGGAGGGGATGTTTATCAGAATCTAATCATCTATGTCTGTGTCTATTTTTCTGCTTTTTTACTCCCCACATCCAGGTGCAACCCACACAAAAGAAGTTGTGAAATTCTTTTCTCCTTCCCTTCAGTAATAATCTCCCTGCTTTCAAAAATGAAAAGCATTATTGTTGATTATGGGATTCATAGTTTTTCTAAGTTGTCTCTTCCCTGTCTGTTTCTTTAGCATGGACTCCCACTGTGTCATGGAAATTGAGGTAACAGTATTCTCAGAAATCTTCTGTCCCTGGCATTTGTCTTCCTAGGCTTCACTGATGGGAGGGCACCATATTTTGAGGCAGCCCATTTTGTTGATAGGTAGTCTAATGGGGAAATTTCTTATGTTGATATGAAATCTATGCATTTTACATGGAGTGTGTGTTTATGTGTATGTGTGAGAAAGAGAGAGAGAGAGAGAGAGAGAGAGAGAGAGAGAGAGAGAGAGAGAGAGAGAGAATGAGAATCTGCTGTGTGAAATTTCAGAGGTGTAATTAACACAGTTTTGTTCATTTTATTCTTCCTCCTGTTTCTGGCATTTCGACCTGTGCTTTGGAGACAATTCTTTTGCTACATGGATGACAATTCAGGGGCCTCCTGTACCTTTTCTTTTTTTTCTTTTTGGTGACTTATAGAAATAGAAACATCTTCTGGTTATTATTAGTCTTTTAAAGTCTCATTTTAGCAGTATTCTCAAGCAGTAGTCAAAATTCTGAAATTGATGTTGCTCCAGTCCTTCAACTTCTTGGCTATCCCAGGCTCTGAAGTCCTTCAGAGGAGAAGAGAAGACTGGTCTTCTTTTTCCTTTCTTTCTCCAACTTGAAATTCTCCTTTCCCCTACTCCAGCTGGTACCTTTGGATTTCAATCAAGTGCAAAGAGAAGTGTGAAGCTATAGGAAAGTTTTTACCTAACAGATACTATCATGGTTTAGTATTGATATTTTGTGTTTTGCGAGTATTGCTGCTGATTTTTTCTCTCAAGTTGGACTTTTACTTGAAGAGTGTACCATTACTGGTATTTTTATACCTGTACTTCCCTTTATACAGGTGATTTTTTTCCTCTGGTAGGCCATTCACAACCCTCCAGATACCTGATGATTTGACCAACTCAGATCTTCTCTTAAAGTCCCACCTCCTCACTTGGTGGCTCTCTTGACAAATTCCTTTCAAGATGATTCCAAGCTGACTTTCTCTTCTGGAAGCCCTACATCTTGTCTGTGAGAAACACTTATCATCTGGTAGGGATGCCTCTAGCTTGTAGGTCCGTTTCTGGGAATTAGAAAAAGGCCACCCCTCTGGAAAGATGCATCCTTGCAGAGCACATGGCTTGGCAAGTCACCAGTGACTAAAAAGAAAAAAGGATCTCTTTAAATGGGAAGATGTAGCCCCACCATTGGGGATCAGAGGGTGTATTTCATTCTTCAATTACCACTTATGCCAAACACCTTCATGCCACTCATACACTGCTCAACCTTCTACATGGAAGGCCAGGTGAAGGAAGGCCAGTGCAGCTCCTCTCCTTGTTCCATTGTCAAAGTCAGAGTGGCTAACTAGCCACAGTTATCCGCCTTTGAGCTATTGCTGGTGTAGGTCTGGTACCAGTGTCTGTTTTCCATACACCAGAGACACAAGTCAGGTTCTCCAAGCACTTCTACCTATTTCTGCTTCCTCTGAAAGATTGGGGCCTTTTAACCTTCCTGCGAGGTTGGGCAAATGCCACTGCTCTTCAACAACTCTTCCTCTCTCTCTCAAAAAACAACAACAACAACAAAAACAACAAACCTGCTTCACTCTTAGATCCTATAATATTAACTCTTTTATATTATGAAGGTATTGCTAGGCTTATCAAATTATATTGGGCCGAACTTTGCAAGTCAGGCTCAAATTGTCATGCACCTCCCTTTGGAATGTGGAAATAGTTGCTACTTAGTGGTTTGTTCCCAGTCCTTTGTGATCTCAATTAAAAGGGAGCTTAAAAAGCTCCATTTCTATATCCTTTCACATTAAAAAAACAAAACCCATATTCATGTTGCTTCTGAAAAATGCAGAATTCTCTCATTTACATTCAACCAGTTCAAATATTTGAAGGCAGCTATTATGTGGTCTATACCACCTAATCTCCTTTCCATTGCCTGTTCCTCAAAAATGACATTGGCTTTCAGGCCCTTCCCCATCCTGATTTCCTCTTCTGGTCATATTCCAATCTGCCATGGTCCTTAAATATTGACCTATAATTGAACATAATACTCCAGAGGTGGCTTGGTCAGAATATAGAAAGACGATTACTTCCCATAAACCAGAAATTACACTTTTATTAATGCAGTCCAGGATCCTTGGCTTTTTAGCAGCCACATCACACTGAATTACAGAGTTGACTGTAATTCAGAATAATATCCAATTTAAAGCAAGTGCTATTCCCCTGCCAGCTGAACAGGGTTTCCCATTTTAATGGAGCATTTAAGCGAAAATGAGGTTAATATGTGACCAGAGGTAGCATTAGACCACCAAAGCACGTTATGATTCTAAATTGGTTGACTAATAAGTGTCACAAATCAGCTCAAGTGAAACTGGAAGTGTCAACTACCCTGACTACTTGTCAACAGGAGGAGAAATTGGGGTGGTGGTGGTAATAAACAAGTCATTTTTCAAAATTATTCATAGGTATTTTGTCTGAAGGAATAGGCTTAGTTATTATACAACTTGCTCTCTTTAGATTTTAATGTGGTATTTAAAATTCAACTCCTTTTAATTTTTAAAACCAACATGTCTCTGATTTTAAAATGCTTGTTCATTGTAGAAATTTGGAAAACATGGCAAAGTTTAAGAAGAAAATTAACCTATATCAGCAGAGATAACTACCGTTAAGATTTGTTTAGTGTAAATGCTTTCTCATTTGGAATTACTTAAGCAGAATAGAACAGTCACTTGACTTAACACAGCTTTATAATGGTCACCTTTAATTGCCAAAGACAAATGCCACTGAGTTTCTTGAACCCAAAAGTACTTCCCTGAACAATGCTACTGGTGGACATGACTAATAACATAACTTATTATGCAAGAGTTAGATAAATCTGATGTATAATGTGTCTGTATC
The DNA here is from genome assembly GCF_987537825.1 of Furipterus horrens. Taxonomy (NCBI): domain Eukaryota; kingdom Metazoa; phylum Chordata; class Mammalia; order Chiroptera; family Furipteridae; genus Furipterus; species Furipterus horrens. The sequence continues at coordinate 164,290,707 of NW_028327174.1, forward strand.
CATTAGAACCATATGACACTACCATATTTGTAAGTACAAATTGGTTGAATATTGACAATATCATATGGTGCAATGCAGTGCATATATGGCAGTCTTGCAGTTTCTTGAATTCTGTGAATCTTATGTTTGATATAAGCAGCTCCATTTGGCAGGAGAATGGCAAAGACTGGAAACAAACAAGTTGCCCACACCTATGTTTTTCAATGAGCAAACTGCAAAGACCAAAAAGGTCAAAAGATTTGCATAAATGTTGATATGCAAAGCATATTTTAATATACTTTTAATGTGTTTGGCAATTGTGTTCTTAGGTAGTATATTTCTAAACATGACTGTTTGATTATTGGTGCCTGTTTTGCATTCTGTTTCTGATACAGTTAGTGCTGAGCAGGAAGTGTAGACTAATGTTAATGTCCTCAGAAGGGTTCAAATAATGTAGGAGTTTCTTTAGCCCCACTCTTCATTTTCAGGAAATACCAGGACTGTATGTGCATGTAAACACATTTTCAAATAGGGTGAATAAAGCCTCCTCTTGGTCCAAGTGAAATATCTTAAGAGTAGTATAAATTTAATTACAAATCTAGAATTCCATGTGGGCAGCACTTGAGTGAAATAGAAATACATTTTTTGTTGTGATTATTGCTAGTAATCAACTGTTCAATTGAATTAGATTTCATTTTCCATTTTCCTTGCCTTTCAAGGTATAATTAAAGCCTGATGTCAAATATCATTTGAGCTCTCATCAATAACTTCCACTTAACCACTTTTAAGAAGACAGTCAGCCTTTGGACACAGACAAGGAAGCTACAATTCATGACTTACCGTTTAGATGACCCTTAAAAGTCACTCCCGGTCAGTAATTCAAGCCAGTGTCCAACGCTCTGTATAAGGGGGAAGGAATTAACCTTCCATGCCCTCATAGCAATGTTCCATCTAGGTAATATAAGTCAGTTAGATTGAAAACATAAGAAGATAAAAACAGATTTTCTCTCTACACTGAAGAGAGCTAGGGAAAGAAAGTCGGTCATTTCCCTTATATCATGCTGCAAACAGAAAGACTAGCAATGCTGATGTTGAGCTGAGAAAGCTGCTTGTTAGGCTGGTATTACAAACGAAGAGGTCAGAAGCAGCACCAGATAGTTGCAGTGATTGCCAAGGAGCAGATTACATGGAAAATGAATGGCATGCAAGCTATTATATTAAACATTGTTTCATTACTTACAATAAAAGTATCCTTCTATTTATTACCTCCATGAGTCCCCTCCTCAATCCTGAGTGGTGTTATACCTGCTTTCCATGAAAGAAACTGAAGCCAGGGTTAATTAAGTGACACTAAGTGACACACTGGATACTGCACAATGGATCCAGGACTTGAATTCAAAACTTCTGAGTCTGTGACCTGTGCTTTTTTCACTTTTCTACAGCTGCTGAAATGGTCTGAGTCTTCTCCATTCTCGTAGAAAGCCAGGAAGGGAAATATATCCAAGAGCAGTGAGTGGAAAAATTATTCTCCCTTCTGAGGACTGGATATCACAGAGTCGATGACCTTTTACAAATGAGGGCAAAGCCAAAGTTAATGTCAAACTTCAGGTCAGCAATAAAGTCACCATGACACCTGACAAGTAACTGTAAACTTATTATCAGGCAGTAGGAAGTTGTGACAATAATTATACTTGTCTTATTTTAATTCATTGGAAATCATAAAATAAGTATATGTGTATTTTTTAAACAGAGTTCAAATAGTACAGAGGGTATAAAATGTAAACCAAATTATCTTCCTATCCTGCTTCCTCATTCCCATGCCCACTCCCATTCTTGGACTGTATTCAATTAAACTCTTTGATTTATACATTTACAATGTTTCTTTAAATTGTATTATAAAGATGAACAATGAAACCCACTTTTACTACCCCTCACAGAGCCCCCATTCCTTTTTGTTTTCTGCTTTTAGAATAATAGTTCTATTATTATATATTATATTGTGGGAGTTCAGAAGGAAGCACCCTAATATATGTCTTGTTGGTACGCAGATTACTTTGAGCTAAAGGCAGTTTTAGCTTCAGGTTCAGGAGAAACTGTGCTCCTCCATTTAACTACTTATAAGAACTTGAATCTGGGGCCTTGCCCATAATAAGAGATTGTCAGAGATAACTCATTTTGACCTATCTATAAGGCAGAGCAAACTTCTGTTTACTATATGTCTGTTCTTATTTATTTCTTATGGTCAACACAGATTTAGCTATCCATAGCTATTATATTTGATCATTAAGAAAAACTGAAGAGATGTCAATATAGAATAATGTTTTCATTTTGCCCATTAAAAACCCACCTCCATGCAAGTTCTCAGGAAAAGCTCACTTCCTGTGTTTCTCCTCTACTGTCAACTACACTTCAGACACCAGATATATGAACTTCCCACACACTAAGCAATTCTTCAGTGCCAACTGGCTGCCCTGTAATGTAGCTCAATCCTGATACAATCTGCCTGGAGCCAGCATCAGATCCCACAGCGTAAGAGCTCAGCCCCACAACCTGCACCCTCCCCCACTTCAGATACAAGTCGCAGGGCGAGGTTGCCACCTGTGCTTCTCACTGGCTGTGAATCAGAGATTTATACAACCCCCTTTTTTAGATTTAATTGATTTACTAGGGTGGCTCACAGAACTCAGGAAAAAAAGTTTACTTAGTATATTACTGATATATTATAAAACAATAAATTCAGAATTAGTCAGATGGAAGAGATACATAAGGCAAGCTATGTGAGAATGGACATGGAGCTTTAATGCCTGTCCTCTCCAAGTATGTCACCCTCCAAAGCACCACAAGTTCACCAGTCCAGAAGCTCTCTGAATCCTGTAGTTCAGCAATTTTTATGGAGGCTTTATTAAATAAGCACATTTGATTACATCATTGACAATTTTTGATTGGTTCAGCCTCCAGCTGCTTTTCCCACTGGTGGTGTGGGGCTGGAGGTCCCAACCCTCTAATCACAGGGTTGGTTCCCCTGACAACCAGCCACTATCCTTAGGGGCTTTCCCAAAGTCACCGCACTAACTAAACTCAGGTGTGGTTGAAAGGGGCTTGTTATGAGTAACAAAAGACACTCACTTCAACCCTGGCCAGGCAGCGCAGTTGGTTAGAGTATCAGCCTGATAACAGCAAGGTTGAAGGTTTGGTACCCAGTCAGGGGATGTATAAAAATCAACCAATGAATGCATCAGTAAGTGGAACAACAAATTGATGTCTCTCTCTCTCTCTTTCTCTCTCTCTCTCTTGCGCGCGCATTCTCACTCTCTCTGTCACTCATTTTTCCTCATTCTAAAATCAATAAATAAAAAAAAATTTTTTAAAAGACACCAATTTCACCTTTGTGACTCAAAAATTATCTCAGGAACTTAGGACAGTACCCAAATATGATATCAAAAGATAGCCCTTATTACAAGGGTTTGGGGGAGCTATGAGCCAGGAACCTGTGGACAGAGAACAAAATGTATATTTCCTATTATAAAGCACAGTATAACACAAGTGTTATAAACAAAGGTGAAATTAAGGAAGAGATTAATCTCCTAATCAAGATGAACTAATTAATTTTCTAGATTTATAGCCTATTGTTTCTTCTCAGGTTGAGGCTTGGAAGGATGTATTTAAGAAGTCAATAGTTTTTCATTATCATAACTTTTAGGACTAGAATTTATAAAACTATTTCATTATTAAATGCTGACATAAAATATGTCACACAGTTCAATAAATATGATTGATCATCAAGAATTTCACAATCTACAATGTTTTAAAATATAGTTTTTAGATAGAATTCTAGGAACTTGAAATTTCTAAGGCCTATGTTAAAGGGGTCTAAAGGGGTCTCTTTGCCTGTGTGCATCAAAGCTCAATAAGACACAAACAGGAGTTTACAGCAAAAAATGTGAGGGTTTATTTTTAGGAAGTGGGCCCACTCCTGGAGTCAAGGTGAGCTAATGCTCTAAGACCTTGCTCTGTGATGGCTTTCAGGGGATGCATTATATGTATGGGAAAAAATCATTAATCATGGTGACTAAGGAAGTTAGGGTCTTGGTCAAGGTCATGGTCTCTACTGATTTGTTGGTGCTAGGGCAGGGAGATAATTGATCAATGTATCTGTTCCTGATGTCAACAGGGTTATTTCATCTGGTTTTGCTACTTTTCTGGGCCTGGACCTGAAATATAAGTAAGGCCTAGATGTTATCTTTATTGATTAAAACTCTGTCTTTGAGGTCAACAGACTAGAGACTTTGATGTCCACCAGAACCTCATTGTCCTGAGGGCTTAATGATTAAAGGAACAGTTGTGCAAGGGAGGAGGAAGGTGGGTCGGGGTGCTGGGTGAGGCCATTCTGAATCAAAAGAAAAGAAAGAAGAATGATCATATTAAAGAAATGAATTTTGTATGTTGTCGCATCTATAATTATTAATAATTTTATATTCTACATTTAAAATCTAATTTGATAAACATGACCTGTAGCAAACAATGTTACGTAAAATGACCCAATGTTACTATAAATTTTACATAAAAGTTTTATATTCCTCTTCTTCCATTTATTAGGAATTTTCTTCTACCTAAAAATTTTAACTGATTTAGAAATATAAGGAGAAATAAATACTTCTTTTAAGAATTCCACACACTGTATTTCCTTCTAATTTAAGTGTGACACATTCATTTTATACACAATTTTAAGATTCTTGAAATGACTATGCAAGTAACACCACAAGTAACCACAACTGATTTAAAAATATTCATTCTGATTTTTATCATATCATTATATGTCAGCAAGCTTGTAAGGTTGCGTGAGAGTTTGATTTATAAATCAGTGATGGGTAGTGTTTGCCCACTGGGCATGGTATATAATCTCTATCTGAGTGATGACTACCACGTTACACTCCACTGACACTGCGGTATTGCCATAACACACGTATATCCTCACAGTTTGATGACACATAAAATTAGCTGCTTACACAATTGTTTTTGACAATTATGTCATGAATACATATCAAGCTTGAGAGTGACTCTCTCATGGATCTACTTTCTCATTCTTTCCAATGTTAAAGCTTCTTTCATCTAATTACAAACAGTCCTCTAACATTTTCTAGATAATCCATTATCATGAATGTATCATTTTATCATCGATTAATAGAAATAAGTATGAACTCAATAAGTATTGGTTGTTCACAGTACTATGTTAGTTAATGTGCAAAACTCTTGTCAATTAGGAGCTTTTACAAATGTAAGAGGTAATACTTACATGGATACCTTTATAAGAACCTTTAAACAATCGAATAAAATAGTATGTGTAAACACTGACACAAGGGTCTATATTTCAAACACCAGTCTGAATAAGACCATTTGGATATGGGAGAAGGGGAATGCATAACTAGGGGACTAGATAATAAAGTTTTAATTGTAAAATAGGAGTTCTAGGAGAGTTCAGTTCAGGAGAGCTACATTTGTTCAGCACCTATTGTCCCGCCCATCGACAATATCTGCGAGGATCACAGCAAATTAGAGAAATATATAATATATTCAAACTAATAATTAATTGACTTTGCTCCATACAGGAAAGAATTTAACTTCTTAAAAAATATTTGGGGATTTGGTAAGTATAAAAGCACCAGAGCAGCAACATAGTCCCATGCATATGTTCATTGTTGATTAAAGGCTGTCTGACTGAATGAATAAATGGAATGCTTGCAAAATGAATGAGTATGAAGAAATAATGTTAAGAAGTTCATGAGTTAAGTAGAGGTGGCTTCAATGGATAGAAAGTCTATAATTCAGATATTTTGGGAACACATAACTTGAACTGATCTTATTCAGATTTAATGTCTTCATTGTCAAAAGTACTACTAGATTGCCCTGGCTAGATGACTCAGTTGGTTGGAGCATTGTCCTGTACACCAAAAGGTTGCTGGTTCAATTCCTGGTGAAGGCACATACCTAGGTTTTGGGTTCGATCCTCAGTCTAGGTGCCTACAAGAGGCAACCAATTGATGTTTTTCTCTCTCCCTTTCTCTCTCTCTCTCTCTCTCTCACTCTCCCTCTCTCAAATCAATAAACATATCCTCAGGGGAGGATTTTAAAATACATTATCAGATTAATTTTTTAAGGAGAAAAAATGCCTTGTCAAAATGTGTTGGGATTTGGAGCTTAGAAATTAGGGTCATACCTAATCAGTGTATGTTTTCCTAACTAACTGATAGGCTTTAAAGTGCTTGGGTTCTATACCTTTCCTCCCAAGCAACATAAACTGCACAAAAGTGAACTTCTCCAAAAACATATTCTACTCTAAATATCAAATATTTGAAATGAGAGGATTTATGGATGGTTTTGTGTTTGCTAGTTTAGCATGGCCTGTCCTGTTTTTCTTGTTTCCTCTTTTCATAACAGATCAATAAATTTTACCTGAGTAATAAAATTTTATGAAAATCAATCTTCAATGCTGATTTATTTTGAGTGGTTTGTATCAGTGACTGAGAGATAAATCAAGAGATCTGTCTACCATTTGTCTGCTAGAGGGCCTCAAAGGCTGGCCAGAAAACAGTTGCTTCTAATTCTACTCTTTAATTCATCCTCAGAGAGTCTTCATTCAGCTGGTCTGTGAAACGACTTGGGTGGCTAGCATTTAGGTATATGAGCTTAGAAGAGAGACAGAGAGGAAAAGAGAGGGAGAGAGGGAACACAAGAGAGGTAGAAAGAATAAGATCAAGAGAGAATTTTAATTTAGTCTGGTGGGAACAAATCTTTGTTGTGCATGTTAGGGGTGGGTGTTTCCTATCAAAATGAAATAATAATGATGGGTTAGCAAAAATGTCCCAGTTTATTAAAGGAAACATGGTAATTTTCTCAATTGAGAGAGAAGCTCACAGGAGGAAGCTCCATAAACAACCTCAATGTGTGGCTGAACAGCTGTCTTTTGCAGCCACTGACATGGTTAATATGGTGAGAAAAGATGGAGAGCAACTTTTGTAGAGTCTTCATTTGTCTTAACACACACACAAACACACACATATACCAGGCAAATGTTTTAATGATTAACTTTATGTTTTTGAGACAGATGTAAAATACAGTAATAAAATGTGCCAGAATAAACCACAGCCCTGACTGGCTCTTATCTCCTGCCCATCATTTCATATTGTCTTTTTTATCCTCCCACCCCAAACCCGCCCCCTCCCCCCCCACCCCCGGAATCCCGATCAGACACCATTACTGCACTCAGTGTCCATAGCGCTCTCATGAAGGAAAAATTAAATCTGAATTACTAGTCCCATAACTGCCTGTTCCTCACATTATCTGTCAGGAAAATAAGCAGACAATAGCTGGCTAAGTGGATTTCTGTTAGCTGCCATTCAAAGAAGAAGAGACAGGTGTTCAGTGGGGCTTCTTTCTTTTCTCAACTGCTATTTAACAATACATACAAGAGGAGTTTAATTGACTGCACCCACCTGCACCCTTTTCATTTCTTGGCTTTATTGGTTTTAATGAAAATATTAAGTGCACTCTAGGAAGAGCGGCTAAGTGACATTTTGATTGAAATATACAGGGAAATGTATAATGGAAGCAGGCACTATTCAGTTTTAATAGAAACTAAAGAAGTAACATCCAGAACAACGTTTTTGCTATTGTTATGCATATGGTTAGTCCTGAGAAAGTAACTGGTTGTTTTTTTTTTTTTTAAGCCTTTCACCTTAGCTACCTGATTTTTGTTTGTGTTTGTTCCCTGGAGGAAAGTGGTCAGGCTTTGGCATATTTTCTTTGATTTGGTACCCCATAGGTAGCATCCATGGTCAAGTATGCATTGGACTCAGAAAAGAACAATTTGTCCTTCAGGAAGAAGGTTTCTAAATATATATAGAAATGAGAAGTTCTCTATTCAACCATATTCAGTTTTACAACACTGAAGGATAAAATAGAAGTCCAGCAGGACATGTGTCACATAATTGTTCATAGATGTAATTGTCTCAGGTATTTTTTGCATAGTACACACCTAGATAACTGATCTCATTTATTCATTCATTGGTTCATTCATTAATCCATTCATTGTATTTAGAATATTTTTGGGTGTAAGTTGTATAATATCAACTAAAATTTCCCTAGAAAATAAATGTCATTTTTTTAAATCATAAGAAGATACCCCAAGGAAGGGTAGTTTCAAGTTTGGTGCAGTTACTTCATGAGTCATCAAAAAACAGGTTCTTTTCATATTTCTTGTCATTCATTGTAAGCCTGTTAGTTTTTATTTTTAGGCTTGCCTCTCCTTTGCAAGTTAGCTACAAGTTTCACATTCTTAAAAGGCAGGAAATCTGAGCATCTCTCTTATTATATTGGAAGAAAATCCAAGAAAGCCCAGGTTCCATTGGTAGAACTAAGTCACAGGACCTCCCTTGGACCAGCTCTGAAAAGTGAGGCATGAGATTTCCATTAATAGCTTAGACCACCCATGATTCTGCTTGGTATGCAGGAAAATGTTTAATAAGCTGCTCTCTGTAGAGAAAAGGGAAAAAAAAGCAAGCATTGATTGAGCATTGGCTGATTTCCATGGTACAAGTACTTTCATCATGGTTGATTTCAAGCTACCAATGTGACTTCATTAAAGCAGAATTGAGAAGAGATGTGCATAACTGCCTCTCATAAACCAATGCGAGCTGTCTCCAGCACCCAACCAGGCTGGGCCCATATTCCCTGAACTTAATGCCACCCCAATCCCCAGCTCAAGTGGGGTTATTTTAGAGAGAAATAAGAAAATTGATATATTACCTGCAATATCCACCATATTCATTTGTTAATCCATTTAACATATAATTTTGATCCTCCCTAGCTGTCAGATATTAAGGATAAGTACTTGGAGCCTTTGAGGGAATTACTTTGTCTATGCCCCTTTATCAGAAAATCTGCTCATTCCCACAGTTTCTGCTGATTGAGCAATGAACATTGTACCATATAACCAGTCCTCTTGGTCCTCCACTATAATTGACCTGAAGGGAACTATGTAAAAGCTGATGATAGGGCTCTGCAAAGAGGGGACTTGTACCAGTAAGACTTTTGAAATCATTAATCAGTGTTTAATGTTGGACCTAGTAGTTTTTGTTGAATTAAGGCAAGCTGGCTTTATGCAATATAAATAACCAATAGAATGTGATTTTTAAAAAGTCAGGGAGGGGAATGAATGGAACTGATCCTCAGAAAGTAGAAAATAAGAGACATGGCAGAGTCAGAGATATACAAAAAGAGTGATCTCAATTCCTGACTTTTGGTTCTAGTTCACCTGAGGCCCAGTGATACTTCACTCCCTGTCCTTAATAAAGCCTTAAAATAGATCCCTGTGGTCTATCATCTTATTTTCTCCACCAATTAGAATTTTTTAAACAATTATTTTATTATCTCAAATGAGTTTCCACTTCTTGCCATCAAAATATTCTTAACTGGAATAGCACACCACAATGAGCATGAAACCACTCCTGTCAATGACCGATGATCTCGCAGTGGAGACCCAGAAATAAACCAACAGATGATGGCTTCACAGTGTGAAAACATCTCACTCAGAGTATACAACAGAGCAGAAGCACATCAGAAGGGAACTTTTGCCTAGTCTTTAAGTGGCAAAAGAAAGTGCTATTTCAGGAGTTTCAGAGTCTTCTTTATTTTTTGTGCCATCAGAAGAATTCTTGTTCACTCTAATTATAAGATTATGTTTTCAAGTGTAAACTTTTGGGTCCCATTTCTATCCCTAATCTTTGATGTTCTGAATTTGGGGGGGCTCTTTTTTTTAAGTATATTTTATTGATTACGCTATTACAGTTGTCCCAGTTTTTTTTTCCCTTTACCACTTCTGTCCAGTACCCCCCTTCCGTTCAGCAATCCCCCCCTTAGTTCATGTCCATGGGTCGTGGTATAAGTTCTTTGACTTATCCATTTTCTATCCATCAACTGGTGCCTTTGCCCTGCTTGGTCTTCACTCTGGATTCTGGTTGATAGAGCACAACCATATAGAATACTGTCGCAGAGGGAAAAGAGAGCTTTGTAGCATCTCACACCAATAGCTAAATTCTCTGCCAAGAAGTGACAATCACTTTCCTTCCTAACTCACTACTAAAAAATTGTCACAGTGCCCCCACTTAACCACAAGATGTTTGGAAAGCGCTGTTCTACTCTGTATGTATGAAGAAGCTATGTAGGAAGTTTACTCCTTTTGTCTGATTCTCTCTGTATACTGCGTCACAAGTCCATGTGCTCTTATTGCTTCGTTATCCACCATTATCTGCTTGGCTGCTTTTATGTGTTTCAGTTCACATTATCAAGGATATGATTGGTAGCCCAGCTTACAGACAGGGTCCCCTTGTATCAGTTGCTCACCCTGTGTCTAAGCAGACTGTCTAGAAGGGTGGGGATGAGAGGTCTCTGGTTCCTTCCAAGCAGCAGGGGTTGTGGAGAGCAGGATGACAGCTGTTAGGAGGGAGGTTAAGTGGTGAAGGGATTGAGCAGAAAGGAGAAAAAAAAATTCACGGACGTGGACAACAGTGTGGTGATTGCTGGGGGGTGGGGGCTTAAGGGAATTAAATGGTAATGGAAAAAATATTATAAAGATTAAATAAAAAATAAAATAAAATAAGTACTATATAATGTGAAAAAACAATACTAAGTTATACAAATGCATATATTTAACAATGTACATGTATATATGGCTGGGTTAAAGGGAAACTGATAGAATTAGATTAATCAGTAACAGAACAGCACTAGCTGTCTTCTAATTTCTGCTAATTAGCCACTTCCTATGGTTTTTTGAGGATTGAGGAGCACATAGGAAAGAACTTAAATGCTATCCCCTCTTAGGGATCAAAGTTATAAGAAGGAGAGGATAGAGTGACAGAAGCCAAGATGAAAGATATTGCCAAGGATGAAGAGGAAGAGCATGGCTGAAAGGGTGGACCACTCTTAGACCCAGAGAATGTAACTAAGTGTCATCAGTACTTCTCAGTCAAGGCAGAAAACCTCCCTCATAAAGAAAGGGAAAGGTGTGTCTCTACATCCTTAATAGGGAGCACAGTCGTGGGAGAATTAAGGAATGGGTGTGGTATTATTCTTATCTCTAAAGCAGTTCTGCAGGATTAGGCTGTTCAGGCACAACAAAAACAAAAACAAAAAATAAAACAACAAAAAGATAGCAAGAAAAAGAAATTGGAAAATATTGTTGAAAACACTTCTTTGTTGGCCTTTACTTCCTGGCTCAATTCCAGTTTATGCAATGACACACTGATTATCTGACGCTTACCCTCTGTCACTTCAGCTGGTTCATCTTTACCTGTCCTTTAACAATCTGCTAAGTGGCTGTAAAGACTATTATTACATTTGCTGCACTTCTGTTATTAATGAAACTATCACAGGGACACATTAATAGCAGAGACTACCAGGATTGAATGGCAGAAATCATAAAAGTGTGTTAAAAATGCCTTTGTCTTTCAATAAAAGAGTTGGAAAATATATCAGTATGAGCATAAAAGGTGTGTCCCATCAGTCATTATCCATGCAGATCTGTGGTAAAAGGTAACCCTTTATAAAATGACCTTAATAATTTATAATTACCAAAATAATTAAAGCTGTGTTTCTTAAGTGTGGTCTGTGGATCATTGGTTATCAGGACCTTAGGGATGGAGAACTGTTAAACTGAGCATTTCTGTCATGCATTTCAGACCTCCTGAACCACAGTATTGGGGATTGTGTTCAAGAATCTAAATTTTAAACAAAATCCCTTATATTCTTTATTTTCATTTTTATTTTGGGCTCTCTTAGAGCACAACCATCTCCATTGAGTGGCTGAAATAATTCTTATATCAATTAGAAGATGCTAAGTTATAATACATGGGAAAGTAAACCCTAAATATCAGGGGCTTAAAAGAACAATTTTTTTTTTCTCATTCATGTCACATGCCTATTGTAGGTTAACTGATGGCTGTGCTTCATGTCCCCTTTACTCAAGGACTTAGGCTATTAGAACAGCCATCATTGCAAATGTTGTAGGTCACCTAGGAAGAGAGAAAGAGGGCTCTGGAGTGTCTCCATGAGCAACTGAAGAATCTTTTGGAAGTGATTTCTCTCAGAATTCAAATTATCCCAACCAACAACTAGGACCCAGGTAGTAAAATCCTATTGAATCCCAGAGAAGAAGAGAGAAAGAAGTAGTCTTTGAAGAGCACTAATGACTATAATTCACAAACTTGGAAACTTTCCTAAGTCAAGGTCTTTAAGCAAAAGGAAAATCACAAATTCTTGTTTTTACCTTTACTCTTCCTTTCTTCACAGAGAAAATAAAGTCCAAAACTGCAAATGATACTACAAACCATAGAGAATACAGCTAGTTATTATTCACATTGGTAATATTTTGTAATGTTACTGGGAACATTAAATTCATGAATAAGAAAACATTTCTCTTAGAGGAAATATAAGATTAGACTCGTAAATTTCACAACATTTTTATCAACCAATCAATACATAACCTTGTTTTTTTGTGTGTGATTCTGTTTAAAGACACGTTATTTAATACCAATAGTTGATTCATTAATATTGAACTCGTGGCCAAGAGTACTATAACTCATGTATTAACAAAGTTTATATAATATATGTATTTTCTTCATAAGGCATATTACAGTTTTGTTGGACTTAGGAACTCTAGACAAACTTCAGTACTATGCTTGGGGGGTGTTTTAAATAGTAAAATCAACAAAAAGCAAGTAAGTGAGAAAAATTTTGCACTAAATAGTCTGCAGAAAAGACCATGTCTACACATACCTGTTAAATGGAGGAAAATCCAGAACACTGGCAACACCAGCGCTGGTGAGGATGTGGAGCAACAGGAACGCTCATTCCTTGCTGGTGGGGATGCAAATGGTGCAGCCCCTTTGGAAGACAGCCTGGCAGTTTCGAACAAAACTAAGCATACTCTTACCATATGATCCAAAATCACGTTTCTTGGTATTTACCCGAAGGATTTGAAAACTTACATCCACACAAGTGTTTATAGAAGCTTTGTTCATGATTGCCAAACTTGGAGGCAACCAAGATGTCCTTCAGTAGTTGAATGGATAAGTAAATTGTAGTAATCCTGTCAATGAAATATTATTCCACACTAGAAAGAAATGAGCTATCAAGCCATTTAAAGGCCTGGAAGACATTTAAATACATATTACTAAGTGAAAGAAGCCAATCTAAAAAGGCTACCAAGTGTATAATTCTAACTATACATATATGACATTCTGGAAAAGGACAAACTAGGGACATAGTAGAAGATTGGTGGTTTCCAGGGGTTAGAGAGAGGGAAGGGATGAAAAAGGAGATCACAGAGGATTGTTTAGGGCAGTGAAAGTACCCTATGTGACATGATAATTGTGGGCACATACCATTATGTTTTGTCCAAACCCATAGAATATGCAATGTCATGGGTGAGTCCTATTGTGAACTATGGACTCTTGGTGATAATGGTGTGTCAGTGTAGGCTCATTGATTGTGACAAATGAACCATTCTGGTGTGAGATGTTGATAATGGAGGAACCTGTGCATGTGAGAGGATAGGTGTATGTAGGAATCTCTGCACCTTTTGCTCAAATTGGCTGTGAACTTAAAACTGCTCCATAAAATAAAGACAATTACATTTTTTAAAAGACACATGTTTGCAGTGTGAGAGCTCAAACAAGTAGACACAGCATTGCCATGTTCAACCTCAGCTGGGAATGTGTGTGTCAGGCAACTCAAATTTTTTACTGCTCTGCACATATCCATAAATGATCATGGAAATGCTGTGAGTACTGATTTGGGGGTTACAATAAAGTTTAGAGACCAGGCAACTTTACAAATATGGAATCCATGAATAATAACAATCAACTGTATATCTAGTTCTATTCTGAGTTAGTTCCACCATGATTCTTGACTTGTAACATGTATTTGGCTTACAGTAGGTGATAGCTGTCATTCCTATGATTTTAATATGAGAAAGTAAATATCCATATCCTCCTTAGACCTCAATGTTGATTTCTACACTAATCTGCTTTCAAATACCAGTTCTACTATTTATTAATTATGTGTCCTTGGAGAAGTTGTTTAACCTCTTTAAAATTTAGATTTATCATTTATAAAAGGGAGCAAATAATACCTCATCCTGCATAATTATTGTAAATTTAAAGAGATCAGAAATATAAAACAGCTACTATACTTACTACTTGACTCATTGTAAGAGTTAACGGGTAACTTCTCTAATACCGAACAGAAAAGTGCCACCAAAGAAAAGTAATTGGGTTCCATGAGTTTGACATAGGCACATATGGGAGCTCATCTATGTAAAAATTCATTCTTTCAATCATTCATCCATAATTTTAATGTTTACTGAGTGTCTATAATATGCCAGATATTGAGCAGGAATTAAAAATGTGAAAACTAACATTGAGTTGAATAAAGAGATATCTAAGCAAATCACATAAAATAAAAATACATGTTTCATTGATAGCAGCATAGACTGGCAAAATTAGGGAAGGCTTCACAAAGAAGAAGATGGCTATACTAAACCTTAAAGAGGTATTAGAATTTATCACATGAACAAAATCAAGAACAACATTTCAGGTAGAGAAATCTGCATTTACAAAAGCCTTGAAGTGATAGGATATGACACATTTTGAGAACACCAAGAATTTTGATATCATGTGATCACAGATGGGGTTGAGTGTCAAAAAGAAGGAGGTGGACATGTAAGAAGAGATAAAATCAGTCAAGCTAAAGATTTTAAAGATTTTAAAATATATTCTAAGGTTAATGAAAGTGTTAAAACAAGGCTTGCTATAATTCAATGTTCATATATTTCAATCACTTGATTACTGACATGGAAGATGGTTTGGAAGAACAATACTAAGGGAAGGTAGACAATCTGTGAGGTTCTTATACCAGTTGATTATGGATGGGATTGGAAACTAAACAGTGGTGTGGAACTAGGTGAAGACTCACCCAAATGAGAAAAAGCAAAGGCTTTTTATTCAAAGCCTGATAAAGCAAGGAAGGCAGGCAGGGGAGTGTGGAAGCTTTATAGTGAAAAGAAATGGAAAGCCTCAGGTATTCTCTGATTGGAGGCAGTTGACATATGAAAGTCATAGGCAGCTAACTAGAAGCAGGACATGCAATGTGATTGGTTAGGGGTGCATATATGGCTTTTTCTTCTTAGTCCTAAATTAGAAATGGGAGAAAAAATTAGAGAAGCCATTGGTTGTTAATCAAGTCCTGGGTGTTTTGAGCTATAGATGCAAGGGTTATCTTTTGGCTTCCTGGACTACTTGACAGAGATAGTAGTTAGACTTTTTGAACTCATAACTGTAAATGTTAGGTTGGCTTCCTCGGATGATTGTTGCTGACTGTGGATTAGAATTCCATTTTACATATAGCCTAGCCATTCTCTGATTATATATCTAGTCTGTCAGTGGGCAGTGCATTCTAGGGAGATCATAAGGGGTTACTGAAATAGAAGAGAATACTGTGATTTGCTTGCAGTCACCTATCACAGAGTGAGGTGGGGCAAAAAAAAATCTCTTGATTCTATCTAGTGCACTTACTGGTTTACCGCAGTGCATCTAAACCAACTGATAAACATCTATGATAAGAGGTGGGAGAATATCACAGAAAATTCCTGTTCTACTTTAAGCCAAAGGTAAATTAGATTAGTAAACCCCACCTTGTTATAGTCTTTCCATAATCTCTGTTATCTCCATAGTGGGAAAATCTCCATTGTCCCCACTTCACAATATCATCTCCTGTCCTGAAAACACTCTCCTTTTCATCAAGTGACATAATGATTTACCTGCTAGTATGTATTTTACTCTATATTCTCCAAAGACTTGAAACTAAAAGAATAAAGTAGGACTGAGAGGATGTAACAGTTTTTATTTGGATAAACTGCCTGAACCTGTATGTCTTTTCTCAAGGAAAAGATACTTCTTTATTCCTTCTCTTCATACCATTTAAATTATCTTTTTTCTTACTGGATAAAAAAAAAAAAAAAAAGTAAACAATTTAATTTGAGACAATGGATTAAGTGTTAGTAAAAGTTTCAAATCTAATTCTGAGTAATATAGATGAATATTTGAAGACAAAGCTATTAGCAGAGTGAGGAAGCCTGACAAAAACTACAGATGAAATAAAGTTAATACACATATCATCTTGGTCTTTCATGTTCACAAATGCCCAGTAAGTAAAGGCTGATGACATAAAGGTGCTTTTTTAGAAAGGAATGGTGGGAGGACGATTAAAAGAAACTACTAGGAAATTATTTCAAAATGTCAAGAGCAAAATATTTCCTCAGATATAGTTATTTACACCCAGCCAGTGGCAGAGGCAGGGTGAAGAAGCTGCTTGCCTAGAACTAAGGCCTTTTGTATGTACTGCTACCTCTTAATTTATTTAACCAAGCCAGACCCCTTACATTTCATAGGCAAGTCACACCTCAGTGAACACTTCAAAATGTCCAATGACTTTGCTTTCTCTCACTGAAAACTGTTGGAAGAAATGAATTAGGGTCAGAACAATTCCATTCTCTTCCCCTTATAAACAGAGGCTCAAAAAGAGAAATATTTCAGGCAGGGAAATTATCTTCCCATGTTAGAGTTTCCCCCTCACCCTCTTTGTGCTCCCAGAACTGACTTATTAGTGTCACAACTCATGGGGAACCTCATTATGATTGTTGAGGGGAAATGCCAACCTTAGATCATGAGAAAGAATACAGGTTAGGCTTTCATTTAATTGACAGCATGAAAATAATATGCATAATTATGTGGATCAAACACTAATTTTCTTTACCTGTTTTACCAAAGTAGGACCTCCAGACAAAGAAGTATACTATCAAGATATCATTTCTAGATAATGACACACCCCAAAATAAGATCTTCAGAAGCTGGTTGGACTACCAGCTACAGAAAACCCCAACTCCTACTTCTTAAAAGAGGGAGAAGCAGTAGAATCTAACCAGCTGAAGAGTACAACTGTCACATGAGTCAAGTTCGTGATTCAGAGCACTCCACTGATTCAAATACTTAAACAGCTCCATGACATGTAGGGTAAGGTTTACGCTCTTTGCAAGCAAATCCAACTTCTCATGACCCCGGGCCATTTCTTCAGCTTCTTCTACTGCCAACCCACACAACTCCCCCAAACTCTGCTGCCCCTGGTGCTCCTCACCAGCCACAGACCACTTTAGGTTACTCCTTCCCTCCCACACTTCGCCTGCCAGACCAACTTTTCTATTTCTCAAGAATTTAAGCCTTTATTATTTCTTTTGTGAAGCCTTCTATGACTTTCCTTTTTTGTCCCAAGAAAATGTTGTTTTCTTTTTCTGTTCTACCACCATTTCTAGTATTTACTCAATAATATTTGCATTCAATAATGTTTATTGAAAATATGCCTATTTTCTCTCACAGAGGGAGAGCCCCTTGAAGCCAGTAAATGTATCTGTTATTACTAATCTCTAGAGCCAAGCACATTCCCTAGCATCACAGCAGATGCTTAGTAGTTATTTACTGAGTAAATGAATTAATGGATAAGAGCAGCCCCAAATTTTGTCTCTGACAATAGACTGAGCATTTTTAAAAAAGATATACCTAAATAAGTCTTGTTTCCCTGTTAAGGCACATTTGTAAAAAAGAACCTCCATAAATATAACTAATGCTTTTATGACAGATATTTTTAGCTGGTGCCACATCTTTGGGCCGTGGAATTTGCTTGTTTATTACACACTTTGTAAATGTTAATTCATCACAAAATTTGGGGGGGAGGGGCTTCAGGCAATAGCACCAGTTTCTAAAATCTGAATAAATCCAGTCCAGTTTTACACTATTTTGGTCCTTCATAATTTTCTGGTTATATTTTATCCTCTTGGAAGATTGAAAATCATTAATTTTAATTGTGTATTTAGTGAGGATAATGGGAACTGACTGTCACGAATAATTTGGAATCCTGGCCAGAACTATGTCCAGCAGTTCAAATCATGTCATCAGAAATCTCATACTTCTCCTATTTCTCTCAGCTTTGCTTATCTCTGCTTTTTTTCCCTCCTTTCATTCTCAGTTAAGCAATATCCATATGATGGCAAAGATAGCCACTGGTAACCTTACACTCCCTTGGCATTTCCAGTAAGTGATCCAGAAGAAAGACCAGGTTTCTTTCCCTATAGCATAAGTACAAACCATGTAGAGAACTCATTGGTCTGAACTGTGTTTCACATCCCTCCTTGGATCAGTCACCATTGCATTGGACGCTAATTGGATCACAGTAGGTCATAAGCAGATCCTCACAATAGAGGTGGTATGGGATTAATTTAGGTTTACTCTACCAGAACTACATAGTGTAAAAAATGTAAAAGAGGTGATTTCCCCAAAGATATGCCAAACAAACAAACAAAACCAACAAAAAATATTTTTGGCCTACCACCAGTGTGCTCAGCCTCTATCGCTGTTCTGTGTCTTGAAGTTAAAGCAATCAGAATGCCATAAACTATACAGTATTAGCACTGCCATCATATTGCAAAAGACAATAACATTTTGTTTTGCTTCTGAGCATCACATGATTTATGGGTTTCTTTTTTTTCCTCCATGAAGCTGCATCTTTAGCAAGTATTTATGATAACTCTTTGCTTTCATTCCTGAATCATAATTGATTGCTTTGAGCCCAGCATTCCCTAAAGAGTTCAATTTAAAATTTTCTTAGATAATTGCTTTGGACTAAAATCATGTTAAATTCACGTCACTTTTTTTCTCATTTCAAAGCTTTAAAAATTGCTCTGCCATTTATCCTACCCTGTATCTACCCAAGAATGGAACACTAAGAAAAGTTTATAATATTTAAACTAAGTTTCCTGTGACTACTTTCTCCAAAGTAATTTATATCATAATCATCGTCAAAAAACAATGACAATAAACAACAGTAACAAAATATCCAAGCTTGGCCACCCTTGGTTTTTATGCTGTTCGTGTCAATTTATATTATTCTAATTTTCCAAAGCCATAGCTACAACTTGGGTGTGACATTATGGAAAAAGAAATTTCTAGTTGTTGATTGCTATATCAATAGCAGGGAGAATGTATTCCTGTAACAAGGCGGAACCTGACCACAGATCCTCTATTTGTTCGAAATTCATCTCTCCATAAGGAAATAAGGTGTACTTTAAAGAAAGTTACTTTGGTCAGGTATATTAAAAAAAAGTATAAAGATAATAAAATTGCTTCAATATGGCTAATTGGAGACTTCTCAAGTTACTGAATGCAATAATCACACCTTCTTAAACATTATCTCCTAGTTTAATTTCCATGACACTTAAGGTCTTAAGTGTGTTCCTTCAAAACGGTATTTTATTCAGTTACGATAGGCACCTCAGGGCAGTCACCAACCTAGGCCAAATTTAAACTAAATTGGACTTTGTGAATTTTTTGGACTAGGAGTTATTATAAGCTCTGGCTTCAAATCCACATTCATGCAGACTTAGGTTAGTAATTCTAAAGAATACATTTTTTTCTTATTTCTCTCATAGCAAAGACAACATAGGAATGTGGAGTTTGGGTGGATGCCTTTCTACACTTAGTTCTAATTATTTGCTAGAAGGACCCATAAAACTTAGAAAAGCTGTTAAACTCAGGGTTACAGCCTATTGCACCAGAAAGATACAGATTGATATCAGCAAAAGGAAGAGGGACATAGGGTAGGATCCAGGTGAGTTTTAGGCACAAACTTCTAGCAAAGTCATACAGATGCTATTGCTCCCAGCCATGGTGTATGGCCACATGCACGGAGCATTGTGCAACAGAGAAGCACACCAGAGCCTTGAGGTCCAGAGTTTTTATTGAGGGTAAGTCTACAGACATGGCTGACTGTCTGTGTGACTGACCTTCGTCTCTAGTCTCTGCCTGATTCAGGGCCTTCACCATAAATCACATGGGTAAGGTGGACTATCTGACGTTATTCAAGAATATCAAGTAAACAAACACATTTTTATTAAACAGGACATTTCAAAAGCTTAGATGTTACCTCCCAGGAGCCAAGGGCAAGGAAAAAAAATCTTTCTCAGGGTGAGATTAATCTTTTATTGAATAGCATATATCCCTATTGTCTCCCTGTGTGGGTTCCCCACCCTCCTTAGTTCACCTTTTATAGTTCTCACATGATAGGGCCTAACTTTATTTGGGGGTCTCAAAACTGACCTTGCACCCTAGCTCATCTCAGGCTTTATTTCTGGATCCCAATGGATGGTATATTAAAAAACAACTAATGGTCTACCTGCAATGGACACATCTCCCAGACCAAACACTGACCCCAAGTTCTCTTCACTTCTGTGAATTCATGTTACCTTGTTATTTTTGGTTTCTGAAGAATTACCATGCTTTAGCATTCTCTTAGCCATGAATTGAACTAAATGTAAAACTTAAACATCTGAGAGTTTTAATGTCATGATCTGTGAATGGATTCTTTAAACTTCTAATGTTTCACATTGTTAACAATGGAAATTATAGCAAATAGAGTTTAAATTTTGGAAACATCTTTTTATCTTTGCATTTCACATGGAACCAGCTGGTAAAAAGGAGCTGTTTACCATCTATCTAACCTGAAGCAGTCTCCTTTGCAGTAAAATTTCTATTAATGTAGACCCTTAAGAAAATCCCTTGCATGGGGCTTGAGAGCCTCCTGACCTCCATTTTTCCTTCTCATGGGAAGCAGAACAAATGAAAATTATTATTATGCATAATTATTATTCATAAGCAGCCTATCCAAAAATCTCTACTCTTTCCAGAGACAGGCTCTCTATTTGCAATTAGAGAAGAGAACATGTAATGTCTAGTTCCCTGTTATTTTTTTCTTTCCTGCTTTCTCTTTTAATATACCTATGTGATCTATCTTATCTTTTCCTTTTTCTGGAAAAGATTAAGGGCAAGCTTGCTTATTGGTGTCACCAAGAAGGTAAAAGAACATGTGATTGTAAGTCACAATGGATTTTATTTTTCTACATTGTGCGAGACAGTCCCCACTCCAACATTTTGCTTGATTGTCCCATGGAGACTTCATGGAGGTAAAGGGGACAGCCTTAATTTGGAACACTCCAAAATAATTTCTTCTTGCCTGACCTCTGTTTTGGACAGTCTATACTTTCTTCTCACTTAACATCTGATAGTCTATCTTCACTGCTTGATTGCTCATTCATTGAAGGCAAGTACTGTGACTTTGAATCTGTGTCCACGAGTCTACCGCATTAAAAAGCAGATATTAGCTAAATGTCTGTTAACAAGAAAATCAGCCTATGTACTGATCTCTGTACATATTGTGCCCCTGTCCAAATGCTTTAAATTAGATTTCTGTTATATAAATACTTGAGTTCAAAATCCTCATCCTGGTATCTTGCACAATCTGTTGCTAATCTGACTTTCCAACTTTATTTTCCTCTCTTCCAACTAAATTATTCTCTGTATATATGCTGTGTTCTTCAAGCTGCATATCTTTGCACAAGCCATTTCAGAAGTCTGAGGTTCCCTAATTTTCATTGTCCTGTTTCCAAGGGTCTTACCAACCCATTAGAGCCTGCCTCAATAAAGCTTTCTCTCCAGATGGGGCCTCCTACTCTAATCCCTACCACATTTTCATCAGGACACTTATTTTCTAATTTCCATTATTGCTCTGCATGTTACTCCCATCCAACCCCTCCTTGGCCCAGACCAATGACTGCTTAGAGTCTGTGTCTGATTCATGTTCTTTCAGTGCCTCCTCCTCACCTTACACTCAGCAGGCACAAAATTATATTGTCTGAACAAATATGGATTTAGTACCTCTTATAGTTTCCAATCCTTTAGCTAAATACTTTTCAGAATATCATTCGATTTAAGCATGACAATAGTGCTGTGTAGTTGTCATTATTATTATCTCATTTTGCAGAAGACAATCTGAGACATCTTGTGTTGCCTATAATGGTACTCATTAAACTTTAGGGTGTATCAGGATTATCTGCAGGGATTCTTAAACACAGATGGCTTAAGCCCCACCCCCATAATTTCTGATTTCTCACATCTGAAGTGGGTCTAGGCTTTGCATTTCTATCAGGTCCCCAGGTGATGTTGATGCTGCTCTTCTGGGGACTTGAACATTGCAGTTGCTTTCCAGCCTCCATTTCATCAAACGAGGTAGATTGAGTGCCTGGGCAATGTACACTTTACAGGATCAAAAGAAATTGTGAATACTTCCAATCCCAAACTGCTTCCTCAATGACCACTATTTCATTGAATGTTACTAGTCAGATTAAAAATAAATTAGAGGGAAGGGAACAAAAGTGAAAGAAAGGGAAGAAGGGAGTTTTGTGAAGAGGCCTGTATTATTTATTTTTACTAAGTTACATTCCAGTGAGAGTGGGAAACAGTTGAGAATGTTAAATAATGATCCATTGTTGTCCGGTGGGAAAAATTTACACCAATTGAGAATACAAAACATTTCTACTCTCTCAACTTTATGCAAGAGAAGTGGGGCTCTGAGAGCTTAATTTTGAGTTAGACTCAAGTGTCCTTTTTAATGTCATGTTGACTGAATGAAAAATTTGTCTGCCAAGAACAAGTTTTCCAACTTTAAACCTTAATTTTTTCACAAGAGGAGTAGTAAAAGAGACCTCTGGAGGATTTTTCAAATACAGTCATATTTTAATTCTGTGATGCTGTTAATGGGAGCATTGTAATACAGAATTTTTCTTTATTTTAAATTTTCTGAGTCAAAATAGCACAACACTTAAAAAATTCAATGATATGAAGAATGACCCCTCTTTGGACTTTCAGTATTGAAATTAAAGTTTTTCAAAGGTGATTTCCCATCAAGTAGGCCAAAGGTCCAGCAATGTGTATCTTTCTGAGGTTGAGATTTGTTTTTATTTTCCAGGAGATTTCTGAGAAATGTCCTGTTACCGCTCTCTGACTCTTCAGAGCTGCTGTGACCTAATGTGTGACCCTCAGCATATTAAAATTCTGAGATAATAAGCTTTAAAAAGAAAACTCTATAATGTGTGGGTCATCATTAAAAGACACAGGGCTGTAAATAGAAGGATTATTTGAAAATAGAAATAGCAAAAAAAGAAAAGATATTCTTAGAGGATGGTATTTGGGTCCTCATTATCTCTCACCTGAACTACTGTCCAGTATGCTTATCAGCCTCCTGCCTAAGTGGCCTCCATCTGAGTGATCTTTCTAAGACAATTGTGTTACTGCCCTGCTTAGAATTCCTCAATAATTCACGGTTGTCTACAGAAAAAAACAACCTATTAAATTTTGATTTGTATCTCATACAGAGTTGTATGAGGACCCATTTGCTGTCTGTGTTGTCTTCAGTTGCAGTGCTGTTGAACTCACTGCCCTTTCATCGAATATGCCATTTTTTTCTCGTGCCTCCCTGCATGTTTCCCTTAGGTTTCTTCACCCCAGAAAAAAAACTCTTCCATCCCAGACTCTGTCTAGTCCCTCCCATCCCTTTTGTTGTTATTATTAATTTTTAACAAGCCAAATGCTTGCTAGGCCTTACTCTCAAACCTTCTCCGTGAGGCTTTTCTTCACTACCCAGGTTGATTGGGTAGAACTTCTTACATAGCCCTCTGCAGGGCTGAATTATGCCCTCCGAGGATGTCCAGGTACTGATCTCTGGAACCTGGGAATCTTACTTTGTAGGACAGATATGACTTTGCTGGTATGATTAAGTTGAAGATCTTAAAATAAGGAGATTGTCCTGGATTATGTAATCATATGTGTTCTTGTAAAAGAGAGGCAGAAGGAGACTAGAGTTTAGAGAAGCAGGCTATGCAATAGCGGAAGCAGAGATTTGAGTGATGTGTTTTAAGGATGGAGAAAGGGGTCAGAAGACAAGAAATACAGGTAGCACCTAGAAGCTGGAAAACGCAAGGAGATGAATTCTCTTCTAGAGACTCCAGAGGGAGTATAGCCTTGCTAACACTTTTGATTTGAAACTCATTTTGGACTTCATGTCTCTGGAACTACAAGAGAATACATTTCTGTGTTTTAAGCCACTAAGTTTGTGGTAGTTTGTTACAGTAACAATAGGGAATTCATACACCTCTGCATTTTAGCAAGAGTGTCATGTTTTTGTAGTTATTTGTGTATTTGCTTTTCCTCGAGGTCAGTAGATCTCTACTCCATCAGATTTAACAATTTATCTTGTCATGCACCTTTCGTAATCCTGAAATGAAACTCACCTACATTCATAATTTGAAACATCAATGCAATGCCCTACCTGTAATATGTGAAGAAATACAATGAAAGTAATTTATAATAAAATATTTATTTCTATTTGTAAACATTTGGGCATGATTGTATGTCAAGACAACTAAAAGAGGAAGGCACTGATTCCTATAATAGAATCATTGTAAATGTGACAGCATGCAAACCAATGCAGGTGTGTTTTGCTGGTAATTCAAATACCAAAAAGTCATTATTGTGTATGACATTTGTTTTGTAGAACTCTTGATAAGTTGTCCTTCAAAAATAACCCAGATAGAAGTATAATTATCCCTTGATTTTTGTGATAGCTAAATTCTTGGAGAATTCTCTGTATAAATTAAAGTGAATGAAAATTCTTTGTGTTTATTGGTTGATGTCTGTATTCAGATAATGTCAGAAAAAGCTTTTATCATATGAATGTCTGTTACAGATTGGAAAGTCATGTGGAATAAGAGATATTTCTTCCTACATGATATATCTAAAGACCTGCTTAATAGACCTTAATATTCAATATCTTGAGCTTCTGCCTATTATATGCTAATGGAACCTTGTAATCATTATAACAACCAAAAATGTCCCCACAAATATTCAGAATCTTTCACTGGGAACCACTGCTGTGTACTTTCAGCTCTGTGTAACCAGCAATTGTCTCTTAGTTATCTAAGTACACTCTGAATCTATCCTGGATCCTATCACATAAAAGATGTATGAAGAAAAGGTCATACAAATCCTGTGTAGTGTTTTCAAGATAGCATTAAGTAAAAATATGTTGGTAATATTCAAGTCCTCTGTATAATTTTTGTTTTTTTATTTTTGCTTTTTAAAAACAGCTTTATTGAGATATATGATTCATACAATTTAATCATTTAATGTGTACAATTCATTGGTTTTACTATATTCACAGGTATGTGAAAACATCACTAACATAGATTTTAGAACATCTTTTACCACCTCAGAAAGAAACCCAATACCACTAAGCCATCACCCCACATCCTTCCATTTCTCTCAGTTCTAAACAACTATTAATCTCTATAGATTTGCTGTTCTGGACATTTCATATAAACAATCATGTAATATGGTATTTTGTGAATGACTTCTTTTATTTACTAAGTTTTTAAGATTCATCCATGTTACAACACATATCAGCACTTCACTAATTTTTGTGGCCAAATAATCTTCCATTGTATGAACTTTCTTTATTCACTCATGAGTTTTTCAAATCTTTATTCTATTTACTGTCTTAAAATATCATTTCTTTTTCTGTCAATTGCTGAGAGAAGATGCTAAAATTTCCTACTATGATTGTGTAGCTGTGTATTTTGTCATTTTTTGCTTTATATATATTTGAAGGTTTTCAGGCATGTGCACATTTATGATTGATATGTCTTCCAGCTATATTTACTCTTTTATCATTAAGAAATGTACTTCTTTATCCTGGGTAATACTCTTCGTCTTAAAGTTTATTTCATGCAACATCAATATATATAGGCCAGCTTTCTTGTTTGCACCATGTGTTTTTCTGTGTTTGCTTAAACATTTTCTGTGCATACAGTTGGATCTTGATTTTGTATTCATTCTGACAATCTCTTTTAATTGGAAAATTTAGTCTAGTGACATTTAATGGAATTAGTTTTATGTTTGGACTTAGATCTACATTTATTTTATTTTATTTTTGTAGTTTGTCATCTCTATTTTATTTTTCTATCTTCTTCTGAATATTTTATATAATTCTATTTTAATTTTTTATTGACTATTTAGCTCTGGCCCTTTAAATACATTATAAATTTCTCAAAATGTTTTCTTTAAAGTCATGCGTACTTTAAATACATTATGAGATAAACTAGTGTTTTATAATCGCCCATGCATTTGTAGTCATTGTGTAATCACTTATTATTTTGGATGCTTCTCATTCACTTCTGAAGAGCTAAGTTTTTCTTTCATATAATTTCTCTTCAGCCTGAAAAACTCTCTTTATTATTTCTTGCAGCATTGCCTTGTCAGAACAAGTTTCTTTAGCTTTTCTTTATTTGACTGTGATATGTCCAGGCATGGATACCAGAATTAATCCAATTTGAGGTTTGCCAAGCATTTTCAATATATAAATGTGTGTCTTTCACCAAATTGGGAGGATTTCTGTCATTATGTGTTCAAAGATCTCTTTCTGCCTCATTTTTCCTCCTCATCTTCTGAAATAAATACCTGTATATTTTAAACCACCCCCATAGAATTTTTAGTCTGATTTCATTCTTTTGTCTAGTGTCTTTCTCTTTGCTTCTTCAAATGTATGTTTCTATTGATCTGTCTTCAAGATTATTAACTCTTTCTTCCTCATATCTATTCTGCTATTATGCTCACTCAGTATATTTTTTATTTGCAATCTTATATTTTTATTTGTAAAGTTTCCATTCTTTTTATTATATTTTCTACTTACGTGCTGTTTTTATCTTTTCACTCAACAGAAGTACATTTTCTTTTATCTCATTGGTCATAGTTAAAATAGCAGTTTAAAAAATATTTTACTTATTTATTGTTATAGAGAGGAGAAGGGAAGGAAGAACAAGAGGGAGAGAAACATCAGTGTGTGGTTGCCTCTTGCATGCCCCCAACTGGGGACCTGGCCCACAACCCAAGCATGTGTCCTGACTGGAATCGAACTAGCAACCCTTGGTTCACAGGCCAGTGCTCAATCCACTGAGCAATACCAGTATGGGTAAAATAGCAGCTTTAAAGCCCTCATCTAATAGTTGAGCCTCTGGGTAATTTCAGTGTTAGCATGTATCAATTGTCTTTTCCTTTGAAAGTGATTTACATTTTCCTGGCTCTTAGTATATGAAGTGATTTTTGTATTAGATAATGGATATTATGAATATTATATTGTGGAATGTCTAGATTATTATATTATTCCAACAACTACTGATATTTTTGTTTTGTCAGATAATTATTTCAGATAAATGAAAGTTGTAGACTGTGATACCTGTGATGGGCAATGTATGGCTCAGTTTTGAACTCAGTTAATTAAGTCTCAGACTTAGTTGCTTTCAATCATCCTTGTGTAAGCCTGACTTGGGCTCAACCAGGGATTTCTTTCTCTAACTCTCCATTATGGGCTTCTTCTATCATTCTCTAGTGATTATGGTTACCCTAGGGCTCCTATCTCTGATTTTCTGGAAAAAAGGAAGACTAGTTGTGTGTGTGTGTGTGTGTGTGTGTGTGTGTGTGTGTGTGTGTTAATCATAGCTTTAACCATCACATCAGCTTCACCTCAGGGTAAAGCTGCAATGAAAGGAACTCACTCTCTGCAGGTCACTTGCTCCAAGTTTCAACTCTCCTCCAAAATATGCCTGCTTTTTAGTCTCCAGATTTCTCAAGATCCTTCCATTAGGTTTTTGGGTTTTTCTTTGTTTATTTTGCATTTTGGCAGGACCAATGATTGTTCTTTGTGGAAGGATTGGTTTCTTAAAAGCTAACTCTTCTATATCAGAACCATGTTAATTTCCTTTTCAGAAAAAAAACCTTAGTGGTATCCAAATAAGTCATAGTTAGTCAAGCTGTATATTATTTTACATTAACTTGACATTGTCAACTATAATTCATGATATGCCTTCTTCCCCTAAAAACAGCCAAAGTTATAGACTGTCCTTTGCTCTGGAAATTCAACAATTTCTAAATCTGTAGTAGTTCAGACCTCTGGATAGCAGTGTGTTTAAAGCTACTACTATGACTCTGCTAAAAGTGGGAAGGTTCTGTGGTAATTTTGCAAATGGATAAAAATACTAGTGGGCTTTCTTTGAACTCACCATGGATGTTAATTGCCCTTATTTCTGAAGGCAGCAGGGGATAGGGAAGTTGGCAGGGAAGAGTAAGAGCAGCTGACATTGTCTTCTTTTTTCTCTGTGCTCTAGTGAAAAGGGTATGAATCATCACAGAGAGATGAAAATCTTTTGGTTTGCCCTGAATCAGGGCAGCATGCTTGATGACTCAGGGAAGGCATTGATAGGTACAATGTTAGAAGAAGAAAGTAACAGCAAGGGCAGGTTATGAACATATTGTTCTCCTTGTAAAATAGCCACTTGCCTACTTGCCCTGTACAAAGAATGATTTATCCAGGCAAGAACACCCTGTAGGGAAGTGGATTAAAAGAGAAAACCAAGTGAGATGAACTAGATCAGGGCTTCTCAAACCTGAAATGTGCAAGCCAGTTTCCTGGGGGACCTTGTTCAAATGCAGGTTCAGATTCAGCAGTTCTGGGTAGGCCTGAGGTTCTGCATTTCTACCAAGCTCTGGGGTGATACAGATGCTGCTTTCAATAGCAACAAATCAGAGGCTTTCATATAGCAGCACTGTACCTGATGCCAGGTGAGGAGAGTCAAGTGATTATTTAATTTATTTTACTGCCAGGAAAAATTCCATGGGGAAAGTGGAAAAATTTTTTTTTGCTTGTGTTGGTCAATTTTCTGTGTGTATTCAAAACATGATGTTAATTTATTATCAAGGATAGCACTTATTAAGCTCCCACTCATTCTGGCTGCTGCGCTACCACACAGCTTGTTATATGTTGTGAGGTGTCAACAGCTGTGTTATTGATGCTAATGCAATTTTCTTCACTCGTAATTATTATAGAACTATTATTTTAAGTTTGGGGATATTTTAACCATGTAAAATAATTCATTGGCAGTGTGTGTGTGTGGGGGGGGCATTTCACACTATATTTTTTAAAACTTTTTTTAACAGTTCATTTTTTATTGTATTTTTTCTGAGTACCATTTATTCTCCTATACCCTCTTTCGCCTCAACCCCTCCCTGCCCCCACAATCACCACACTGTAATTGATGAATTCCCTCCCCCCCAGGCATTAAGAAATGAGTATTTATTTTTATTTGTAATTAAGCATGGGTTTTTATGTTACATTTTATTCTAGTTTTTATTATTTATGATTATAAGATACACAGAGAGAATGAAATAGTTTAGTCTTTGCTTTGCAATTCTATTCCCTGAAACAGAAATTGAGACTGGTAGGAAGACAAAGGATTGCTGTAGTACTTCTGGGTGTGAAAGGCAGTTTGGAGAGCAAGGACACTAAAATGTTAGAGTGTTATAAATCAGGATATTTTAATGGTTTCATAGGGCAATGAGAAATAATATCAGAAAAATACTTCCAGGGAAATTTGATAAATATGGTTGTCTAATATTAAAATGTGATGTCAGAATGACTTGAAAATATTCGTGACCCCCAAAGATATTCTCTGCATTTTGCTCAGCCTGCTCTTTATGAACATTGTCCAGACAGAACTCAATTATTTTGCTTTTAGTTCCACAAGCATATTTTACCCTGAAAAATTAGATGCCCATTGGTGATTTATATTCTTATTCAGCAGATATTCTACTGTTTCTGAAAGGCATTGTTGAGAGTACAGATGAAGTACACTTTGATATAGTAGACAACAAAGATTTCTTCTTAAAATAATTAAGAAGATAATTAAAATAAAATTACATCAACCACATATTAAAGAGAGGCAAAGTGACTTGGTGGATAAACAGAGATGAACAAAACCACATTCTTCTGGAAACTTTGAGGGAGGTTCATAGCAAAAAGAATTTATGAAGCATGGTCTTGAAGGATGTGTATGTTTTTGACAGGTAAATGAGATTAGTTATGCTTGGCACCAATAGGACCTCGCTATCAGAAGCTCACCTGATCATGAACATAAGGATAGCAGAGTGTGGGTGTTTAGATGTTTAGAGAATTAATGCTGTAAATAAGTTATAGGTGAGCTGAGTCTGGCCCTGGCCTGCTCTCAGCTTCAGCTGTTTACTCCAGTGAGGTAAAGCAATGTTAACACTTTCATACATTTTGTTTTTAGGTTACCATTTGCATTATCTATGACTATGAAATGCAATAATTACCCCTAATAGCTTAAGAAAACACCCTTATTTGTTTTATTCTCATGGGTCTCTGGGTTGGCTGGGTAGATTTTTTACTGGTCTCATGTGATGCTCCTAATATAACAGTCAGAAGGTAACTGGGAATGAAGTCTTCTATAGAATTGATAAAGATGCTGCGACTGCTCTCTCACTCTCCATGTGGTTTTCTCCATGTGGACTGTCTATCATAAATACAAATCTTCTTACATGATGATTCAGAGCTCTAAAAAGTGAGCATTCTAAGGGAAAGAAAATAAATACTGCCTGTTCTCTTGAAGACTAGTCCTGGAATTAGCACCTATGCCATATTCTATTGGTAAATATGTATCATAAGGCTGGCCAACCCAGTTTCAATGTGGGAAGGAACTACATCGTCGTCGTCGTCGGCAACCGTCCGTCTCGAGAGACGATGGTGTAGCTTCTTAAGAGTCTATCTGCACCGCCGAGAATGGCTGTGCAGTCCGACTCGGGAGTGACACGGTATCTGTCTCCTCCCGTGTTGAATCGACATCTTGCGATGACGCTGGAGTGTCCTCTCCAGTGAAGCTGAAGCTACAGAGCCTGGGCAGGGTGATATGGAGGGTCTGCTGTTGCCCATGCAGCAGACCCCCCCTCTCTTCGCAGCTGAAGGGTCCAAGGGAAAGACGGAGTCAATACAGCTTGGTTTCAGGTGCGCCGCAGGAGTTGCCGGTGTTGACTACAGCGTCAAACCGCCTTAGGGACTCCGGCTCCGGATTTTCTGTCGGGGTTTACTTCCTTAGCCTTTTCCCTGAAGAGGTATGCCGCAAGGCAGCGGAGGTTTTTTGGAGTCAGAGTTTTCCTTCTCTGATGTGCCCTGACTGGAAGATCGAACCAGCGACACTTAGCTCGCAGGCCGACGCTCAATCCACTGAGCCAAACCAGCCAGGGCATAAAGGAACTACATAGTATGTGAATAACAGAAGTGGTTCATTGGGGATCATCTTTGGAGACTAGCTACCCCAGGAAAGAACACTGAAGGTTCACATTATGTAATATCAACGTAAATACCAGTTTATCTTTGTAGATCCATTCTATGGTTGAATTAAGATTTCATGATCAGTTTGGCAATGGAATGCAGGGAAAAGGAAACCAAGACCAAATCTAAGATCCTGAGCCTCTATAGCTATCAAAATTATGGTATTATTAGTAATGGTTATTTATGCAAAACAAGAACTTAAGATAAATCCCCAGAAAAACGATGTCAGAAAGCAGATCTTCAGTATAGGATAATGAATTTAAATGGCTGGGTCTGGGTCACCCGCAGAACACACGATATGGGCAGGCAACTGCACAAGTGTGCCATTCATAGTAGGGTTAGGACTTGTAAGAATCTTTGCAGATAATTAACATTTTAATAGCATCATAAAAAAATGAGTTGAAAACCTGTTCCTCTATTCTGTTTTTTTTGAACTCTCCATGAGAAAGACCTGTTTTTAAAAAGATTCTTGTAATGTTTATTTGAACCTTTTAAGTTACATGTTTTGGGGGAGTGTTTTTTGTTTGTTTTTTTCCCATGGATCATTTTTTCTATTTTCTATTGCTTTTTAAGTCATTTTTTGGCATAATGCATTTTATATAGTTGCACAAAACTGTTCATTTCACCCAAGGTTTTAATTTTATTGCCATAAAATTTTTATATTAGAGTCTTAAAAGTTTTAAATCTGTACGGCATTCAGAGATTTATTTTTACTTCATTCTTTATTTGTGTGTGTATATATCTTCATTTTACTAGCCTTTTCAAAAAACATGCCCTTAATTTTTTTAAATCCTCACATAATTTCTGCATTAGGCAGAATACTAGTTTCCTCAAAGAGGTCCATATCCTAATCCCTAGAACCTGGACAAGACAATGCAGTTAGGTTTTGATGAAATTAAGGTTTCTAATAAACTGATTTAAAAATAAATACGTGATCCTGGATTATTTGGGTGGACACAATATAATCAGAAGGATCCTTAAAACTGTCCAAGTGGAGTGGTATGAGAAGGACTTGACCGGCTATTGTTGGCTTTGATGATGGAAGGAGCCACAAGTGAGGTAATGTGAGCAGCTTTAGAAGCTGAAAAATACAAGGACATGGCTTCTCCCCTGGAATCCCTGCTAGACCTGCAGCCTTCTGACATTTTGATGTTAGCTCATTAATAGACTGCTGACCTCCAAAACAATAAGATAATAAAATTACATGTTTTTCCTGGCCAGCCTGCCCAGGTGCACAACCAACCCATGCAGAGGTGCCTGCGGTTCACCCACGCTGGTGCACAACCAGTCAGCCCACTGCCAGCCCCATGCCAGTATGCAGAAGAGCCTTGGAACCGCCTGCCCCAGTGCGCTACCAGTCAACCCACCCGTGGCCTGTGCAAGGGAGTGCACTTACCCATGGCTGAGGCCAAAGGAGGGTGAAGTGAACTAGAGGCACTTTGTAAAAAGTTTTGGGTGCTGGCTCTGGAGAAAGAGCTGGGAGACCAGCGGATTAGATCCCAGTGCAGAATCATCCTCAATGCTATGGGAGAAATCTCTTAAGCAGATCACTCCCCTCCAAGTGGCATCAGCAGGAGGCAGCAGCTCAACACCTGTATACAAGAAGGTCACACCACAAAGGCAGAAAATAAAAGCAGATCAATCTAAGAAGCAGAAACAAACAAGACCGTCACCCAAAATGGGGAGGCGTAATACCACCCCACCAAACAGGAACAGGACCTGACCAAAAGGAAAGGAGGAATTCCCAGAAGGAGAGGTCGATAAAATAGAGGCAGGCAAACTATCAGAGATGGAATTCAAAACAATAGTAATGAGGAAGCTCAGTGAACTCAACAAACTCAAAGAAAACTAAAACAAACTCCAGGGGAACTACAAAGAACTCCAGGGAAGCTGTAAGGAACTTACTGAGAACTACATCAGCATAAAAAGGGACATAGAAACCATCAATAAGAACAAGAAAGAAATGAAGAATACAATTTATGAACTGAAGAACAGAGTAGAAGCAATCAAAAACAGGCTAAATGGAGCAGAGGATTGGATCAGTGAGTTAAAGGACAACATAGGAAAAAAATCCCAGACAAAGCAACAAAATTAAAAAGAATGAAGAGGGTTTCAGAGACTGCAGGACAACAAGAAACAAAACTATATCCGTATCATAGGGATACAAGAGAAGAAGAGGAGCATGGGATAGAAAACCTGATTGAAAAAGTAATGAGAAAACTTTCCTAACTTGATGAGAGAAAAAGTCATGCAAGTCCAGTAAGCACAAAGGGTCCCAATGAAGATTAACCCAAAAAGGTCCACTCCAAGGCACATCATAATTAAAATGGCAACATTCAAAGACAAAGAGAGAATCCTAAAGGCAGCAAGAGAAAAACAGCAAATAACATAAAAGGGAGCTCTGATAAAGCTATCAACTGATTTCTCAACAGAAACACTATAAGCCAGAAGGGAATGGCAAGAAATATTTCAAGAAATGAAAAACAAATTCCTACAACCAAGACTGCTTCATCCAGCAAGGCTCTCTTTCAAAATGGAAGGTGAAATAAGGGTTTTCCCAGACAAGGGAAGACTAAAAGAATACATTTCCACCAAACCAGCATTGCAAGAGATGCTAAAGGGAAAGTTTTAAGAAAAAGAAGAAAAAGAGAGAGAGAGGGGAACACAGGTACAAAGGGAAATGAATAAATACCTGTCAATAATAAACTTAAATGTAAATTGATTAAATGCTCCAATCAAAAGACAAAGATAGTGGAGTGGATATGAAAACATGACCCACATATATGCTTTCTACAAGAGACACACCTCAAAACAAAATATTTACACAGACTGAAAGAGAAGGGATGAAAAAAAGTATTCCAAGCAAATGGACATGAAAAAAAGCTGGGGTAGCAATACTTATATCAGACAAAACAGATTTCACAGCAAAGGCCATAAAAAGAGATAAAGAAGGACATTTTATAATACTTCAGGGAACAATCCATCAAGAAGCTATAACCCTGGTAAATATATATGCACCCAACATAGGAACACCCAAATATATAAGGAAAATCTTGGAAGACTACAAGAATGATATCAACAGGAACACACGCATAGTAGGGGACTTTATCACCCCATTATCAACAATGGACAGATCTTTGAAGCAAAGAAACACCAAGGATATTGAGGTATTGAATAATACTCTAGATCAAATGGAATTAATTGATATATATATATAGAAATTTTCACCCCAAAGAAGCAAAATATACATTCTGTTCGAATGCACATGGGACATTTTCAAAGATAGACCACATGGTAGGACACAAAACAAGCCTCAATAAATTCAAGAAAAATTGAAATCATATCAAGAATCTTCTCAGATCACAATGCCTTGAAACTAGAAGTCAACCTCAAGGAAAAAACTCAGACATTCAAACTCATGGAGAATAAATAACATGCTATTAAATAATGAATGAGTTAACAATGACGTCAAGGAAGAAATCAAGAAGTTTCTGGAAACAAATGATAATGAGCACACAACAGCCTAAAACCTATGGGACACAGAAAAAGCAGTCCTGAGAGGAAAGTTCATAGCAGTACAGGCCTACCTAAAAAGGATAGAAGAATTTCAAATAAAAAATCTAACCCTACAGCTACAAGAACTAGAACAACAAACAAAGCCAAGAGAAAGTAGAGGGAAAGAAATCATCAAGATCAGAGCAGAATTAAATGACATAAGATTAAATAAACAATTCAAAATATCAACAAAACTAGGAGCTGGTTCTTTGAAAAGATAAATAAAATCGACAAGCCTTTAGCCAGGCTCATCAAGAAAAAAAGAGAGAGGACCCAAATAAACAAAATCAGAAACAAAAGAGGAGAAATCACAACCGATATCACAGCAATGCAAAGGATTATAAGAAATTACTACAAACAACTGTATGGCAAGAAATTTGACAACTGAAATGAAATGGAAAAATTTCCGGAAACATATAATTTTCCAAAACTGAACCAAGAAGAAGCAGAAAGCCAGAACAGACCAATAACAAAGAGTGAAACTGAGCAGTAATCAGAAAACTCCCAGCACACAAAAGCCCTGGACTGGATGGCTTCCAAGCAAATTTTACAAAACATTTAAGGAAGAACTAATGCCTACCCTTCTCAAACTATTCCAAAAAAATCCAAGAATAGGGAAAACACCCAAACTCTTCCTATGAAGCTAATATTACCCTAATTCCCAAACCAGGTCAAAACACAACAAAGAAAGAAAACTACAGGCCAATATTGCTGATGCACAAAAATGCTAAAATCCTCAACAAAATATTGGCAAACCGGATCTAGCAATACACTGAAAAGATCATACATACACCACAATCAAGTGGGATTCATTCCAGGGATGCAAGGGTGATTTCATATTCGCAAATCAATAAATGTAATAAACCACATAAACAAAATGAAGGATAAAAATAACATGATCATATCAATAAATGCAGAAAAAGCATTTGATAAAGTACAACACCCATTTATGATGAAAACACTGAGCAAAATGGGAATAGAGGGAGCATACCTCAACATAATAAAGGCCATATATGAGAAACCTGAAGCCAATATCATACTTAATGGACAAAAACTGAAAGCATTCTCCCTGAGATCAGGAACAAGACAAGGATGTCCACTCTCTCCACTCCTGTTCAACATAGTCTTCAAAGTTCTAGCTGCAGCAATCAGACAAGAAAGAGAAATAAAAGGCACCCAAATTGGGAAAGAGGAAGTAAAACTGTCATTTTTTGCAGATGACATGATAGTGTACACAGAAAACCCTATAAACTCCACTAAAAAACTACTTGACATAATAAGTGAATTTGGCAAAATAGCAGGGTACAAAGTCAATATTCAGAAATTGAAAGCATTTCTGTACACCAATAAAAAGTCAGAGATAGAAACTAGAAAAAATCCCATTTACTATAACAACAAGAAAAATAAAGTACCTAGGAATAAACTTAACCAAGGAGGTAAAAGACCTGTAGTTGAAAAACTACATAAGACTAAAGAAAGAAATTAAGGAAGATACAAATAAATGGAAGCATATACTATATTCATGGATGGGAAAAATCAACATCATTAAAATGTCCATATTACCCAAAGCAATTTACAGGTTCAATGCAATCCCTATTAAAATACCAATGACATATTTCATAGGTCTACAACAAATACTTCAAAAAAGACCCTGAATAGCCATAGCAATCTTGAGACAGAAGAATACAGTAGGAGGAATCACAATACCTGACATCAAATTATACTACAAAGCCGCTGTAATCACAACAGTCTGGTACTGGCATAAGAATATACATATAGATCAATGGAACAGAATAGAGAGCCCAGAAATAAACCCAGGTCTATATGGTCATCTTATATTTGACAAAGTGGGAAGGAACATAAAATGGAGTGAGAAGAGCCTCTTCAACAAATGGTGCTGTGAGAAGTAGACAGGGATGTGCAAAAATATGAAACTAGACCACCAACTTTCACCACACACCAGAATAAACTCAAGATGGACCAAAGACTTAAATGTAAGCCGTGACACTGTAAAGATCATAGAGGAGAACCTAGGCAGGAAAATTTTCAATAGTCTATCTAGCAATATTTTTATTGATACATCTCCTAGGACAAGGGAAATAAAGGAAAGAATAAACAAATGGGACTACATCAAACTAGAGAGTTTCTGTTCAGAAAAAGAAAATATCAGCAAGAAGAAAAGGGAACCAACTGTCTGGGAAAACATATTTGCCAATGATACCTCAGACAAGGGATTGATCTCCAAAATATATAAAGAACTTACATGTCTCAACACCAAGACAGACAACCCAATTAAAAATGGGCAAAGGACCTGAACAAACACTTCTCCAAGGAGGACATAGAGAGGGTCCATAGGCATATGAAAGAATGCTCAACATCACTAGCCATCAGAGAGATGCAAATAAATACCACAATGAGATACCACTTTACACCAGTCAGAATGGCCATCATCAATAAATCAACAAACAACAAGTGCTGGCAAGGATGTGGAGAAATGGGAACCCTAGTGCACTGTTGGTGGGAATGCAGGCTGGTGCAGCCATTATGGAAAATAATATGGAATTCCCTCAAAAAACTAAACATGGAAATGCATTTTGAACCAACAGTTCCATTACTAGGATTATACCTGAAGAATCTTTAAACACCAATTCAAAAAAACCTATGCACCCCTATGTTCACAGCAGCACTATTTATAATAGCTAAGTGCTGGAAACAGCCTAAATGCCCATCAGTAGATGAGTGGATCAAAAAACTGTGGTACATTTACAGAATGGAATAGTATGCAGCAGAAAGAAAAAAGGGACTCCTGCCATTTGTGATAACATGGGTGGAACTAGGGAATTATGCTTAGTGAAATAAGCCAGACGGTGAAAGACAAATACCATATGATATCACCTAATACAGCCAAATTTTTTATGTTTTTACAGGTAATCTAGTTGTACAGTGTGAAGGAAAATCCTTGTCCCTCTAACATTCACTGAACTTGCATTTCCATTCTTTATATTTTTATTTTTTCCCCCACTAAAAATTTTTGTTTGTTTGTTTTTCCATTACAGTTGTCCCAATTTTTTCCCCCTCTTGCTTCCCTGCACCCTGCCCCCACTTCTCCCACATTCAGTTCCCACCCAGTTGTCCATGTCCATGGGTCATTTATACATGTTCTTTGACTAGACCCTTCCTCTTCTTACCT
Source organism: Furipterus horrens (assembly GCF_987537825.1). Taxonomy (NCBI): domain Eukaryota; kingdom Metazoa; phylum Chordata; class Mammalia; order Chiroptera; family Furipteridae; genus Furipterus; species Furipterus horrens. The sequence continues at coordinate 164,328,655 of NW_028327174.1, forward strand.
TTTTCTCTCCCTCCCATCTCCCCCTTTGTTACTGTTAGTTTATTCCTTGTTTATATACCTCTGGTTCAATTTTGCTCACTTGTTTGTGTTGTTCAATAGTTTCCCGTAATAGGTGATAGCATAAGGTATTTTTCTTTCGTTGCCTGGCTTATTTCACTAAGCATAATTCTCTCTAGTTCTGTCCATGTTGTTGCAAATGGTAGAAGTTTCTTCTTTCTTTCAGTACTTATTCATTGTCATTTCCCCCCTTTGTACTTGTGTTCCTCTCTGTCTCTCTCTGTTTCTTCATCTTCTTAAAGCAGACCCTTTAGCATCTCTTGCAATGCTGATTTGGTGGAGATGTATTCCTTTAGCCTTCTTTTGTCTTGGAAACTCCTTATTTCACCTTCCATTTTGAATGAGAGTCTTTCTGGGTAGAGTATTCTTGGTTGTAGGCCTTTTTTTTTCATTGCTTGGAATATTTTTTGCCATTCCCTTCTGGCTTGTAGTGTTTCTGCTGAGAAATCTGATGATAGCCTTATTGGAGCTCCCTTGTATGTTATTAGTTGTTTCTCTCTTGCTGCCCTTAGGATTCTCTCTTTGTCTTTGAATGTTGCCATTTTAATTATGATGTGTCTTGAAGTGGGCATGTTGGGGTTCATCTTCATTGGGACCCTTTGTGCTTCCTGGACTTGCGTGACTCTTTCTCTCATCATGTTAGGGAAGTTTTCTGTCATTAGTTTTTCAAAGGGGTTTTCTATCCCTTGCTCTTCTTCTTCTCCTTCTGAAATTCCTATGATATGGATATTATTACATTTCATGTTGTCCTGCAGCTGTCTTAGAGCCTCTTCAGTCTTGTTCAGTCTTTTTTCATTTTGTTGCATTGTCTGGGAGTTTTTGTCTAAGTTGTCCTCCAGCTCACTGATTCGATCTTCTGCTTCCTCTAGCCTGCTTTTAATTCCTTCTATTGTGTTCTTCAATTCGGAGATTGTATTCTTCATTTCCTCCTGGCTCTTATTGATAGCTTCTATGTCCTTTTTCATGCTGGTGTAATTCTCAGTAAGTTCCTTGTAGTTTTTCTGGAGTCCTTTGTAGTTTCCGCTGAGCTCATTGAGCTTCTCCATAATCCATGCTTTCAATTCCATATTTGATAGTCGGCTCCCCTCTATTTCATTTAGCAGTCTTTCTGGGGATTCTACCTTTCCTTTTGATGGGGGATTGTTTCTCTGTCTCCCCTTTTTTGTGACTCCTATTGTTTGTTGGTGCTTCTTAGAATGATCTGCACTTCCTGGATCTGCCCCTGGACCTGTGAGCATCTTTGTCACCAGTGTTTTGAATTCTGCATCTGTTAGGTTGTCTATCTCCTCTTCTGTGAGGTTGGCTATCTCCTCGTCACTTAGTTCTCCCACTGGAACCTTGATCCATTTCCCCTTTTGGGTCATACTTCTCTGTCCCCTCATTCTGACAGGCTCCTGTGTTTGTTTGCCTCCATGTCCCACGTAGAGCTGTCTCTCCTGTTATGTTGTAAGGGGCAGAGCCTTAGGGATTTTTCAGTGCAGGGTGATCTGTTTTACCATGTTGTGGTACTGTATGTGGGGGAGGGGTCCAAGAGGGAACAATAACACCTGCCCAGCACTCGCCCCTTTTCCAGGCACCTCTCCCACTTCCACACCGGACTGGTTCCTCTCTAGCTGCTGCTTTGGCCATTGTTTCCAGAGTGGATGGGTCTGCAGACATTCTAGGGCTGTGGCAGCCCTTTAAAGAAGCAGACTTTGCTGAGAGACCGGCAGTTTCTGCCTCCACCCCAACCCCTACTGGTCTGCACAGTCAGAAGTAATGAAGCATGATTTTCCCCTGTGCTGGGACCATGAGCTGCGAGGGCCAGTGAGGAACTGGGAATGCTCCCAAGATGTGCCTCTTAACTTTTTTAAATGTGTGACTGCGTTTTCTGCCAGCCTACTGCTGCTGCCACTGATGCCACCACCTCACCATGTCCTCTCTGCCCCGGCTCGGCCCCTCCTACCTGTCTGGATGAGTATTTCTTCTTTATATCTTTGTTTGCTGGACTTCCATGTAGCTTCATTTTCTGGAACTTCTGGTTGTTTCTAGTTTTGATATAGTTGTTTTCCTTCTTAGTTGTGGAGGGAGATGCAGCGTGTCTGTCTATGCCTCCATCTTGGCCAGACGTCCATAAGGGAACATTTTAATGTAGCTCTGATGTTTTATCAGATTCTGGAAGATACCCAATCTTCTTATATTTTCATTTCCTTTGGCCTGATAGCTCTTACTCAAGATGTTCATATGGCTGAATTCTTATTTTTTAGCTTTCAGCTTAATGTAATTATTAAGTGAGGCCCTTCACAATCATCTTAGCTAAATTAGGCCCTGCTTTTCACTAGTCAGTAGTACAGCACCTTATTTATTTATTTCAGAGAGGTTGTTGCAACCTGAGTGACTTTGTTTTTTGTTTGTTTACTTATTATCAGTCTTTCCCACTAAGCTCCACAAGGCCAAAGGCCATATATGTCCTGTAGAACATTGAAAAACAACTGCCTGGTTAATGTCAAAGGGCCAGTAATTATTTGTTGAAATAATTGGTTAATAAACATTGTTTAAGTCCTTCACATTACAGAAGAGGAAGCTGAGTTTAAAATCTGACTAATGTCACAAAAATAGTAGAAAAGCCATGCTCCCAAGAAGTATTTCGGGGCCCCTGTCAGTATGCAAAATCCTATGTCACTGGATGGAGTTTCCACCATATCAATAAACTCTTTTTCCCCAGCTCTTGTTCTACGCTCTTAATCCAGCACCCTTGGGATCTACTTCCAGGCTTAATCTCTGGATTTCAGCTGGTATATTTTCAACAAGATTCTGCAGCAACTTTGCCATACATTTCTCTCTTCCCTTAGCAGACCCTGGTAAGTTGGATCATATTAAAATTTGATTCCAGAACTGACCAATGGACAGGAGAGAAGTAGGGCAAATTCTGAGCTGGGTAAGCACTGTTATATAAGATTCTGTAACTCATTTGAAGATTCTGTAGTTTTTAAGCAAAGAGAAAGTCCTCTACTTTCTAATATGGAAGTGGGCAACTCAGGAGGTCCAGAGTATTTAGGGAAAATGGGGTGGTTAGGGTGTTCTCAAGTATGTCTAAAAGGTATCTATCTGCATTCCAAATCTTATGGTCCCACTCCTTTCCTATGAAGGTCCTGAATCTGTCAAAGGGACTTGCTGAGAATTCACCTTCTCTGAAGTTCTGCCACTCTTAATTAAGGCTTATGCCTGGTCTTCAGCTCAATCTGCCCTCTGTTTGCCAGTGATGAGGATCTTTCTAAAAGCTCCCTGTGAGTCTCTTTGACTCACCTTGGGTTTCAGTTTGTACTTAATAGCTCTGTTCCTCGTCTACACAGCTCAATATAGAACTCCCCAACTCCCCCTTATTCACAGTTTTGTTTTCCATGGTTTCTGTTACCTGTGGTCAAGTGCAATCCAAAATATTAAAAAGAAAAATTTCAAAAATAAACAATTCACAAATTTTAAACTGCGCACTATTCTGAGAAACATGATGACATCTCACACCATCCTGCTCCATTCCACCTGCGATGTGAATCATCCCTTTGTCCAGCATATCCATAGTGTGTATGCTCCTCCCTGTTAGTCACTTAGTAGCTGTTCCTGTTATCAGACCAATTGTTGTGGTATCGCAGTGCTTGTGTTCAAGTAACACTTACTTTACTTAATAATGGCCCCAAAATGCAAATATAGTGGTGCTGGCAATTAGTGTGCCAACGAGAAGCCATAAGGTGCTTCCTTTAAGAGAAAAGGTGAATACAAGAAAATGTTTTGATGCTTCTGGTCAAGATGGCAGTATAGGTAACCACAGTACTAAGAAACTCCAACAACCATTTCAGAATGACAGCTAAACTACAGAAGAACCATCATGCAGAACCACTTGAAAGCAAAGTGAACAGAAGTTATATAACTAAGGATATGAAGAGGCCACATACAGACTAGTAGGAAGGGTGGAGGTGTGGAACAGGCTGATTCCATGCCCATGTATGGCAGTTAAAAATTGGGAGGGATATCTTGGCTGCAGAGGTCCTCCCGAGGAGCCAGGGGTCCCAGCCCCACACGAGACTCCCATGGTCCAAGGTTTCAGTGCCTGGAAGAAAAGTCCCCATAACTTCTGAATGTGAAAACTAATGGGGATTGTGGCTGAGAGATGGAAGGTGGTAGGAGTCCAAGGCAGTTCCTCTTAAAGGGCCTGTGCATGTACTTATTCAGACTCAATCATACTGACCTCTAGTGCTGGGGCAGCAGCTTGAAAGGTTCCAGGGACATATGAGGAGGAACTGAAATGTTTGGCATCAGAGCAAGAGCTGGAGGGGCAATTTTATCCTGGATAGTAGTGCTAGCAGAGGCCATTGTTTCTTTGCTCAGCCCTTCTCCTACAGAGTGTAGCAGGCAGGCACCTTATCTGAGTCTCTATCAACCTGGCTAACACTGTTAGCCCTGCCCTGGTGATTTCTTAATAACTCCACCCCACCCAATTTGCAGGCTCATCCAAGTCCTTTCCAGTGACTTTTCCATATAAATGGCCTGTCTTGGCTCATACTGCTGACTTTCCTAAAATCTCTCAAACAAGTACCATCTGGCCTCTGCATACCCTATACCTCTTGCTAAGTGTCCCCAGGCTTGGCACTAGCAGCATCCGGCCTTGGCTTACAGTTTACCTTCTCCCAGGTACCTGTAAGCAAAACACAAGTAACACTCATTTACATGATTGCTTTTTAACTCATGTCAAGTGGCCCTGGGAAGGTTACAGGTGGTAGCTGACTTTGGCCTGCACCTCCCAGGAGGCCTAAAGCCAGCACACCTGGTGAACAGCTTCAGACCATGCTGAAGCACCACTGAACCACCTCCATGAGTGACATACTCAAGGGGTGGACTTGGCAGGTACCTGAGCCCCATGGTAGTGAGTTCTGCTCTGAGGGACCAGTCCCTACATAGCAGATTCTCCATGGTGGTCATGGCCAATTCTTGCAACAAATCAGCCTGGGGTTAATTCTCTCCCTTTGACATGCCAACAGCAGTCAAAGTTCTACTACAACAGGAAGGTTCATGCAGCTTGCATGCAGGACTCTCTTGGAGCTCCCACATCAGGTGACTGGAGGGACTGTGCCACTGGACTGTATAGGATACCTACTACTTATGGCCACTCTACCAAGCCCAGGAGACATAGCAGCTTTACCTAATACACAGGGGAAAAAAAAGGAAGGCAGCCAAAATGAAGAGACAAATAAACATGTCCCAAATGAAAGAACAGGAAAAAAAACTTCAGAAAAAAAGCTAAACAAAACAGAGACAAGCAATCTATCAGATGCAGAGTTCAAAACACTGGTTATAAGGATGCTCAATGAACTTAGGGAAGAGTAGAGGAACTTAGTGAGACATCAACAAAGAGATAGGAAACATAAAAATGGAGGTAGAAAACATAAAAAAGAATAAGTCAGAAATGAAGACTACACTAAATGAAATAAAGAATACATTACAGGGAATCAAGAGTAGGGTAAATGAAGCAGAGGATTGGATCAGTGATTTGGAAGATAAGGAAACACGAAATACCCCATCAGAGAAGCACAAAGAAAAAAAAATCTACAAAAATAAGGATACTGAATGGAGCCTCTGGGACCTTAATAAGTACCAACACTCACATCATGGTGCAGGAGGGAAAGAGAGAGAGCAAGAAATTGAAAACCTATTTTAAAACATAATGACAGAAAACTTCCTTAACTTGTATAATACAACAAGGTGGGGATTGGCTGGGAGAAGGGGTGGGCTTGGTGGGTGGGGATCAGTTGGAGAGAAGTGGGACAACTGCAATAGAAAAACAATAAAAAAATTAAAAAAAGAAATTACTGGCATAGAATGAGAGCAATGATGAGTATTAGTCAAATAAAAAAAAACATTATATTGTTTTAAGTCACTAAAATTGTGCTCATTTCTTACAGCAGAAATAGGAATTTGCTGTGTTGGTATATGGAATGGGCTGCTATCACCTAAAAAATGTAAAAGTACCTCTGGAATTGGGCAGTGAGCTCAGGCAAAAAGAGTTTTGAGGAGGAGGGCTTGAAGAGACTACTACCAGAAATAGCCTTTGCTGCTAAGGGCTCAGAAAGAAGTGAAGAGCATGATAGAAAAACAAATATTGTTTTTTATAGAACACCTAAATTTTCATGAACAGACTATGAGTGGAAATGTGACATTCAGTGAGGGTTCACATGGAAATGAAAGAGGAACATGTTATTGGAGACTGGAGGGAAGTGCATCCTTATGATTGTTAGTGGCAGAAAATACACTGAATTGTGTCCTACAATTATGTGAAAGGCAAAGCTTGTGCATGATGAACTTGGATATTTAGCTGTGGATATTTTCAAGCAAAGGGTTGAAGATGTGACTTTATTTTTGTTACTTAGAGTAAAATGCAAGAGGAATGTGTCAGATTGAGGAAGAACTGTTAATCAAAAAACAAAACAAAACAAAGAAACAAGCAAGCAAGCAAACAAACAAATAAACAAACAAAAAACAGCAGGACTTGATGATTTAGAAAGTTCTCAGTTTATCCAAAATGTAAAAGATGATTGTTTCCTTAGGATATTAACTCTTAGGAAATTGTGCGCTGGAAAAAAGCTAAAAATGTGCCTAGGCAAACTTCTGCTAGTGTCTTAGAAAGAGCAAAAGATCAGTGTTCAATCTCACAGAGGGCTCTCTTTTATTATGTCAGGCTTTACCCACAAAAATGCTTATGAAATCAACTTTGTATTATGTCTTTGGGACAGGTTTTGTGTGGTAGGTTTTGGTCTATCTCTTTCCATTAAAAATATTTAGATTTTTACTTTAGGTGCCACATTTGAAATGCATACAGTAGATTTTTTATATATATATAAAAAAGCAATCTGAGAGTCTTTGTATCTGGTAATTTTAATTCATTTATACTTATTGTTATTGCTGACCTGTTTGCTTATATCTCTGCTCTCTTATATTGCTCTTTTATTAGACATGCTTTTATTTGCTTCTTTGATTTATCTTTCCTGTTCTTTATAGGATTAATAGAGTTTTCTTTTTTATTCTCATGTCTTCTTTCTACTGGTTTGGAAATTATACATTCATTATCATTATTTTAGTATTTGCATATGAAGTAACAGAATATATAATCCACTTTTCTGCAATATCCTCACACTCATTCCATAAAACTCTGTTTTGTTAATTTTCTGGTTATTTAAATAGTCCCACAAATGTTTCTCTCAATACCCTGACTCTCAGTTCCTTGACCTCTTCTCTTCTAATGATCTTAATCTTTTATCCAACCTGAAAAAGTCATCATATTATCCTTTCTTGATTTTTTTTTTTACCAGTAAATACACTTCTTCCATAATCTCAGTGTGTAAGCATCCCACTCTCCAACCACTGCCCTCTTCTCATCTCATTCCCTCCTCTCACACCTTGAATATAACATTTAAAAAGTCCTACTTGGACCTACAATTCATTGACTTTCACTGTTTCATATCTCTCATTAGTTTTAAACTGAAATAAATTATAAAGTTGACATCTGAGTATCAACTTGATATCTCCATAGGATAAGGAAATATAAGATGAGAAGAAAAAAAGGAACAAAGGAAGTACTAACACTAACTACAATCTTCTTAAAAAGGAGAATTGATAGCAGATATTGAGATTAAGATCTTTAATATAATATTACATATGTCCATAATGAGAGATTTAAAGCAACCAAAAGGAAAATTTTAGTTTCCTATATTTTATTAAATCCCATTTCACTAATAATTGTATTTTTTTGTTTGTTTGTTTGGGGTTAAACTGAGCATAAAATCTTTTCTAAGAGGATCAAGTTAGAAGAAATGGGTTCCAAAAATCCTGTATTCTATCAGTTGTCACACGTCTTGGAGAAAATGAATTTGTTAGTTTATGCGTGCACCAAATGTATTTATTAAACATACATTTTCTGTAAAACATTGGGATAAAAGTGGAGAGTCAAAGGTGACTAAAAGGCAGACAAAAACAATTGCCAAATATATTTATTAGAATAAGAATAATTTATAAAGAAATGAATAGTTTATTTTTGCTGAAGGTATTATTTGTTTAAAACAAAAGACCCTGATTATGCCTTTAGCAGACCCCTTCCAAACACCTCCATGAATAAGAGAATTGGTAATAAATTCTAAATTTAATTATCTAAGTAAAATGTATTTAGAAGAATTTTAAAGATGATAAGGCAGAAAGAACAGGAATAAATTCAAAGATTGTACCTACAGTAGCATAGCTTTTACTAAAACTCCAAATTGTCCTTTAAAACAACTGTTTATATTTTGCTCACATTACCTTAATCTCTGGGTTATCTGTGGCTCTATTCCATTGTACTTTCACTCTTGTAGATTCCAAGCTGAGAGAGTAGAGGCAAATCATTCTTGTGGGAGAGAGGAAATAATGACGGCGAACAAGCCAATGACTCTTAAAGCATCTACTCATACTATATAGTTTATGTTCAACCCACATTCCATGCAATAGAGCAAAAGAGATGGCCAAGCTAATGTCAATGTATGAGGGAAATTATGTCTCTAAGAGAGAAGAAGGGAAAACAATTGGGAAAAATGAATTGATACTTACTTAAGTAAATTATTAATTATTCTTTTAGAAGACAGAGTGGAAAGATTGAGGGGGACAGAAAACCAGAGAACATGCATTCAAAATAACTTTGAAATGGTTTTAGAAATTCTGATTAGTATTGACCTTATCTGGCTAAAGAGAATCTCCGGTATATTGATCAGAATTAAACTGTAGACAACAGAGCTCACTATAGTTAATCAGAAGGGAATTTTTAAACCAAGCAATAAAAACTGAAAAGTTATTGAAAAGGCTAGGGACAGGTTCTAAGCTAAATTGAAGGAGAATTTTCTAAGGCTCAGAACTGATCTAGCTCTGCTGCAGTTGGCAAATTTACTTTGCCTTTAGAGAATGCTGACAATCCAAGAAGTCGGTCGATGTCACCACTGCTGACTGCAAAACTTACCACCTCTGCCATGACCAGGAAAAGAAGCTTCAAAGTGGGAGCTGCAGATACAGTTCTATAGCCATATTATACTTACCAGCAAAATAGTTGCTCTCTTCTTCACCTAGCTCCTCATATAAAATCAAAGTTCACACAAGGGCATTGATTGGTAGAATACAAGTCACATAGAGAAAGCTACCTATAAGAGGATCTGCGATGGTTTCTTTATAATTTTTTAAAATTTTTTATAGAAAAGCTTTATTTAGTCTTTATAATAATATGCAATTTGATCACATTGTTCTTTTGACTTACACTAATCACACAAATAAAGAGAAACAAAACTCAATTAGAAATGTGATAAAATCACACTTGTTTTATATTTTCTTTTTTTAGAAGTGTGGTATTAGGTAGAAAATTTAATCCTCAGAATTGAAGGACATTTTTTTTCTGAGATTGATAAAGAGAAACATAATTAACTATGATTTACACTTAATGAACTCTCATTTAAAGCGAACATACTTGTTAAAATTTGACATGAAATGTAATATAAATTTCTTTATTTACCTATTCACTTTAAAAATATTTAGCATATGCCTTTGTCCCTCTATTTCTGTCTCTCTATCATAACTACATGCTTTACTCTCAAGTTCTGCCATGCAAGACTTGTTTTTTGCAGAATCATTTTAAAGTCAAGTGTGCACGTCATGACACTTTCATCCTAAATAATTCAACATGAATATCCTAAGAACAAGAATATTTTCCTATGTAATCACAATACCATTAACTCATCCAAGAAACTTAACATTGACTCAATGGGAAATACAACTTTTAGTTTTCCTGCATTCATAACAGGGGTTGGCATGATTGTTTACTGGACCCAAACACATTATCTTCCTTTTTTAAGTTCAAGAAATGCTTTTCCTTATATTGGGGTTGACTTTGATGTCTAATACTGTCACCATCCTGTCAATTTCTGAAGGTGAATTTTCTACTCAATACCATTCACTATCATTTCCCTTCTGGAGAGAAATTATCATAAATGTAGCAATTTATTCCTGTTATGCCCAGAGAATAAACTCAGAGTAAGCTGAACTTGTAGTGCCGAGTCAGACTCTGACAGAATACATCTGCTTGGTGTCAGCAGCTGTGGCTTTGGTCATGGAATTCATTTTTTGAGCAATGAACAAGGATGAAGCGGGTGTTTTTTGTTTACCAATTTGGTTTTAATGATGTTCACAGATGAGGATGGAAGGAAATATGCTACAGTTATTGCCTCTTCTGTAACTGATTTCAAAGCACATTAATGTAAGATAATTTTAAAATTCAGAAGAAAAAGCAAAAACCAAATCTGTTTTTCTTTATAAATTCTATAGGGTAAACACAATTCAATTCAACTTTCTTTTCAGCAAAGTCACTACCTAGAACCACAGTGAACTATAACCTCCTCTCTTGAGAGAAATAAGACCTTTAAAATATGTAAAATTGTTTATTAACCCAATTTAAAAATAGTCCAAAATAGAGGGAGAAAAAGCTGGTGATTTTGGAAGTAGAAAGAAACAGTTCTCTGGGTTGATTGTCTCTTAATAACCATAGCTTTCCTTTCTTCCTCCTCTCTCTCTCTCTCTCTCTCTCTCTCTCTTTCTTTTTTTCCTTCTTCTTTTTTTCTTTCTTTTTTTTTTTTTCTTGAGATGCCTTACTGTAAGTCAAACTTGTAACATTTCCTTTTTTAAAAATGACACTAGCTTTCATACTCTCAACTAGGAGTATTTCTGGAAAACTTCAGAGATCACAATTCTTAGATGTCCTTTAGCTGCCCTAGGGACTTGTGGCTTCTAGTACAATGATGACAAGGCTTTCATTTGATTGTTTTCTTGTAAGAGTTCAAAATTTATCCATATTAAACTTTTAACTGTTTTCAGTTTCTTTCTAGAATGTTAAAAATTCTGACACAGAAATTCAGAATTCTTTAAAATTGAATATTGAAGACAAGCAAAGTGGTTCATGAAGAAACCAATTTCCACTGAGGGCTGAGGTATCATTTATGGTCTTCTTGATCATCTTGGAAAATGTCTACAGATTATTTGATAGTATTTTTTGATATATATGTAGGAAGGAGCTAATAGGTGTTAATTTGGTATTTATCAAACACTAAGATATATTCAAACCTTTGGGAAAGATTCAATTAAATTTGAACATATCAGTCTAACAAAGCAGGAAGACATTTTCAAGAGCTTAAGGGCAGTAACCATAAGAGCAAATGTCTCTATATCTTTTTATGTTTTACCTAGGTGGGAGATACAATGATACTTAAAAGATGTTCTCAAGAAATAAAGGTACATTGTAATAGATGTTAGAAAAAAAATAACCATTTAAAAAGATGATTTAATAATGTATTTACTGAGGAACCACTATATACAAAGTACTATGTAAAGCATATCACTGTTAAATAATGAAAAAATTTTCATTTATTAGTTTTCTTAACAAAAAAAAGGTATCAACTTCCAGTCAGGATGGTGGCATAGGTAAACACAGTTTACCTCCTTGCACAACCACATCAAAATTACCACTAAAGTATTGAGTAACTATCACTTAGAACCATCAGAAATTGAGTTGAATGGAAGTCTGACAACTATGGAATTAAAGAAAACACAACCATCCAGTCTGGTTGGAGGGGCAGAGATGTGGAACAGGCTGTTCCCATATCCACCTGTGGTGAACAAAAATTTGGGAAGGATATCTCAGGAGCAAGGAGTCCCAACCCCACACCAGGCACCCATGCCCAGGGTTCCAGTACCAGGAAGACAAGCCCCAATAACTTCTGGCTGCAAAAACAGTGGGATCTGAGTCAGTGTAAGAAACTTCTGGAGTTTCAAGAAGTTCCTCTTAAAGAACTCACATATAGATTTAATCAGACTCCCTCCCTCTGAGCTCTAACAATGGGATAGCAGCTTGAAAGGCACCAGTGGCATACAGGGATAAAATGGTGTTGACATCAAGATGAGAGCTTGGGGACAGCCTTCCCTCAGACAGAAAGGAAGGCCAGTGTCCCTTTTCTGAACCCTCTACCCACAGAGCCACAGAGCCAGGAGTCTGGTGCCATATCTGAGACTCCATTAATCTGGCTAACACTGTTTGCCCTACCCTGGAGATTCCCAAAGACACCTTCCTACCCCATTTATCAGCCCATCCAGGCTGCTTTTCCATATGAATGGCTGGTCTTGACTCATGCTTCAAAGCTGCCTAAATCCTCTAAAACAAGCAACAACCAACCTCAGTGAGACCCTAGCCACCGTACCTCTTGCCAAAGGGCCCCAGACCTGGCATGAGCAGCAGCCAGCTTAGATTCAACAGCTAGGCTCCTGGGAATAGCCAAGCTCAACACAAGTAGAAGCCATCTCAGATTGCTTTATAGCTCAGGCAGGGTGACCACAGGCAAAACAGGTGGGTTTGACATTAGCCTGCACTACTGCGGAAACCCCAGAGCCTGTGCACCCAGTGGAAAACTACAGACTATATCAGAGCACCACCACCCTGCCCCTGCACAGAGTCCCAAACAAAATGGATGCAAAGAGGCCCACTTCAAGACACATTATAATTAAAATGCCAAAGGTTAAAGATAAAGAGAGAATCTTAAAATCAACAAGAGAAAGGCAGTTTGTTACCTACCAGGGAATACCCATAAGACTGTCATCTGATTTCTCAAAAGAAACTTTGCAGGCAAGAAGGAGTTGGCCAGAAATATTCAAAGTCATGAAAAGTGGGAACCTATAGCCAAGATTTCTCTATCCAGCAAAGATATCATTTAGAATGGAAGGACAGATAAAGTGCTTCCCAGACAAGAAAAAACTAGAGGGGTTCATCATTACCAAACCATTATTATATGAAATATTAAAAGGGCTTATTTAAGCAAGAAAATAAGATTGAAACTATGTAGAATTAAATGGCAATAAATACATATCTATCAACAATTGAATCTAAAAAGCAAACTAAGTGAACAAGAAAAACAGAGACAGAATCATAGATATGGACAGCATCTTCATGGTTCCAAGATGGGAGGGAGATATGGGGGAATGGGTGAAGAGGCCAGGGGATTAAGAAGTACAAATAGCTAGTTATAGAATATCCATGAGGATGTAAAATACAGTACAGACATAAAGTAGCCAGAGAACCTATGCATGACCCATGGACATGAACAATGGTGTGGGTATTGCCTGAGGGAGCTGGGGGTGCTAGGAGGAAGGGGGAGAAGGGGAAACAATTTGGATAACTGTAATAGCGTAAGCAATAGACTATAATTAAAAAAAAACAAACAAAAAAAACATAAAAAAGAGGTATCAACATTCCATCTTAAACCAGAGAGTAATTTCTAATACCCTCATGCCAAACCTCCTTCCACTCCCACACCCTTCACTTTCCATTACTCCAGATATGAATTCATCAATGGCAAAACATTGACAGATGCATGTATAGAGACGTGCTGTTTTGATTCCTACAATTTGTAGTAAAAACAAAGTATTTTATTTTTTCATCCTGACTTTGCTGTTATCTCTATGCACTGTCCTTAGTTAACGTACAATATTTTTGTCTAATAATGTAGGAGACACAATGCTTGAATCATATACCAATGCATATAACCTATCTTTCCAGTCATATCTTTTGTGACATCTAAATATGGACCACACGCCTTTACCTTTTTGAAATTTTTCTCATTCTTAAACATTCATATATCTTAGTTTAGGTTTCCTTCTAAACTGGGGCAAAGATTCAAATTTGTTTGGGAGATGCAGTAAATATCAGTAGGAGGATGAAAAAGTGATGCAGAGAAGCCAGTCAAAAAAAGATTATGAATAAAGCATTATAGAGTCTCTTCTGTTGCAGGAAATTAGAGCTTAATTACAATGGGAAAATATTCAGGGTAGAATCATTATAGGCAAGGGAGCTGAATACAGCTGGTATTAATTCCTCAGTTCTTTGTTCAGTCATGTCTGTGGGAAAAGCAACATTCTGCCACTTTAGAGAAAGTGCTCAAGCAAATGGATAGAGATACTAAGGTCTGGAAGTTGGCCGCCGAAGTAGGATGCACAAGGGGTGTGAGCCTCTGTCTTTTGTGGCCTTGTTTATTCTCATTCTTAGTTCTTTGCTCCCTCTCTCCTCCAACCTTCCACTTAACCAATTTCTTCTCAAGTTATCTCATATATCATCTCCTTAATGCTTTCTCTGACCACCAACTAAGGTTTATTCCTTTCTTTATCTTCCATAGTACCTAAATGTTTTTGTATTGTGTTATTTTTGGTATGTATTTTATATTCTCTATTAGGAAATTCTCTCTCTCTCTCTCTCTCTCTCTCTCTCTCTCTCTCTCTCTCTCTCTCTCTCTCTTATATATATATATTAGAAAAAACAGACCTTGTAAATTCATATCTCTTTCAGTGTCTAGCAAAGAATCTTGCGTGCAGTTGAAACCCTCCAAATTCTTTGAGTGAATTTACTCAATTGAATGTGCCCTGAAATCTAGGCATCACAGGGAAAAAAATGCAACTATTTTAGTATGATCTAGCAAAAAGATAAGTAAATTTACTCTGAAAATATATTTTATTCAAAATACCAAATGAAGCAAGGATTTACAAAGAAAAATTCAAAGCACAAAGTGATTTGATACATATTCTTTCAGTCTGATTGTGATAACTTTTCTATAGCACTTTCAGCTTTTTGTTATCTGGTTTCAACCCTTGAACGTACCACCTGTTAAATACATCTTCAGTATTACTATTTACAAAGTTCTTATAAATCTCTAGGATTGAAATCACTACAGTTGAATATTTCATTATTCTCATAGTAGATAATATCTGTTCATCTGTATCAATCTGAAAGTATCTTCTTACTAACAACCAAATGATATCTTTTTCTTGCTCTGTATGCCTTTTTAGCAAATGTGACTGACGTCATTCTTATTTTCAATTTGCCTTCCAGCACCATTTCCCCAAGTTCTCTCCTATGTCAAATTTTAAGTGCAATTTGCAGAAATGTAATTTATTTAATTTATTTAAAATCACATTCTATTTGTAAATAGACTTTTTGTAGTATAAATGAGGGAAGTTTGGATTAGTGGAAAGAGAAATTGATAAATAGAGAAGGTAAGATTGTAGGAATTTATTTGTTGGCTTTCATCCAATATTTAAGATTCTTTTAGAAGTATTTGAAATACAGACATTTTATCTAGAATTTCATAAAACTATGGTCAATAAGTTAAAAATAATTCCAATTTTCTATGTCTAGTCTTACCTTTAGTTGTACAACATTTAAAAATGATATTTCATGAATACACATGAGAGAACTACATCTAGGAATTACTAATAGTTAATCAGTAGATTACAATGAACATGTGAAAGACGATGCTTGTATGTGGATGGACCTATATTAATATATAATGCTATTGCATTATTTCATAGATGAATAGTATGGTTATAATGTGTAAATATCTGGTTAGATTTACTGCATAGTATAAATAAAACATATAAGAAGAAAAACAGTTTTAGTCATTATTATATAGAATAAAGTAGTATGTACTCATTTTCCTCTAGAGTTAAAAGTCAAAACATGATGTTTTCAATATTTTTCCTAAATGTGTGGGTGTCACTGCTTTTAATTTTCAGAAAGGACGAGGAGTAGCATATGACACAGTAATAAGGTAAAATCAACTGTTATAATTAAAACAACTGTTTATCTCTGCTATGATATTTTATGTAAAGTTTTGTTTTTCCATACTTATAATTATAGAAATGAAATATGTAATATTGGTCTGTACAGTGTTTCAGCAAAGAAAGCTCTTATTTGAGTCAGTTAAATATATGAAATGACAATTTTCATATTAAAAACTTTCTCTTTTTTCTAAAGAATTCTTGGCTTTCTTCTAAAGACCAGATTTAAGTTCCATTTTTCATAACTTACTGGCTGTAAAATGTTGGGTAAATCACATAAACTTATATAGCTTTATATTTTTTATTTGGAAAAAGTGATTAAGTGAGATAATGTATTTGAAAATACGTTGTAATATATTATGCTACACTTTAGAATTCTTTATACTGCTTACATTTTAGATGTGACAATTAAAAATCACCTCCAGGAGAAGTATAGCAGTTACCTCCATCTGTTTTGACATCTATATCCCCTCAGTTTTTTGTTGTTTTAACACACAAAAAGAACTTCCTCTGTCCAATTTAAGTCCCACTTTTTGCGTGATAATCTCAAGACAGACCTTCACATCATTTACATTTTACCAGACTAGCACATAAACAAATATGTCTGAAGTCCTCTAATTCTAGGGTGGAGATTATTCCTAGTAGACAACATCCAGTTCAGTCAAACACATACATTTTCAAAGCCTCATTTTGTTGAGTGAAAACAAGCCACCCTGTGACTTTAGTTATGAAGAAATGCTTTTGGAAATCAATAAAACAGCAAGTTTTTCTAACCCAACATCTATTCTTCCAATAAATACATACATTTATATGAAGGAAAAATATAACATTTGGGGGAGGTTATAGTAGAACTAAAGACTGTATTCCACTTGATATATTCAGAGACAATTTATAGGTGCCATGTTTAAACTTGCCTCTAAAGAATATTAATTGGTTATGACTGAAAGAGAACAGCTGGGGCCAAGTACTGAATTGAGATCACAGCTGGACAAACAGCAGACTTTCACCCCCACCAAGGGTATGTCTGGTGAGAATCACCATTCCCTGCCAGTGTTATTTTAGCCACCCAGGAATATCCCCTAATTTATCTTCCTGAATTATATTCTCTGTATTCCTACGCATCTGAAATGTTATCAATTCCAAGAAGAAGGAATATTTAGAGTGTTAATAGTCTGGAAATATTTGTATTCCCCTCACTATATACTCAGTATTTGCCTGAGAATTGGAGGAACCCCAGGAAATTTCTTATGAATACTTCTGAGGAGGTGATCATTTCAAATTTTAGTTTTGTGATGGTGGGAAGAGGCTAAGACTAGTAATTTGATTGACTATTAAGGAAAAGTTAACTGTTTTCTCTAACTCCTTATAATAAAATATATATAAAAATTAAATAGAGACTTCCAGCCAAGATGGAGGAGGCCTAGACTGACACGCTCTGTCTCCCTCCACAACTAAGAAGGAATACAACTAATGCAAAACCAGAAATAACAAGAAATTCCAGAAAATAAAGCTACATGGAAGTCCAGCATATGAAGTTATAAAGAAATGGTGCTCGTTTGGACAGGTAGGAGGGGCGAAGCCAGAGTGGAGAGCTAAAGCTGTGCTGGTGGTGGCAGCTGTGGCAACAGTGGCAGGAAGGCAGTAAGCACAGACACCCATATTAAAGGGAAGGCGAGAAGTGCCTGGAGCAGCCCTGGCTGCAGACCAAACCCGTCAGCTTGCGATTCCAACACCAGGAAAGGCAGACCCCCATTACCTAAGACTGTGAGGCCCAGAGGGTGTGGGTATGGAGGAGGAGGCTCCCGGTCTCTCAGCAGAGAGTGAATGATAGGAATCTATCTTGGACCCCTGCCCCCACACAAAGTGCCACAGTGTGGGGGAAGGGTCACCCAGTAGTGACAAGTGCATGGGGCTCTGCCCCCTATAGCATAGGAGGTGTGACAGCCCTGCCCAGGAAGCAAAGGTAAACACAAAACTGTCAGGATGGCATAGATCATGATAGAGATCCCAGTAATGCAGGTGACCAGACAGCAAATATCTAATGGCTCAACAGATAGAAAATCTTTCTGAGGCTCAGTTCAGAACTTTGGTTATATGAATGCCTACAGATCTAACAGCAGATCTGAAACAAGACAGGGAAGGAATGAAGGCTAGTCCTGCTAAAATGAATGAAAGCACATACAAAACTAGTGGTGAGGGAAAGAAAACCAGGGATCAAATCAACAAATCGGAACATAGGGAAGGAACAGTCAACCAGTGCAGAAAGAGGAAATGAAAAGTGAGGAAAATGAGGAGAGGCTCAGAAACTTATTGGACAGCCATAAGCAGGCCAACATCCAAATCATAGGGCTGCCAGAAGGTGAAGAAGAAGAACTAGAAATGAAAAAATTATGTGAAAAAATAATGAAGCAGAACTTCCCTAACTTGGAGAAGGAAATAGACTTCCAGGTCCAGGAAGCACAGAGAGTTCCAAAAAATCTGGACCCAGGGAGAACCACACCAAGACACATTATAATCAAAATGTCAAAAATTAAGGATAAAGAGAGTCTTAAAAGCGGAGAGAAGAGAGTTACATGCAAAGGGGTCCCAATAAGACTATCAGCTGATTTCTCAAAAGAAACTCTGCAGGCAAGAAGGGACTGGCAAGAAATATTCAAAGTAATGAAAAGCAAAAACCTACAACCATGAATACTCTATCCAGCGAAGCTGTCATTCAGAATAGAAGGGCAGAGAAAGTGCTTCCAGAACAAAGTAGAACTGAAGGAGTTCATCAGATCCAAACCACTGTTATATGAAATGTTAAAGGGACTTGTTTAGGAGAATGAGAATCAGAACTATGAACATTAAAATGAAAACTGTATCGCAACAACCAACAACAGAAGCTAGGGAATCGAAACAAAGGCAAACTGAGTAAGCAGCGAGAGTGGGAAAAAAATTATAGGTATGGGGAACATTTTCGGGGGAGGTCAGCAGGGAGGGGAGAGGGGGAAAAGGGAGGGAGATGGTACAGGAATTAAGAAGCATAGTAGGAGGGAGTGGAGTAGGTAGGAAGATGTTGAGAAGAACCATATGCACAACCAATGGCATGGACTAAGGGGGCAGCAACTAGAGGGAGGAGGGTCACTGGGTGGAGGGGAACAAAGGGAAAAGAAATTGGGACAACTATAACAGCATAATCAACAAAACATATTTTTAAAAAAGATAAATAAATAAATAAGTAAGCACTGGCAAGTGAACAACTAATACATGTCTAGAGTTTAGAAGAAAAGTAGATGTGTCTGGGTTGGAGTTATTAATTTAGGTAGCACTGCTGTGTAACAGGTGACCGAAACCATGGGTGTGAATGAGAATGTAATGCTAAATTTAGAAGGGCAATTTTAAAGCTCTTTGCTATTTGAAGTATAGATTCAGTATTAAAAATAAAAATTTTAAACTAATTTTTAAAGTAATAAAATATTTTAAAAGCCTAGAAAGATACACATCAAAGTTATAATGGTGGTAGGGTAGAGGAGGGTGAAACAAAGGGGACCTTTGATTTAAAAATATGCTTTCTACAAAGATAAATATTAACCATTATTAATTCTGAACAGTGGGTAAAAAAAAAACTTTTAATTTGGTATCCTGGACCTTTTTTATTTCCTGAAACTCTTAACCTACAACAAACCTTTTTAAAATGCATCATGATTAACAACTGGAATGTCACGAGTCCATTAAATACTTAACAAAACTTTAAAAAAACTAAATTAAAAAAATAACACGCCTAATAGATGCTTACTTTTTCTTTGGGTTGTTTTTGTAATTTTTATTTTGCTACTATTTAGGATGAAATGTGTTATTCTTAGTTGTTTTAAAAATAGAAACACCAATTCTTTTTATTTTTTATTAATGTTTTTATTTTATTGAGGTAATATTCACACAGCTTAAAAATCAATATCTTAACCATTTTAAAGTGTACAATTCAGTAGTTTTTATGATATTCACAATGTGGTACAGCTATCACCACTATCTAATTCCAGAACATTTTCATCACCGTAAAAAGAAAATTCCATACCCATTAAGCGGTCAGTCACTATCCATCTGCCTCTCACCCCGGTCATTGGCCACCACTAATCTGTTTGTCTCTATACCTTTGTATCAGTGGGATTACTTGGTCATATAATAACTCTATGATTAACTTCTTGAGGAAAGGCCAAAATACCTTCTCACCAATGCTTGCAATTTTCTGGGTTTCCTATTTGTTTGTTTAAAATGTAGCCATCCTCATAGATATGAAGTAATATCTCATTGTGGTCTTTATTTTCATTTACCTAATAACAAATGGAGTTCAGCATCTTTTCATGTGCTTACTGTCCACTTGTATATATTCCTTGGTAAAATGTCTGTTCAAGTCCTTTGGCCATTTATTAATTGTCTTTTTGTTGTTGAATTTTAAGAGTTCTTTATATATTCTGATTACTAATGCCTTATCAAATATATGATTTGCACACATTTTCTCCCATTCTTCAGGTTGTCTTCCTGCTTTTTGATAGTGTTTTGAGAAGCACAAAAGTTTTCAATTTTGACAAAGTCCAATATAACTAATGTTTGTTTTGTTCCTTTTGCTTTTGGTATTATAGTTAAGAGACTGTTATCTGATCCAAAGTCACAAAGACCTGCACTGTTTCCTTCCAAGGGTGTTATAATTGTAACACTTACATTTAAGTCCTTGATCAGTTTTGCATTAATTTTTATATACATATGAGGTTGGGGTTAATGTTTATTCTTTGTAGTATCCCCTTGTTTCAGCATCATTTATTTAAAAGATAATTTTTTCCTCGGTGAATGCTCTTGCCAACTTTGTTGATAATCAATTGGTCATACATGTATAGGTTTATTTATGGATTTTTTAATATACTCCATTGATTATTATATTTGTCCTTATGCCAGTACCAGACTATTTTTATTACTATAGCTTTGTATTACATTTTGAAATAGAAATTTGTTAGTCCTCTAATTTTGTACTTCTCTATTAAGCTTGCTTTGGCTACTTCTGGTTCCTTGCAATTCTATATGCATTTTAGGATCAACTTAATCTTTTTTGGAAAAAAAAAAGTTACAAATTTGATAGTGATTACATTGAATCTATAGATAAATTTAGTGGGTATTGCCATATTAACAATATTAAGTCTTCCAATTAATGAACACATTATGGCTTTCCATATTCAAGTTGGCTTCAGTTTCTAACAAAATGTTTCATAGTTTTCAGTGTACACCTATTACATGCCCTGGGTGATTTCTAAATATTTTAATTTTTGATGCTATTGTAAGGAGATTGTTTTTTAATTTTATTTACAGATTCTTCATTGCATGTGCATATAAATACAACTATTTGTATATCTTCATCTTATATACTGTAACTTTGCTGAACTACATCAAACTAAAAGTTTCTGCTCAGCAAAAGAAAACATCAGCAAGATGAAAAGGGAACCAACTGTCTGGGAAAACATATTTGCCAATGATACCTCAGACAAGGGATTGATCTCCAAAATATATAAAGAACTTATATGATGCAACACCAAGAAGACAGACAATCCAATTAAAAATGGGCCAAGGACCTGAACAAACACTTCTCCAAGGAGGACATACAGAGGTCCATAGGCATGTGAAAGAATGCTCAACATCACTAGCCATCAGAGAGATGCAAATAAAAACCACAGTGAGATACTACCTCCCAGAATGGCCATCATCAACAAATCAACAAACAACAAGTAATGGTGAGGATGTGGAGAAAAGGGAACCCTGGTGCACTGTTTCTGGGAATGCAGTCTGGTGCAGCCACTGTGGAAAACAATATGGAATTTCTTTAAAAAACTAAGAATGGAAATGCCATTTAATCCAACAATTCTACTGCTAGGATTATACTCAAAGAATCCTGGAACACCAATTCAGAAGAACATATGCATCCCTATCTTCATTGCAGCACTATTTACAATAGCGCTATTTATAATGTGCTGGAAACAGCCTAAGGGCCCAGCAGTAGATGAGTGGATCAAAAACCTGTGGTACATTTACACAATGGAGTACTATGAGGCAGAAAGAAAAAAGGGACTCCTACCTTTCATGACAGCATGGATGGAACTGGAGAGTATTATGCTAAGTGAAATAAACCAGGCAGTGAAAGACAAATACCATGTGCTCTCACCTATAAGAGGAACCTAATGAATAAGACAAACAAATGAGCAAAATAGAACCAGAGGCATGGAAATAAGAAACAGATGGACAGTGACTGGAGGGGAGAGGGGTCCAAGGGGGGAAAGAAGGGGAAGGGTCCAGTCAAGGAGTAAGTATAAATAACCCATGGACATGGACGACAGGGTGGAGATTGACTCTGGGAGTGGGGGGATGGACAGAGGAGAGAAATGAGGGGGAAATTGGGACAACTATGAAAGAACAACAATCAAAAAAGGAAAAAAATTAATATTTTTATGAAGTTCTTTTTAAAATCACACAGAAAAAAAAAAAAGAATTAGAATCAAAAATGCTTACTTTTATATTTACCTGTGTAGTTACCTTTACCGGTGTGTTTGTTATTTCTGTTATTGAGGATTCTAATCACAGAGTATTGTCCTTTCACGTGAACCTGAAGGATTTCCTTTAGCATTTCTTGTAGGGCATATCTATTAATAACGAATTCTGAGTTTTGTTTATATGAAAATGTATTAATTTTTCATTCATTTTTGAAGCATGGTTTTGTTGGATATTGAATTTTAAATGGTCATTTTTTTTCATTCTTCACTTTGAACGTACCATCTCACTGGCTCTGTTCTTAATGCTTTCTGATGAGAAATTAGTTGTTAATATTATTGATGATCTTTTGTACATAATTACAACGTTCTCCCTTTTTGCTTTCAGGTTCTTTTTTTATATGTAGCTTTGACAGTTTGGTTATAATGTGTCTTGCTGTATGTCTCTTTAGGTTTATTCTACTTTGACTTGTGGAGCTTCTTGGATATGAGGATTAGTTTTTCATCAAATTTCAGACATTTTTGGCCATTATGTCTTCAAATAGTCTTTTTCCCCCCATTTACCTTGATATTTATTTCTCTCATCATTTTTCTTCAGTCTTTTCTCTTTTACCCCCTTGACTGGATGATCTTAATTGACCTACCTTCTACTTCACTGATTCTTCCTTCTACCTTCTCATATCTGCTAAGAAACTTTAGTAAATTTTTCATTTTAATTATTATAGATAACAACTCCTGAATTTCTATTTTTAAGAAGAAATCTGTCTTTTTATTGATATTCTCTATTTTTTGGGACATAGTTTCACAGTTTACTTTTGTTCTTAGTCTATAGTATTCTTTACTCTTAATTATGTTGATTACAATTGCTTTAAAGTGATTTTCTGGTATTCTATGTCTGGGCTTTCTCAGAGACAGTTTCTATTAATTACTTCTATTCCTATGTATGGGCATAATTTTAAATTTGGGCTAGGGCATATCCTTTCTAATCCTGGCTTAAACAACAATAGCTATGTAGAATTTGCATTCCAATTGTTGGTGTCTGCTAAGTATTCATCTTATCAAATACTACAGGGATAAGGTAGAAATTTTCTCTTATGCTTGTATTTGGTTCTGTAGTCCTCCAAACTGGTAAAATACAAATAAATATACATATTTCTTCATTTTTAATACCTAATACTTGAGGAAAAGTAACTACTGATATAATTCCTAGCTCCTACTCTTCCTCCAAACAAACACACACATTCTATATTATTTTGTATTCCAGTCCTGGAATGGACATAGGAACATTAATGGGTGGCAGAATTCTCTAGGAGAAGAGGACTCTCTACCTGATTTTGTTGTTTGTCATGGAACAGACAGTGAGGATAAGTGAAATAACTTCCCACCCTATTTATTTTCTGTTTCATAAAACACTGCTTGTAGAGCTACAGACGTATTTTTCTTAATTCAGCACCTAGAGCTGAGTAGCAATTGGAAATTCAAGACTTAAGTAATAGCTTTTCTATCAGTCTTTATTTTCGGAAGGTGTGAATTCTCATCTTGTTCTGTTTTTTTTCATAGGTATTTTAGTGATAAATTGGAGAGGTTGCAGCAGAATTTCACAGCCAGATGCACTTTAAGCTGGAGGAGGGTGTTCTTTGTGTTCACACGTGTCCTGCAGCCAAAGCGTGCGATCATATTCCTTTGGAGGTTTAGATTTTTTCCCCCCAAGCTGAACCAACCCTGACTCAAAATCCTTAAAGTTGATGAGCTGTAAAGTGATCAGACTCATTTGACACTGTGTAAAGCACAGAGCCTTTGGGTTTCATTATTGGAGCTGGTTTAATGAGCCATATGAAAAAAATAAAATTAACACCTGATTATTGTGAGCTGTTTCACACAAAGACAATTTGCAGCAGAGGGAGATGTCCAACTTAATGTGAGGTCCTAGCTACCATTAAGGGTTAGTTCTGTTGTTCGATGTGGTTTCCAGGAGTTATGAACTGCAATTTCTGCATAGTTATGTCCCGACTTTTGAAGAAAACCTAGAACGTGAGCAATCAGAAGAATGGATGCTTTGAATATGTCCTGTCATGCTAACTATATTAAATGTGCTTTTTTCTTAGGTTCTGATTCTCTTTATGAACTTGAAAAAAAGCAGGGCTTGCAATTATATAAATGAGTCACACCAAGTGAAAAATACTTTATCAGCATAGCACATCTGTGGGACAAATGTGGGAAACCAGCAAGAGAGTCACAAGGTTTGCTGACAGGGACCATTCCTTTCACCTCCCTCCGAAAGGACATTTAATTTTTCTAAAACAGAGTTCAAAAGAGAAAGCCATCAGTCTTAAACACACACACACACATACACATGTGCATTCACATACACACGTGAGTCATCTTTGGTTTCATCTCTCTCTACTCTGAATTCATATTACAGAAACTTATGGTTTAATCTGATTAAACTTCCATCTGGGAGTATCTGAGAATACATATTCAGGTAACTTAATTCTAAAACTGAATTTTTTTTAGCATTAACAGCAATCACATCTGTGATAATTATGCAACTAGAAGTAAAGAAATAGATTGAATTAAAATTACTTTATTCTATTTAAGCCTGTGACGTTGCTTTGTTTCACAAAAACGCACTCATCATTGGCCTTCAATTATGAGGCTCATCCTTTTTGGCCTTTTCCTGTACTTCTATACCAAAATCCTATATCTTCCCTCCTATTTTTCTCTGAAGCAGTTCTGTTCAATAGAAGTTTGTGTAATTATAGAAATGTTCTATACCTGCAGTATGTAATAAGGTAGACAGTATCCACATGTGCCTGTCAAGCACTTGAAATGTTGTTAGTGCAACTGAAGAAAATGATTTTAAATTTTACTTCATTTTGATTACTTTAAATCAACATTTAAATAACCTCATATGGCTAGTGGTTACTATATTGGGCAACATAGCTCTGGATTCTTTCTATTTAGAGTTTGGTCCCTATACCACTAGTATCACATTGGAACTTTTAGATAGTCAAAATCTTGGATTCTTGCCTAGACATCACTGAATCTCAACCTTCAGTTCAATACAACTCCAGATGATTTACATGTTCTGTAAAATTGAGAAGAACTGCTCTAAACAACTATTCATCCTTCAAAATTCAAGTCAAGTGTTATTTCTTTAGGTATTCAGGACATACTTATCAGCAGCAGGCACAGTGCCACGGGCCCACAGTGCTTTTAAGGACCCATGAACATGGTTTAATTTCTTTTAAAATCTGAAGAAAAGTGTGGGCTTCTAGGTGAAAGAAAACATTTTAATATAATATGAATCATAGATAGTATTATGGGCAGAATTATGTCCCCTCAAAATTAATATGTTGAACTCTGAACACCTGTACCTCAAAATGTCACAGTATTTGGAAATAGAATCTTGAAAAAGATAATGAGGTTGAAATGAGGTCATTAGAGTGGGCCTTTAATCAACATGACTGATGTCTTTAAAAGAAGAGGAAATTAGGACACAGATATGTATAAAAGGAAGTCCATGTGAAAACATAGGAAGAAGATGGCCATTTCTAAACCAAGGAGAACACCTCAGTAAAAACAATTTCACCAGTGCCTTGATCTCTGACTTCTAGCCTCCAGAACTGTGAGACAATAACTTTCCTTTGTTTAATCTACTTAGTCTGTGGTACTTTGTTATGGTAGCCCTAGCAAGTTAATACGTAGAGCATGAGACTTTTTCTTATATAATAATAAATGGTTCTAAAACATGCAAATGTAGGTTCTCATTTATTCATTCATTTATTCGTCTAACAAACATTATCTTCTGTTTTGTAAAGGTGGTATGTTGGTTGCAGTAAGATATTAAAAATCAATTAGATATGTCTATGTGATTACATAATATATTAATATTTTATTGATTTGTTTTCAGTCTTCCCCATCAGAATGTCAGCTCTATGAGTGCAGAATGTGTTGAATAAATGTCTGTGAATTGAATGAATGACCGAGAAAGGCTCTTGAACAGACTCCATTGTTTGGGTTACAGCATAACAATCTGAACAGGCTGTTGTTGTTGCTGTTTTATTATAGCATTTTTATTTATTTCAAACAAATCTTTCTGGGCATCTCACTTGTCAAACACCAATGAAGTTCTCCCTCTCTGTCCTCAGCTCTTTGACTTACATTGCTTCTTGCTCCCCCTTCCTCCCAGCTTTCTAACAGTTTCTTCCTTCTACCTCTGGCCTCACAGGTCACCCCCTCTATGCCCTTCCCTAATTTAGATTACAAAATCTTTGACTCCTCTGGTAACATACACATTCTTGGGGTGGGGGAGGTAGGAAAAAGGGAATGAAATGCGAAGGGAGAAAAATTGAACTGGCAACTTCAGGGTTTGCTTTGGTGGGCTGGGTGAAGGAGAGCGTTTTGTGAACATGGTGAGCATCTCTCATGTTTGTGTTTTTAATTAAAGAAGAATTCTATTTTCAATATGCCCTACAACTCAATAGCAAAGAAAATACATGAATAAAATAAAATAATAATAAAGAGGTATGATGATATCCTATTAATATGCTTAGGCCTATGTTTTAGTTATCTATTTGCTCCAAAACAAATTGCCCCAAAACCTAATAGCTTAAAAGACAAATATTTATTATCTCACAATTTTTGTAAGGCTGGGATCTAGATGCAGTGTATGTTGCTATTGGTAGGATTCAATTCCTCACAAGTTTTTGGAGTGAGTTATTTGGCTCATGGTGTCTCCATAAGAAGCTCCCAACACGGCAGCTGGCTCCCCTTGGAGCAACCAAGCCAGAGAATCAGAGGAAGTGAACTATATAAAAGCCATGTTCTTTTAAAAATCTGATCCCAGGAGTGACACTCCACCATTTGTTAGAAGCAAGCTACAAAGTACAATCTTCAGTCAAGGACAGGGGATTACAGGAGGGCATGAATGCTAGGAGCTGGGATCATGGGAGTCATCTAAAACATACCTACCACACTCTAGCCGCCACTTAAAAATATTTTGAAGGACTAAGTACAATGTGAGAGGCACAGATAAAGAGCAAGGAAGTCTGGAGAAGGAAAGGGATATAGGAAAGGCTCTTTAGAGGAGGAGGCACTTTCGTTGGACTTCAATGGTGAATAGGATTAGGTCATATGAGGTGAATGCAAAATGCTTGTAGATGAAGAAATAACACCAATGAGAACCTGGAGGAGAGAAAATGCGACAGAAAAGATTTGATGTTGTTAAAAGTCACTGTATGTACATCAAAAAGACTTTTATTATATGCTAAAGTAATGAAGTTTTATTCTTGGCAAGTGGTGCCTGTCTTAGTCAACTTGGGCTGCTATCAAAAATATCATAGAGTGCGTGGTTTAAACAATAGACAGTTATTTCTTACCGTTCTGGTGGGTGAGAATTCCAAGGTCAGGGTGCCATCATGCTTGGGTTCTGGTGAGGGCCGTCTTCCTGGATTGCAGACATACAGTTGCCTTTTTGATGTGTCCTCAAATGGTGGGTGATGGGGGAATGGGAGGGAGAGAGGGAAAGAGAGAGAGAGGGAGAGAGAGAGAGAGAGAGAGAGAGAGAGAGAGAGAGAGAGAGAGAGAGAGAGGGAGGGAGGGAGGGAGAGAGAGAGAGAGAGAGAGAGGGAGGGAGGGAGGGAGGGAGGGAGAGAGAGAGAGAGAGAGAGAGAGGGAGGGAGGGAGAGAGAGAGAGCACTGGTCTCTTCTTATAAGGACAGTAATCCCTTGTCCCTTGGAGGCTTGGAGGTTAGGGCTTCATCACATATGTGTTTGGGGGGAAATTCAAATATTCAGTCTGTAACATGGTCTTGTTGAGAACTTCTAAAATTCATGAAGAGTAAAACTATATTTCTTAAGATGTTCTCCTAATCCAAAAATGTAAAAAGGCAGATGTCACTGTGTTCATTTAGTTGGCTTCCCCCGATTTTGAAAACCATCCATGCTCATCCTTTCTCTCTCTGCTGCTTTGGTTAATACTGTGATTTTGCAGCACAACCTTCAACTTTTCAGATTTGTTCCCAAGTAGTCATAATATGGATTACTTTGAAAGTTAAAAAATAAAGATGCAAATGATTCAAGGTCACACAAGGTTTCAAACTATGCAAAAAGTAACAGAATTAAGTATCAAGGGCAGCTTCCACTTTTGTTTTTAAGCAGAAGAAAATTCTTATAGGAAACTGCCAGAGTCTGAAAGAATGCACCAAGTGTTAGGCTTATAGTAAACAGTCCAATTGTGCATTCATAGTCAAAAAGGAACTGCCTCTCTTAAGTATGGTGGTCACAATTTCTGGCCTGCTCCCTGCTGTTAGTGACAGTATGGGTGAGATAAGAAAACGGGCATATTTATCTATGTTGGAACAAATGTGTCTTTAATAAGGAAATCTAAAGTATATGGGTGTGGTCAATAATAAAATACCCAACATTGTTTCTTTGAAAAAAAGTATTCAACATTGTATATATCAGGTACGTTCCTGAATTAAATATAAATGTTTCAAAGTCTATGGCTATTTTAAGTAACTTGTCATTAGGTGATAGAAAGTATAATTGAGAATAACAGTTAAGAATTGTTTTGTCTTTTTCATTTGTCACAATTTTAAGAAGAATCATTTATTTTTATCTAAAATTCTAGGCAAATTTTAAAGTAATACTTTGAGTCATCTGTTAATACAATACAGAAAAGTCTGAATCTTTAACTTTAAAAATGTTTTGACATTTTTATTCATCTTACTGTTCAATCTATTACTTCAATGTCATCAGAAAATGGGGGGCGGGGGGGAATCTAAGGATTTTAAGTGACCTAAAAGCAAAGGCATACAACTGATCTGCTGCCAGGAGCTGTAAAACTGTATTGTAAAA
This sequence comes from Furipterus horrens, assembly GCF_987537825.1. Lineage (NCBI taxonomy): Eukaryota > Metazoa > Chordata > Mammalia > Chiroptera > Furipteridae > Furipterus > Furipterus horrens. Next base: position 164,357,760 of record NW_028327174.1, read on the forward strand.
ATATGTGTTGGTGGCTGTAGGGGCAGATATGAGTAGGTGAGGGGAGGAGATAATACTGGGGAGAGTACGGAAGTGGAATGGAGGAGAGTTGTGTTAATGCTAATCTGTAGTGTTATGTTATTCTGAACTGTGTGGCTTGTCTTCCTTTATTTTCTCCCTCCATCCTTTCTCCCTTTTTCCTCCTCTCACCTCTTCCCTTCCTTCCTTGTTTAAATGGAGAAATAAAACAATTTTCTATACATTTGCCAATGACCTCTAGGTGAGTCAGTGGGACATTGGAAGGTCCTGAAATATATCTAGAGTTGCGTTCAGTCCTAGTCTAAAAAGGCATTGCTTACTACATTGTTTATCACCTGGGGAGGTTTTATGGAAAAAAAAAGAAAAAGATTGTTAGTTCTGTCTAGCTGTATAAAATAGTGGACATCACAATCGACCCACGCACTTCTGTTTTCACGTGTGATGGTAATGCTAAGGCAAAAAGAGATTCAGAGTCAATTTTCTTAGCCTGGTGTGAAAATGGCCAGTATTAGCAGACCAGCTCATGTTGTTTCAATATCTCTGAATGCAGTTTCTCTTTCTTCTTTATGCATGTTTCTCACTCTGTTCCTCTCTTGGAGAAAATGTGGCAGTGCACCACCAAGATTGCCCAGAAATGAAGCACTATTCTTTCTACAGCTGGGAGCCTGCCCAGAAGTTGGCCTTTGTCTCCCAGCCTTCCTTGGGCATTGCCTTGATGGCAAACAACTATTTCACCCGAGGTCACGTCTCAGCAAGAGAGCCGACTGCCAAACTGTGATCAACACAGGGACATTGAGACACCCTAATCTTAACTCTAAAGACTTATTCCAGCTCTCTGGGTTTGCTAACAACTCAGCTGGGACTGTAATGCTGTCACCTGTACTCTCTGCCAGTCTTGCTTCCTTTACCTTCCTTCTACAGGAAATTCCTAATGAAAATACTGCATGCTAATCCCCATCTCGGTGCTGCTTCCTGAAGTACTGAATCTACAGTGCCCCCAATATGTTTGACTACTAAATTATTAAACTTAACATTAGGTAATTTTAATACATCTTCTGAAAATTATTAGCCTGGCCTTATTAGAAAGGAGGAGCTGTTTTTGAGTTTCTATGTTTAAATGCTTTACTATATGATAAGAGAGAAATGGTTTAAAATGTTTTAAAAAGTGATTACGATGTCAAACGTAAAAAATCATAATTTTACCTATGGTTATGTCATTTATAATGCATCTTAGCTCTCAAATTCTTTTATAATACAATGAGAGGGACACATTCTTTTATAATATAATGAGAGAGTCTCAAGAATAAGCAAGTAATTTTTGAATTTCATTGATTTAAATTTAAATTTAAATACCCACATGTGGATGGAAGCAAACAAACACAGGAGAGTTCTGGCCAAGATAGAGGCCTAGACTGACATGCTCCATCTCCCTCCATAACTAAGAACAAATACAACTACTGCAAAACCAGAAATAACCAGAAGTACCAGAAAATAAATGAAAGTCTAATGTATGAAGTTATAAAGAACTGGTGCTCATCTGGACAGGTAGGAGGGGCGAAACCAGGGAAGAGAGTTCAAGCTGTGCTGTCCACGGCAGCAGCAGCGAAGGAGGCAGGACAGCAGTAAGCAGAGACACCCGTATTTAAGGGGAGGCGAGAAATGCCTGGGGAGCACCTGCAGTTGCAGACCAAACCCATCAGCATCCGATTCCAAAGCCAGGGAAGGCAGATCTCCATTGCCATGGACTGTGAGGGCCGGTGGGGGTGGGGACAGAGGAGGAGGCTTCTGGTCTCTCAACAGAGAGTGAATGACAGGAATCCATCTTGGACCCCCAACCCCCGCAGAAAATGTCACAGCGTGGTGAGACAGGTCACTCGGTTGTGACAAGTGCATGGGACTCTGTCCCCTATAGTGTAGGAGGTGTGACAGCCCTGCCCAGGAAGCAAAGGTAAACACAAAATGGTCAGGATGGCACAGATCATGATAGAGATCCTGGTGACGCAGCTGACCAGACAGCAAATATCTAATCTAACGAAGCAGCTGATAGGAAATCTTTCTTAGGCACAGTTCAGAACTTCGGTTATATGAATGCCTACAGATCTAACAGCAGATCTTAAACAAGACAGAGAAGGAATGAAAGCTAGTCCTGCTGAAAAGAACAAAAGCACATATGAAACTAGTGGTGAGGGCAAGAAAACCAGGGATCAAATCAACAAATTGGAACATAGGGAAGGAACAAACAGTCAACCAGTGCAGAAAGAGGAAACAAGAAGTGAGGAAAATAAGGAGAGGATCAGAAACTTATTGGACAGCCATAAGCAGGCCAACATCCAAATCATAGAGCTGCCAGAAGTTGAAGAAGAAGAACTAGAAATTGAGAATTTGTGTGAAAAATAATGAAGCAGAACTTCTCTAACTTGGGGAAGGAAATAGACTTCCAGGTCCAGGAAGCACAGAGAGTTCCAAAAAATCTGGACCCAGGGAGAACCACACCAAGACACATTATAATCAAAACACCAAAAATTAAGGTTAAAGAGAGAATCTTAAAAGCAGCAAGAGAGAAGAAGAGAATTACATACAAAGGGGTCCCTATAAGACTATCAGCTGATTTCTCAAAAGAAACTCTGCAGGCAAGAAGGGACTGGCAAGAAATATTCAAAGTAATGTAAAGCAAAAACCTACAACCATGAATACTCTATCCAGCGAAGCTGTCATTCAGAATAGAAGGACAGAGAAAGTGCTTCCAGAACAAAGTAGAACTGAAGGAGTTCATCAGATCCAAACCACTGTTATATGAAATGTTAAAGGGACTTGTTTAGGAGAAGGAGGATCAAAACTATGAACATTAAAATGAAAACTGTATCGCAACAACCAACAATAGAAGCTAGCGAATTGAAACAAAGGCAGATTAAGTAGGTAATGAGAGTGGGAAAACAATTATAGGTATGAGGAACATTTTGGGGGGAGGTCAGTGGGGAGGAGAGAGGGGGGAAAGGGAGGGAGATGGTACAGAAATGAAGAAGCATAGTAGGAGGGAGTGGAGTAGATAGGAAGATGTTGAGAAGAACTATATGCACAACCAATGGGCATGGACTAAGCAGGGGGACAACTGGAGGGAGGGGGGGTCACTTGGTGTAGGGGAATGAAGGGAAAAGAAATTGGGACAACTGTAGTAGCATAAACAATAAATCATATTAAAAAATAATAATAAAAAAATTCAAAAAAAAAACCACATGTGGTCAGTGTCTACTGTATCAGATGGTATAATCTACAGTTTCTCTGGTGCCAGAGTTCGACTGCCTCTCATCTCCCAATCTCCTTCCTTTGTTCTGATTTCTCCTTTATGAAGATGCTGTAATTCTACCCTTTCTCTCTTTATCCCACTTGGCCTGTCCACCTCCAGTGCCAGAAACACCAGTTCCCACTGTGCACTTCTGAAGGCAGGGGATGCTCTGAAGATGGATATTCCCATTGACTGCTGCTGCAATAGGGGCTATAACCAAAGAGACAACTTGGTCTCTTGATGGCACTTTAGTCTAAAATATTGTAGAAATACTCTGAAAATCATCTTGATTTGTTTCTCATGTTGTGGGGGAAGAAAAAAGCTTTCGTTAAGTCTTTCCTAGTCTTTGTAGATTTTACATGGGACTGGTTAAATTCCATCACCCTAAGAAATAATTTTACATTTATGAACCACATATTTTCTTTTCTGTATAGTAAGGCTCCTTCTCATTTGTCTCTGTCTATATTCAAAATGTCTTTTTTGCTTAGCGTTTCTCAGCCAGAATTATTAACTCACTTCTGTGTGTCTTCATAGCTCTCTCTTGCCTTGCTCATTACAGCTGGAACCAGATCATAAGGATTTGTGTCTCTTTGTCTACTGTACTGAATTGTGGATTGTTTAAGGACAGAGTCATGCTGTATGCATGTTGGTATCCCTCACTGCTAAACAGAGTACCCAGCACATAGTAGAATCTCAGTAACTCTTCATGGAATCAACATGTCCACTTGGGCTCTGAAAATCATGATTTCTCTTCAGTAGTCCACCTGCTTCATTTTTTCTGAGGCCCTACTCTTAAGAAATGGTCTTCTGAGATAAGAATTCCTTTCACACACTGTCCTACTTGCCTCCTAGTGGTGTCACTGTAGATTCCATTTAAATGATTGTGGGTCCTATAGCATTTGTTTGTTATCTTATTTCTCTGTGTATATGTATTATAGTTTCATTTTATTCATTTCTAGTCTGTTTGTTACACATTTATTTTTGTTTCTCAATGGAAACAACATTATTGAATACCGCAATAGTTAGAAATATTATTATATGACTTGAAGTCATCTTTCAATCTGTGTATCTCATCTTTTTTCCACCCCTTCTATTTTTCATCACTATCCTTAATTATGCCGATAAATCCCATGATTGGACTGCCTCAACTGTAAATTCTCTGCAATTGTTATCTCGTACATATGCCAGATACATAGAAATTCTCAAAAGCTCCATATGTATTTGACAGGTTATTAAATACTAAACCAAGATGTGCTTTAACACCTACACACTAAACTGCTGCAGTGAATAAAAGTTTCTGCTGATGAAAGGTATTTATCCTACTTAATAATTTCAATTAAACCATTTAAGATGTTGAATTTAAAACATTCATTTTCTCAATCCTAGCTGCAGTTCCTTGGTAGTTGGAATGTGACTCTTGAGTCTCTTTGGCTTATGACTTGATTCTATATCAAATATTTTCCTAACTGCAAATTTGATTTTCAGTTTCTCTTATTGTGCATTGTTATTGTACCTATCAACAGAGAATTCCTGCAATTGCACCCTCAAAGCCTGAACAAATTTGGTGATCTGCAGGAGTGATATTTAAAATATGTTGAGTGTGGCCTAACCAAGGAGCTCTGGGGCTGGATTTTGGAGGCCCCCTTCTGGACCAGGCTTTAACCCTTGAGCCACAGGAGAGTTCTTGAAACTATCCAAGATGAGATGCGAAGGCAACAATGGGGACTGGCTCTCAGGGTCAGGACAGCTGTTGTTTACCAACTGGTGTGGGGTAGCACAGTATCAGTGCATGCCCTCTGAATATCAGCCTTGGTGATATGTTTATTTAGGAGCCAGCAGAAAACGAAATAGTTGTATAGGAGTTTAGAATGTGTGTTAAAACTATTGTCCATCTACCTTTAAACTTTTCTTTGGTTTGCAAATTTGCATTAAACAAAGAAGACACATTCTGCTTGGAGCAGAATTCACCCTGCTTTTCTAAGACAGATTTAATGCATGGTCTGGAAGGTGAGAGATCTGAACACAAAACTCACTTTCAGAACTAGGTAGGAGTTGGGAGGTTTTTCCTAACTGACCCTTCTTGCTGAGTCCAAGTACTAAATAAGAATGAGCTTAGCATTAAGGATGGAGAAAGTGATGGGAAGAACATTCCAGGAACAGAGGGCATTATGTGAAAAGGCACAAAAGGCAGGATTAGTCCATGGGAAGTTTAGACAACTCTCAAGAAAGTTACAATTGCTGAAGGAGTGGGGAGAGGAATGTTCATATGTAGGGTTGATTAGAGACAAGACTGAAAAGGTATATAGGAGCTGGGTATAACAAGGTTTTAATGAGAACACAATCTTTATTTATTCCATGAAAGTAGTAATGAAAGGATTTGGAGTGAAGAGGAAGAAAGTTGCCTCAATCAGAGGATAATAGCTGCTCCTGTGGGTCTTGAACTGGGTCTCAAAGGACATGAGCGTTCCTTCCAGGGGAGGGACAGAGATTGCCTTTCTTTAATTTTAAATCAGAACTTTTCACAACTTTTATTACAGGAGGTTTTCTACAGAAGCTTTTTATAACCACTTAATGGCCTTGGGGAAATACTGATATATGAAACTTTATAATGGAGTCAAATCCTATTCATTGTTTAGAAAAAAAGGGTCTTTAGGAATTAGACCAACATGTTGGAAGCTGTCACATAGTCCCAAAAAGATCTGTTTGGTCATCTGTATCTGAGTTGTAACCTAGACCATTAATGACAGGAAAATCTCCACCAGCATGACTTCCACCTTCCAGCAAGACTCAGTCAGGAGCAGCCAGCCTATTGTCTAGTGATCAGAGCCCATTTGCAGCTGGAACTCTGTGTGTTCAGCACTGCCAGCATGAGGCGCAGGGGCTGCCTCATGATCAGATTAAAAGGCAGTTTATCCTCCTCCCTCTAGCTTCTAATATAGTACCTCTGATGATAACTTGGAGATGCTGAGCCCCTCAAACAGAGAAAACATTCTCTGAAGAGGTTAAGTGTGAATCAGTTAGTTCCCCAATGCAAACTTACTAGAAATCCTGCTTTCTTTCCTAAATACTAATAGGTTTGAGATGTAAAAATTGGGTAGAAAGATATTTCACTTTTGGCTATTTGCAAACCTCTAAACTGTAATAATCACACATATATACAAAAGTAAAATTGTTTGGTCATATGGTAATTTTATTTTTAATTTTTTGAGGAATCACCATACTGTTTTCCACAGAATCTGTACCATTTTACATTACCCCCAACTGGACCCAAGTTTTCCTATTTCTCCACATCCTCACCAACACTTGTTTCCTGGTTTGTTTGCTTGTTTGTTTGTTTGTTTATAGTAGTCATCCTAATGGATGTGAGGTGGCTGGGTGTAGTTTTGAAAAAACTCAAGGCAATCAAAGATTGCATATTTATATTATATTTTAATCTTACAAAATGCAAACCTGAAGTCCAGGCTACTGTAGAACATTTCCATGCTGACCAAATGAGTTTGGAAAATGATCACTTCTCCATGTGTTCTCACAAACTTTACTTGATCCTCTTTTTGTTTTCTCTTGGGGGATCTTATACTTAAACTAAGTAGGGGTTGAGATTACTAAAGTTGCACATTGAAAGAAAACAGTTGAGTTGAGGAAATTCATAGAGAGGAAACAGAGACTAATGTTTAAGAACAAACTCTCATTGTGCAAAGCATTCTGGCTGTTTGTAGTTGAATTAAGTATTCTTAAAAACCATGACCCATAATGCCTACTCTTGCATACATAGCTTAGATAAAGCCTCATACAGGTTCATAAGGGGCATGTGCGAAGATGTCATAGAGCATTGTTAATGTGGTGTTTGGGAGATAGAGAAAACTCAATGTCTCTCACCAGAAAAATAGACAAATGTGTTGGTGTGAATATCAATACATACCTGTGCTAAGAAAAGCAAAAACAATAGTGGCTTAAACAAGACAGAATATATATATCATTATGTAATATACATCTAAGTTTCAGTAGTCCAAGGCTAATAATGACAGCTTTATGGTGTCATGCCTTCTATTTTAATTCTCTGCCATCCCAGCACATACTTTTACCTTGTGGTATAAAATGATGGCTTCGGTTCCAGCCAGTGGGAAAAGGGGAAAAGAAAATTGGAGAGTATATCACTTCTACTTAGGAACACAACCAAGAAGTCTGACCAGTTACTGACACTCATATATCATAATTTGTAATATAAGTCACTGGTCACATCTAGCTTCAAGGAACTCTGGGAAATGTAGTTTCAAGCTGGATAGCCATGTTCCCAGCTGTCCACTACTACTAAAGGAATATGAAGAAATGGCTATTGGAGCAGAATTGGTACCCTCTGGCACTGTAAGATTATGATGAATACATATTGAATAGAATGTGGCAAGAGTTAGAATCAATAAACTGTATATATTCCAGCAATATGGATAGTTCTTAGAAACAGAATGCTGCATAAAGAGAGAAGGAGGTGAGGGGAGAGAATGAGAATGGGCTAAAATAGAAAACATTAATAGATTAGCATATATAGATAAATAATTTCTGTAAACATGTATGAGGAGGCCTAGAAAGGACAAACAATAATATTGTGCTAAGAAATGAAGGCTTAGTAAGCCAGACCTATATACTAAATTTAGTTCTAGCTGTATGGTATATTGGAAGTTACATAAATACTCCAAGGTCTATTTTTTCTTATCTGAAAATGCTAATTATAATAAACTCATAATTACAGGAGTAAGCTGAACTTGTATACTTAAGACACTTATTATAGTGCTTGACACACAGTAAATTCTCAGTAGCAATGATCTGTTATTACTATCTTTTCATTGTCTTTTTCAATTTTATTTATTAGTTTTAGAGACAGAGGCAAATATTGATTTGTTGTTCAACTTATGTATGCATTTATTGGTTGCTTCTTGTATGTGCCCTGACTGGGAACTGAACCTACATCCTTGGTGTATCAGGACAACACTCTCTAACCAATTGAGCTACCTGGGAAGAGCCTCTTCTCATTATTTTTATTGTTAGGAAAACTGTATCAGTATATGAGATCAGGATTTTGTGTAAAGTTGACTTTTGGTAAATGTTGGTTGGATACACAATAGAAAAACCAAGAGTGCATTGATTACAATTATTAGAGAGGAATGAGCCAGGAAGTACTCAGTTATATAGTAAATATTTATTAAGTGCTTATTATGTGTCAGGCCTCTGGGATACAATAGTAAGTAAGAACTAGCATGGTCCCTACTTAGTGCAGGAGAAGTCGACTAATAAAAGAAAAAACACATGTAAAACTCTTTAAAAATTTTTTTACCCTCACTCGAGAACATGCTTATTGATTTTAGAGAAAGGGGAAAGGAGGGAGAGAAACATCTATGTAAGAGAGAAACATTGATCCATTGCTTTTTGCATGTGCCCCAACTAGGGACCAGATACAGATGTATGCCCTGAATGGGAATCAAAACCTTGACCTTTCGGTTGATGTGACAATGCTCCAACCAACTGAGTCATGCCAGCCAGGGGCAAACACATGTAAAATTCTAATTTCTCTAAATACAATGTAGGAGAGCGATATTATTCTATATGCGTGTGTGTCTATGTGTGTGTCTATGTGTGTGTGTGTGTGTGTGTGAGAGAGAGAGAGAGAGAGAGAGAGAGAGAGAGAGAGAGAGAGAGAGAGAGAGATGCTTGAATTGACTTGGATTAGGAATTAACTAGAAAAAATTTAAAGGAAAGAGCATTCAAGGCAGAAGTAACAGCCAAGGCATAGTGAATATAGTGAACTGAAGGAAAAAAGCAGTGGGACTGGAGCAGGAAGAACAAGAATATGTTAGATGAGTTGATGTGAGAGAGTAGGTGAAAGCAAGACTATATGAGAGACATACGCTATCTGAAGGAGTTTTGTCTTTATCTAATAGGAAGGGACACTCTATTAGTTTGCATTCCTGTTGTAATAAAGGAGCACAAACTTAATTGCTTAAAGCAATGCAGATGTATTGTCTTGCTGTTCTGTAGGTCAGAAATCCAAACTCATTTTCCCTGAGCTACAGTCAAGGTGTTGGCAGATCTGTTCTTCCCAAGATCTTTGAGGGGACAGTCTGTTTTCTTGCATTTTCAGGTTCTAGTGGTCACTTGTATTCCTTGGCTTGTATCTCTTCCTCCATCTGCAAAGTGCATCACTTCAATCTCTGCTTCTGTCATCACATTAACTTCTGCTCTGCCTCTGAACTCTTCTTCCTCTTATAAGGTCCATTATGATTACATCAGGCCTACCCAGATAATGGAGGATAATCTACCCATCTCAGGATCCTTACTTAATCACATTTGCAAAGTCCCTTTGGTCATGTAAGGCAACATTCACAGCCTCTAACAATTGGGACAAGGACTTAATTGGAGGGCCATTATTCAGCCTACAATGGAAGCCATTGCATCTGTTTAAACAGGAAAAATGGTGTGTTCAGTGTCAGGGCAGTCTTGCTCTGAGAAATCACCGGGAGACCACTGTCATGGGGTTTATTGAGGGGAAAAGGGGGAAGGGGGAAGGAGAAGGGGGAAGGGGAAAGGGAGAATAGGGAATGGGGGCCAAGGGAATGGGGACTGGAGACTCCCGGTCCTCCATGTGGGCCTGTAGTAATTGCCTGCCTAGACTTCTCAGGCGCCTTTCTTATACATGTCAAACACACATTTTGGTGAGGGTTAGTTTGCTTATCAACATTTTCAGTAGGTAATTTACATCTCATTGCTTTTCCCCTACCAGGTTAATTAACATATCAGGCTAGGTCCATCAGAATTTTCTGGAGGAGTGGACTAAGTCCATCAGCATTTCCTGTGGGAGTGGGCTAGGACCAAGTTGATTTGCAACTGTCAAAAGTCCAGGTGGGCATTCTAGCTGCCTCCATGTTCTGACATTCAGATTTGTATCTGTAAGAGATCTCCTTGGCTGTCCTGTGAAGGGCAAATAGAATGAAAACCAGATTTATGTTGGTGAACCAATTGGGAGGCAAATGTAGTGATCCTGGCAAGGACAGAAGGGAAATAATTTTATTTAATTGTGAGCTATAACATGTTAGCTAACACAGTCCTACTTAGACTGTTAGAGTTAGCAAGAATCTTAAAGAACACTGTCAGAATGGTACTGGGTCTGGCTTCTACTGGTTTTCAAGGGCTGATGTGTGCCTCTAGCCTGACTCTGCATTCAGTGACATAGTGATGGCTTGAAATTGGTCAGGGTGGGAGTAGTTGCACCATGGGAATTCACAAACACTCCAGTTAGTCAGGACTTTCCACATTCCCCCATCCCAAGATCTGGTTTATCTGAATCCAACAGACACTATGTAACCTGTGGATTGGTCTAAGTAGTCTCCCTGTCTTCTCAAACTCTGATTCCAGTAGCATTGAGCTTATTCTTCATTCTGCTGTTGACATGTCCTTGTTTCTTTGTTTCTTTGTGGAGACAAAATAATAAGAGAGGCTGATTTTTCAGAATGAGATTTTGCCCTCCCACTTCAGTATTTTCTATACGTTTTACAATAAATATACAATATTTTAATAATTAGAATTTTAAAGAATCATCTTTAAATTTTTAATATTTTGAAAAACATGTAGATGAGTATATAATGGAACACTTGTTTTATAGTGTTGATTGCTAAACTGTGATCTAATCACTATAAAAATGAATTTCTAGCCACAATTATCTCTAAGTTACTTTTGAGTTTTCTATGGAATTTGTTACAGGGCTTATTCTCCTGATTTGTTCAATACAAGAAGGAAAGGATCTGAGTTATGAAAATGAGAACAATAAAGAAGACTTAAAAGTAATAAGCATTCAAACATATGAAATTATGAATTATAAAGCACATCATAAGAGAGTTGCAAGAGAAATTTCATTTTGTCATTGTACATGGTCTTGAGACAATAGGAAGTGCTTAAGGGTATGGTCTTTGGAGCAAGACTTCCTGGGTTGAAATTCCAGAACTACTGCCTGTTCTCTGTGCTTTCTGGAAAAAGACTAAAGCACTTTTGCCTCAATTTCTTCATTTCATTTATGAAATGGGAATAATGATCACTACACTATCAGATATTCATGAGATTTCAATTAGTTATTTCATATGAACCCCCTCACAAGAGTGCTTGGCACATATTAAGCACTCAAGAAATATCAATTACTATATGTTGATATTTAATTGTGCATATTCTTATTTATTTCAAAATAAATTTTCCTATAAGAAAATCAATGTAAAGATTTACTATAATTATAGGACTCTACCACTCTCTTTCCCCTACTGATCTGTCCAACTGAGAAAACAAGTGATTCAACAAATTAAAATTGATGTTAAAAATTTCCAAGATATGTTAGATATTTGTTTTCCTTTACATTTGATTATTTAAACTCAGCCCTCTCCATACACTTATGATTTATAAATATTATTGATAATCTGGCTATTAAGTCCATAGAGAATGTTACTATAGCAACCCGATTCAGGTATTTCTTTCTCTAGACTTCATCCTCCCTGATTGAATACACACACCCATCACTCCTCATTTCTTTCTCCTGGCAAGTTTTCTGAGGTGTGTACCAAGTTCTTAAATAGCTGAATATCATCCTGCCTTGAGTTAAACAGAAGCCAGCTGGCACCACTTATCTCTTTAAATTACAAGAAAATGTGAGAAACCACAGGGTATCTATAAGGGGTTGGGCAGAGCCCTAAAGGGCAGCTATGTGTGAAAGAGTGTATCATGGCAATGAGCTTGAGAATTAGGTGTAATCCTGGGAGGTTCAGACTTGACAAGATTTATCTTAAGGTGGTTTTATGATCAGATTTTAAAAATTGTTTTTCTACCCTGTCTAGCTGCATCTTAGAAAGTTAGATATTTCCATGCAAATGTTAGTGTGGGAGGAAATTAATTTTCTTTCTTTTGTGCTAGAATCAATACAGCTTTTTGTTGGCTTCCTCAAATCCCAGAAGATATCAAACATTTACATTTCCTAATTATTCATTATTTTTTGTTGAATTCTGTCAAAAGGTGATTCTTTTGAATGTAAGTTAAGTTTTATAATGCATCACTTTGAAAGGTAACAGATAGTCTTTTATAAGCATTTTATGCCCCATATGAGTTTAATATTAGTGAAAATTTGTAGAGGACCGCTTTGTGTGGTTTCAGGAACTGTAGCTTCGCTGCAAGCTAGGCCTTGCAAGAGGCATGTAAGTCTTGACCAGAAACCTGGGAAGGCTAGAAGGCAGGCATGACCCAATTTCTGCACCGGGGGTCCCTGTGGGGAATCAGGCTTAAAGAATGTGTATTATGCTTTGGAGCTTGCTTTGCTCTCACCTGGTGATCCTTTGGTGCCAGAGAATCCAGCAGACCTTGACCTAAAGTGATCACGTGTGCTCCTTTCATTGTTATCTGTAATCTCTAGAAGTTAATAGTAACTGAAGCATTTGGGGTTAATTGGTGATTTATGTATCCTGATTGTATGCCCCTGTACATACCATTTTCAATAAAAGGCACAGGAAAAAGAAGTTCAGGGCTTTTCTCCTCTAGAGAGAATTGCTGCCTCTCTTCCTCCCAGACAGAAATCAAGGTCCAGGTTAACCCATTTCTCCTCATCTGCAATCCTAAAACCTCTGCAGGACAGAGAGTTTCCACCGAGCCAGGGCATGACCCCCACAAAAATTTACAAAGTATTTTTATTTCAGTCAGATCTTATAAAGTAATCTATTTGAAACCACATACAGAAAGATTAGCCAAGATGAATATATGCATGATATTTTTAGAAAGGAGAAATAAGTAGAAATCTTTCTTGGCACTTCTTTCTCTATAAGCCTTAGTGAAAATAGAAATTACATAAGAAAACTCATAAAATTTAAATCTGAATTATTAGAAAGAAAGGATAAAGGTTCATCCTAGAATCACTTTTAAAAAAACATATTCATCTTTGTAATTACATTTAAGAAAATATAAGATACAAGGACAAGGATAATTCACTTTTACATGTGCATAATTGTAGAATATGAGGGAACTAGATGAAATGAGTATAACCTTAAGAAAGGATTGTGTGTTTAGACTAAATGAAAGAAAAGTTTGGGAACTATAAAATGTTCTCTGTCACATGAAGAAACATATATTACATGTTTCAAAGACTAATTCAGGAATTAACATAGTAGAAAAGGAAAAGCACAGCCTACTAGGTCACAGTCAACACTGCTTCAGATACTGTAACAATGTACTTCAGGATACACTACAAATGAAAAACCTACAATGAAAGTGTATATGCTATCTTTAGAATTTTGGTTTTGTTCTGTATGCCATTCTCATCAGCACACTAGGCTTCATTTTAGGCCAGCATACTGCTAGAACAGTGGTTTTCAAATGTATTGTTCTTAGTGCCCTTTTGTAGTCTTAAAAATTATTGAAGAGCCTTTATGTAGGAGCATATCTATCAATATTAACTGAATTAGATATGAAAACTAAAAAAATTTTAATACATAAGCACATATTACATTAGCCATGGGTTAACAATATGATGTCGGGTAGCCTCTAGAATTGGACACTTCTGAAAGATACAGAGTGAAAAGCAAATATGTTTGTAGTACTACTGTGAGAATAGTTTTGACCTCACAGGCCTTTAGGTCTCAAAGGCCTCAGTGGTCCCTGGAACATACTTTGGGAACAATTATACTACAGGGCTGGTAACTGGAGGGTTATCAGGACATTCAGTGACAGGAACTCTAAAGGACCTAAGGGAAAAAATTACCAACTAGCCTCCCTCAGGGTATAAATTCTCTCTGACTGAGAGTTAATACTTTCATTAAATATCTCTGGATAATATATTCAAGCATGTGATTGTATTTAAGGAATAAAGTAATATAATTAAACAGGTAAGAGATGAGGGGGGAGTGGAGCATTATTTGACAAATATTGATTGGGTTCCCACATTACATAGCAGGCACTAGAGAGACAAAAAACCTTAAAGATGTGATTCTGTTCCTTGACATGTTCATAATTAAGGGAAAGACATCACAAATAATTGCTCCAACAGAGTGAAGAAGAAAATTATCAAACGCCACAGGGGAGGGAAAGATGATTTTTGACAAGCCATTTCAGGAAGTCTCATAGAAGAGGTGACATTTATGATTATGCATGCAGAAGGAATGTAGCATTGTGAACAGGAGTGGACAAGGTAGTTAGTTCTGCAAAGAGCACTGCAAGCAGAGGGTAACTAGGTAGAAAGACATGGAAGGGCATGGCTTCACAAAGTGTGGTGCTTTCAGTAACTGGAGCATCAGTGTGGGGTAGAAAGGGGTAAACGGGGTGGATGGGAGAGGTTAGGTCAGACTGCAGTTGGCTCTACATGCTCACTGGAAAGATTGATCATTGCCCCACAGACAGTGGAAAGCTGCAGAAATGTTTTAAGCAGAGGGATGCTTTGTTCAAAATTATGTTTCAGAAAGTCAGCCTAGTGCCTTTGGGAAGGACTAAAGGTTTGAGGGTGAAATTATGGTTTGGAAAAGCACATTGGACCATCTTTCAATAGACCAAACAAGAAGGAAGCCATGTTGCACAGGCTCTGGAATTAGTCTGCCTAGGTTCAAACACTGATTTGGGGACCTCAGACAATTATCTAACTGATGTGTGCCTTGATTTTCTCATCTGTAGAATAGAAGAGTAACAGTAGCCATTTTACAGAATTCTTGTAATGATAGAATTATTTGATTCAATAAAATAAAATAACATGATAAAATAAAATAGCATTAATACATTATGACTTTGCAATATATATTAGATATCATTAGAGGTGTATAACACAATAAGAAAGATGACAAAGGGAAGTGTTCTAGATCTGTTTAGAGGCTCTGATTCACAGGATTTTTGTGACATTGTTGGGTGGTGGTGAAAGACAGTGAAATGATTTCAAATGTTTAGATTTAAGAGAACTCGGGGGAACTTAAGAGGACAGGTGATGAAGGGTGGGGACAAAAGAGCCCAGAGAGAAGGCAGAGAAACTAAGATGTATTTTCACACAAATATTTTTTTATAAAAATGGTGGGAGATGTTTACCACAGTTATCTCACATATTATGAGTATGAGGTGAGGTGTCTGTGACTGACGACAAAAGATAGTCAAGACATTTTAAGGAACAAGATGGAAGAATTTATTTGTGACAGCTCTCAGAGCAAATCAAGGGAGGAACAGAATAACTGAGCCTCTAACAAAAATCATGTAATTTCTCATGAAATTAAGCGCTCTCCTTGAGAATTGGAAGGTGCTGTGCAGCCTTTAATGGAAGGAATTAGGTGCAAATTAACAATTCAAGCTTGACAGATTTCTTTTTTAAGCATGATAAAAAAAACTAGAAAGCTATCAATATATGACAAGGAAGATGAATTGTTCCTTGCACCAAAAGACCCAGACTGAGTAAAGTTCTGTTATAATAGGTCAGACTAGGAGTAATAAAAGATATTATACATAGGGAAGTTTTTATTCACCTGGATAGTCAAAAGGTGCTAGTTTAAAAGAAACAGGAGATCTCTAAAATATGTATAAACCTTGCTGTAGATCCCTTAGCAGTTAAAAATGAGTGAGTGAAAACTAGAATGACATAGTGCTTTTTCAAACACAAACAATCAATAAGGTAAATGCCCCAAGATATCGGAGGAACATATAAGCTAGGCATCTCTCCTTACTGTACTTACGTTAACTATTTGTGAAGATGTGGAGGAAATCCACACACGCACACACAAAATAATTACTTACACAAAGGAACTTCCCAATCTCAGAATAAGGCAGAGAAAAGATAAATGGATTAAGTGGAGGAACATATGTTAGAGTAAGAATATTCTGCATCAGTTGTGTTTTCAGAAGGGAGTGGTGAAAAGGAGTTGGGAAGTGTCCTCTTTAAAATTAGAATGTCTTATAGAAGAACTTAGCCAACTAATAACATGCTAAGCATTATTAAAATTGGTGCCAATTCATAAACTCTTTGCTTCCAAACACTAG
The DNA here is from genome assembly GCF_987537825.1 of Furipterus horrens. Classification (NCBI taxonomy): domain Eukaryota; kingdom Metazoa; phylum Chordata; class Mammalia; order Chiroptera; family Furipteridae; genus Furipterus; species Furipterus horrens. The sequence goes on from NW_028327174.1 coordinate 164,374,072, forward strand.
TCATATGTTATTATAGTCACATGTGGATTCACCAAATGTGTAGCATTTTGTTTAATGGAATAACTTTTCTACCCCCACTGCTAGAATGTATTGTTTAGATTCAGAGAGACTTGCTCATGCTCTTTGAGTGGTTGAAGAACTAAATGATACTATCATCAAATTACAGATTGGTCTTAAAGCTTTAAGTTGATTATGAGGTATGTCTAGAAAAACATTTTCTTCTGTTTACCTCCTATTCTTTTACTGAAATACCATTGATCAGTACTTAACATGGGAATTGGGATTTTTCATTGTCTTGGTGAGTGAAAGGGTGCCATACATGGGTGTTAGTTTCGTATCCCACTATGAGAATTCATAGTCCCTGAGATGCATGTAGCACATCACACTTGTTCCTCCCTCTATCCCCCAACATGCACATGTCCTTCTTGCTGGTAAGCCCTCCTTGGGGTTATAAAATGGATGAGATATTTCTGAGATCTAAATATACAGGAATGTAATTTTAACATATTGTGTCATTAAGAAGTTTAGGAGCTTTTAGACACAATCTGGAGGTAGTGGGAAATTAGATGCAGTGTTGCATTAGACATGTTTTTAGTATTTTCTTCTTTTTGTAAAAGCTGTAATTTTCAGAGTTTAGAACCAATTTAATGTCCCTGGAGTTACAGCTTTTTTGAATCCATTGTCCATTAGGTGAATTACTAAGCCAAGAATGGAATCCATTTATAATGTATAAAATACTGTGAAATGTCTTAAAAACAGGGGGGAAAAGCATTGGGAATCCATTAAATTTGAAGATAGTCAGTTCTGAGGTTCTTCTTATAATCATATAATTTTTTTGTGCTTTGATAATATGATACATTAGAAATTGGAAGATTTATTTAAAAGTTTGAATTCAATGAAAATTTATATGGAACTAATGCAAAATGCATTATGTTTGACATTCCAGACAGCTTTCAAAACTGAGTGTGTTGTAAAAAAAACTTTAATGATATTTATTATTTTAGTACAAATTAATAAATAAGCAATAAAATTCTACTAAATGCCTTATCAATGATGGTGTCACTATTAGTGGCATTTAATATGCTTAGAAAATTTGGTTTTCAAATACTTATTTTGAAAAAATTCTAGTGTTGCCTAAACTTAAAGTAATTTGTCTAAAGGTAATTTTTGTAAGATATATATAACATATATGTATGTGTATGTATGTGATATGTTGAGACACACCAACCTATATCCAATTATCAGATTTTAATCAGTAATATATTGAGAATTTGCACGTGTGTGTTTGTGTGTGCTATATTGGGTACTATGATATTCTAAACCATAATTAACTGGAAGTTTTGCTATATTTCCATGTATAAGAGGAAAATTTCAGGAAAACAAAGCAAATATCATATTTTAGTTTACTAAACACATAAATAAAATGTAAAATTGTTACTTTCAGAGTATGTCTTGTGATTCTCACAGCTGCTTCCAGGCTTCAGCAGCTTCCCACACCTAAAGCAACAGGGCTGTGTATTATATTAAACCTTATGAAATTGTCATTTGTGCTGGTCACAACTGGGCAACTAGCAGGTGTTTCATAAGGTTTAACCTACTAGTAACCTTTTCAGAAAGATGAGGCTGTGGTACTAAATTATGGTTGAAGTACCTTTAAAACATGTCAGATCATTCACCACAGTAGAGAAATATGACATATTTAATAGAAATTCTAATAAAGATTGCTATGAAAAAATCCTTTTCTAACTCTTGTTAATAGGATTTTTTAACTGAAAATCTTATTAACCAAGCCCTGATAATTTTCTATGTGTGTTTGCCTACAGATTCATGTTTACTTCTGAACTGGAAATTTTTTTTTCTTTTTAGCTATATATTACAAAGCCCTAGTTAGGCATGACTTAAATGAATACAGGTTGTTTTTTCTCACATAGCAGAGTCCTGGAGGTGGAAAGAGCAGGGCAGGCATGATGGGACTGTGATGGCATCATGGACCCAGCTCTTTTCTGCCCTTCTGATCAGTATTTTTAACCTTTTAACCAGCGGACAGCTATAGCACCAAACCCAGGACAGGAAGAATAAAGAAAGAGCAGCACAGTGCCAGCCTTATCCTCCCTTTTTATTAAGGGAACGGATGTCTTTCCAGAAGCTCCAGCTTACATTGTATATGTCAGAAAAATCCCTGTGACCATACTTAACTATAGCTAGGAAAGCTTTAGTTTTCTTTTCCAAACTCTGTGAGAAGTGTAAGGGAGAAGAAGTGGAGAAATATTGAGGAAGTGTTGGATTACCAATCAACAAATCAACGATATCTTTCTAATTTTACTTATTTCTTTTTCCTTTCTATTCTCTCTCATGTTGACTAACCTATACATTGTGAGTATTACAGCAGACTGAATCATATAAAATTTCAAATATCTGTACATTGTTGTCTTATAAAAGTGGCAATGTCATATGGCTTAATCTAATGCTTACGTTAGAACCTGTTGATAGAGGCACCTCTCTTGTTACCAAATACTCAGAAAATAAACTATAAAGGCTTCACATCAAAATTGTAGAATTCACCCAGACTGGTGTGGCTCTCTTGGTTGGAGTGTTGTCCCATAATAGAAAGGTCGTGGGTTCAATACCCGGTTGGGGCATATGCCTAGGTTGTGAGTTCAATCCCCAATCCAGATGTGTGCCAGGTCGGAGGATGGCAGCTCATTGATGCTTCTCTCTTGCATTGATTTTTCTCTCTCTCCCTTCTCCTCTCTCTAAAAGCAATGAAAAATAAAAAATGTCCTCAGGTAAGGATTTAAAGTATTATACAGTTCACTTTAATTTTTCATATATTTGAAAAATCCCTTAGCTCTCTAGATTTTCTAGGTGAAAATCAGACCTCAGTTCTCAATCTATGTTAACTTTACTGGTCATAATAGCACCAAGCCCTGGCTGGTGTGGCTCATTGGATTGCGTGCTGACCTATAAACTAAAGGGTCGCTGGTTCAATTCCCAGTTAGGGCACATACTTGGGTTGCTGGCCAGGTTTCTGGTTGGAGGCATGCAAGAGGCAACCACACATTCTTTCTCCCTCCCTTCCCCTCTCTCTAAAAATAAATTAAAAAATATTAAAAAAAACCCCAAAAAGAATAGCACCAAGTCTGCTTCTCTCATAAGAGTAAAATTTAAAGTTTTCAGTGCATCCCTCCAGGCTTTGGGTTAGGAAGTGTCACTCTTACCCACTCCTTCCCCAAAGGAAAGAGCAGGGACTTTCAGCTTAGAGAGACTTTCTCCAAAGAAACATTTTCTCCAGTCTGTTCCCTTAAAGTTATTTTTTTCCCCTGATCCCTGTTTATGTCTTTGATCTGGCTGAGGGGAACAAGAGTCATGGAACAGATTCCATGTGTAAATTCTGCATATGGTGTGTATATTGGCAAGGAATCTTTACTCCCTTTGTAAATTCCACATATGGTGTGTGTGTGCGCGCGCATGTGTGTGTTGGTGGGGGGATCATTTGGTGTCAGGAAAAATGACTGGGACAGGAAGGATTTCATCCTGATACGAAGGAAAAGAGGGAGTAAGGGAGGGGAAAAGAAAATTCATTTTTTCAGTCTCTCACTCTAGAGCCTGTTCATCTTCATTTTGTGGGTGTTGACTTCAGGACGCGGCAAACAAGGTGATTACACACATATACTTTACAGAATGCCATCTTCAGTGCTGAAATCTTTATATATTTTTTTAAAGATGAGACATAACCTGGCCATTTTTATGTGATATGAAAATCACCAGAACCACCAAACAGACTGGAAAATCCCTTCATTTGAACAGCTCAGGGGTTTTGGTTTGCAGGATCCTGAAAGGAAGGGCTATTTAAGGATGACCAACCATGCAGTCAGACCCAAGGAACAATTGCATGGATACTCATGTGAAGTTAAATTGGCAGTCAGCTCTAGTATTTCTTATGGTAGAGCTGCCTATTGGGTAAATAATATGCATTTTATAAAAACATTCATAAATGTAAATTCACACAAGAGACTGAAATGGCTCCTTAGGGTTAAATGAAATACATATTAACAACACTTATGAATAGTAAATAGCATGCACTTTTAAAATGTGCTCAATGTGTATTTACATAATAGCCTGTAAGAGTTCCACTGTCAAGTAAATAATGCTGTAGTTGCCCTTAAAAGTCTTTAATTACCGACAGTATTTGCAAAGTATGCTCTAATGGATTTCTGGTTTGTGTTAGCACTCCACTATCTTCTTGTATTTGGTCCTTTTCTTTTCTTCCCTGGTTTCAAATGCATGTATATTTGTGAAAATTGTTTTCAATTGGCATTGAAAGAAATCACCCGTCTAGGTAGAATGGCCTTGAAAGGTTTCACTTGTGTGAGAAATGAAAATGGCAACATCGCACTGACAGTGTATCCATAAAGAGCATCTTATAAATGAAAACAAGTAAACAAAAAAGAGAGCACCTGAGGGGTTCATGGAGCCGTCAGTTGTGGGCAGACTATGCTTTGCTGAGCCGGAGCCAGTGCTTCCGCCCTCACCTGTTCTGTTCTGGGACCCGGGAGCTCTCAGTCCATTTTCTGTTTTTCTACTGTGCCATATGATCTACTGCTACAAACTAAGGTTCCAGCTTCTGTTACCAACTAGTTCCTGGCTCCTTTAGGGCAATGGGAAGTACTGAATGGAGGCTGGAAGGTAGGAAAAAGATATAAATCAGATTTCTTTCCTTTTCTTTCTGCTTCGGGCATGTATCCAACAACGGCTGTGGCACATTACACCTTTGCCCCACCTTCCAGCTCACTCCACCGGTTTACCTTAGTTCCATGGCTATCTGTGGCCCATTTCTCCCTGTCCTGAGAAATGTGTGGCATTTGGAAATCAACAATTAGAAATTTATTACTTTAAAGGTTTATCATAGTTAAAATTTTTACTTTTATATTTATTAAAACATAAACTACTTTACATTATATTTAATATTTATAGTGAATGTAACCATTGAGAGGTGAGGAGAACTGGGGAAAACATTGAGTGCTTACTCTGAGTGAGGCACTGCCTTAGATGTTTTAATTAATTCTATCTCATGACACTCTTACCTCATAATCTTCCTATGTGATTGTAACTGAGAACAGTGCCCTTGGGGGCCTTGGAGAGAGGTCGTAACTAGAATAGGCAGAGCGTGAGGACAGGTGGGGAAAGACTCGCCAACTTCCATAGCTCGTAGTATTGTCTGCAGTTGAGAGTTATCCTAGCTAAAGACATGTGGGCCTCCACACTGCTGGAGCTGGGATGGACCAAGGCAATCATGGAGTCCAGTCTCCTCTACTCTTCCGTACTTGTTAAGGATCTGCCACCTACTAGTTCCTGACCTAAATACTGGCAATAAACTAGGGAGAAAGATATGCAAGACTCTTTCTTTATGGAAATCCTGATTCTAATGGAAGAGTTGTGAATGGACATTAAACAAGAAAACAATTACATAAAAAGATCATCATGGAAAGTAAAGTTAATAAAATGAGATGCTGTAAGAAAAAATAAATGGAATGCGGAGCAACATTGGGTTGAGTGATGCCTGAATGATGAGAAGAAGCTAGCCATGCACAGCTCTGGTGGAGCAAAGAACAGCAAATGCAAAGGCCCTGATTCCAGACATGTGTGGCAGGTTTGCAGAACAGAAAGGCCTGTGTGGCTGGGCTCACAGGGATAAGGGGATAGGAACCAATTTTACAATTCAAGAGAGGATCAGTTGATAAATCAGGTGTTGGCTTTTTAGGAAAAGTAAGATGTTTGGGTTCTATTCCAGGTGGACATGGAAAGAAAGTTGAGGATCCGAGAAGTGAAGGGAATTGTGGATTTTACGTGGTTTTGTAGTTGTAGAGATGAAAACCCAGTCTAGAATTCTTAATTCAATGTTCACCACCAGTATTTATACAATATTCATATTGATGTATTTGTCTGCTTAAAATAATCACAGCAAGAACCTTTTGACTTATTTTAATTTTTTATGTTTTAGTTTTTTTGGCTGCAGAGGTCCTTTAGTATGAGTTGGTCTGCTCTTGTACTAGTTGTCAAAGCAAAAGTCTTGGTGGTCCTTAAGCACAGGAGCTCTCTAGAAAAACACATAAGGGCTGCTGGGAGCACAGAGTACATGTAAGTCAGTAAGTGGCATTTAGGTGTCATTCATCAGCTGGAGTTTGTTCAGCGTGCTAAGCAAATCTGCCCTCTGAGGGGGGCAGCCTGCCCCGGCGCTGTAAATCTAAGGCCAGGCTTGCTTGTGATTATTAAAGATCCCTTGGCAATTTTTATAAGAGACGAGGTGTTAATTCCCATGCCTTGGCTCAAATCCAACCCAGGAAATTACTTTTTACCTACCTAAATTACACTTAGACTTCCAATTGGAAATTAATTTTCAAGTTCTTTCCTGAAAAACAGTACCGTTGCAGCCCCAAAGTGCCCCCAAATTTCTTCCTCCCCAGCCACATTCCTGAGACCACTCCCCAAAATGTGTGCACTTACCCAACTTGGTATGATTTAGATAGACCCCAAATCTCTCTGTGCGGCAAATACCTATCAATACAATTCTGTGTGTTTCTGGGTATAAGTTAAACCTCTTTTTATTCACACTATTACTTACCTTGGAATCATGAGAGATAACATAATGTTTTTACTCCTATCTAGATCAGCCTCTATAAGAAGCCAGGAAGTACAAGTGCAAGTAATGCCCTTTCTTCTGAATTCCATCTTCTCTTCTCTTCTCTCTCTCCACACACCAGAGCCCAGAACTCCTTATTTATGTTTTTCTTTTTCTTTTTAGTTTTGTTTTCACCAAAGTTCTTCTTGTCATCTAACATATTATGTATTTTAATCATTTATTTATTGCCCAACCCACCTTATAATATAAACACTATGCATGCAGGAATTTTTTAAACTTCTTTTGTTTACTATCCATATCCCAGTATTAAAAATAGTGTCTGGCATATAGTAGGTGCTCAATAAATACCAGTTAAATAAATGAACTGTTCAATAACCACCCAAGCCCAGTTCTTTGGGTAACAGCTGAGAGGTACAATTTGAACACTCACAATATTATTTGTACATTTATTCATTCATTTGTTAAGCATTTATTAGTAGCACTATATCAACAAAAGTGCAACATCAGGAAGATGAACAGACATATTCTGATTCTCACAGAGCTCTTAATCTCAATAAGAAGAAGCATGTGTAAGGAATTGACTAAAGAACTAACTATGAACCAGTGAGATAAAGGTCAATCTTCTGATATGTTTGAGAGTGGTAAAGGCTACAGAACTATGATAGCTCCATTTGAGAAATTTCTCTTAGGATTTAAGAGCATGGCAAAAAAAAAAAAAAAAAAAAATCTCTTTCCTAAAGAAATTTAAGATTCTTCTTTTTATTGGAGAAGAACGATCTCTATTATGTTCCCCTTTTTGTTTGTTTGGCTAGTCAATGAAAATGTTTTAATCAATTGCAGTAAAAAATGTATAAAATGTATCCAGTAGCTATGTTTGCCTTTCCCTATTTTATGTAATTTCCAATTGCTTTTTACTATGTGTATTTTAATTGTCGTGTTATAAACATATACACACGTGTCTATGTGTGTTTGTTTTAACCTTTTGAAAATTATAATATAAGAGCATACATAATATTATAAGTAATGATTCATAGATACAGATACTGGAAATAAAATACTTGACCCTGCTTATCCACACTAAAACATTAAATATATAAAAATCTAAGGTGCTATGTGCACAATCTAGGCCCCAGACCCCTGTCTACGAACCAAGGTTTGGGAATTTACCCCAGTCTTCTGCACGTGTACTTCTAAGAGTGTGATAAACCTTTATGAAGTCTCCTTCCCTACAGGCAGCCATTGATGTGTATTTCAAACAGTTTTATGCACATGCAAATACTACTCATTGTAGAGAAAGAGAGAGAGTAACATAATTTATTCCACAGAACACCCCAGAATTGGCTTTGTTTCTCAACCTTTGCAAAGTGCCCAAGTGTTTTTGTGTTAGCTTCATCTATGATGGTATTTCACTCTCTTGGTTTTAATTTTTTCTCTCTCTCTTCTTAAATTTACTTTAGATTGATCTTGCTCTATTTCATGTGTTCTGGTAAGCCACCATAAATCCATTGAGAAAAAAAGTGGGAAATAAACAAACAAATAAATAAAGCTTTATAAAATAAGGGTATTTGAAACCATGTCTGTACGTCAAAATATATAGTAAGAACTGCACTTCCAAGGTAGCCATGCTAGACCTACTTATTCAGTGTTCAGATCTGGAAGTCTGTATTTCCAGATATGAGATATATGATATACAGACATAATCTTAGTGTGTTCAAGCTGTTATAACAATAGCATAAATTGGATGGCTTGCAAAAACAAATTTATTTCTCACAGTTCTGGAGGCTGCAAAGTCCAAGATCAAGGTGCAAGCAGATCTGGCATCTGGTAGGGGCTTCCTGTTTCATAGACAGCTACCTTTTCCACATGTCCTCACATGGAGCACTCTAGGGTCTTTTTCTTTAAGGCCACTAATACCACTCATGACCTAGTCACCTCCCAAGCCTAAAACTCCTAACATTGTCACATTAGGAGTTAGATTTCAACTCAAGGATTTTAGAGAGACAAAAACATTCAGTTGATAGCATTATACCCCTGCCCCCCCCCACAAAGTTCTGTCCTTTTCATATGCAAAATACATTCACTATATCCCAACAGTTCCAAAAGTCTTAACTTGTTCCAGTATCAATTCTAAAGTCTGAAAGCCAAAGTTGCATCTAAATATCATCTGAATCAGATATGGTTGAAATTCAAGGTATGATTCATGGTGAGACAAAGTGTTCTCCAGCTGTGAACATGTGAAACCAGGTAAGTTAGAGGCTTCCTACCTACAGTGGTAAAACAAGCATAGGACAGACATATTAATACCAAAGGAGAAACAGGAAAGAAGAACGGCATATTTGACCCTAAATAAGGCTCAACTATAAAGCAAAGTCCATGAGATCTTAAGGCTCAAGAATAATCTCTTCGGCTCAGTGTTCTGCTTTATAGGCCCAATGGGCTGTCGGCCCCACCTTTTGAATCCACTAGGTGGTGCCTCAGCCCCCACAGTTTTGCAGGGTTTGGACCCCCAAGGCTCCAGGTGGCTCCTCCCTTTTGAAATCAAAATGATAGTTTTGATGAATGTCTGAATTGTCATTGGGGTCATTCTTTTATTGTCTTGAAGAATAGCCCCTGATCTCTGCTAAGATAGCTGATCCATAATAATCTTCATATCAAGTGGTCACTTGGCCACACCCTCGGTGTTCTCTTCCCACCATGCTTTTTCATCTTTAAAAACATGGATAGGCTGAGAATTTTCTAAACCTTTAAGGTCTGCTTCCTTTTTGCTAAACAATTTCACCTTTAATTCATTTCCCTCTTCTTGTATTTTGTTATAAGCAGTCAGGAGGAGCCAAGCCACACTTTTAACACTTCGCTTAGAAATAACTACTGCTAAATACCTAATGCTATTGCTCGTAAGTCCTACCTTCTACAAAACACTAGAACATGAACACAGTTCAGCCAAGTTGTTTACCACTTTATAACAAGTATCACCTTTCTTCCAGGTTCTAATAACTTGTTCTTCATTTCTACCTGAGACCTCATCAGAATACCCCTATTGTTACCAAGCAAAGCAGGGCTCATTCACAAGGTGCTTTGGTGTATGACCCAACAATTAGTGTTGAGAAAAACAAGTCTTTATTTATAACATTCCAATCTTGGTGTTGGGGGGGGGGGGGCGTTGCTGGGAGCACTTCACCTGGAAGCCCTGTTCTCCCAGGAGAACCAGCACTTCCTTTGCTCCCCAAAAGGCTATGAACCAAAACCGAGCCCGGTAGTTCCCCACTCCTTATCTGCCAGCTCTCTCCTTCAGGACCTGGGCACATTGTCTTCAGCCTTTGTATAATAGTCCAGAAAAGCATGTGCCATGTTACATTGGATCATAGTGAAGTCCAGGAAAGGTCCAAGTCCTAAGGGAGTGTGCTCTCTATATGTCCCGAGCTCCAAGAGTCCAGACAGAGTCTGGGTCTATAAGGCAGAGTCCTTGGTGGCTTCGGAGTGAGCTGGAGCAGGCATGATCAAAGCAGCAGCAGGTCTGCTTTCCTACCAGCCCAGGCTGCATGGCCTAATCCTGACTACAAACTGTATAGCTGCTGCTTCCTTCTCACTATGGACCAGCTTCACTACAAACTGCATAGCTGCTTCTCAGTTTTTAGGTTTTGCTTCACTTATAAATCAATGAAAGAGCCTCATTTAATATTTTATTACATTGGGATCAGATATGTTTTATGAAATAAAGTAAAATTGTAAGTGGTTGCCACTGAAAAACAATTCTGATACTTGTCATCAAAAATGATTTGTTCAATAAACATTTACACATTATGCTAAATACAAGCATCTTTACTCTTCAGGATCCTGCATGGACTCTTTCAAAAAAAATAATAAAATTATTAAAATTATTGGGATGACTCTAGTAATCTATTTAGTTTATGTAATAATAGAGCGGAAGTATGTAATTGTTTCACCAAGGACAACTATTTGGAAAAACAATAGTGCTATTAATGTTATTACTACTTCAAACAGTTATAATAAAGATACTACTACTCTAATAATAATAATGTTATTGAATACTCGACATGACCAAGAATAAGTGAATGTTTTGCATGTATATCTTAACACAGCTATCACAATAATCCTATATGTGGTAGAGACTCTAATTATCCCCATTTTACAAATAAGGAAGATAGGAAACTAAGGCTTAGTGAATAGTGAAAGACTTTATTAATGCGACAGATCTGTTTTTCTGTTATCCCTGAACTCTTAACCATTAGACAATATTGTCTCTTTGAATTCGTGATTTGCAGGCATATTGTGATATAGAATGCATGTTTTCTGATAGAAATAGTATCAACATAAAAAGTACTTAAGAATTATCATATATGTAATAGAAAGTTTAATAAAATGTTGTAAGATGACCTGAATGAGAGAAGAATTATTAGAAGTGGGTCCCATCCACCCCTCAACATGACTGTCTAAAAGATGAGATTTGAAGACTTGCCTTCATTTGTCTGCTCTTCAGGGAAAGGAGGGCTTGGATTGCAGAAATTTGCCTTCCATTGTCTGCTTCCTGTTCACTCTAAGCAGCTGACAGAGAGGCAGTTTCTGCTCTTCTTGAACTTTACAAAATGTGAGGTTGCCAGTTTATTCAAAGTTTAAAATAGCACCAGTATTTAGCCAAGAGTTTTTAAAATTGGAAAAAGACTCTTACGGATTTTTTTAAGAGCAAATGAAAAGAGGTAGAAATTTCAATAATGCCTAATAGTATACAGAGCTAAAGAAATCAGACTAATATTTCAAAACACACATACAGAGTGTGTTAAACTGTATGAATAGTCCCTGTTTTCTTAGCTCACTAAAAATAATTTCCCAGAACCTCTGAAAAAGAAAATAGGTACTAAATCGGACTTCCTCGAATTCCCTTTCACTTGAAATTTTATGAAGGTGCTTTATGCAATACTGAATCAGATGACTCTTCTAAAAGGGTAGGTTCCGTAGCAGAAGGAATACTGTCAAGAGTAGCAAATGGTGGTGGTTTAAGAGTTAGCACTGCCAAAAATTTAATCTAGCAATTTAAGCTAGCACAGCCCCAAAGGCCAAACATGGAAGGAAATCAGGCTATGAATCTTGTTTCCTGGAAGAACTGCTTTTAGAGATTTGTAGAATGTTAAAGCTGCAGAAGAATTCAGGATTCCACTACCTTAATCTTTTGCCATAGACGCAAAGGAACTGAGTTACAGAGAAGCTACCTGAGTTGCCCAAAGACAACTTGTCTGTGACAGAACTGTAAAATCAAACAAAACAAAAACATCATAACTTCTAGTACATCATGAACCCAGTAGACAGCTCTTTCTCCATTTGAACAGGCATCGTCATATATGAACATAGTGTTTTACCACTGCTGTGATATAGACATATTTTGTTCTAGTAAACTGTATAGCACTACAGAGGGTTAAAAAAATTCTTCTCAGGACTATGTACCTTACCAAGGGAAAATAATACGTGCTTTTTTCTTTTTCAAATTTGTGTTCCCAAATTTAACATATTTACTAATAAATATTACTCTGCTGAGAATTATCAATATTTAGTTGAAATTTTTATTTTAGAAGTCTATTGATGTTGAAGTAATTGAATGATGTTTGAAATGACAACGCCAGTCAAGCATTCCACTGTGCTGCATGTTATCATACAAAGCCTTGTACTTACATATGAAAAAGTTTGATAGTACACAGTCTCTGCCTGACACACCAACTTCACGTCAGCAACACTGGCCTTCTATAGACTTAACCATCATCTGTAGAGTGTGACTTTTGTTCCCACGGTTACCTCAGTGTCATGTGATGGCAGCCTCCCTTCTAGCCTCCTATCTGCATTCCAGGCAGGTGAAAAGAGAAAACAAAGAACAAGAGACAAGGCATTATTTCAGAAAAGTGAAAAACTTACCCTGAAATTGCCTTCATATTTCTGCTTTTAACTCATTCACTGCAACTGTGTTTCAAGAACAGCCCTACACGTAAGGGAAGCTGAGGAGTGTAGGTTTATGGCTGAGTACATTACTTCCTCCCCACCCCACCCCCCACCCCCGATAATATACTTTAGCTCTTAGAACAGTGAGGAGAATGGATATTTGGTAGGTACTACAAAACAGAAGCAAGTATGGCACTCCTCCAGGGTTGAAGAGAGTTATGTAATAATAGCTCCAGATTCTCAGATTAAGTTATCTTGCTCCTTGAGTTACTTGCTGCACTGCTCTAAATATTTTTTATTTCACTTTTTAAATGTGGTAATTAGATTAAGAATAATCTTTAGGGTGTCTTCAAGAGCTAAAAATTCAGATATCTATTACAAAGAGCTGTGTTGTCCAATAGAATGACCCCTAGCCATATATGGTTATTAAAAGATGACGAGTCTGGATTGAGCTGTTACTAAGGTATGCTTAAACGCTTGTTATCAAAGACAGTATGGCAAAAATAATATCAAATATTTGATTAATAATTTTTATATTAATTACATGTTGAAGTGATATTTTTTATTGTAGGATTGTGTAAACTATATTATTAAAATGAATTTCACCTGTTTTCTCTCACTTTTTTTAGTGTGGCTACTAGAAAATGAAAATGAAAATATATATGTGGTTCTCAAAAGAGAACATTCACTGTTCTTGAGTAATCAGAGCCACTCAAAAGAAAGTAGAGAGGCACAAGGCAGCATTTGTCCTTTCCCCCCATCCCCATTCTACCTCCTGGCCACTTTCTTTCTCTCCTCATCCCTTGGCTTTCACCTGTCTTCTTTCCCCGCTACTCACCCTGAAAGAGCTCTGCCTCTCTCTGTGGGCACCCTGGTAAAACACCTCCCATGCATTTAGGCTTTTGCCAAGCCTGAAAAAGGGTTTGTCCTCAAACATCTTCTGATTTTCCAACTGTCCATGAATCAAAGGTCTATAACCAAGCTCTTCACATGAAAAAGGAAAACGTACAAAATCACTCAGTCTTTCTGAATTTTTTTTTTTTTGTAGTTACAAAATAATAAATGAGTAAATAGGCTGCCATACAAAATAAGATTTTATTTTTCTTTTTGGACCTAATAATTTCTCTTTAATGTTTACTTAGAATAGAGCTAACCTAACAAATCCAGTGGTTTCTACTTTTGTTTTATAAGTTTTATTAGGATTTTTGTTCTCTTTCTTTCCCTTTCAGTATGTGCATGCGTGTGCTATGTAATAGTTTTGTTTTGTTTTGCTTTTTCTGTAGAGAGTGAAACCCAGAAGTGTTTAAAAGGTGAAAATATTCAGACAATGAAAGGAAACTATCTCTTCTCAGTTCAGAATAAAAGCCATCTTTTCTCCATCTATGGCTATACTTTCATTTGTTATTTTCCTGAGTTTCCTTCAGAATCCTCCTTCTTCCCTTAAAGGAAAAAAGAAACCATCTTCCAAATTAAGTCAAGACACAGAGAATATGAACAACACACAAAGATATTTATTTGACACCATGTGTTTTATTTGTAACTCGGAGAAAAGGAAAATGGTGATAATCATTGCATGATATACAACAAATATGTCCTGAAAAAGTGCTTCAGATGGTAATAAAACCAAGGTAAAAAATTGTGTGTGTGCTCTGATATCAATTAGAGGAATTAGGCTAATGGAGAAGATAAGATAATATGCAAAACATATGCAGTGGTCTATGTTGGAGTGTTGGAATTATAGTAGATGATTCCCTCTAGTTCTCAAATTTTTTTTTGTAGTGACATAATAAGAAAGAAGACAACACAATAGAGTGAGGAAATAAAGGATTTTAAAGCCAACTTAAAGGTGGTTCAGGTATCACCATTGTCATGTGATAACTGTGGTCTTCTGCATTATAGCTGGTTAAGCTTCTCTAAGCTTTCTTTTGTCTTCTGTAAACTGGGAATAATAGTAAAAAGGTTGCATGGTTCTTGTGAGAATGAGAAATTGAGATAATGTATTCTCTGTACCTAGCACTTACTAAGTGTCTAATAAATAATAACATTTTTGTATCATAATTATTTTAAACACTTTCTATCATCCACATGCCAAAAAGGAAAATACACAAAATGTTTGATGCATCTATCTCACGTGTGATCTGGGCAGACAAAAAAGTTTTCTACCAGAGAACTCCATTAGAGAAAAAGAGAAAAGTTGTTTTATTACTTAAGAATTCATGCAGAATCTGAAAAGAGTTTCTTTCTCTATCAAATCTGTAAAAACGTACTGAACACAGCTACATAACAAGCATGTACTTGATGGCATATGGCATGCTAAGATAGATAAAGCACAGCCCTGGCTTCCAATAGTTCCCTGTCTAATGGAGTATGCACATTTGTTCACAAATAACCACAGGACAAAGATTAAAATGATTACAAAGGAAAACTAACATTTATTGACTTTTTACTTTGTGCCAAGCATTATTCTAAGCAATTTACAAAGAAGTAGTTGCTACCATCTTCAATTTACCAAGGCCCAAGAAAAGCTTGGTAAATTCTTTAAGGTCACACAGGTAGAGAATGGTGATGCTGGGAGATAGAACCAAAAACATGGCATCAAGGACTTGGCCTATTTTGATATGAGAAGGTACAGGACAGGAACTTAAATTCCGTCTTTGGGGAGATTGAGTAGGGAAGAGAGAAGTAGACAGAGAAGAAGCTTTTGAGTTGGGTCTTTGAAAAATGGGTAGGATGTTGGTAATAGTGATTGAGGGATGCATCATAACAGTAAGGGACAACTTGAGGAGGGACATGGGGCATGAAGATATGGAGTGAAGCTAATAGTGATAACCAGAATCTGGGATAGCTTGATTCCAGCTTCATAAAGGAGGATGTAAGAGTGAAACTAGCCCCATAAAGTCTAAGCTCTCACATGAGTCAATCCATACATTTTATTTAAGAAGGAAAAATCAGAATCAATGGGCCAACTTTTGGAAACATTCTGTATCTTTCTTTCACAACCAAAGTAAAATTTAGAAATTCAATTAGCAGAAGGACAATAGGAAAAGAAATCAAAGAAATATCTTCTCAGCTGAAAAAAAGAATGACACATTTAAAAAAAAAAACTTATACAAGGATATTACTCTGAGCTCTTCAAAACCAAAACCCATATACTAGAAAGATATATTTACCCCTTGGTCAGTGTAAGAGAGTGAATAAATTTTCCTTAAAATTCATGCCTTCTGGGAACCTCAAAATGTAACCTCGTTTAGAAATAAGGTCATTGTAGCTGTAATTAGTTAAGATGAAGTCATAATGGATTAGTGTGGGCCCTACATCTGGAGACTAGTGTCTTTATAAGAAGGCCATGTGAAAACACAGAAATATACCCAGAGGGATGATGGTCATGAGAAGACAGAGGCAGAGCTTAGAATGATGTTTTCACAAATCACGAAACACTAAGGATTGCCAGCAACCACCACAAGCTAGGAAGAGACAAGATGGAATATGGCCCTCCTGAGACCTTGCTTACAGACATCTAGTCTCTAAAACCATTAGAGAATACATTTGTGGTATTTTAAGCCACCCAGTTTGTGGTACTCTGTTATGGCGGCTCTAGGAAACCAAGGGAGTGGGCAACTGAAAATCTTGACTAATTATAACAAAATAAGTTTGGTCATAATATGGAAATGGTAGTCAAGACTAATGGGAGTTAGAAACCTTAGGAGAGTCATGGACTTTATAAAGACAGGTGCTGCAAAGCTCCAAACAACTAACTCTTGGCAGCAGCAAAGAAATGTGGATTCAGTAAATATATTTTTCTGATTTCTTTGTATTTCTTTCTTTTGTGTGTTCTCTGATATCAAGCTCTAACATTAGCCAAAAGTAAGGCAAAAATATGGTCAATGCATTCTCTCTCCCTTTCTCTCCCCCAATCATCAATCCATCCTTCCCTCCAAACGATGCATTCATTCATCTGTCTACATCATATATAGGTCAAATAGAATATGTTTTCAGGCATCCATGAAATAAAAATCAGTAGTTAGTAGCTAGGAAAAAAGAAAATCGCTTTAAAGATAGACATCAACCCATCAGGAATTAGACACATTTGTCTCACATAGGGTTTTGAGCTAAGGAAGTTCATGTGTTGCTATAACTGATAAAATTATATTCATGTCTAAGTGAAATGGGGCCCCAGTGGTGGTGATGGGGCAACAACCAGGTGTTCTATAATGAGACCAATGCCAAGCAGAAGAGTTCCCAAGTCCTGTGAAACTCAGAAACTCTCTTGGGCTGGAATTCTGCTTCTCACTAACTTTCTTTCACTTTATCTGCCAGTCTGTCTTCTCTCCCAGCTATGAATTCACAGTCAGGCAGCGTCAGTATATGCGGTGTGTTGCAGTGAAAATGCAAACACATTTTCTATAATGAACATATGGGAGACTCCAGTTGAAAAGAGTTCCTATTCTACCCCAAGAATGTTATTGGCTGTGACTGCAGAGAAGCAGGCAGCAGACGGAATCAGGAAGCATGGAGGCAAGAAAGGAAGGATGTGTACTTGACACTGTCTCAGGATCCTGAGTCCTGCCATGCCACACTACAGCTTCTTTCAAAAAGCAAACTGGTTTGGCTGGTTGTTTTTCTGATTTTCAATATGAATCTTTCATTCTGCAGTCCATGGTCTTATCTAGGGGGAGAAAATCTTCATGCAAATAGTTTGTGCCTTGAAATTTTAATATAGATATCAGAATTTAAAATGTTTTAATTATAAAAAATGTTAAGCATTCAAAAATTGAAATGTACAAGTAACTCCTGCATATCCATACCTAGACTTCACAATTGTTCATATTTCCTATTTTTCTTTATACATGTGCATTCTGTAGGTGCACAAATACAAATATGTGAATATATACATATACATGATATATGTATAAAACCGTTTTAAAATAGTATTGTCCACTCTTAAAAGCGAGGACATTCTTACATATTGCCTCTATACAAGGCATAAATATTTTTGAAAAGGGTTATGTTGCCTTGCTATCAATCACTAGGATGATAGCACTTCAAAATGAAAATAAATGAAAATTATTTTTCTTCCCCAAATCAAATTATTTGTTTAAATGTCAACCCAATAGTGTTTTCCTTCAAGATTCATCTTTTTATTCTGATGTGAAGGAAGACATATGTCCATACAGATCTGTCAGTGGTAAGTACTACCACGGGACATGTTGGGACTCAAAGAAATGGCATTCCCGTTGACCGCTCTGAAGAAAACTAAAAGTTGTAGAAACA
Source organism: Furipterus horrens (assembly GCF_987537825.1). NCBI lineage: Eukaryota > Metazoa > Chordata > Mammalia > Chiroptera > Furipteridae > Furipterus > Furipterus horrens. The sequence goes on from NW_028327174.1 coordinate 164,391,926, forward strand.
GCTGTCAGGCTGGTATGTCAGCAAACTGCACCATCTACTTAGTCAAAGATCTTACCACTCAAATAAAATTGTCCCTACCAATATGTAATTATTTCTCCTCCAGTAGTGATGTTTCCTGCAGTGTAGCAGGATGTTTGGAATAGATGTTCAAGAGTTTATAACCATTAGTCCCTCTTAAGTTTGTAGGGGATTTCTTCATTTGCATTGAATGAGATATGTTTTTATTTTAGTACATGATGATGGAGAATAAGAATATGTGTAAGGACTGAAAGAAGTTACAGTAAGTTCAGGACAAAGTATAAGATAACATTAAACTTTGGGGTTCATTTCTCTATATTTTGCAGGACTTAAAAACCAGTTGCTTGCCTCTCTGAAGATGAAATGGTCATCTTTAAACCTGCTTTCTTACTGAATGTCTCAAAGGACATTACTGAATGTCTGCCTATCCTTTCTCATCGGCTATTTCTTTGTAGTAATGCTACTCAAGTACTTACTTCACTGGGTTCTTGAATAAGTGGGGTATGATTTCCAAAAGGAACAATGGAAAAGTTTCTTTAGGAATTTTAAAATTTCCTTTGGATGTGAGATTTCAAAATTGGTTAGTGGTGACAAAGGAAAGCAACTAAGCAGAAAGCTAACTTTTGGAGGCTTCTTCTTCACTGACCTTTACACTCTCTCTGCTAGACCTGTTTTAGCTCTACATGCAAGTCTGAGTGGATGAGGTATCAGAAAGGAGTGGTTTTCTTGGGCCTGTAAACAGGAAAACTTAAGTACCATCATAAGAAATTGCATAGTCTAAATCTTTTCTAACTTCCCCTATCTTGCTTTTCTTCATTTTTATTTAGTCTTTGGACTTTTAACTAACTCACATTTCAGGTATTTTCCTCACAACTATATGAAAAAGTGAGCTATTTTATGAAAAGAGGTTTTTCAGAATGGCCAAGTTATATTTACATGATAGAGATAATGATTTTTACCTTAAATTATATAATTTACTTTCCATTTCTTCTCTATCTGCAAAACGGTCTGAATTGTCATCATTACAGGGATTATCATGAAACTTCTTACCTACTCATGCAATTTCAAAGTCTGGAAAGCTACAGTGAATGTAGTAGACCTTCAACAGTCAAGACTTAGCATTCACAACTTTGGTTATCCTTGCAGAATACTCAAGTCCCTTGACTGATAATTTTGCTACAGCAAGAAATTAAATTGGGATAGACTGTTTTTTAGGAAAGTCCCTTTACTAGTGAAAGCAGCTAACTATTGCACAGCATCTGCACCTTAACAAGATTTTATTTTCTTCACTGTTACTCTGTCATGTAAACATGTAGTGAAAGCCAAGAGCCAAGGGTCTTCTGGAATTGGTTGGGATGGTAACATGATCCCACTAATGATGTGTGCACACTGATACCTTCAGTAGTTCAGTAGTTGGAGCTGTGAAAACAGACCTCCACTTGCCTTACATAATCTGATATCACAACATAAGGACTTTATACTTAGTTACTCTTCCAGGGCGGGGGGCAGTCTACATTACCCGTCACAGCTGCCAAGATCTGCTAATCTGCTCTACCCTTGCTTTTCCCAAGCTGCTGGAGATATAGGGGGAGAAAAGAAAAAGGCCCAGGCCATGGTTTAAGTTCTGTTCTAAAGGAAAGATAGCAGCGGGGTGTGAAATTTAAAAGAGTGAAGAGGAAAACCAAAATCTATTAGAGAGCAAATAGAATGCTCAGAATTGCACCCATCAGAAATAAATAAGCTTACCCTCATTCACTGTTGGTGGGAATGAAAATTGGTGCAGCCACTGTGGGAAACAGTATGACGTTACCTCAAAAAATTAAGAATGGAGGTGCCTTATGACCTAGTAATTCCACTTCTGGGAATATACACAAAGAAACCTAAAACACTAATTTGAAAGAATATATGCTCCCCTGTGTTCATTGCAGCGTTATTTACAATAGCCAAGTTATGAAAGCAGCCCAAGTGCCCTTCAGTAGATGAGAGGACAAAAAAGCTGTGGTACATTTACACAATGGTATACTACTCAGCCATAAAAAGAAGGAAATCTTACCTTTTGTGACAGCATGGATGAACCGGGAGAGTATTATGCTAAGTAAAATAAGCCAGTCAGAGAAAGACATGAGATTTCACTCATATGTGGACTCTGATGAACAAAATAGACTAATAAACATAACAGATGGATTCATAGATATAGAGAATAGACCAATAGCTATCAGAGGGGAAGGGGTGTTGGGGACTGGGTGAAAAGGTAAAGGTATTAATTAAAAAAACAAAAAACACCTCACAGACAAGGACAACAATATGGTGATTACCCAGAGGGAAAAAGGGGTGGGGAGGAGGTAGAAGAGAGTAAAGGGGGAAAAAAAATAAGCTTATGTATTTTTAAAAATAAACCGAAACACTGAAGGCAAAATTTCTTTAGAAATAAAAAGGCACAAGAGAAAGATAAAGAACCTACTCTAACAGAAAATTTATCCCAAGAAACAAACAAACAAACATTCATGGACATAAAATGTATTCCTCAGGGGGATAAAAGAGAACATAGACTCTGCAAGCAGACCAAACTAGAAAAGGAAAAGACCAAACATGAGCTCCTCTTACAACAAAATGACATAAAAAGGAAGCAGGCCAAGCTAAGAAAAGATAATATAATTATCTTAATCCATTTGGGCTGCTATAATGAAATGCCATAAACTGAATGGCTTGTAAATAACAGAAATGTATTTCTCACTCTTCTGGAGACAGAGAAGTCCAAGATCAAGGTACGAATAGATTTGGTGTCTCATGAGAACCCGCTTTCTAGTTTGTAGCTGGATAGCTGCCTTCTCACTGTTACATGGTGGAGCGGACTGGAGTAGTCTTTGAGGTCTCTTTTATAAGAGCAATAATCTCACTCATGAGGACTCCACCCTCATAACCTAATCACCTCCCAAAGTCCCCACCTCCCAACATTATCGCATTGTGTGGTAGGATTTCAACATGTGAATTTTGGGAAGACACAAACATTCAGTCTATAGTAGTTACAATGGAAGAAAAGCATCCATTCATAAGAGCAATAACAAAATCCCTAGAAATAAACCAAATATTAAATACGCAGATTCATTTTGAGGAAAAAATAAGACTCTACTGAGGCATATACATGAAAAACTAGATAAATATGTTATTCATGAATATGAAGACTAAATAAAATTAAGATGCTTATACTTTGTAAAAATCCTCCAAAGTCAACTAAAAGCAAAAGAAAATAAAAATGCTATCGTTGTAAGATGACACGAATCTCTCAAATTAACTTGGAAGTATATATGTCAATAGCCAGAAAAATTTTAAAGATTTTATTTATTTACTTGTTTGTTTATTTATTTATTTATCTATTTATTTACTTATTTTAGAGTGAATGGAAGGAAGGGAGAGAGAGACGCAGAGAAACATTGATGTGTAAGAGAAACACTGATGGGTTACCTCTTTCATGCCCCCAACTGGGGGCCTGATCTGAAACCCAGGCACGTGCCCTGATTGGGAATCCAACCAGCAACCTTTCAATTCACAAGTAGGCACTCAATTCACTTAGCCACACCAGTCAGGGCTCCAGGAATTATTTTTGAAAGGAAAAATAACGATCTAAGGCTAATTCCACCATATATTCGAATATATTACAGAGCCACACTATTTAAAACAGCATGGTTACAAATCCAACTATATAAATGTATTTTGGAGTTTATAATAAAAACTGGTTAGCACTTCCCACGGATTTAAATAGTCAGCAAAAAATGGAATTATATCTCCAGAGTGTTTTCAGGCCTCTTTACATAATCAGAGATTATCCTTTCTGTATAAATTTACGCTTATCAATTTCTACATCATCAGACATCCAACAACACTATGCTAAACCACTTTGGAATCAATATTCTGTATATCTCAGATCTGCATTTGCTTCCAGTTGCTGCTATAACAAATTACTTCTAAGTTCATAACTTATTCCCTTAAGAGTTCTGGAGGTTAGAATCTCTAATGAGTCTTATGTGGCTAAACTCAAGATGCCAGCAGGGCTGGTGCCTTCTGGAGACTCCCAAGGGGAAGCCATTTCCTGCCTCTCCTAGCTTCTAGAAGCTGTCCTCATTCTTTGGCTATTGGCTCCATGTTGTATGGCCTTTTTGTCTGCTGCTTCTTTCATGACACCCTCTGTCTGTGATTCTGATCCTCCTCCATGCCTCTTATAAAACCCTTGTGATTATATAGGACCTAACTAGGTAATCCATGCTAATCTCCCCATTTCAAGATTCCTAATTTAAATCACACTTGTAAAATCCCTTTTACCAGGTAAAATAACATAATCAGGTACCAGAGATTAGGAAATGGCATCTTTGGGGTGGTGGGGGAGGTACATTATTCATCTTACTACCCTGTCCTTTGTTATTTTCCTAATTGCCTAATTATAATGCCAGTTACATCCACAGATGTATGTGCATTTGTGACAATGGAGTAGTGAAAAAAATTTCCTGGATGTTGAATCTTATGTTTTATTATCTCCTTCATTTCAGCTTTGTTTTTTAAGAAATTGATAGAAAATGAAACACTAACTTGCTAATTAACAAATGAGATGAGGTATAAAGTATTTGTATTATGCATGCATTTGATCATTTTATACTTACATATTGAATACTCTATTTAATAATTGTAATAGTTATTATTATCAGAATAGTAGAAGCTGTCATTTATTAAGTGTTTTCTATGGATCAGTCATTGTGCTAAATTGCATAAATTATCTCATTTGTTCTTAATCATCCTATAGTCAAGGTATAATTATTTCCTACAATTTAAGGATTAAGAAACTAAGGCTTAAAGAGCTTGCCAGAGCTGCTCAAAGTCTTAGGTGTGAAGAACAATATTTGAAGACAGTGATTCTGAGGACCTTAACTTGATATTTATTAGCTGTGTTCCCAGTTCTGTGCAAGGCACTAGGCACCAGGTGCCAATACTTTCATTCCATGGGAGATCCAAACAAATAGGCAGGAACAAAAGGGTGAAACATATGCAATGGTGCATGAAGATTAGGATGTAACAGGAAAGCATGGGTGAGCATCTAACTCAGACAACAATGGGGATTCATTTTTTGTAGGAGGAAGCTGAGCAATGAAGAACTGGTATATGGGCAGGTTGAAGAGTATGGAGTGAGGACTACAGACTGATTTAACAAAATGAGCAGATGCCTGGAGGCCAAAGAACATGGAGAGTTTAGGGAATTAAAAGAAATTCATTATGGCTGGATGATAAATAAATATCAAGGAGAAGAGAGCAGATGTCTGGGGAGGTAAGCGTGGGCCAAATTACACAAGACCTTATCGATCATGTTAAGGAGTCTGAACTTCCTCAGAATGTCATCAATGGTGTGTCCCTTTAAAAGTTATAAACAAAGGAATGACTAGATCAAATTTGCATTGTGATGCAATGAAGCACGGTTTGAATGTGGCAAAACTAGAAACAGCGAGGCCAGCCGATACACTATTGCAGGGCTTTAGGTGTTATGGAGATGTTACGAAGCTAATATTTTTATATTAAAACACATGTGGAAATATTGTGAAGAATGCAAAATTCCCATGAGCTTTTACTTTAAACCACCTGTCTTCAAAGGCATTTCATATTTGAAACCATCCTTAAGTCTCTTCCTGCATTCCCCTCACCTGCACCCCTGCCCACCCCAGTTATATTCTGCTCTGCTCTAAGGAATGCATCAGTAGACAAATCTGCAGAGGTGCAAGTATATCAGATGGGGCAGTGGCTTAGGTCTTCTTATGAAGCAGAACATGAGACAGAAGCTTGCATGAAGGCAGTTTATTTGGGAATGATCTCAAGGAGCAGAGTGAGGAACAGGAGAGTGAAGCAGGGAAGGAAAGCAAATACAAGAACACATTTTCAATTTGGTGGAACCTTCTGCGGTGCCTAATGAAACGCATCTTAGACAAAATAAGAGGCACATTTATGTTCCATAGCCCTTTGCTCTAGGGGCAGTTCTGTGAATGAGTACCTAGCAGGCTCCGTGGCATTCAAGCTGAGAAGCTCTAGGCTCAGCAGGCATCAGGGCCAGAGGGAGGCACCAGCAAGCAGTACCTGTGTGAAGCTGGCTGAAGCTTGCATAGGAGATGTTGCCACAGCCGTAGACAGAGTCAGGTACGAAGCTGCCATTTGTAATAGCACTTGTCACTATCTGAAGTGATTTTTGTTGTTGTTGTTGGATTTGACATTTGTGCTGCCTCTCTAGCCCTTTAGATTGCAAAATCATTGTCCTTTTTTTTTTTTTTTTATACTGTTCGTTACTTCATTCCTAGAACACTTCTTGTCTTATACTAGGTACTTAAATATTTTTTATTGACGTGTGACTGTGAAGTCCCAAGTGTCTGCAGTGCACAAGGTTGCCTCTTTAAGATGGTGGTCCCAACTGGGATTTTTTTCACTACTTTTATTGCTGCAGTTCACCTACTGTGTGTTGCTTGACAGGAGATCATTGCAAGGGCTGGAAGGAAACTGTATACACAGATCAAGAGAAACCTGAGGCAACATTAAGTATTCTGTTCTGTAGAGTTATTCCAGATTGGATGACTCCAAAATAGCCAATCTGTCTTTAGAAAATATCCATCCAGAGGGAGTAAAGGAAAAGGGGCTTCACTCAGCCCCACAGTTCCCTGTGCCCAATATGGGGCTCCTTCTGACCATCAGAGAGACAGGAACCCTGAAACCAGGGGTAAGTGTGCTGGTCATAAGGAGAGTGGCACTGTGGCAAACACCGCACCTGTCCTGGATGACTCTGCCAACAGGTTTGGTACAGATTGATTCTTGCAAAGAGTGAGACTTTATATTCTCTTTACAGGGATAACTAGAGATCACATCCTAATATTGTGTTGTAATGAATTCCTGACTGGACTGAAATTACAGAATTAGAAGAAAATGTAAAAACAACTTCTGTTTACTGTCTTTCTTCTCTCCCTCTGTTCCAACACTGCCCATATTTGGCCAAGAAGAAATTAAGACCCAGAAAAGTGGAGTGACTGCTTCAAGTTATCCAGCTCTTTTGTGACAGAAACAAAATGAGAGTCATCCTGTGTAGTATAGTTCTTTTTTTTTTTTTTTTTAGAGCAATTCAATAGAGTGTGGGTTGCTGATAATGCTAAAGTGACAGGTTTGATTTTTGTGTATAGGCCATGGATTCTTTCCTTCTTCTACCGACCTCCCTAAAACACATAAACTAGTCTGAAAATGCCTTGAGGGTTAGAAATGCATCTTTTATCCAGTGCCTGGCACATTGTAGGATCTCAAAAAATATGTGTTATAAAATGAATTTCTATAGCTGTGGTATTAGTCATCCCGAAGGAGAATAATAACCTTTTTCCCAAAATACATTTTTCTTGCTATCCTGGTTACTTTAGTCTGTCTTTGTTTATAGTTGATCAATATCACTATTAAGGCGCCTCCAGCCTGTTTGTATTCGGGTCTGGAGCCTTGTCTGTTGGACACCGCTACTTACCATGGAGATACCAAACACCCTTTCAAAATCTATTACTGGGTCAAGCCTCAACTCCACTACTTTAAAAATCATTTCTTCAAGGTTTACTTTGAAGTTTTCTTTCTCCCAATGTCAGCAGGATAGCTGTGAATTTTTTATTTTCAGCAGGCCTGAAAACACTATTCTTTGAGTAATGGTGACCCAGTAAGGGATTTTCACGTACACTCTCAAAATCTTTCATTTTTTAAAACCCTCTCCCATTAATCTACCTGGGAAAGAGACTCTTTTTTTCTCAGTTTCCGTAATTGTCATTACTGCCTCTACTAATGCCAGTTGTAAAGTCTAGGTTGGGCCATACAAGAAAGATAAAACTAAACAGAATTTCATTGCTGGATAAAAAAAATTACATTTTCTTTTACATGTTTTTCTTGCCAAGGATAACCTGCATTGTTAGGTGCTACAGAAGATATGCTGCCAAGAAATAAGTTTAAGGCTTAATTTAAAAATAATACTCTATATGTTCATAAATCTGGATTTAGAGTCTATACATTATCTTATACATTGATTTGTTTCCCTTGATATCTCTATGAAATAAACAAAGAACGTATGTCCCTCTTTGAGAGACAGGGAAAGGTCAGGCTCTCCCAAATTTATCAAACCACTGGGTCTTATGTCTGGACAATGGAAGCTGATTGAGAGCCAGCTGGGAGGGAGTAAAATTGGGTAAACTAGAATTGGAGGAGGTTGGAAGGATGTAGAGTGTTGGGGTGATCAGAAATGTGGCAAAAATTGAGCTATCTCCAAAATACTTGTTGGGAGGAGCCAAGACCATCCTTGAGGGAAAAGAAGTGGAATCAAATGCAAAGAATAAGGCAAGAACTGAAAGAGAACATATTTGATATTAAAAAGGTAAAGATAAATGAGATATGAATAACAGATAAAAACAATGAAAGGTTATTATTGCTCAGCCAATATATTGACCTGGTACCAAAGGGCAACTTTGTTGCCAATGGCAATGCTATATCTATCAGATGGGGACCCCCCCCAAAATTGGAATTTACTTATAAAAATTGTGTATTTATTCTTACATGTTTAAACTTTAGTCACCCTTCAAAGTACTCTCCATTTGATGCAATACACCTATCGAGATGTTTTTTCCGCTGTTCAAAACAGTTTTTTAACTCAGCAATTTTGATACCTTGTAGTGCTTCTGCCATTTTTTTGTTTCACCTCTTCCACATCAGCAAAATGTTTCTCTTTGAGGACTTTTTTTCATCCAAGAAAACAAAAACGTTGCTCACAGCAAGATTGGGTGAATAGGGAGGGTGGGGCCAGGTGTCATGCCATTTTTGGTCAAAAACTGCTGAACACTCAGCACAGTGTGGGCTGATGTGCTGGTAAATCACCCATCATGAAATGGGCAGGTGCATTGAAAGAGGCTTCAGAAAAATTCCTAAGGCCAGATGCAACCTCTCACAACAACACCAGCTGGTACTCTGATACAGATGGGTTCCTAGAACACTCACCTAATGGGGAAGCCTGTAATACAGGGGCCCACCCTTCAGAAGATAGGGGTTGGTTCTGCCTCATATGCATTACATGAATAAATAGCTCTCCTGTAAATATTCTTCTGTTTGTTCCAGTGAAGAAAATCTATAAATAATTACCAGTGAATAGCAAATGATACTATTTAAGTTGTTTAACAAATCTTTGTTAAGAAACTGTCACGAGTAGGCAGTGGGTTAGGTACTATGCTGGTTCAAAGATGAGTTAGAGATATTCACTTCCCTTGAGAACATATAACTATAAAGGAGAAAAGTAGAAAACATGGCTACTTATGCTTGTTTTATTAATAAGCACTGTTTTAAGTTCTTTATATTAAGTGTTATGTGGAAGGGTATTAGACCAGTGGACTCCATAATTTCTAAAATTATTAGGGAATAAAATGTGGGTAGAATTTCCATTGATGGAAGGGTATTCCACTCAAATAAATTGCACCAGGAAGAGCAAGAAGGGAAAATATTATCAGGCACCTGGAGGAATAAGCTGAATGTTAGCTGTAACTGGCACAGATGTATATTTTATAGTAGTGGAAGTTTGTGTATTGGCTTTAATATAGATCAAGAAGGTTGGTTTCTATTTTGTAGGCACTGGAGAACCATTGAAATTGGTTGAGTGCAGATTCATGTGGTAAAAACAGATTAATCTAGAAGATTGAGAGTAGATAAGAGAATGTCAGCTAACTAGCCATAATAATAGTTCACCACCACCCCCCAAAGAGGAAGAAAATTTAAGAGAGAAAAAGAGGTTTCTGGAAAATATTTCCCATACATTAAGTTGTGGATAATCTAGTTACTGATCTCGGCAGAAGGTTCTATCATTATAAAGTTTGATGCAATAACTAATGTATATATGGAGATGCTCCAAGGATCACTGAGAAAACTATTTGGCCATTATAGGTAATAAAATGTGCTCCTAGGATTCTTTTATAAAACAGACATTCCTAAGGGTAAGCTCTGATCTAAGCTGTGAAACCAGTTGCATACACAATCCACAGGTTTCTACTCATCGTCCTTATAGAAGTCATTCTTCAAGTTGAGGAGAGCCATGTGTTCTGGCACCAAAAAAGAAGAGACTCATTACATTGAGGTAGTATTTTAAAATTTTTGAATGTGAATACGTAGCTTAGTAAAATCTTAATGTCTAGTAAATAAGGCCCAGAGAATATTGACTATGAAAGAAAAGCTATTTCTAAATTCTCACCTATACATTAAAGAGTATTATGCAATTTTTGGCTTCTTCAGTGGAATTTTCCCTTTATTTTTCTTTGATCCCTATTCTCCAAATAACTCAGAAAGGGGCAATCAAGGGAGTGAATAGGAGGAGGCATGCACGTGGAGGGGAGTCATAACTGTACCCAACTCAGGACAACTCTGCTGGCAACCAGTAGATTGAGCTCTCCCCCACTTCTCAGGACCTGATTTTCTCCAGCCAGTTATACCAATGAATAGAACAGAGAATATCACAATGAGATACAACAGTGTGGTTCGAACAGTAGATATATACCAGACCCAGCACATGGTAGGTCTGCAGTCTCTGATTAACCCTTGCAAACATGACTTAAATTCCTTCCCTTGTGACCTTCCCTATGTGACATAAACCCAACCCAAATTCCTCCCCAGACCACCCCGCCAAGAGCTTTCCTACTGTTATTTAATTTATACATCTTTTTTTCTCATTGACATGCTAGTAGCATATAGAGATGGCCCTGCTGCCAGGGATAACAGGAGTGGTTTGTATGTGCTGTGGCCTTTACTGAAACCTTAACCCCATTTGGTGAAATTACTGCTCAGTTCTTGGCTCATTTCACTCCTGCCATCAATGAAAGAAAATATTCCAAAATTATAGCTGTTCTTACTCCCTGTTTTGTCTTTGTTTTATGATATGCAGCTTTCCAGTACACATTTGTTAATTACTTTACTTATTTACATTATTTCTCTTGACCAAATTTGATCTTTTTTAAGGACTTTTATGGTAAATACTCCTTTGTCTCCAGTAATCACTATTTCCCACAGCATAGTATCACTAATCCAGAAAATCAATATAATTTAAAATTTTGAATTATAACAATTAATTTTGTTCTTCTAATTTCATTTTAGACCTGATGACAATTGATTTTCTTCTTCTAAAAAAGTTATAGTAATTTTTTTTTAAATTAGCAGAGTCACAGTTCAAATTCAAGACTGTCTGATTCAATGGTTATGCCCTAATGGTTTAAAAAAAAAAAAGTGCCAAACATCATCCTTAATAATGCAAACACACCGAAATATTAAATGAAAATGTGAACATGTGATCAACATTCACAAGCATTTAGACCAAATTGGAAATACAAACAAGAGAGCCAAATCTTTATGGAAAGTAACATTCATAATCTAATTCAAAAAATGATATAAAAGAAGGATGAGTAGTATCTTTAGAGGAATCTGAGATAAAGATATATATGTAAAATTTAGTCTTAAAAAAGAAGGAAATCCAACAGGTATGAATCTGGAAGATGTTAGGCTAAGTGAAATGTAGAAACAGAGGGGCAAATACTGTATGATTTCATCTAAAAATAGCCAATCTTATAGAAGCAGAAAGAAAGTGGAGGTTACCAATAGCTGGCAGGTAAAGTGGGAGCTGTTCAATAAAGTTACAGATACACAAAATGAATAAGCTCTAGAGATCTGCTGTGCAGTGGAGTGACTGTAGTTAACACTGTGGTGTCGGGCATTTAAAGACATGTTAGGAGGGCAGATCTCATGCTAGGTGTTCTTACCACAGCCACATGCACAAAGACAAAGGGACACAAGAAAACACTGGGAGGTGTTGGATATGTTTATTACTTGATTGTAGTGATGGTATCACAGGTGTATGCCTATGTACATACTCAACAGATTGTATACATTCAACATGTGCAGTTAGTTTGTATATAAATAATACCTCAATAGAACTGTAAAAGAAAAGTACAAAGACATCTACTTTTATAGGATAAACTACATATTTATTATGTTAAGTAACATCTTGGTCACAGGCAATTTTTAAAAATTCATTCCTTTAAGTGAAGGGGAATATAGTCAATAATATTGTGATATGTTTGCATGGTGACAGATTACTAGAATTAGTAGGATAATCACATTGTAAAGTATAAAAATGTTGAATCATTGTACTGTATGCCTGAAGCTATTATGACTAATATGATATTGTATATCAATTATATGTAGATTAAGGATTAAATTAATTTTTTTCTGTAATATGAACAGACCAGTTTTCAGCTGCTTGCTCTGATCTGTTACTACCCTCTCCTGTCTTGATTTTCTGTCTGTCTGCAACTCTGTGCCTACCTCACTACTTCTTACTGGTTCTCTCAATGCAAAGGCACCTAAAGAACAAACTGCTTCTTCTGTCTGCAGCTGATTTGTTCACAGTGGAGCTCTTGATTTGAACAAACCTGAAGGTGTTAGGCTGCATTACAAAGAAAGATTTGGCGGCGGGCGCACCGGGCACATGCCCTGGGCCCCGACTTCTGAAGGGCCCCACCAAACCATGTATTTTTATTTTCCCTGTCTCTCTTTTTTTTTTAAGGGGCCTAATATTTTCTTTTGTGCCCGGGGCCTCAACCGACCTTAATCCACCTCTGGCTGTATAAACACTCAGGGAAAGATATGTTCACACAGTTTCTGCTCTAGAAAATTATGCACTACTTTCAAAATGCTTTGCACATTTAAAAGTGTAATTATACCCTTCTTCTTAATGACTGACATGACATATGTTTACATGTGTTTTAGCTAACTTATGACAGTACACAGTAGTGTATTGTACATTTGGTGGCAACATCTAAAATTTCATGGGAAAAACAGCTGAAGTCATGTGTTATTCCCCAAGTATTTCAAAATGAATCATGCAGTTTGCAAATTTCACAATACTTTTTAATCTTTGCATAATAACTTAATTGTCACTTTCTCTTGCTGGCTGTAGGAGCTATTTACTCAGTCACTATGTTGTTTCAGATGTCCTGTTGTTTCAGATTTCCTGTTTTTTCCTTGGTTGTTTCTTTATTTAGTTGGGTTTTATTTTGTAGTATTGTACAACAGAACTCACTGTAATGATAAAAAATGTGCTATATGTGCATTGTTCGATGTGTTAACCAATAGGCACATGTGGCTACTGAGCACATGAAATCTGGCTGGTGCAAATGAGATGCTGAACTTTCAATTTTATTTAATGTGTATTCATTTATATTTAAAAAGCTATATGTGGAAACTAAAGATATCCATGAAAAATACATTGTGAACCATATATGTAATTTTTAATTTTGTAATACTCACATTTTAAAAAGTAAAAAAAAAGTAAAAGTAAATTTTAAAAATATTTTTTATTTAACTCAATAAATCCAAATAGTATCATTTTAACCTACAGTCATCAAATTTATACAAATAGAAAGTAGGATGGTGATTTCCAGCGGCATGTGGAAGAGGCATAGGTTTAATGGGTACAGAGTTTCAGTTTTGCAAGATGAAAAGAGTTCTGTGGATGAATGATGATGTTGGTTGCCCAACAGTGTGAGTGTATTTAATGGCTCTGAACTGTACACTTACAAATTGTTAAGATGGTACATATTGAGCTATGTGTTATTTTACCACAATTTTTAATAACTAAAAAAGTTTTAATTATAATCTTAACAGTTACTCAACACAAAATATTGTTAATGCAATACTTTATGTTCACATTCTTACTTTCTTACTAAATGTTCAAAATCTGATGTATATTTTACACTTACAGCATATTAGCATAGCCATTTTCCACATATTTAACAGCTTTATGTGGCTAGTGGTCAATATTGGACAAAGGCTGTGTAGGGAAAGGAAACAATCAAAATGTTATTAATTATCTTTCCCTCCTCTTCTTAAACTCCAACTGGGACCCAGTAATTCTTTTAAGTATATTTTATTGATTATGTTGTTACAGTAGTTCCAATATTTTTCCCTTTTGCTCCCCTCTGCCCAATACCCCTCTTCCCTCAAGCAATCCCACCCCCCTTAGTTCATGTCCATGGGTCGTGAATATAAGTTCTTTGGCTTCACCCTTTCCTATATTATTCTTAACTTCACCCTGTCTATTTTGTACCAACTGATTATGCTTTTTAGTCCCTGCACCATTTCCCCATTTCTCCCCCTCCCCATTCCCAGCTGATAACCCTCCAAATGATCCCCATACCTATGATTCTGTTTCTATTTTGATGTGCTTAGTTGGGTTTTGTTTTTATTTTTTAGATTCTGTTGTTGATAGTTGTGAGTTTGTTGTCATTTTGGTGTTCATAGTTTTGATCTTCCTTCTTTTTCTTAAGTAAGTCCCTTTGACATTTCACATAAAAATGGCTTGATGATGATGAACTCCTTTAGCTTCACCTTGTCTGGCAAGCACTTCATCTGCCCTTCCATTCCAAATGATAGCTTTGCTGGATAGATTAATCCTGGTTGTAGGTGGCTTTTCATCACACTGAATACTGCTCGCTAGTCCCTTCCTGCCTGTAAAGTGTCCTCTGAGAAATCAGCTGATAGTCCTATAGACACCCCGCTGTAGGCAACTCTCTGCCTCTCTCTTGCTGCCCGCAGGACTGTCTATCTTTCACCTTTGGCATCTCAATCATGATGCATCCTGGTGTGGTCCCCTCTGGGTCCAGCTCACCTGGGACCCTCCGTGCTTCCCAGACCTGTATGCCCATCTCCTTCACAAAATTTGGGAAGTTTTTCTCAGTTTTTCCAATTCTTGCTTCCTCATTCTGCACTGGTTGACTATATTTTTTCTTCCTTATGTTCCAAATCATTGATTTGAACCCCGGTTTCCTTCTCTGCACCATTGGTTTTGTGTGGATTTTCCTTCATTTTACTTAGTATAGCCTTCACTTCTCTTATGCGTTTGCCGTACTCAAGCATATCTGTTAAGCCTGTGAGCATCTTTATCACCAGTGTTTTGAATTCTGCATCTATTAGGTTGTCTATCTCCTCATCTATGAGGTTGGCTATCTCCTCGTCACTTAGTTCTACCACTGGGACCTTGATCCATTTCCCCTTTTGGGCCATACTTCTCTGTCCCCTCATTCTGACAGGCTCCTGTGTTTGTTTGCTTTCACGTCCCAGGGAGAGCTGTCACTTCTGTTACGTTGTAAGGGGCAGAGCCTTAGGGATTCATCAGTACAGGGCAACCTGTTTCACCACGTTGTGGCACTGTATGTGGGGAGGGGTCCGAGAGGGGACAATGCCGCCTGCCCAGCACTCGCCCCTTTTCCAGGCACCTCTCCCACTTCCATATAGGACTGGCGTCCCTCTAGCTGCTGCTCTGGCACTTGTTCCCAGAGTGGGTGGATCTGCAGATGTTCTAGGACTGTGGGGGTCCTTTAAACAAGCAGACTCTGCTGAGACTGGCAGTTTCTGCCTCCACCCCAACCCCCACTGCTTTGCACAGTCAGAAGCAATGAGGCTTGATTTTCCCAGTGCCGGGATCATGAGCTGCAATCCAGTGAGGAGCTGGGAACGCTCCCCAGGTGTCCCTCCTGACTTTTTAAAATCTGTGACTGCATTTTCTGCTGGCCTGCCACTGCCACCACTGCTGCCACCACCACACCACATCCTCTCTGCCCTGGCTCTGCCCCTCCTGCCTGTCTGGATGAATATTTCTTCTTTATATCTTTGTTTGCTGGACTTCCATGCAGTTTGATTTTCTGGAACTTCTGGTTGTTTCTAGTTTTGAGGTAGTTGTATTCCTCTTAGTTGTGGAGGGAGATGCAGCATGTCTGTCTACACCTCCATCTTGGCCAGAAGTCTGGGACCCAGTAATTTTTACCGTGTATAATTGTTTATCTTCCATAAAATGAGGGGCAAAGTAAGCAAGATTAGTGAAATCAAATTTTGCTTCCAGAAAGGTGACTGATACATGCTTTATTTTTCTCTGTTTTTTAAATGATACTTAAATGATCTCTTTTGTATTTTATGTACACATTTACTGCATTGGAGTTCCTCACACCACTGTAGCCCTAAAAACATCTTAGTGCAGCTGAGCATCTTAAAATCAATAGCAATTTAGAACTAAGGAAATATGATATTAATTATACTAATTAACAGGCACACAGATATCTTACATAGTCCTCTAAAGAATCCTATTTTAGGCATTATTATCCCCATATTATGGTTAGAAAATCGAGAATGAGAGTATAAGTAAATTTCTCCTCATTGAGCTAAAAATATCTCAGGTATTCAAACTCAGGTATATCCTAATTTAAAACCAGAAAGAAGCAAAACTAAATTTAAGTGATTTGTCATTGAATGCTACTTCTTTTATTTCCTGTAGAAATTGAGGTAATCATCAATTTCCAGAAATAGAACTTGAACTTAAAATTTTCTTTGTCTTTTTTACATTGTGGATTCTGCAGGAGTGATTTAAGGATGGTGTTTGTGCATATATTGCTTAGCAAATACCATAAGTAAAATGTTCAAATAAAGTAATTAACTAGGTTCAGCAGCACTTGTATTACTGAGAAAGTTATCCCAACCAATTAATATGCTGATATCTTAAGAAAATTGGAAGTTTAAGGCTATCAGAGAGACAAGCATGTAGAATGTATTCAGTCTTGCCCTGTCCAGGTAGCTCAGCTGGTTAGAGTATTCGATACACCAAGGTTGTGGGTTTGGCTCCCCCCACCCCCCACCAGGCCCATACAAGAATCAACCAGTGAATGCATAAATAAATAAAACAAAAAATTAATCTTTCTCTCTATCTCAAATCAATAAAATTTTTTAATAAATTTGAATGTATTCAATCTTATATACAAAGCCCAGGGAAGGGGGGTGGTGCAGAACATGAGAAAATGAAATAATTTTACTTATCATTGTAGGAAGTGTGTATATTTTGTTATTTTTTTTAAATTTAGTGTTCTATCCTGTTGTTATATTGATGTATAAGTCAGTGTGTACAAGAAATACAGAAACCAGTCCAGATATTTCCAGTACAGAGGAATTTAATACAGAGAATTGACTACAAAGTTGTTAGGAGGTAAACCAGAAGAGCAAAAGAGAGAAGGATGCTGTTGCAGAAGATTAGGAATCCCCTTGGTCCTCTGAGCTGCATCCCGGGAATCCCAACATCCTACTGCCACCATAACCCTGACAGTGGTGCTCAAGCCCACTGACCTGCAGGAGCCCACAGCTCCCTGCACTGCCCACCTCGTGCTGCTCCCATAGGTGCTGACAAAAGAGAAAAATGGCGACTTTCCCCCTCCAAATTCCAGTTTCTACAATATCTTGCATTGTAAAAACCTGACAGGAAGCCAGCTGGCCAAGGAATCTGGGAAATGAAGGTTGCCAGTTTCCATTCTGGTGGTAGAAGAGGACAAATTGGATAGATCGAACCAAAATCTCTAGCACAACTAAAGAAAAATAAGAGGACTTCTTTGTATTTTCTGTTCTAGTTTGCTCTGAATCTAAAACTGCCTAAAAAGTTATTTAATAAGGAAGGAAAGAAAAAGGAAGGAAATTCTACCCTTACTTTAGGCAATTTTGCTCTCCACTGGATGAACCCAAGTGAAATAAACCAGTCACAAAAGGACAAGTACTGTGTGATTTCACTTATATGAGGTACCTAGTGTTGTCAGATTTATAGGGAGAGTAGAATGGTGTAATAGTTGCTAGAGGTAGAGGGTGGGGGAGGCAGAAATGGGGAGTTATATTTAATAAGTACAGGGTTCCAGTTTGGAAAAATTAAAAAATGTTCTGGAGGTGGATGATGATGATGGTGGCACAATACCCCAGAAGTGTACATTTAAAAATAGTTAAAATGGTAAATTTTTCTTGTGCATTTTTTATCACAATAAAAAAGGTTTTTTTTAAAGATAACTCTTGATCTTTCCTCAAAACTGCTTACCCCTCAACATCTTCTCCAACTAGCACATTAACAATCCTAACAAACCAATGAGGTAATTACCCCTGATTTATCTTCTTCTCTCACCCCATCTGCAGTCCAACAGAAAATCTATTAGTTGTCCTTTCAAAGCATATTCTAATTTTGTCCACATCTCTTCATCATCATCAACACCTCAAGCTTATTCCCCTCTTAGGACCTTTCTACTTACTGTTCTCTCAGCCCAGTAGACTCTCCTGACCTTTACATGGCTGGTCCCTTCTTGTTATTCGAGTTTTATCTTTCAGGACCCTTCTTCAGAAAGACCTTCCCTAATCACTTTCTAAAGTAGCCAGTCAATTTCAATATTTTCCAGGGTATTTATTAACTTCTGAGATGTATTCACATCTTTATTTGTTTTCTCTTTCCCTCTATCATAATATAAATTCTGTAGGTGCAAGGATCATTTAAACCTTGGTTACTGCTCCTTCTCTCTCATCTAGCTCAGTGCCTACCTCGTACATATTTACCACTCAGCACACGTTTTTTTAAATAAATGAATGAATGAACTTGCCTGAATTTTCGTTTTCTGTCTGGGAAAGTGAATGATTACAATATCAACTACAAAATGTTGGTTATAAAATGATGCTATAAAAGTGCTGAACAGCATACAGCACAGGTTAACTTGATTGCTGTGACTGTTATCATCACTAGGCGTTGTGGAGTGACCCTGCTGCCTGGAGGCACTGCTATCACCAGTTGTCTTACTACTTGGGAAGCAGAAAGTGATAGCTAATGGAGAACCCCCTTCACCTAGAGAAGCTAATAGAATATTTCTAGTAAGAAGATCAGTGTTTGAATATTCAAGCAAGATGCATATAAACTATTGTTGAAGGAGAACTCATTGGACATGGAAGAAGAGTATTTTTGTTACATAAAAATTTAAAAGCAAGGGTGCCCTATCTGGTTATCAATCATGAATCAATAGAGTACTTGGTAGCTTACAATGCATTTTATATGCATCCTCTGATTTTCCTCCTCACGGTAACACTGTATAGAAGCCAAGATAGCTATTAATGTCCCTTTCTAAAGAAGCACCTTGAAAGTTAAGGAGATATAACAACTAAGTACCGAAGCCAAAGCCTGAATCCAAACTTTGCATCTCTGGTCTTATCATTAATATCAAAATAATATGCAGTTATTAAATAAGCATAGAAACACTGATATTTATATATAGTTTGAATTATTTGGTATTCTCTCAAGGTAGATTAATTTTTATTTTTCATTTTCATTTATTTTATTTTTTAATTTATTGATGAGAGAGAGAGAGAAGAGAAGGGAAAAGAAGAGAAGAAAATAGATGAGAGGGAAGGAGAGAGAGACATTGATTTGTTGTTCTATTTCAGTGGTTCTCAACCTTCCTAATGCCGTGACCCTTTAATATAGTTCCTCATGTTGTGGTGACCCCCAACCATAAAATTATTTTCGTTGCTACTTCATAACTGTAATTTTGCTACTCTTATCAATCATAATGTAAATATCTGATCTGTAGGATGTATTTCCATTGTTACAAATTGAAAATAATTAAAGCATAGTGGTTAATCACAAAAACAATATGTAATTATATATGTGTTTTCCGATGGTCTTAGGGAACCCCTGTGTGAAAGGGTCGTTCGACCCCCAAAGGGGTCACAACCCACAGGTTGAAACCGCTGTTCTATTTACTGACACATTCATTAGTAGATTCTTATATGTGCCCTGACTGGGAATCAAACCTGCAAAGTTGGCATATTGGGATGATGCTCTAACAACCGAGAAACCCAGCCAGGGAGAAAGATAGATTAATTGTATAAAATGAAATATCAAAATTCAATTTTGTCTAGTTCTAAAAAAAAAAAAAGTCATACAGAATTCCTAATACTCAAACTTGTCCATATAAACTTGAAGGATTTCTGATTGCTATTTGGGGCTATAAAATCCTCTTTGTTTTACTGAGTCAAAATTGACACATAAAAATGTCAGTTACCCAAGCTATATTTGTTATACAAGAAGCTTCCTCCCCCTCCTTGATGTTTATTTTAAAGTTGCCCATCTTTTCTTGAAAAGAACAAAATTCTGGATTACATCAGTTTACATTGGCAAAAGGAAAAATGATAAGTTTCATAATGCTAACAGAAATTGAGGCAGGATGGTAAGAAGCTAGGAAAATTCCAGGCAAGTAGAATGGGGAAACTGAGACAAGAAAATAAAACAAGGCCAAACAGTTGGAGCAACTTACAGCCAGCTGGTGAGTGAATCACAATAACTTATCTCCCCTAATCAAGGACACTTGAGAGTGAATGGTTTAAACCTCTCCTCCCTAACCAAAGAATACATAGCTTAAATTTACCTGATCTGGGAGATAGAGAACAGAGACTCAATTAATGTCATTTGTGACAGCTAAACCCAAGGGCAGGTGAAGTCAAGGGATCAAATGATAAAAGCCCAACTGAAAGGCAGACAGACCCAAGATAAAAGTAAAACAGTACAATGGACCAAAGAATATTCCCAAATCCTCCCTATAAGCTGGTTCCAATGCATCAGCATATTAAAAATGCACCTGTAAAGCTGAAGGATATTCTGCTGAAATGCTCCCTTAAGATTCTCACCTACAGAAAAAAAAAGATAAAAAGCCCTTAGGACAAAGACTCAGTGCGGCTTGGCTAGAGCACACCCATGACCCTTCTCAGGCATGAACTTTTTATTTCCTTCTAAACTCTAAGGGTCTCAAGGAGACATACAGCCAGGGGAGCAGTGGACAGTGGCAGCTAGACCTGGACTTACCCCCTGAGTCTGTCTCCAGGGCTCCCTTTTCTGACTCCCAGGTGAGCTAACAGCAGCCCCATCTTGACTCACTCCTTTCCTATAACTTTTCTAGAAAGCCAAAGCAACCCTGCCTAGTCACTCTCCTGTTACTTCTTCTATCCTAAATCTTTCCTTTGTTTCTTTGTCCCAGCCTTAATACATGTACTCTCAAAATCGCCTGCACTGTGACACCTTTCCTACACAAAGTCAAGAACCCACACACTACAGGCTGGCCTGAGGCAGACCCACTTCAGCTGGTGCCTGTCTGGTAACAAAATGTAATTTTTCACTCCATTTATGTATTTTATTAAAGATAAAAAACTTTCAAAATTTTTACTGTTGCATACTAAAAAATACATAAACATAAAGAAGTAATGTTCCTTTTAGTGTAATTGTTAAAAGCATTTAATTAAAAAATTAGTTGCTTGATAACTTGCTTTCATGCATAATATAACATTCTATAGTGGTAGAAGCTAAAAGGACAGATGGGGTGAAAATGGGAGTAGCAAATGATGAATGATATAGACAGTCTAGTTTTCCAGAAAGAGGATTACATTAGGCTAATTGTGGAGAAGAACCAGAAATATAGAGAAAAGAAAATTCAAGTAGACATGGGCAGCCTTAGCTGAGAATTCTATATGCAGCTGAACTATCAAGGAAAAATAAGACCACATAAAATCATTTTCAGGAAAATACACACAAAAGTATGCTACTAACAGAAGAACTGGGGAAGAAATTATAAATATATGTACTTCAGGAAAAAAATAATGAGACCCAGAAAGAAGAATTAAGTTTTAAGAAAAAAAAGGTTATTAAGGAACTGTGAAACATTGATGTCAAACAAACAGTATAAAATAATAACATTGAATAACTTGAGGGTTATTAATCAAGATGGAACTAAAATATTTAAGACCACAATGAATGAGGAAAAATATTTTTAAAATATATTTTATTAATTATGCTATTATAGTTGTCTCAATTTTCCTCACTTGCCTCCCTCCACCCAGCTCCCCTCTCTCCCTCAGGCAATCCTCATACCTTTGTTCATAAGTTATTTGGTTACTCCATTTCCTATATTGTATTGTACATCCACATGGCTATTCTATAACTACCTATTTGTACCTCTTAATCCCCTCACCACTTCACCCATTCCCCCAAACCCCCTCCCATCTTGCAACCATCAAAACACTCTCTGTATCCATGACTATGTGTCTCTGTTCTTCTTGTTTGGTTAATTTGTTTTCTAGGTACAATTTTTGATAGATATACATTTATTGCTATTTTATTGTTCATAGATTTGATCTTCTTCTTTTTCTTATATGAGTCCCTTTAACATTTCATATAGTAATGGTTTGGTGATGATGAACTCTAGTTTTTTCTTGTCTGGGAAACTCTTTACCTGCCCTTTGACTCTAAATGATAGCTTTGCTGGGTAGAACAATATTGCCTGTCAGTCCACACTTTTCATGACTTTGACTATTTCTTGCCAAACACTTCAGGTATGCAAAGTTTCTTTTGAGAAATCAGCTGATAGTCTTATGAGAACTCCACTATAGGTGACTAACTGCTTTTCTCATGCTGCTTTTATGATCCTCTCTTTGTATTTAACCTTTGGCATTTTAATTATGATGTATCTTGGAGCAGGCCTCTTTGCATCCATCTTGTTTGGGACTCTCTGTGCTTCCTGGACTACCTTCACCAAATTAGGGAAGTTTTTTTTTTTTTATTATTTTTTCAATTAGATTTCCAATGTCTTGCTCTTTCTCCTCTTCTGACACCCCTATGACATGAACGTTGGAATACTTGAAGTTGTCCCAGAGGTTGCTTACCCTATCCTCATGTTTTTGGATCTTTTTTCTTCTTATAGGTTTGATTATTTTTTTATTTGTTTGTTTGTTTTTGCTTCTTTATGTTTCAAATCATTGATTTGATTCTCGGCTTCATTCACTCTACTGTTGATGCCCTGTAAATTATTCTTTATTTCAGTTAGTATATCCTTCATTTCTCACTGAATCTTTTTTATGCTGTTTGTGGTTCTCGCTAAGTTCCTCGAGCATTCCTATAACCAGCATTTTGAACCCTGCATCTGATAGATTGCTTATCTCCATTATGTTTAGTTCTTTTTCTGGAGTTTTGATTTTTTCTTTCATTTGGGCCATGTTCCTTTGTCTCCTCATTTTGGCAGCTTTCCTGTGTTTCTATGTATAGGTAGAGCTGCTATGACTCCCTGTCTTGGTAGTGTGGTCTAATGTAGTAGGTGCCCTGTAGCATCCAGTGGCATAGCTTCCCGTTATCCAAGCTGGGTACTCAAGATGTGCCCTCTGTGTGGGCTGAGTACACCTTCCTCTTGTTGTTTAAACTTAATTGCTATTGACAAATCCATGGGTGGTGTTTTTCTCAGGCCAGTCAGCTGCAAGGACTGGCTATGACCACTGAACACCACCCTCCACCCTCCATAGAGAATCAGCTATGCAGGGGCAGAGTGGTGCTATTCTGATGTGATCTGTAGCTGTCCACTGGGTGCGCAGGCTCTGGTGTTTCCCAGGTGGTGTAGGCCAAGGTGAGCACCTACCTGTGTTCTGCCTGAGACCACCCTGTGTGAGCTACAAAGCAATGTGCAGACGGCTGCCAGTTGTGCTGGGCTTAGAGGTTCCCAGGCAAAGCCAAGCTGTGATTCAAATCTGGCTGCTGCTAGTGCCAGATCTGGGGCCATTTAGCAAGAGGTAAAGGAGCTGGGGCCTCACTGAGGCTAACTGTTCCTTGCTTGAGAGGATTTATGAGGTTGTGAAGCATGAGCCAAGACAAGCCATTTATATGTAAAAGCCACTGGTAACAGCTTGTGTGGGCCCATAAGTTGGGTGGGGCAGAGCCTTAGGGAATCACCAGGGTGGGGCAAACACTGTTAGGATGTTGATGGAGTCTCAGATATGGCACCAGCTTGCAAGCCCTGTGGCTCTATGGGGGGAGGGTTCAGAAAAGGAACCTTTCTGTCTGGGAGAAGGCTGTCCCCCAGCTCTCACCTTGATGCCAGACACTTCAGTTCCTCCCCATATGCCACTGCTGCCTTTCAAGTTGCTAACCTGGTACTGGAGCTCAGAGGGAGTTTCTTCCAATGACTCAATCCCCACTCAATTTTGCAGCCAGAAGTTATGGGGACTTATCCTCCTGGCACAGGAACCCTGGGCTTGGGGGCCTGGTGTGGGGCTGGGACCCTTCTCTCTTGACATATTCCTCTCAAATTTTTGTCTACCATGCCTGGGTGTGGGACCAGTTTTTCCATGTCTCCTCATCTCTACCTCTCCTACCAGTCTGAATAGATGTGGTTTCTTTAATTACTGTAGTTGCCAGACTTCCATTCAACTCATTTTCTAATAGTTCTGACTAATGTATTTTTATAGTTTAGTCTTAATTGTTATGTGGTTGTGGGAAGAGGTGAGCCATGTTTCCCTCACCTCCATCTTGGCAAGAAGTAATATCTATTCTGGAAAAAAATATTTTTTAAGATTCTTGTAATGTTTAGAATTTAAGTATGTTGACTAACTTCCATATGTTTATGTTAAGTTAAATATGTATGCTAAAATGCCTAAGGTTACCTGTAAAGGAATAGATGTATCTGGTATAACATCTAAACCACAGCAAATGTTAGAATAAAAAATAAATGAAAATACAGAAAATAAAAAATACTTGAAATCAGGCTATAAATAAGGAAAAGCATAAAAATACATAGTATATGCAAAACATTAAAATAATAGAAAGAAGTCTAATAATATAACTTTCACAGTGTGTTCTAACTCACCAGTTAAAATGCAGGTATTCTTAGTGGATAAGCATGTACACATACATATATAAAATTTTGCTATATGCTGTTCCTAATAGAAACACAAAAAAGTATAAGAACATAGAAAAGGTGAAAGTAAAAGGACAAAGAATATATTCCAGGCAAATAGTTAATACAAGGTAAAGTCTGGTAGAAGTAAGTTAACATCAGACAAATAGAGTATAAAGTAAAAATGTTATTATGGTAAGATATTTGGCAAATAATAACCAAATGAAGGTAGATAAAACAATATTACTTTCTAAAAGTATTATCAGAGGTAAAGAGGAACGCTACATAATGTTAAAAAGAAGCATTCCACTAGGAGATATAAGAAGTATTAAGTTATATTCACCTAGCAAGACCTTCAACTGTATAAAAAATAGCTGACTTAATTAAAGAAACAAATTCCCATTAATATTGGAAGATTTTAACATTTCTCCCACAGAAACCAATAGAGGGAGCAGACAAAAAATATTAAGTATGTAAACAGTTTGGATAACATAATTAGTAGGCTGATTTACTAAGTACATTTAGTTCATTTAAAGAGCTAAGTGTATACAACAAAACTTTAAAATAAAAGAAAATATAAGAGAATTATATTTAGGAATTTGGGCACATAAAGAATTTTTTTAAATGCATTCCAGAAAAATAGAAATTATATTTGAAAGACTGATAATTTGACCAAATCAGAATGTAAAATTTCTGTAAAATAAACCACGATATAATAAAAATGTAAAGGATGAAAAATACTGGGAGAATATATTTGCAACATGTAAAACATGCAAATAACTAGAAGTAACAAAAGCCTAAAAACACCAAAGATGACTAAGGAAAAGACAAACAAAGGAAAGTAGACAAAGTTCACAGAAGGCACCCAAATAGACAATTCATATATATATATATATATAGTCAAAAGCTAGCAACTATAGAAGTGAAATTAAAACAATATAGTCACTAGTATAGCCTCATTAGCCATTAGCTTGGCAACATTTTATGAATGTGACAATACCAGTTGTTACCATGGGTGAACAGAAGACAGGAATATTCAGCTTGGCTGCTAAAATAGACATCAGTTCAGCAGAACAAAGATGACTAAGTTCTCACTCTATTCCAGGATTTCCTCTTCTACGTATACATACATCTTAGAGCAGCAGTTTTCTAAGTGTGGTCCACAAATCCCTGGGGGCCCCCGAGGTCTTTTCAGGTGTCTGCTAGTTAAAATTACTTTTATGATAATAATAATAAGACCTCTTTTATCTTTTTGTCTATTTTGGCTTTTGCACTGATGGCATAAAAGCAATGAAACACAAATCAAAGCCAGAGCGTCAAAATCTATTGTAGCTACTCTTTCTTCACTGCTAGGCACTTGCAGTTAAAAAGAAAAAGTTTTACTAAAGAATGCCCTTGATAAACAAGTGAGAAGTATTAGATTTCTTAAGTCTTGACTTTTGAGTGCACGTCATTTTAATATTTGGTGTGATAAAATTGCAATTAAGCATGAAGTGTTTCTGCTGCATAAGGAAGAGCAAAAAACACTTGTGTGATTCAGTTATGAGCTGAAATAGCTGTTTTTATTAATGTAACACCATTTTTAGTTAAGGGTTGGTATAGCACCAAAGAACAATATCTAAAATAATTTTCAAAATCTGCTCTAATATGTTTTCATTTCCACTTACAATACATCGGTGTAATATAGGATTTTTTCTATGAAAGCTACATATCACTGCAGGGTAAATACCTATGCTCTACTAAGCTAGACTATAATTACAGAATTACATTTTATTATTTGATTATTTTTGTATAAATGCAGTTATTTTAATAAAATATGCTACTTATGTTATGATATAATGGATTTATTATTTTAAGTAGTTTAATATTCTTTGAATTTCTGTTTTAAATTCTAATACAGTAAACATTGATAAATATAATTCATACAAACAAAAGCTTTTTGACGGTCTCAAAAATGTTTAAGAGAGTAAATGAGTCCTGAACCAAAAAGTTGGTGAATTGTAGTTAGAGAGATACTGACACATATCAAAGGGTGTATATTATGACACTGTTGTAGTGAAAATCAAGAACAATTAAAAAATCCTGCAGTAAGAGGATAGGTAAGTAAATTGCAGTAGAAATAATGGAATTCTGCAGTGATTTTAATGTGTAGGTCACTTGTTACCATTACAATTAAAATTATGTATTAGGTATTAACATATTGTGTGAAAACTGGGTTATTGGCCTAAGTATATTAATCAACAGGTATTTACTGAATATTTCTCAGATGTCAGTATTGTGGTAGACATTTCTTAGGATGAAATGTGGTTACTATCTTGAGGAATCCAATTATCTACCAAGGAAGTGAGAATGATTATGTGAGAAATAATTAAGCTCTAAACTCTAAAATACTAAAAATAAATTCAATAGGAGTTCAGAGAAAGAAGGGCATTGGTCACAGGCTGTAGTGCAAAGAAGGGCTTCATGAAACCATTGTAATAAACTTGAAGAATAAGAAAATTGAACACAATTTAGAAACTTATAGATGCATTGCCTAATTTAACTATTTAGTTTTAAGAAATCATTTTTCTAATGAAGACTGTATTCAAGGCATTGGAATGATAAAAGATGAAACTCTAAACCCCACCCTTAAGTATATAATGCAAAATATTATATTGTGGGTTTGTATAAAGTGCTACAGATGTGTGTAATAATCAATTACACCTGTCTGCAGGAATCAAAGACCAATTTTATAAATCCAGAGAGCCAATGGCTTTCAAGTTGACCCTAAAGAATGAGGTAATAGCAGCTGATTGTACTACACTTATATTTACATTACCAGGTGGACCCAGCTCTCATGGGCATTGATAAAGGCACACCAACCAGATTGTTCTCATTTCTCAAATCAGAAGAGCAAGCTTTTTCCTTTCTGATCTATACTATTTTTCAGAAGACATAAGGTAATGTGGATGGTCAGCTAAAGGATTTAGTGCCTATACTAACTTGAGAAGAACCATAGGGAGAATACAAATGTCTTAAGTTCTCGAGAAAGTCTTGGATTTATGCATTGAAGTTAGAGAATATAGGAATATGCATCTTTGATTTTGTTTGCTCTTTCCTCCATCTAGAATCCCATGTAATTCTTTCTTTAGTCAGAACTATCATCCACAAATACTGTTAGGGTTCTGCTTCTTCAAGTTCTTTATATTTTTAGGGTTTTGTATATAGGGAGGGATTTGGTGTCCCAGACAACTTTATTTGGCACCTGCATAATCCTTCTTTGATGCTAGCACTTAATTATCTTCAAGCTGGTTGATTTCCTTCCAAGTGAACTGCAAACCATATTGTTTTTCTTGTAAATGCCAGTTGGGGTTAAGCTGACTTAACTTTTTTTTTCCCCACTGTCCTTATACTTTGGGTTCAGCTTATTTGGCAAGGCTGGTTTTTCTGAGCTTATGTCTATTAGAAGATTTTAAAAAATATTTACATCCCATCAGCAATTCTTCAGGAACAGAGGTTTGCAGGATAGCGGTCCGGGTACAAAGATAAGCAAATGTATAGGGTTTGTCCACAGAACACGAAGTTTACAGAATGAATAGAGCAAAGGCTGGTTAGGAACTGGAGATCAAGGTGAAAAAGTAGCTGATTGTCAGACTTTATTTTGTGGTATAAATAGAATAGTGACCGATCTGTGAATATAAGATCACTCTGTTAGCAGAATGGAGAATGAATTAGAAGGAGGCAAATGGCAATAGTGTTAGCGACACCAGTGTTAAGGAGGTTATTAATATAGTCACTGGGGACTAATCCATTTCTACTTATATTCTATTGTGGTAGGGATTTTTTAAGTAGCTAAAACTGGACAGAAAAGAAAACAGTATAGGAAAGGAAAGAAATTTGATTTAATATTATTTCACCTTATTTTTTTTAATTAAAAAAAAAACTTCACTTGAAGATATTTTTTCATTGCTTTCAGAGAGAGCAGAATGAGGGACGGGGCATCGATGTGAGAGAAAAACATCAATTGGTTGCCTCCTCGTACAGCCCTGACCAGGGTATACACCCTGACCAGGGATCAAAACTGCAACTTGGGTTTGTGCCCTGACCTGGAATTGAACCCACAACCTTTTAGTCTATGGGATGACCCTCCAACCACCTGAGCCACACCAGCGAGGGCAAATGTTGGTCTAATTTTAAATAATTATCTCTTATTCTGTGTAATCATTGATAGGACTAACCAAAATTATATATTTATTAAAGTTAAAAATAAAGGTTGCGTTCTTTATACATTTTACTAGAATTAACATGTTGACATGAAAAATATTTTTATTGACAAAATATGTATATATATTACTGACATACAATTTAAAAGATTGTAGCCTACCTTTTAAAACTCTTATGTTGATATTTTTCTCCATGAACATTAATACCTTTTTATCTCCAAAAATGAAAAAGTCAGAAAATCAATTACTAAACTTTTAAAGAAATTAAATTGTATTCTTTTAGTTATTCCCTAGTTTTTTGTCATCTTCCTTTCTAACTACAACACTTTCTACTTCTACAACTTTCATTTGAGAAACCTAAACAACTTTGAAGAATAATAGATTAAAAGGTGCCCCTACTCTTCCCAGTTATGTTGACAATAATGACATTCATGTTAGCTGAGTCCCCTTCATCTCCAACTCATCACAGATCTTAGCATTGTGATTTTATAGGTTACATTTTTATTGTAAGCCTTTTATATTCAGAGTATGTGTTGAATAGTTTACCTGTAATTACAAGAACTTTGGGGGAAGTGTGAATTATACCTCAAAAAATAAAAAACTAAAAAGTATAAACCTGATAAACAAGGTACTGCTTATTGCTTGAGCTCACAAATCCACAATTGCTGTTATTGTTTATTAAGGAAAATACAAAAACACTTAAAATTGAGTTGAGTAATAAAGCTTCTCATTTAATAACACACAAAGCCATGTTATCTCAGAATTGCTTTCTACTTATATTGTAATAAGTTGGTGTCTATCCAAAATGCAACTATCTTGCTCAGAAAAAAACAAAACATAGGGTGTGCTATTATTTAATATATTTAGAAAGTGGTCTTACAAATGACTATAGAAAAATGATTATTCAATAAACAGCTACAGAAAAATTTTTATGTATTTAGGAAAAAAGAACTATCTAAATATATACCCTACATGCATAGAGTTACAGATAGTCTGGAGAGTAAAAGGGCAAAAAACACTCAAAACTTTAAAAAAAAATACTAAAATGAAAAGGCAGTGAATTCTTATTATAGTTCTGGAAATGTGGAGAACTTTCCAAGTTTAGAATTAACAAAGGTTATCCCAAAAGGAGGTGTTGACAGATTTAACTGTGCAATTAATAGCTTCTATTTGCTATCTAAAAATAAAATAAAATAAAATAAAACAATAAGCCTTACATCAAGCCACAGCATCATTTTTAACAGGTGAAATATAAAAATAAACCTAAACAGCCAATAACAGAGTGAGGATTAAAGAAATTATCTACCCTGTAAATAAATATGACAGATATAAATAATATTTATAAAGAATTTATAATGATCCAATAAGGCTGTATATTTTTATATGAAAAACAAAGCTTAAAAAAAAACCCTGCATACACCAAATGAATACAAATGTGTAAAATTACATCTTTCTTTTCTAAGCCCTATTTAGGGAGCAATCTCTCATCAAAATCTTTTGTTTAGGTTACTTTGTCTATTTTTGTTTGTTTTAATAAAATCATCCAAGTTTTTAAACTCAAGATTTGAAACTACTTAAACTTTCAGATATTAAGAACAAAATGGCAAATAACTGGCATGGTTTAAAATTCAGGAAACACAAATTCTTGTTCCTAGGTTCTTGGTTCTGGCCCTGGGATAAAGTCACTTTACATTTATTTGCCACACCCCATTACGTCTTTGTTTGAACTCAGTACATTGTTCAGGAGCCAGTGCAAGTCCTCCTCAGTTTGTCCCTCTCCTGTAACAAGGCAGGATTCTAAACAGGACAGGGGCTGACACAGAAGACCCAGGAGCCCCCACCTCCAGGGAGACTTCAGCCCCATGGAGCAGAAATCACTAACCCTCTGGATGCCATGACCACTGAAAGATTTCTAGTCCTGTGGAACCAAATGTTTTTTCTCACATGGTAGACAGGTTTCATCAGTAAGTCAGCTACTTAAGTAAATACACATGAAATAGAAGACATTGCAGACAATGATAGCAACACAGCATGGGAAGGTACACAAAAGTAGGATATATTTCTTCTTACTTTTGTTGTCCATTATATCTAATTTTAAGTAGTTGTCCCTTTTTCTAGTTGAGCCTTATTACATTGGTGCTTATTTGTAATCATATGTAACTGCTTCTTGGGTTTCTTCAGCTTCTGGATTTTGGCCCCAACCCAGTAAACCTTGCTCCCTCCTCTAATTCTAACCCCATGTGCATCCATTGACTTCCTCTTGTCCCGTTTCATATATGTACTTTCTGTTTCTAATCTGCTATGTCATAACCAGGCCTGTGAGTCAAGTAATGAACAACTAAGACGGGTGGCTTCAACAGTGCCCACAGAGGGCAACATAGGTCTGGGGATTTATTGAAAATATTTCACCTTTTTTGTTTTCCCTTTCCCATTATATCACAACTTCCTTGCATTTTTCACATTCTCTCAGGCATCTTACTATTTCTTGGGATCCTTTAATATTTAACATGAGCCAAAAATTAAGAATTCGTTTTCTTTTCACCACCTACTACATGTTAATTTACAGAATGTTGCCACCTTAATTTTTCAATATTTCAGGACCATAATGGGTGAAATCCAGATCATTTGAATGATCCCACATTTGAAGTAAGAGAGTTATTTTCTTTTTTCTTTTTTTTATTTTTTTAATGTGTTTTATTGATTATAATATTACATTTGTCCCAATTTCCCTTCCCTCTGCTCCCCTCCACCTGGTGGTCCCCCTCCCTCCAGTTGTCCCCCCCTTTTAGATCATGTCCATTAGTTGTGCATATAGTTCTTCTCAACCTCTGTCTATTCCATTCCCTCCTACCATGATCCTTAATTCCTATATCATCTCCCTCCCTCTCCCCATTCCCCCTCCCTGTTGACCTCCCCCCAATATGTTCCCCGTACCTATAGTTCTTTTTCCATTCTCGTTGCCTGTCTAGTTTGCCCTTGTTTCAATTTCCTAGCTTCTGTGATGCAGTTTTCATTTTAGATTTCATAGTTTTGATCCTCCTTTTTCTAAACCAGTCCCTTTAACATCTCATATAACAGTGGTTTGGATCTAATGAACTCTTTCAGTTTTATTTTGTCCTGGAAACACTTTCTCTGTCCTTCTATTCTGAATGACAATTTCGCTGGATAGAGTATTCGTGGTTGTAGGTTTTGGATTTTCATTGCTTTGAATATTTCTTGCCAGTCCCTTCTTGCCTGCAGGGTCTCCCTTGAGAAGTCAGCTGATAGTCTAATTGGGACCCCTTTGTACATGATTCTTTTCTTCTTTCTTGCTGCTTTTAGGATTCTCTCTTTATCTTTAATTTTTGACATTTTGATTATAATGTGTCTTGGAGTGGTTCTCCCTGGGTCCAGTTTTTTTGTAATTCTCTGTGCTTCCTGGACCTGTAAGTCTATTTCTTTCCCCAAGTCTGGAAAGTTCTCCTTTATTATATTTTCACTCAATTTTTCAAGTTCTAGTTCATCTTCCTCGCTCTCTGGCAAACCAATGATTCTTATATTGGGCCTTTTATAGTTGTCCCAGAGGTTTCTGATCCTCTCATCGTTGCTTCCCATTTCCTCTCGCTGCACTGGTTGACTGCTTGTTCCTTCTCCATATTCCGGTTTGTTGAAATGAACTCTGGATTTTTTTTCCTCACCATCTGTCTCGTATGTGGTTTTGTTCCTTTCGTTATGAGTGTTTTTCGGTTCTTTCTCATCTTTTTCCAGATCTTTTGTGAATTCTGTAAGCCACCTGATAACAATGGCCCTGAACTGAGCCTCTGACAGGTTTCTTATTTGTTCATCTGTAGGTTCTTCATCTGTTGCCTGGTGAGCTGTGCCACCGGGATTTCTATAGTTGTCTGCCTCATTTTGACAGATGCATTTTGTTTTCTTGGGCCGGCTGTAGGGGGCAGTGCCTGTGTACTCGTCACAACCCAGCGACCGGCGCCATTCCGCAACCTTTCTCGCTGCACTGTGGCCCTTTGTCGTCACAACCCAGCGACTGGCGCCTGTCCACGACCTATTTCGCAGCCCTGTGGTGCTTTGTGTGGGGGCGGGGGCCCAAGATGGATTCACACAGTTATTCCGCTAGGAGACCGGGATCTGTCCTCCTGCCCTCTGGACCTCACTGTTCAAGGCGATGTGGTGGCTGCTTTCCCCAGCGTTGGGGTCACGAGCTGCCGGGGGTTCGACTGCAGCCGGGATTGTTCTCCCCGCCGCTGTCCCAGGTGCGACCGCAAACAGCGCCACCCCCTTTCGCTCCCCTTACCTGCCCAAAGGGCGCCGCTGGTTTATAACTTCATACGTTGGGCTTCTGTGTAGTTTTATTTTCTGGAATTTCTAGTTATCCTTTGTTTTGAAGTAGTTGTATTCCTCTCTAGTTGTAGAGGGAGACTGAGCGCGTCCGTCTAAGCCTCCATCTTGGCCGTAAGTCGAGAGTTATTTTCTTAAGGCCATTCCTTGAACATTTTATTTCACCTACCTGCCTACCTGCCCGCGCATGCGCACATACACACACACTTTTTATTCTTCTTCCTTCTCTTTTCTGGGCTTCTCCTTGCCATGTCTGGCCTCTCTTCTTGTTAAGATATTTCTAACCCTTTTTGCATAGTCATATAATAGCCGAGATATAGAAGCAATCCAAGTGTCCATTAAGGACACGGACAAACAAAATGAGATATATACATGTGATAGAATATTATTCAGAATTAAAAAGAAGGAAATCCTGTCATGTGCTACAACATGGATGAAACTTCAGGATATAGTATAAGTGAATAAAAAAGCCAGTCACAAAAGAAAAATATTGTATGATTCCACTTGCACTCAAAGTCATAGGAAGAGTAGGCATGATAGTGGTTGTCAGGGCCTGCTGGGGCAGGGTGAGGGCAGTTGGAGAGGGAGGCGGGAAGAAAGGGAGTTGTTTAATGGATAAAGAGTTTGAGATTTGAGTGATGAAGTTATAGAGATTTTTTTCACAACAATATGAATATACTTAACTCTATTGCACAGTACACATACAAACAGTTAAGTTGGTTGTAGAAATTGAATGTGTCCCCTGAAAATTCATGTGTTGAAATCATAACCCCCACTGTGATTGTATTAGGAGGTGGGCCTTTAGAAGGTGATCAGGTCATGAGAGTAGAGACCCCAAGAATGCCATTAGTGTCCTTATAAAAGAACTCCTTCTGCCAAGTGAGGACACAGTGAGAAGTAGGCAGTCTGTTTGCATCCTGGAAGAAGTCCCTCAGCAGGAAGCCTCCAAACTTGTGAGAAATAAATTTCTGTTGTTTATAAACCACTCAGTCTATATATCTTTGTTATAGCAGCTTGAATGAACTGAGACAAATGGTAAATTTGATTTTTACTTTTTTCACAATAAAAAATTAAAAAGAGAAAAGATATTTCTGATCCTTGACCTAGATAAGCCAGCTTCTATGTCACTTCCTATTTGAACCTGATAACCAGGCAGTTTAGTTATGATAGATGACAGATTTCCACATAATTAACATATAGCCTTTGCTTTAAATAGGACTTTTCCACTTCTGTCTTCCGACAGCGCCATGGTCATATCTTCATTAGAGCACTTAGACTCTTGTATTTGTAACTATCTGTCTCCCCTATCTGTGGACTCCTGGAAGCCTGGGACTGTGCGTTATTCAATATTGTATTCCAGAAGGCTGCGCATGTAGGAGGTGCTCAATAAATATTTGAATGACTTTGCAGTAATTGTGTGAGCACTGGCCTCAGCGTTAGGGAACCTGGGTTCTAGTCTCATTTCTACCCCTCTCTACCCTCTTGGACATTGGTTTATTGATCTGTAAAGAGGAAAGTTTGTATTGTATTCTCTAAACTCTACCCTAGCTTTCAATTTCTATTCTTGTATATCAGTGGTTCTAAAAGAATATTATGAAAGGCCACATGATGACAGCCACAGATTTGCATACTTCTCATTTGAATCTAAGCCTGGAAGACCTAGAGTACTTTTGGGGCAGTGATAAAATTGTTAGATGGGCAATAAAACAAAATGGAAAGGAGGACTAACATACATTTTCTAATTACCACACTGTGTGAATTATTTGTGTGCATGTGCTGATGGGGGGAGAGGATAATAATCTCCTCCAGGTACCTAAGAAAACAATTACATTACATTCTGTAAAACTCTTATGGTCTTCCTGAGGAAAGTAAATTCCTCATTTCCTAATCTTTCAGTACCAGATTACATTTGAAATAATCTGAAAAGTCAATGCTGCTATGAAAACATCATTTTCTTAACTTTACTTTTTTCTTAAGAAAGGACTGTGGACATAACGTGATGTTAAGCTTGCAAGCCAGTGGGCCTCATGACATGAAACAATTATATTAATTAATTTTTTTTAAAGTATATCTAAGACTTTATACCACATTCTGGAAATGCAGTTAAGTACTTTCTCCTTATCTAAAAACGAAGTTGAACGCATAGATGTATGCCAAGATTGCCAGTCCCTTGAATCTCCAGGGTGTTTGAAAATGTCTGAAATATCTTTAAAGAGCATATTAACATGTATCCAAAAAGTTAGATTGTAATATTATTTAACTGCTCGATTTTTCCATTATGGGTCTGTCAGCAGGAATATGTTGCCCTATAGTACATGACAAGTGAAAATGCTGGTAACATTGTTTTTCATAGGAAGAAAAAATACCAAAGAAGCAATTTCTTAGCTAAAATGTCACCTGTTAGATGTATAGGGCTCACTGTATTTTGTTGCCCTGGTAACGGATGGTGTAAAATGACTCCTTTGCACCGCTCCATCAGAGTGATTGCATCCTGTTTTTTTCTATCATTTTACAAGAGGCTGTTTTCATTCTCCCTTCCCGGCCATATTAAGTGTAAAGAGATTGAATTACTGTGCTGTACCCTCTCCATCCGATGTGGATTTAAGAGTTGATATTGATGTACTGAGAACTGTGTGCTTCTTCAAGAAAAAAAAAGCTACAAATTATAATGAATTTGACTTTTATGTATCGACCATTCAAGAGTTGAAGTAAGGTTTCTACACCCAAGGGGTAGACATGGCCTGATCAGCATTTTTCACTTGAACGAATCCAATTGATAAAGCAATATACTCAGTGTCACTTTGCTTGATCTCCAGGTTTAACAGTAGTCATGCTCAAAGTAGATACATTACTCTATAAATTTTACCGATAAAAAAAAATTGTGCTGGCCATAGCTTTCTATGGCTGCACTCAATCCACCTTTTAACTGAGCAGGACAAAAAGGAGAGCCACTCCAAAACCGTGCTGAGACTCTGCAAGCGTGGCTGTGTGTGTTCACCAGGTACGTATTCATGACAGTCGGGAGCCAGACACCACTTGACTGCCTTGACCAAAACCACAGAATCACAAAGTATCATACTTCCGGAGAAAACCGGCTTCTTGCTCTCTCTGAAATGGGAAATTATTCTCTGAAGTGACACACCGCTTTATAATTATCTAACTGTTTCAGTCTGTCACTACAAATAGCTGAACGCCTCAAAAGCCATCTGGCTGAACATCTCATTTGCCCCAGATTGGAAATAAGAGAGGGATTTCCTTAAAGCAAGGGTTTTTGTTAATGTACTTTGAGTGATTTAATTTTTGACCCTTGCTACATAGTACTTGTCATTGTCCTCCATGTCTTTCCCCCTTTTATAACTTAGAAGTACATAGACAAAACAAATGAGAGTGTCAGGAAGAATGAAGAAAGGGCATTTCAAAAGAATGGGAAGCCCTGTGGCCTGCACTACTCTGGGAGTGGGGTCAGGAACAATGCAGTTATCTACTTGATTTACTTAAAACTATGTCATAGGAAAAGGACCTCTAGTTAATTGCATTTCTTGAGTGGTAATTCCCTTTCAGAATTTTATACAAAAGACTGTTCTGAAGTCCTACTGCTTGATCACAATTTGGAGAAGCAAGAGATGCTGCTGGCACTGCCAATTCAGATAACCATGTGCTTAGACTTCTTAAGTGACTTCAACCACAGTGATAAATGATCATTTCCGTACTTCGGGGAAACATTGCAAACATTTAAATAGCAAACTAATGACCTTTTTATTGTTTGATTATTCTTAATATGTGTACAACAGGAAACTGTGGTATTGATTTCCTCTTCTATTCTTCTCTGGTAAAAAGTTCATCAATCAGTCTCTGTGTATCTTTCTCAGTCTCTGTCTCTCTTGTTCTCTTCTCTCCCCTCCCTTCCCCTCCTGTCCCCTCCTGTCCCCTCCCCTCTCTTCCCCTCCCCTCCTCACCCCTCCTCTCCCCTCCTCTCCTCTCTGTCTCTCTCCCTCTACTATCTTTTACCTCCTGCTGCCTCTCTTTACCCAGTTTTCTAAATTGTCTGCATCTCAGGAATTCACTAATGTAAGGGGTCCCAGTCCCAAAGGGTTCTCAAAAAAATAAATAAATAAATCATCCCAGCTTCTAAACTTATTCAATGATTTGGTTCTTGTCACTGCATTTGTATATCCTCGGTCCCTGTGAATTTCTGCCATGGAGTTAACACCCTAAAAACAGTGGTTTTCTCAGTATGGTCCCTGGACCAGTAGCGTCAGCATTGCTTGGGAACTAGTTATAGAAATGCAAATTATCAGGCCCTCTCCCCCCAGAGCTATAGGGCCAGAAACTGAAAAAAAGGAGCCCAGAAAGCTGTGCTTTCACAAGCCCTCCAAGTTATCCCAATGCTTGCTATTGGGGGACCATTAGTTCTGAACCTCAGTTTGTCCCATTCTGGTAATCACATATTACAGCCACCATATTGGGTGAAATCAACTGATTTCAAGTGATATAACTATATGACAAGCCCCAGCCCATGAGTTAATTTGGTTTTATCTTATGACTCTTACAGAGTTAGGAGAGAACAGTTTAAAGTACTTTTAAGTAAGACCAAGCAAGCCATAAGTATAAGAGGAACTGAGGAGAAAATACTAGCAGAATCAGTTTCGTGACTGAAGCTCCGCTCGTGGCTTGCTGCTAACTCTTCAGTAGCTCATGCAGATTCTGTCTCCTCATTTGCAAATGGAAATAAAACCATTTAAGTCAAGTCGTGGGAGTCGTCCTAAGAGATCAGATGATAGCTGAGGATATGCTTTTTAAGTTATAAAGATCTACACAAATACAAGAAGATACAATTAATATTATAATCACTTTTTATCTTTAATGACAGCTTTAGAGTAATTTCAAAGGATTTAGATAATGACTGCTGCTGACACCAAATGTCTTTTTCTTCTCTGTGTGCTCCTGGAGAAATCAGGGATTTTGGGGGTAAAGAATTTTTCCCTCTCTCTCTCTCTTTCTCTCTTTTTTTTTCCTTTCTCTGTTTGGGCGCTGAACTCCCTGTTTAAGTAACCTGGCACATAATGCCACCTGCTTGGAAGATGGCATGCAAGCGCGGCTCTCATTTTGTGCGCAGTCACAGAACCAGTCCCTCACCTGTACTTTAAGGAAGATAAGAGAACTGCCAGGCTTAAGTGCCTTGTAAATATACTTCCTTTGCAGGATCCCAAGGCATGGAGATACTGACAATCATAGATAGTGCTTTCTGGAATGTGTCCTATCTTCCTGGACTGGGGTAGTCAAGTGAGAAGTTGTAGGATAATTAGGACACTGAGATTTTTAAAAAATGATACATAGGCACATCAGAGACTGAAATATTTAGAGAAACCCTGGCCACTAGAAAAGAATGCAAGCCACATATTTCATGTCAGTTTTTTTCTTGCAGCCACATTAGAAACATTTTTAAAAACAGAGGTAATTAACTTTAAGAATATATTTAACCCAGCATATCCAAACTGTTATCATTTTTACATGAATCAATGTAAACACTAATGAAGTAGCTAACATTCTCTTTGTCATATTAAATCTTCGAATGCAGGGTGTATTTTATACTGATGAGCACATCTCCATTTGGACTAGCTACACATCGGTGCTCAGGAGCCCATGTGATGCGTGTGACTGTGGTATTGGAGTGTGAGCGGTAGCAGATTTTAGTTTTAAAATGCAGATTGAGAAACCGTCAACAGTCTCACAGAAAAATTCAGACTTCTTCAGAGTGTGTTGAGCAGCCACTTAGATGCAGGTGTCCTCTTCTCTCCCACATAGTTCTGTTGCCCTTCCCCTCTTCCCCAGTACACACACACACACAATGTGTGTATCTGCATAGCCTGGCCCAATCATCTGACCAAATTTCTCCATCCCCCTTTGAAATGCTGTTGCTTATATCTGTCTCAGGGGAGTGAGGCCTTTATCCTTCTGAACAGGAAATGGAAAGCAGGGGTGGGGGTGGGGTGCAGGCTTGTTCTGTGTGCCCACCAATACTGTAGTTGTTCTCTTCCAAAGCCAAACTCTGAACATCACCTCTTGAGAGGCATGCAGTTGTTTCTAGTCATCATTTCCCTGATTTCTTAAAAGAAAAGAGAAAGACAGAGAAGAAGAATGAGAAAAAGAGATGTTGAGGAATGATAATTAGACTGTCTTCCCACATCATTCCTGACCTTTGGAGGAGTGGAAAACTCTGCAAAGAGGGGCAAACTTACTTCTTCAGCTTCCTAAACATAAATATTGTTTTTAAAAAATAAAAATTACTAGGGAAACATGGTAAAATTAAAAGGTGATTGAAAATAAGTAATCTTAGAACCACTCAAAACGTTATAAACCTTTAAAAATTAGTATGTGTTAATACTTCTAGAGAATATGTGAAAAATACTTTTTTTTTTTTTTTTTAAGAATAACTGGCTTTTGATTAGTGGAGTCTCTTTGGGAACAGATACTAACAATCTTGAGTAAACTCTACATCACCATTATATCCTAATGCCTCTTCAACCCAACCCCATGTCCAGTGAACATCTTCCTAAATCGCTGACAGGTTGACCTGCTGGTTATACGTCCTGCCCCCCTCATCTGCAGGTGCACATGAGCAGCTCCACATCAGGACAGTGCTGGCTCAATTAGCCCTGCTGATTTGATACAACTGGATAAAATTTTATGGCACGCTGTGATTGTAAATATGCCTCCTCTCATTTACAGCCTGGGAAAGCTGGTGGGCCATTACATCTTAATTGGGTAATTTCTTTCCAGGTCTCCAAAGGCAGGGTTGCTGCATCAAAGGCACCAAAGAGCAGGACTTCTAGTGCCAGCTGCTATTAAAATATTGGCAATGCCAAGGGGCCCCAGAATCTTATTTGTGGGCTGAATCTCTTAGGGTCTTGGAACAATTTTACGTGTCTTAAAACAGCGATTTGGGTCTCTCATGCCAACCTGTTTGAAAAGGAG
Source organism: Furipterus horrens (assembly GCF_987537825.1). Taxonomy (NCBI): domain Eukaryota; kingdom Metazoa; phylum Chordata; class Mammalia; order Chiroptera; family Furipteridae; genus Furipterus; species Furipterus horrens. The sequence continues at coordinate 164,432,055 of NW_028327174.1, forward strand.
AAAGTTTGGTTTAAAAGATCTTTTTTGTTCCCATTTTTCTCTTAGTTTCCCCCCTTTTCATGCTCACTGTACTTTTCAATATATTTCAAAACCATGTGTTTATATACCAAAAGAATTTGTTCTAATTAATTTGCAATTTGCAAAATGTGTTTGGATATAGATGGAAGTGCAGACACACAGAACTTAAAGCCTAAAGGAAAGGGGTTACTTCTTTCGGTCCATAAATTGCACCAGTTCATTGTGCAATGCATTGCTGCCACTTTACAGGGGACGGATGTGACAATACTAAGCAAGGTAGACTTCATTTAGAATAAAAGCCATAATGTAAAAATGTAAAAAGCGGATCTTTGCCAAAGCAGTTTGAACCACACCAAAACAGAAGGAAGTGAATAAGGGGACCGTTGCAGGGAGGAGAGGGAGGTAGCAGAGGTAAGAAATAGCAGTGGGTGCCATTCTCACTGCTGCAGAATCTGCACCGCAAATTGCTGTGCTCTAAGGAGAAGGAGCAATCAGCACTGATTGAAATATCCCTGAATGCAGTTTTAATGACATTGCTCTTCTCCCTCTTGTGTCTGGCATGATCAACCATCATCAGAAATGTGCACCATCATGCAAGGTACACTTTCTAAAGACAGGAAGACCCTGCATGTGATCACAAGACCAGAGCTTTCAGTGTGTGAAGTGTGTACCTGTTGTCTCACAGGGTCTGGTGCTCAGCAGGTCTCCACATCAATTAAATGTTCTGATGGCACCATCCTAATATTAAAAGCCTTAATACTTTTTAACGAAGGGCTGTGCATTTTGATTTTATACTGGGCCCTGCAAAGTATGTAACCAGGCCTAGATGGACAAAATCTAGCTGTCTAGTTAGAGAATGTCCAAATGACACAGCTTCCCTGACCAGGAAATCAGCAGGGAAAATGAAAACAACAAATAGAACGTAGACACATTTTACAAGGATAATCCTGCCCCTCTCCTAGCTGATTTCCCAAACAACTGGGGGAATGTCAGAAGGCAGTCAGCAGCCCTGCTTTGTATCCAAGACACTCCAGGGCTGTTCTTGATTCTTGTATTAGATTGGGTTGAGTTACAGAGCACCCTATGTCATGTCACATCAAACATGACTTGATGTGACAAGACATAACATGAGCTGATGAAAAACAGAAGGGGAATTGGAGGAAGGTGTGTTTTTGTTTAAAATGCCAAGGAGGATATGAGACAAACCTAGGAGAGCAGAGGTGACCATAATAAAATAATGCTGCTAAATTATAAATGATAGTCTGTACGTCTCTGGCCCTTTTCATCCATGGCTGTCAAGGCTCCATAGATTTGGTTAAACCTTGTTGTGATTTTTTTTGTGGGTTCTCACTGAGACATGCTTCAGTGTAAAAGGGTCATGGGTATGTCTCCCTCATTCAAAGGTGAAATGAGTGTGACCCTGGTAGATAGCTGTTTAAAAGAAATAGTGCACAAAATCTTTGGAAAGAATGTTAAGAAGATTGTTGCTGATAGGCAGAAGATTGTTAGATGGTTCTCTTTTGGTAAGTGAAGAAAAAAATTAAGTTCTTTTTTGAACATGGTTGCTGCTAGTGACTTGGAGCAAGGAGCAGAGCAGGTGACTCCAGGAAGGGAAGGTAATGTGCTGCAGTCAGATTACCACATCATCCTGCTGCTAGGATTTTCAGTGTTCTCGTGTGATTATTTAAAGGGCAAATGGCATTGAGGATGGCCCATTTTTTTCAAGAACAATTCAGTGTTCCTCAGAAGTCCATTTCTAGCATCTGCAAGGTCAGGCTTCAGTTTCCTCTCAGTCAGGCTGAAGTAAGTCAGTGATGTTTAGCCCCATTAAAAACTCTCAAAGGGGATGATTTGAGTCAATGATAGATTTGGGGATGTCCCATTATTCTTGATTTTGAGTCAAGTAGAATGGCTCTTCCCAATAGAGCAGGCAAATGATCCCATGGGAAGATGCTGATGCCATTTTCACAGGGCTCAGGGCCTGGCATTGTGAATCTGGAATGTTCTGAGATCAGGTACCTTCCTGCCTCACAAGGAGGAAGATGGGAGGAGTTAGCTCATCACTTGCATTCCCCTAGGCAGTTAATCTGGACTCGCACTCTGGCTCCATGGATACTTGCAGCCTGGCAGGGTGTTACAGATGGAGATTTTAGAACCAGATTACCTGAAATCAAATCCCAGCTTGATTTTTCCTCAACTAATGTAACTTTGAATGAGTGATAGAACTCTTCTTTGATTGTGTTTTATTATATATAAAATAAGGGTGATATAATTATTCATAGAGTTGTTATTAATATTTAATAGAAACAAACATGTCAAGCACTTAGAATACCTGGCATATAGTAAATTGTTAATAAAAGTACTTACTAACTCTTAGTTATTCCCTTTTGAACCACAATGTTGGATATTAAATACTGATATCTCCAACCAAAAAATCAAATGAGTGATCTCATGGTCAGCAATCTTACTTTTATAAGACAACATTTAGGAAATCTCCTTTTCCTGCCAATATTTCCCTGTTAGATATGTTATTGTTTAGGTTTTCTGACTTTATTAGAAGCTAGGCATCCTATCCAGGCTTGGAGATTAGCAGTCTAGTTTTTATAGGTAAACCAAGGTGGCAAATTCAAAGTGGTCCAATGACAGGGCATTAATGAATAAATCTTAAGTAGGTGTCTGGGTTAGTAATCTGCTTTTGCCTTATTCAGGTTTTCAGGTTTATTCGATCTGTGGTCAGAATGCAGATGATAATTTTTTTTTTTTTTAAGTTCACATAGATCATAGTAATGTTGCAAAGTTTTTCTATTCTTTGGGTTTAAAAAAAAAAATTCCAGATCCACTAAGCTAAAGAAACTAACAAAAAACTAACCCAGGGGTACTTATAAGACTATAAACTGATTTCTCAAAAGAAACTTTACTGGCAAGAAGGGACTGGCAAGAAGTATTTGAAGTGATGAAAAGCAAGGACCTACACCCAAGACTATTCTATCCAGCAAAGTTATCATTTAGAACAGAAGAGCAGATAAAGTGCTTCCCAGACAACGTAAAGCTAAAGGAGTTCATCATCACCAAGCCATTATTATATGAAACATTAAAGAAACTTATTTAAGAAAAAGAAGATCAAAACTATGAACATTAAAATGACAACAAAATCACAACTATCAACAACAGAATCTAAAAAACAAAAATGAAAACAAACTAAGCAGACAACCAGAGTGGAAACAGAATCATAGGTATGGGGAGCAAGCGGAGGGGTGTAGGCTGGGAGAGGGAAGAGGGGAGAAGGGAAATGATGCAGGAGTTAAGAAGCATAGTAGGAGGGTGAAGAATAGACAGGGAGATGTTAAGAATAGTACAGGAAAGAGTGAAGCCAAAGAACTTATATGTATGACCCATGGATGTGAACTAAGGGGGATGGGATTACTGGAGGGAGGGTGGGTGCTGGGCAGAGGGGAGCAAAGGGAGAATAAATTGGGATGACTGTAACAGCATAATCAATAAAATATATAAAAAAAAAACCACCAGTTTTCTTTTTCACAGTAAAAAATAAATAAATAAATAATGAAAGAGAAGGAAATGGTATTTTAAAATCACATAAACGTTTGGAATGTTGCCTTTTGTATATTACCAATGGCAGCTCTGTCTAGGGTTTATAAGGAGGTGAGAGGAGAGTAAATACCTTTGACTATGGAGCTGAGAGAATATTAAATGTTCTATTTTTAGCCTGTCATAATTGTGGAAGAAAACACCCTAATCTACTGAAAGGTGGCCTTATCTACTAGTATGTCTCTTGCATTTTAAAATGTATTGTCTTGATGTCTTTCCAATGAAATTTTAAGAGAACTGAGACTACTTTAACACTTTTAAATGACTTTAAAAATTAAATTCTTGTGACTTTTCTTGTCACATGAAGTTAAACATACAGGTAACATGCAAAGAGCAGAAATGCCATTTGACATCAGAGTCAGGCCGACTGTCCTACTTGCCTACCATGGGCTTTTGGAGATGTAATTTCATTCCAAGCCTCTCTTTCTTTAGCTAAAGTTCAGAAAAACCTCTGTGATTATTGGGATGATTAGGAAAAACTCATACAATGTACAATACAAAATGCACTGTCCTGATGCCTCACCAACAGTCTTAGGCACTCCATAGACACTTGGTTGTTATTATTACTACCACTCCCACTATTATTATTTTATCATTATCTTCGTTGTTGCCATCATCATTATATGCCTCTGCTGGTCACTCTGTAGCAACTTAGCTACTTTAGTTACTATTTTCAAGGGCTAATAGTCTAAAATAGGATCAATACAATAAATATATGCCATATATTAGTGGTGTCATTCTTTATCCAAAGTGTTTCCATTAGGAAAGAGGGAAGAAGGAAGCTGTGAGCCTGCCTGGCATACGTGTTCACTTAAGCTAAGTGCTAATGCACTGACATTGGCAGCAGGAGGTGGACCTGCCAACCTTGTGGGCTTTCTAAAAGGGAGAGTTGGCATAAGGAGAATTCAGATGGACACAGTGATGCAAATAACCTTATAGTGAGCACTGTGGCTACTCCTGGGCACTTGGTTTATTTATAGTTCAATGCTAATCTGAAAGGCAATAAGAAAATGACTTAATGGGACCTCCTCACCCTGAAGCAGGGCTTGCTTTTCACCTGGAGAGAACTCTGGACAAAATCCCAGTCAGCCTAATAGCTTAGCCATGCCAAGGGAAGGTCACGAGGGACTGGGTACTCACCAGGAAGCTGTTGCCTTGAATAGCAGCCTGTATGTCTTTGTTTGCTTTTTTATGTTTTTCCTTTTTTCTTCCTCTCACTGAGCTGTCAGAGTGCCCATGACCCCTGGGGAAAGCCCTTGTTTTGTGAGCCATCTTGTTCTGAGCTATTTGGAAAGGACCCAGGGAAGTACAAACTGCAGTGACTGAAGGGTTGGATGAGGACCCATGAGGGCATTTTAAGAGAGGGGTAATTCGGTAGTCAGGAAGAGCTGAGGGTAGTTGAACAAAGGTTGCAGTGTGCCCAGTGGAATCACACAGAGAACAAAAGGCAGTCGTGTGCTGTCTCTAGGGGAAACAGAACAATAGAGACTAAACTCCAGATAAAGAAGCCCAAAGCCATCCCTTTGGGTTCACAGCCCCACTGTGGGTCCCCCTCCCAGCCTGCTTGCTGCTAAGTTGTCTGTTTACACACAAGTGGAAAAGAGAAGCAGTGGATCTTGCCTTACTGGGCATCTGAAAAATAGTAGATGAGATTCAATGGAGAACTGGCTGGCTATAGGTCCATGGCAATCTCCAAAGTGTTCTTCTTCCAGCCCTCAAAGGGATTCCATTTTTATCACCTTCACAGAAACCTTTACCTTTATCACATTCCAAGTAGAACCATGTTAAAACATGCAAGGATTAATGAGGTGCTATAGAAAAGGTCACACAGTGATTAAGTAATGGGGCTAAGCTGCTTTAAGATCAGTGTTGACATGCACCTGCTTTACTAGTTTCCATCTGTTTTTGTAGAAGCCAGAGTTGTCCGGGGGTTAGTACTCTCAGAGTCAAGTTGTGTCATGGTATCTCTGTATCCTGAGCTGACCACACAGCCTCACAAGGAATATCACCTGCAGGAAGAATAAGTTTATCTTGTTCATGGGAAAACTGGACTAATTTCAGGCCATCATAGCCATAGTACATCTCAGTCTGGCCTCTCCTAAATTGGTGGACAGAAAGAATGAAGTCTTCTTCAACCATTGTTCTAACTCACCTATATATATTTTTTTTCATAAAATGTCACATTCTGTAGATCAGATGGACCCCTGAGTCTTCAGATGGAACTAAAATGAAATTGTGAAGCCAGTGAAATTTATTTTATACCTTCCCACTCATTGCAGGCAACCATCTCTTTCCTCCTTCCATCATCTCCTAAGTTCTGCCAAGTTAAAATGCATCCAATAATTGCACAGTTATGGGAGATATGAATCCATTCTGTAACAGAGACCACTCTACTTGAGTATTCCTTAAACAGCTGAATAAATGTATTATAAAGTTGTACCTGATGCATAAATTATCAAATTTGAGTTATTATTCATCCTCTGATGAGTTATCATGGGGTGTACTATTTCCCAGGCAATAGGAAGTTATAAGGGAAAAGAGGTAAATAGCATAGCAAACCCCCTCCTTTTTTAAAAATCTTGAAAAATATCTAATATTATATCTTTGTGAATAGAAATAAAATTGGCCTGGCCCAAGTGTGTGGTGATGAGGAGGGGTGGGAGAAGATGAGGTTAAAACATTAGATATTGAAGGGCATTATCTGCCATGCTAGGAAGTTTGCTCTTTGTATAAAAATTTGTAGAGTACAGAGTAAAAACTCTGAAGGCTGGCAAATACAAATGAGTTGCCAAATTTTAATAAAGAGAAAAAGAATTATCCTTAGTGACTCCAAGCTCTGTATCTTACTTTAAGGCCTGGAAAGGTACTCAAAGAAATAATCAAACTATCAATTTTCAACCTCCTATGAGAAAACAAGATCCTGAGTTGCAACCGTGATAGCTTTGTGAAGATCAATCAGATAGTCCAGACCAATCTCATTTCCTTCTGTGCTGGAGCAACATGTCAGGGTGATAAGAGGGAAAGCAATAGTTGTAATCCACCTGGAATTCAGCTTGAGTTTTGATTCTGATTTCATTTTACATGACATTCTTATTAACAAGTCAAGAAGATATAGGCTAGCTCCAAGATTGTACTCAAAGGGGACAAAACTGAAAGGAAAAAATAAGAGTGACATCACTGTGGTCCATTCAGTTAATATCTTTCATAGTGGCCGTCAAAGAGAGCATTAACCTTTGCTCTTCATTTGGAAGGAGTCACTAAAACAATTTCAAGTTAATGAAAATGAGTGAGGATAATGTCCTCCTCCTTAAAATATTTGATGTAGAAAAGGGCAGGGATCTACAGTGCGAGATAAAGATACAAGATAGAGAGAGGCAAATGAGGCCATGTGGGTGAGCAAATAGCAGAGGTCATTACTCATACGAGTGTGGAAGTTGGCTGGATTCCCACACTAAAATCATAGACCTTTCCTCCCACCATCTTCATCAGGTTTCATATCAGAGTTTAAAATAGGGTTATGATATTTGAGTTAACTCAGTTTGTGTTACTTGATAGTACTTGAGAATGAAAAAAAAATTAGTTGTTTAAGGAAAAAAATCTTGCTTATTTTCCATATGTGCTAGAAGAATAAGGGTAGGATTCTGGACACAGAGTAAGAGTTGAATACTATGTGTAGGATTAGTTCAATGAGCACATATATTAAATAACTTGCTTGGAATAATTCTAAGGGGGCTAGCCAAACCTATGATCCCAGAAAGTGCCAATCTTAACTGCTGAATTATATCTGAATCCCCACCATTAGAAAAGGGACCATAGGTAGACATGCTGCATCTCCCTCCACAACTAAGAAGGAATACAACTACTTCAAAACTGGAGACACAGAAGTTCCAAAAAATTGAGCTGCATGGAAGTCTAACAAAGATATAAATAAGAAATACTCATCCAGACAGGAGCAACAACTCTACCTAAGACACAGAGGCAAACACAGGAGCCTGTCAAGTTGAGGAGACAGAGAAGTATGGACCAAAAGAGGGAACAGATCAAGGTTCCAGTGGGAGAACTAAGCAACAAGGAGATAGCTAATCTAACAGACAAAGAGATAGCCAACAGTTGTAGAGTTCAAAACACTGGTAATAAAGATGCTCACAGACTTTACAGATATGCTTGAGTATGGCAAAATCAGAAGGGAAGAAGTAAAGGCTAAGCTAAGTGAAATGAAGGAACATCAACATGAAACCAATGGTGAAGAGAAGGAAGCTGGTGTAAAAACAATGGTTTAGAACATAAGGAAGAAGTAAATAGTCAAGCAGTACAGAATGAAGACACAAGAATTGAAACAAATGAGGAGAGGCTTATGAACCTCTGGGACAACTATAAACAGGCCACCATCCAAATCATAGGTGTGTCAGAAGGAGAAGAAGAGCAAGAAATTGAAAACTTATGTGAAAAAATAATGAAGGAAAACATTCCAAATTTGGTGAAGGAAATAGACACACAAGTCCAGGAAGCACAGAGAGTCGCAAACAAGCTAGACCCAAAGAGGACCACACCAAGACACATCATCATTAAAATGCCAAAGGTTAAAGATAAAGAGAGAATCTTAGAAGCAGCAAGAGAAAAGAAGAGAGTTACCTACAAAGAGGTCCCTATAAGACAATCAGCTGATTTCTCAAAAGAAACCGCAGGCAAGATTGGCAAGAAATATTCAAAGTGATGAAAAGAAAGACCTACAACCAAGATTACTCTATCCAGTAAAGCTTTCATTTAGAATGGAAGGACAGTTAAAGTGCTTCCCAGATAAGGTAAAGCTAAAGGAGTTCATCATCACCAAGCCTTTATTATATGAAATGTTAAAGTGACTTATTTAAGAAAAAGAGGATCAAAACTATGAACAGTAAAATGACAACAAACTCACAACTATCAGCAACGGAACCAAAAAGGAAAATGAAACAAAACAAACAAACAAACAAAAAACACCTAAGCAAACAACCAGAATAGGAACAGAATCATAGGGGGAGAAATAGGGAAATGGTGCAGAGATTAAGAAGCATAATTGGTTGGTACAAAACAGACAAGGGCAAGTTAAGAATAATATAGGAAAGGGTGAAGCCAAAGAACTTATATGCATGACCTATGGACATGAACTAAGGTGGGTGGTATTGCTGGAGGAAAGGTGGGTACTGGGAAGAGGGGAGCAAAGGGAAAATAAATTGGGACAACTGTTAACATCATACTCAATAATATATGTTAAAGAAAAAAGAAAAGGGAACTAAAATGGATTTAGTCACTTCTTTGAGCCAAACACTATGCATGGCCTATTACACACCTTTTTAAAGAACCCTGCATGGAAGCACTATCATCTTCATCCCACAGCAAAGGAGCTGGGATCAGAGAGGCCAAGTGCTTACCCAGAGTCATAACAGTTAACCAATAGTGGAGCCAGTATTTGAAGCTGGGATTGTTAACTTCAGAACCTACATTCTTTCTATTTTACCACATTAAAAGACCAGTATTTCCAGTTACCATTTTCTTATGCCCTTGGGAAAGTTGGCATTCCTAATGGTAGCTAATTTTTACACTTCAGTGTAAATAATTTAAAAAATCATCTCAGAATCTAGAGAGGGAATAGAGTATTATAAAGAAGGTGAGAACTAAACAGCTGGGAGAAGTGGGAAAGTGTTTCTCCAAATGTAAGATAAGAGGCAATTTGGGAAACTGAGAGGAGCAAAGGCAAACTCCTTGAACATATGTCTTGGCTAAGCACTGATAGCTCATCATAAAAAACAGGATAATAGAATTGCATAAATTCCAGTAATAAGGAAAAAATCAAGAGGCCTTCCTTTCCAACACATACACATTCACACACACACGGTAAACCACACATCAAACACAGACATATACACACTCACACAGTAATAAATTAGATTAATAGCAGCCTTACCATAAGCTAAAACCTTAGACATCCTCCATTGTTACTTGCTCATTTCAAAGATAAAGAGACTGTGGTCCAGAGTAATGAATTTCTATATGCAGAGTTCCTTAGCTACCTATGGCTAACTGGCTAAACGTGCAGTTAATCCTAGGTCTTCTGACTTCGATAGGCATGTCTCCATGCCTGAGACTATAGTTTTTATTTTGTTTGTTTTTTTAATAGTTTAGTTGCATACCTCTCTGAAGCAATGGGTTTCGTGCAAGTACTCTCCTTTGGGATCTTCTAGCTCTTTAGTTCATGTGTTGTTTGCTAGCTTAAAATATAAGATAAAACTAGAAACTAGAAAGCTATTGTAGAGGACATGTGCTATTTTTTATTTTGCAAAATCCATGAATTTCCCCCCTCTCTTTGGTAACAGCAGGCTGATTTCATTTGGGCATTGCCTCCTTCCCACTCATGAAAGACTAAGAGAGTTTAACTACAAAAAGATTCCTTTGACCCTAGTTGATATTTTTCCTTTTGAGGATGTGATCCAATCTAGACAAATTAGATAGGAAGAGGTATTTTCTAGGGGGTTCTGGGAGGAAAGTTTCCACATATTTTTGAGAGAGCTTCAAGAAGAGAAGGCTGCGGCTGCCATTTTCCCTTTGGATGGCATGGAGTTGAGGTGTGAATTCTAGAACTAGCATGGCCATTTCTCTTACTAGAAAAGGATGCCAGCCTAAGGAAAAGTTAAATGCACAAAGAAGAGCAAAATGCATGAAAGTAAAGCATAAGGAAACAGAGGCCTGATGGCACCAGGAATTTCAGCATCAAATTGCACCAGAAAGCATACATGTACAAGGTCTGTCTAGAAGGTATCCAGCCATGCATTATGAAAAACAGAGACACTTATTGAAAAAGATACAAGAAACATTGTACATAGGAGAATGACACCTCTGTTCCCTTCGAAATAGGCACCTTGGGACCTCACACAGTTTTCCCAATGACCAGCAGCTGCCCCATCATATTTTCCTGAATCTCATCGATGATCTGAAATCTCTTCCCTTTCAAAAGTGATTTTAGTTTTGGGAAAAGCCAGAAGTCACAGGGCGGTAGGCAGGCTGAGCCACCTGGATGATTTAATGTTTCACAAAAAAATTCTGTGGGAGATGTGGTGCGTAAGTGGGCATGTTGTTGTGATGAAGCTGCCAATCACCAGTTGCCCATAGCTGTGCTATTCTGAATTATCCAAATAGTCTCTGCAGAGGAATGTTCAAGCTGAATGCAAAATTTGGTGCAGACTCATTGCCCTACTTGCTCAGTCATTTTGAATGTGATGGCCACACAGTACACATGCTCACTCAGCTGTGTCTATCACCGCACTGACTAATACAGTGAAGTCATCATTGTTCACACATATGCATTCCAGTCCAGTCTCCTTGGCTGCAAGGTTACATTGATATCACACAAACCATTCTCATTATATTAACAATGGTTGGACTTTTTCTGGACAGACCTTGTACTTGAACCATTAAGTCTCGTTTTACATTTAAGTCAGTTTTGAATACATTTTCTGTTACCTGCAACATCTTAACAAGACCCAGCTATAAATTTTTTTGTATGAGCAAAAATTAACCCTCAGTAAGATTGACTGGTTGAACTTATTTGCAGGATCACAAGATGATGTAATCAACAGATACATCCAAAAGTTGTCCATGCACAAGGCAATGTGGAGGGTGTTAACGTTAATACAGGAACTGTTTCTACATAGAGCATAAAATTCATTTACAGAGAAGGGGCAAAAACTATAGGGATAAACTAAAGCAAAATGGGCCAAGCAAGACCACATACTCCCAAGGGGTGAGACTTAAGGTGACTCTTGAAATAAGAAGTGTGTGACACTGATATTCACCTGAATTCTATCTGCTGTGTCTGAAAACCAGGTGGGAACCCCTGATACGCAAAGGTTTGACAGTTCCAGGGGAGAACACTTTTCCCTCTCTAGGTGTTTCTATGTGGATGGCTTTTATCTAGAACAGTGGTCTCATCATGGGGTGTGTGGACAAGCAGCATCACCATTATCTGGGACTTATGAGAAATGCAAATCTTCAGGCCCTAACCCAGCTCTCCTGACTCTGAAACTCTGGGGCTGAGGCCCAACAATCTGTGTTTCAACAAGCTCTCCCAGTAATTCTGATGCATGCTCAAGTGTGAGAAGCACTGATCTCAAGGGGTTCTTAAAGTGTCCTTAACTGGGTGTTCATGAACTTAGATGGGAAGAAAGAAAAAAATTCCATCTTTATTTGCAATTACCTCTAACCAAAGTTTAGCATTTAGTGGTATAGGAAAAAAAAATTGGAGTGGTATTTAGTGGTATACATCACCAATAGAAATCAGAGATGTTTTCATATCTGAATGGCTGCAGATAGCTCAACATATCACTAACACTCATTGCTACTTCAAAATCATGGTAATTATTACCCCTGCTACTAGGTCTTATTATTAATATGTTAATAAAGAACCACAACATTACTATATCTCAAATTTTTAAAAATATTTTAATAACTATTTTAATATAATTAATTTATTTGCAAGTCCATGTACTTCACTTTACATATTTAAAGATGAATCCTAGGAAGAGAACCAGAGGTCCTTCACTGGACCACTGGAGATGAGCATGTCAAGAAAAGTGTAAACCCCTGACCGAGGGGTAAGGCAGGTGTCTCTTCCTCTGCCCTTCACTCAGCACTCCTAGCAGGAGGAGGGTGCCCATCTGAGTGGAGAGAGACGTAGCAGCTGTAGGAAGAGGTATACTCCATCCTTTCCCTTTTGCTGTATCTGCCTGAGTACAGAGCTCACCCGTGCACAGATGTTCTTTGCCATGCAGTCAGGGGTCCATGGTGGTCCAGGTCTGCCGCTGGCTGGTGACCATGATTGTTTCATTCAGAGCAAGGTACCAGAAAGCCCCCATGCACACAGAGCTAATACCACGTGCTCCAGTCCAGTTATTACCACTTGCAGAACTAACATTTTTATCTCCACCTGTCTGTTTCCTACCTATTTTTTAATTCGTTCCAAATTCCAAACTGAGGCAGAGAAGAAAAGCATCATTTATTGCTCCTCTAAAACTTCACCAGTCTGTACATCAGTCTCCTCTTCTTTCCCTTCTGGGAATATACTAGTGTGAAGGAGACAGGATAGGAAAACAGGTACCCCATCTCCTCTCAGGTTTCTTCATTGTCCCTTATGTAGCATTGGTGCAAGATGCCAGACAGAAGCTAAAGCAATGTTCTTTCTTCTCAGTGTCCCAGAATCAGTGGTGTAAATTAGTTGGGTCAATGCCCTTTAAAAGAGGAGGAAAATATGAGGTAATAATAGTCAAGGTCATTGTTGTACATCCAATGAATTCCGTAAATCAGCTGTAAAGATTCTTCTTTAGCCATCCAGCATAAAGTCTACCACAGCTCTACAGACACTGGCTGACTTCCTAGATCTTCAGATCAGATATTTTCCCTAACCAGCTCCTTTCCCTTTGTCACTTTTAATTTGTTAAACAAAATATAGTAAAACTTATTATGAACTTAAATAGAACAATTGTAATTGTAACATTTAGCTATGCAACAAAGACGTAAAGCCAACAAAAACATTGACTCTGGAATTTGAAAATGTCCCCAAACCAGGCTAGTTCCATATTAACATCTATTACTTATAGGAACACTTACTGTGAACGAGGCCCTATGGTGATGATTTCCCTTGTATTGTTCACAGGAACATTAGGAGTTGGAATTAATATTATTCATCTTTTACAGATGAGGACACTGAGGTTTAAAGATGTTAAGGAAACTTTCCCAAGGTCAACGAAAGTAGTGGGACTGGGATTTAAATCTAGGCCTTAACTTAAGAAAATCTAGGCTCTTAGTTGCTGTCAGATATTAGTGTCTTCTCTTTGCACCTTTATTTTACCACCCCTCTCTCATAGTCTTATATCTTCAGTTGAAACTCCACAAATACTTAAGGTATCTGACTGTGTATTTTTCACAAAGTACAACAGTCCCCAGTTATCCATGAGGGTTTCTGTTTCAAGACCTCCAGTGGATGCCTGAAACCACAAATAGTATCAAACCTTATATACGAGGTCTGTCCAGAAAAAGTCCAGCCATTCTTAACAAGAACAGTTTGCGTGACATCAATGTAACCTGGCAGCCAAGGAAAGTGGACTGGAATGCTCATGCGTGAACAATGACAACTTTACTGTATTAGTCAGTGGGAGCGGTAGACGCCATTGAGTGAGCATGTATACTGTGTGGCTGACACATTCAAAATGACTGAGTGAGTAGAACAATGAGTCTGCATCAGATTTTGCATGAAGCTTGAAAATTCCTCCACAGAAACTATTCAGATGATTTAGAAGGCCACAGTTTTGGGCAGCTGGTGATTGGCAGCTTCATCACGACAACACACCCACTCATGCATTACACATCTTGTGCAGTGTTTTGGTGAATCATCAAATCATCCAGGTGGCTCAACCTGCCTACAGCCAAGTTTGGTGCTCTGTGATTTCTGGCTTATCCCAAAACTAAAATCACGTTTGAAAGGGAAGAGACTTCATATTGCTGTTGAGATTCAGGAAAATACAACAGGGCAGCTGATGGTGATTGGGAAAACTGTGTGAGGTCCCAAGATGACTACTTTGAAGGGGACTGAGTTGTCATTGTCCTGTGTACCATGTTTCTCATATCTTGCATCTTCTTCAATAAATGTTTCTATTTTTCATATTACATGGTTGGATACCTTTGGGACAGACCTCATATACTATGTTTTTCTCTCTATATATATACTTTTTGTGGCTTCTTTTTGGCATATTTGAATTTACAGCATTGTTAGTCTTGTGCTTTTGGGTCATTATTAAGTAAAATAAAGAACACCAGCACTGTTCTATGATGATAGCCAATCTGATAACCAAGATGGTTGCTGGGTGACTAATGGGTGCGTTGCATCTTCAACATGGGTATGCTGGACAAAGGGATGAGTCCCATCCTGAACGGAACTGATAATGGCAACCTGAGGTTTTATTACACTACTCAGAATGGTGTACAACCTAAAACTTATGAGTTGTTTATTTCTGGAATTTTCCACTTAAGATTTTTGGACCACAGTTGACCACGGGAACTGAAATTGGGGAAAATGAAACTGTGGGTAAGAGGAACCTCTGGATGTAATTTAAACCTCATAATATCTATGTCACATGAGGCATATTATCACTTAGTTATATATAGATAAGCAAACAGAAAATGAAAGTCATTTACTTGAGATCAAACCATAATTAATGAAGCACCAAAGCAGACATATGAATGCCGGTGTTAAGTCACAATTTCATAAATTCTGATGAATAACAGACTTTGATGACAAGTATTCTTTATTCACATTAGGTTGGCCCAGCAAATCTTGTTGTAGGTAGCAGGCAAGGTACAGGAAAGAGGAACTGCAGTGCATCCCAGCACCAGCGCTTCTTGGGCTTCCAATCTACCTGCAGTTCCAGTAGGAATAGTCACCTGTTTTCTTCAAATCCTAGTGTATGCTTCTGATTTCTGCTTCAGGCAGCTGCTTAAGACAGCAATATCGTATCTGCTCATGGTATATAGACATTTGGAATTTTGAAGGGAAAGACATATAATTGTCAAATCTCCCATTCTGATGAAAAGCAAAGGCTTGGAGGACAGACTCTGAACAGAGCCGCTTTGATGTTCATCAGCTCATTAGCAGAAGTCTTCCAGACACATCTCCAGCTCTTGGTGGTCAGTCACATGCAATGTTAACACAAGTGACGGGCCCTGTGCCATAAAAGTAACTTTATTTTCTCATTAAAAAATAATTGCAGAAAGAGATGGGTTATAAGACCAAAATTGGACTTGCCAGGAATAAAATGAACCGTGCTGAGTTTGGTTACTTAAAGAATAAAAACTGCTAGTTCACGCAACAGTTGTTTTTGGCATGGAGGTATTTGACATCAGTCTGCTAAGTAGTCTGAAAGGGAAACCTGCTTCAGGGCAAATATGATCATGCATATTATGTGGGAGACTAGAGGAAAGGCAGTTAGATGTTTTTCATGCTTTTTTATTGTCATTCATCTAAAAATAAAAGTCTCATTAAAGCGAGTTTCAAATGAATTCTGTCTCTCCCTTCTTCTCACAATTAATTTTTGTGCAGCCCAATTATAATTTGCAATTCTGACGCTTTTACCCAGTGCAGGGAAGCATGAGTCACCTGAGGAACAGCAGAGGGCAGTGCTGAGCTGAAGCTGGAGCTCGAGCCTTGCTTCTGGCTGTTAAATTGTGCTTGTTATTAAATGAAATCTTAAGGCTAACTTAGCCACAGAGGAAATTAAACTGCTAATTATGTGTGTATAAACCACTAAAAATGGGTTCGGTTGTTGCTCAAGATTTCAGAAACACCCACCTCTTCTTCTTGGTTTTAAAATATGTATTTATGCCTGGAAATAGTACTTATTGATGATTTTATACAGTTTTTTAAAAATTTAGAGTTATCTGTTTGCTAAGCTCATCCCTTTCAAAGTAAATAAACAAAAGATTTGTAATTTCAGTTTAGTTTTTTGTTTATTTGGTTTTTTTTGTTTGTTTGTTTTCCAAACTATTCATGTCTCTAAGAATCTGAGTCATCCACATTCAGGTCATCATGTAGAGCAGAGTTCTCATGGATTGAGAAGATGACCACACTATTTTTATAGCATTTTCTTAAAGAACAGATTTTCTCTGGAGGCTAAAATTTCAAAGATTTGGATGCTTTGGAGAGAAGCTTATTCTGATTTGAGAGGAAAAAGGAGCAATGATTTCGTAAATGTGCATCAGCATTTAGAAAGGTGATGTCATTGTAGATTTAACTTCATGACAAGGAAATAAAAAACAGATATCTCAAAGTAAGTGAGGCGTCAATGACCAGCCAAGATTATTTTAGGTTCTTGGCACTGTGCCATACAGGCTGGGAGCTGTCCATAGATGATCAGATAGGGGAAAAGGAAAGAAATTTGATACCAGCTTTTAACAAAAATATAAATACAAACTGACAGGGAATGTCTCTTTTACGAATAATTTGAGTAATTTCTATGGCCCAGGCCCTTCAATTTACAAATAACTTTTCATTGCATTTCTGTCTCTTTTAGTTCCTTACTGTTCCCAGCGTGTCCTCTACATCAACAGCACCTCTTGGGAGCTTGTTAGAAATGCAGAATCTCCACCTACTCAATCAGAATCTGCATTTGAACAAGTCCACAGGAGATGGGACTGCGGGCTCAAGCTTGAGAAGCCCTAAGGCCTTATCGCAATAATTCCCTTCCTCTGCAAAGGGCATCTTCCTGCTTTTATATAGAGGGAGTTCATAAAACCTAAAACAGCAAATCTCATTTTGAATTAATTAAAGGAAGGGTTTTATTATTTTTTATTTTTGGTTTTATTTTTTGTTTTTATGGCTGTAGTTGTTTTCCCGTTGGCAACAAATAAGCCCTTTCAAATTTGTTAATGGATACTTTTTTCCCAGCTGGTTTAACTGGGCTTAAACCATTGCCTGTCACGATGCCGAGTTCGGGAAGAATGGGTGCACACCGAGGACACCGCATTTGCACATTTCTTTTTAGCGGTTCTGGTCCTGCCAAAGATGGTGAAATGTTGTGGGTCCACCACCCCTCCCTCTGACTTGGCTCTCCGTTTCGTTCTGTGCTTTTTATGGGTTTCATGAAAGGATGATAATGACCTATTTTATTTATCCATCAAGAGCTATGAACCAGAAACTTCTTCCCCCCTCCTCAAGCAAGAAGGGTAGCGTGACTAGGTCAGCCAATCAGAATAATGGCGTTCTCCTGCTCGGCAAAGTGAGGTTCATCTAAACCAAGCACTTTCCACCTTGACAGTTTTAACTAATTCCCTCAGGAAAGCACAAGAAATACATGAAGCCCCCACCGTCGCACAAGTCTCCTGGTACAGGAAGGCAGGTATTACTTTCTAAGCTTGTTAATATCTTATCCTGCTGGGTTCTACAAGGGATTCAAAGAATAGCTCCAACTCCTCAAGCGAGCATTACAGAAAATGCAGCTTTCAGGGAAGAAGGCAGAAAGTCCTGGGCAGATGGCTTTATTCTGCAGCGATGACTCCAACGGCCTTGATTAAATTGCTTCCCACATTGTCTTTGTGCCGCTGTCCCAGCAATCACCAGAGGTCCTAAACTGCCAGGATAGACGGCTGTACAGTGAGATAGTCAGGCTGCATATTAGAAAGGCTTCCTTTCCTTCCCTCTTTCTTTCCTTCCTTCCTTCCCTCTTTCTTTCCTTCCTTCCTTCCTTCGTTCCTTCCTTCCTTCCTTCCTTCCTTCCTTCCTTCCTTCCTTCCTTCCTTCCTTCCTCCCTCCCTCCCTCCCTCCAGTCTTTCCTCCTGCCAAGTGCATATGCTTTCGGTGTGGCTCTGCAGAGGGCAGCTCATGTGTGCTGGGACTCCTGGGAGCCTGGGGACCCTTGCTCCTCTGCTGCAATAACCTTCTCAGCACCTGATGCCCCCTCAACAGGAAGGGCTCCCTGGGTAATTGCAGCAGAGCTTCTCAGGTGACCTCTCCCTCCACCTCCAGCAAAAGGAAAGGTCTTACTTAACAGCAGGCCCAGCTTTCTTGTATATATATATATATATATATATATATATATATATATATATATATATATATATATATTGTTTTGTTTTGTTTTGTTTTTTTGTTTGTTTGTTTTTTTCACACAGAAACTGCAGTGAAAACAGGCCAGGTTGTATTTGATTTTGTGGGCACCGACCTAGGAGGTTTGAAATTCTCCCCATACTTTTCAGTGGGAATAAATTGTTAACAGTGAAAAAGAGAACAGTATTCCTGCACCCTGTTCCAGATGTTTCTCTGTGAGCCTTTCAAGATTTTTTTTAAAGCTTATGTCACGTTTATTGAGGTATAATTCGAAAAGAGTAAAATCCATTCTTTTTAGTGTACACTCCTATGAGTTTTGACAAATAATACCACAATCAAGAGATAGAACATTTTCATTTCCCCCTAAATCTTATCGACCCCTTTAGAGTCGACTCCCACATCAAGCCCTGGCAACCACTGATCTGTTTTCTGTTCCTGTAGCATTGCCTTTAGTCCTGAAAGATTTATTTACATTTTGTAAAACAATAACCCTCATTTCTCACAAGAACTAATAAATTGGTCCAATTAGCACAATTGAGACATGGTTGAAGAAGCAGTTTTAGAGTCAGATAAATGCAGGTTCCAATCCTCGCTCTACCTTTTGGCCCACACTGATTTGGAATATGTTAATTAAGTTAAGCCTCCATTTTCTAACCTACTAAATGAGATGCTGATCATCAGCAAGTTATTGAATACCACATTACTTGTCGAGACTTGTTTAAATCACTGTGGGACACTACCCAATGGCTGCAATAACTAATTTTAACTCCCATGTTACTTGTCACCTTCTCTTTACTCTTCCTGCCCATATTGAATCACACCCATTTTATCCTCACCAATACCTGTCGGAGTACATGTCTTAGTTGGTTTGGAATGCTGTAACAAAATACCACAGATAGGGTAGCTTATAAACCACAGAAATGTATTACTCACAGTTCTGGAGGTGGGGAGTCCAAGATCAAGGCCCCTGCACACGTGGCGTCTGGTGAGAGCCCGTTCTCTGGTTCATAGTCTGACAACTTCTCTCTGTCACCTTATATGGCAGAAGAGGTGAGGGATTTCTTTGGGGGTCTCTTTTATAAGGACACTAAATCCCACTCATGAGGTTTCTGCCCTCATCTCATCCCTTTCTAAAGACCCCACCTCCAAATACCACCACATTGAGGATGATGCTGCAGCATGAATTTTCAGGGGACGCAAACATTCAGTCTGTAAAAGTGCATCACAGTTATGTGGGGCACAGACATAGAGAAGTAGTAAACATTGCACTGAAAGACAAACACATTCCTATTTGTTGTACTATTGTTTCATATCTAGGTATTTATATATTCATAAATTCATATTATTGATATATGTTTTCAAAATGTATGTGACCAGTATACTATTTGTATCCTTCTGTGACTTTTTTTTTTTCCTATTTAGTAGCAGGTATTTTAGATTTATCCATTATTTAACTATTAAATAGTTTTACATTTCAAAAATAAGCCAGTTTATTTATCCATTCTGGTGTCCAGGGACAATTAAGGTATTTCCATGTACTTGCTCTGCAAATGTGCAAGCATTCTCCTAAATAAGAATAATACTCACCAAGCTAGAAAATGACATCCTTTCGGGAGAAGGGAGAGAGAAGAAAAGGAGGCAGGTAAAGGGGTTGAAGGGAGGATAGTTAGCTGTAGTTGTAACATATTGTTTCTTTTATTCAAAAAGAAAAGAAAAGAAATGGGGCACTAGAGCAACAAAGCTAGCAAATTGTTAATATCAGCCTATTAATTCTGAGTAATGAATTCATGAGCATTCATTATATTCAGTATTCTCTGTATTTAAATCATGTATAATTTAAAAAATTAAATATAAAAATATTTTTAAAAATCAATGAACAGTTCTATTTTGGAATGTATAATCGTTCTCAGTGGCACTGAATTTGTCTCCTTGAATTTTTTTCACAAATAATGAATTTTTTTCCCATGACCCATGTAAGGTATTTATGACATATACTAAGTGTGGTAACAAAAAGTTGAATCAGGCTTTTCCCTGGTAAGTGCCACTCCTTCATTAACAATAACTGGGCTCTGCAATGTTTTCCTGTGAGAATCCAGTTGCATTTTTTTTACGGCTGCTTTTGTTTTGCTCTTGCAGTAGGTAAGTTTGAGCACCGAGAAACATACACAGAGCCCCTTGTAAAATAGCCAGATGAGGTTTGTATGTTGAAGAGAAAAGGAGTGTGAGGCAGCTAGCAATTCATCTCATCCAACCCTCCCCCGTTACCAGGACTTGGCTAATGCAGGCCACCTAGGGAACAAGCACGCCTTCGCCTTCGTTGTACTCATCTTTCACAAAACAAAGGGAACTTGGCTTTGGACAGGAAATAGCTCAGCTTTGAAAATAGTTGTGGGGCTTATCCCATTCTTTCATTTTAATGACTTTCCCTGGTATTTAATCCCATCTTCCCTTTCTTCTGTGACGACATTTATTAGTATGCTCTTTAGGTAGCTAAGAAAATAAACAAAGCTATCAAAATACAGCTTACACCAAGTCCCCCAGGCTGAGGTGGCAAGCAAGCATGTTTCCCTGCCCCCTTGTGGCTTGATTACAGAATTCCTGCTGTGGTTACCCCTGTGGTCCATTACCCAGCCTGCCTCTGAAATGCTAGGAATGGAAGGTCCAGAATTCCGCTCCGCTACTCACTGCAGAATAGATGGATGTTTTATTAGTGACTCGGCTTTATCTAACATAAAGCATGTGCTTCAGAAAGGAGTGCAGGCTCCAACACGTTCCTGCTCACCAATGACCTGGGAAGGCATGGACTTTAAGCCCAGAAGGTCCAAGATTGCATTTTCCATGTGGAAAGGTTGAGTCTGTAAAATAGATTACGAACTGGCTCATTAGGCACTTCAGAAAAGCCAAGACTTCAGAAGATGACTCTTCCATTTGAGTTTGTGACATGATCTCCAAGAAAACCCCTGCTTGTCAGAACCAAATGATAATTGTTTCACAGCAACTGAGGTTACATACTATCAAAGAATGTCTGTTATATGGAATTTTGAGCTGAGTGGGATGTATAACACCATGTAAAGTGAGGCACAACTCATCATCATTAAGATGTGAGGAGCAAATTTTAATATTAAGCAAAGACCAAAGAATTTCATGGCTAGACTATCATGGGTGACCTTTAAGGCACGGCATAGATGAAAGCAAGCCAGGGCACTAAATATTCTCAAACTGTAAAGTACTGAAGTCAATCTTGTGTGATCAACATTTAATTTAATTTCTCAAAGCGTGCTCTTCCACAATTTCTATGTACTATGAATGGGCTGCAAATGCAATCACTTCCCTAGGATTAAAAATAATCATATATATTGATTCATTTCCATTTCATAGACAGTAAAAGTGAGTCACCAAAGAATTAAAATCATTTGTGATAGATCTCATAGTAGATCAGCAACAGAGCAGGAAACAGAAGTGAGAGCGTCTCATGCCTTAGATAGGAATTCTTGTCTCCAGAGCAGACTTTCTCTCTGCAGCAGTAATGAACTGTTTCACTGCTTCCTAATGTGCCATGTGCCCTCATCAACTAACTTGTCCTTATAGGCTGCTGGAGGCACCAGGTCACTCTGTCACAACCCAATGTCAAAATGTCACAATAATAATCAACTGTGTGATGACAACAGGGATGTGAGCCAAAGGGTAGGCAGAGCTGTATCAGCACTTTTGTCATGCAGCATGTAGATGGCATTATTTTTTGAAACATTATTCATGAAAGGTGTTTGGGAATAACATAAAAAAAATAAATAAATAGCATTAAACTAAAAAATAAAAATGAATCTCTGCCCCCCCACCCCCGATAAAACAGTTTATCATCTACTTGCTGGCTGCAGTTTTCATCAGGCATTTATTTTTTATGTATATCTTGAAAACTGTAAAATAAGAATAAGGCTGCACTTATGCTAATACTATAATTGTGCAGATAATTTTACATAACAATTATGGCATTAAACTTCTACTCTGTAGATGTACAAATGCCCAAATATATAATATATTGTAATATTAATTTGAAAGAATATGTGCACCCTATGTTCATTGCAGCATTATT
Source organism: Furipterus horrens (assembly GCF_987537825.1). NCBI lineage: Eukaryota > Metazoa > Chordata > Mammalia > Chiroptera > Furipteridae > Furipterus > Furipterus horrens. Next base: position 164,454,392 of record NW_028327174.1, read on the forward strand.
TACAATAGCCAAGATTTGGAAGCAACCCAAGTAGCCAGCAGTAGTAAGTAGATAAAAAAGCTGTGGTACATTTACATAGTAGAATACTACTCAGCCATAAAAAAGAAGGAAATCTTACCTTTTGTGACAGCATGGATGGGCCTGGAGAGTATTATGCTCAGTGAAATAAGTCAGCCAGAGGAAGACAAATATGATATGATTTCACTTGTATGTGGGACCTAATGAACAAAATAAATGAACAAAATAGAAACAGACTAATGGATACAGAGAACAGACTGACAGCTGTCATAGGAGGGTTGGGGGCTAGGTGAGAAGGGAGAAGGGATTAAGCAAAGAAAAGAAGACTCATGAACATAGACAACAGTATGGTGATTACTGGAGGGAAGAGGGATGCGGGGAGATAGATGAATGTAAAGGGGGGGATACATGGTGATGGACAGAGACTTGACTTGGAGTGTTAAACACACAATTCAATATACAGATGATGTATTATAGAATTGTATACCTGAAACCTATATAATTTTATTAACCCATGTCACCCTAATAATTTCTATTTAAAATATTGTATATTATAATATATGTATGCAAGATCAGTATTATTCCTTTAGATCTAAAGTAAAGCTAAGAATAACTAAGAAAACACTGAGTATGTGTATGTGTCTACACACAGAGTATATATATAATGATATAATATATGGATAGATTTTATGATTATAGTCCAGAGGGAAATAAAACACTAAGATATAAAACAATAACTATGTTTAGTATACATTACTTTCCATTATCCGAACTAAATAGATTTTCCTGATGAAGTTGATGATAGGTTACATGGGTAGATTGATGGATCTAGATATATAGATCATCTATACTTCTCCATCACTTAGTTTTCTCAGTTCCTCTGTGTCACCATCTTGCTGCTTCTCCATCTAATGTTGCCCTTTGAACTTGCCCATGTCCCATTCTGCTACATGGCTCCATTCAGTCTAGGTGATGTTTGGTTCATTATAAATTAGGAATAGCCAAACCATGGCCCTGCTTTAGTGCTTCTAGAAGTATGTTTCTGTGGCCCACCTGAGTACACAGAATCATCTGAAACACTTACTAAAAAATGCTCTTTAATGGTATCTACTCCAGACCTACTGAAACAGATGTTTTAAGCCTCCCTGTCTTCTTTTTTAAATGCATATTCAAATTGAATTTCACTTCCTTAGAGTAGTGATCTTCAGTAGGGAAGTTTCTGAAAAATGCAAGCACAACAAATCATATGTTATATTTGGTGGTGATGGTGATGGATAGTAGAGTTTAAATTATCCCACTGCATCCCAATTTGGATGTAACCATATAATACTGAAGGCATATTTCTACCACAAAGACTGAAAATCACTGCTAGAGAAGTCACTATTAGGGATAGAGGACTTTCTTTCTCAGGAATATGTTAAAGTATGACTATGTTGAGAACAGTTAACAGTTGCCCTTTGATTTTGTGATGCCCTTGAAAGCAAGTCATCAGAAGAAAAACAAATGACATTATACACTTAACTTTTTATATTATCAAAAAATGTATATAACATGGAAACTAAATAAGTGTCTTATATAATGAAAATGATTAATAAATGTCACAAGTTTTTTCTGGTTATAGTTGACATAAAATTTTTGAGGGACAATTAAGTATACACAAGGCTAATTATTTTATTGCTTTTTTTGGTGGCCATGAAAATGCACCATTTATATTAGAGAGCATAATTAACTTTATGATATATGATGATATGACATGACATGATATGGTATGTTACAGGGTCAGCCCCATCTGCTGACTCTCTGGATCAACCATCACATTTGTACCAAAGCCAGGCTTCTCACAGGCTTCTCCTAGTTAATGCCTGAGCACAGAGTGGGTAATGGGGCTGACCCTTTTCAGCGAGATGCAGAACCCCTGATATAATGACTTTCGCTCAAGAGCTTCTCTCTGGTCTGTTGAATCTCTCTTGGAACTGCATTGTAGTTCACAATTCTTCCTGCTGCATCCCTCTACCTTTCCTCTCTCCTTAATCTCTGTGATGGAGGTGTCAGACTGACCTACCTCATGGTCTGACTGAAGGCTCTCTCTGCCTCCTCTTGCTCCCTCTCCCAATCTTCTCTTATTTTCTCCCCTAAGAAATCTGCTGCTCATCTAATTCTGTCTTGATATCTGCTTCCTGACAGACCCACACTAATACACTATGCTTCATTGAAAGCACTAATCATTTTGTGCTTTGTCCATTCCACCATACACACACACACACACACATACACACACGCATACACACACGCATGCATGCACACACCCTGGTAGATTGCTTATGCTTTCCTCAAATTACCTCTTGACCATCGGAATTGCTTCCTCTGAGTCTCATTTTCATGGCTTCATGCTCTTTGGTGAATGTTGATAACGTATGGTAATGTATTTAGGTATCCTCTTTCTGTCTTTTAATTATATATCTTCTTGTTAATATAATGCTTCAAACAATAAAGCTATAACAGATTCATAAAGACCCCTAAGAATTTCTATGTGGGCATTTCAATACCAAGTCAGGGGGATCCTTAGGGATCAGAGGCCCTCAAATCATGTTGTACGGGTCACTATCTACTGCATTACTTCTGTGTAATGGTACCATCATCAACCCCCTTCTTTCCCTCTCCACTCCTGCCTACAAAGCAGGGATGAAAGCTGGGAAAGTTTTCTCTCCACTCCAAATTACCATGATAATGCCTTTCTGCAGTACAAAAGGAGAAAGTAACTTAAGAGTTGCCTTAGTTTGAACTCTGATAGAACTGTGCTGCGGAGGAAGTTAGGCTCTGCTCAGTAACGTAGCTTCATAGAAGTCGTTACACTCAAACATTACAAGGTAAGAAAAATGGAGAGGAAAGGAAAAGCCTGCAGCTGTAAAGTCATCGCAACTGCGGACATTCTGTATGACTATTCATGCAGTTAGACTTTCTGTATCTCAGCTAACATACAAAGTAAGCTGACACCCTGAGTTAGTTAACATTGTAAAAAGATCCTGAACATTGAACCCTATAGTACCTGAGGTCTATGGCAGATAGAATAGTACTTTCCAATTTTTATCAGAATTGTCAAGATGTTTCAGAAAGGATAATATTTAAATGGATACTGAAGTGATTGTTTAACAACTGATATGTAAATATTTTAAGTTAGACCTAACATTCTTTCTAATTGCTTCTATGTTTATCCTCAATTTATTTACTTACTCTTATACTTGCTAAATTTGGAATGAAACTTGACAACTTTCTTTGGATGATTGGTAACTATAGCAATTGGAAGGATAATAAAAAGTAAATACGAAAATGGCTGTATCTGCTAAGCAAGTCACTTTCAGAACTGGAGTTGCAAATCAGTTGTGCTAGCTAGTGGTGGGCTCTCTCCTGGTGGAATTACATACTCTCTCATATGTGTTTTACTCACCCATTTTAACCATTTTATCCCCTTCTTCACACATTAAATCTTAACTCAAAAAGAATGCCTTTCGGACAGCAGTGAGGAAGAAAATAAATCTAATGGTATCCCATTGCTAATATATATATTATATATATATAGTATCTGACTGTTACAGTTTTTCAAATTCTATAATAATCTTAATCCAAACTACCTTTCAGTATTATATTTCTGCTACCTTCTACATGTACCTTACACACCAGCCAAACCAAATGACTCATTCTTCCTAGAGATGGATGCACTGGCCTCTCAGCCTTTGCTCATTCTATCCCACCTTTTTCGAAATCATTAAGATGCATCCACTCCGCTTCTGGCAACCACCAATCTACTGTTTCAGTGAGTTTGACTTTTAGATTCCACATACAAGTGAGACCATGCAGCATTTGTCTTTGTTTGACTTGTTTTACTTAACATAAAGGTGAGTATAATTAATGATATTGTATTGAATACTTGAAAATAGCTGAGTAGACTTTAATGTTCTCACCACACACACACAAAGGTAAATACATGAGGTGATAGATTTGTTATTGTGATAATCATTTCACAATATACATATATACAAAATCATCACTTTGTACACCTGCACAACATTTTATGTCGATTATATCTCGTTAAAACTAGAGGAAAAAAGATGCAGGCTGTCATTTAAGGACCAATTCATCACTTTTCCATGATGACTTCCTGACTATCCAAGCAGGAAATGATGCCTATATTAATAAAACAAACAGCACAGGATGGTTTATAAGCACAGATTTAATTTAGGGGCTGGGCAAGTGGCTTAACTTTTCTAAGCCTCAATGTCCTTGTCTGTTAAATGGGGAAATCAGTTTAAAGATATGTTTTTTTTTTTATAATTACATTAAATAAGTTATTATTATGATTTTGGTCTGGTATTATTCTAGATAGCTTTAAAGTATAACTCTTTGTTTATAAGCTGTACCTCTTAGTTTGTAAGCTTCTTGAGGCTAGAGATTGTATTTTCCCACCATAGTTACATATGAGTGGTAGATGTTCAATGACTTTTTCTTTTTCTTTTCCTTATTATTATTATTACTACTATTGGTAAATGGATGATCACAGAGTGAATGAATCCTGACTTCTGTATCTATTTTCACAATAGTTAATCCTGCTTTGGGGTAAAAGTAACAGTCCTAAAAACAGCAACTGTGATCAAATGAGAAATGTACCATTGGGGGCATCAGGATGAACATACCTGGTTGTGGCTTACTGGAGTAAACTTTTTGAGTAGCTTCCATTTTTGCTATCCTTAAGTGCCTGCTTCCTAAGCTTTTTTTTTTTTTTTTCTTCTTTTAATAAAATTATTTCAAGTAGGTATTAAAAGCCAGTAAGTACACGGGTAGAGAAAGGACAGCTAAACAAGTGCCAATCAAGAAGATTCACATGAACCTACTACCGGGGAAGTGTGTGAAAGCCAGATGAAACTTTTAGCCAGAATCTGAGTCTGGTTAAACTTAACACTGCTGGTTGCCTTTCAGACTTCAATTGATCATCCTCAACTAAAATTCACCTTGCTCCTTTGAATTTACACCTGGAATCCAAAATATTGAATGTTGTCCTCACTGTTTACTAAAGCATAACAGTTTGTATTAAATATAAATTCCATGTGAACACAAGAATTATCTTTCTGCATATAATTGGTGATCAAAAGTTTACAAAATTCTATATGATTATTTTTAACATGTGTACCTAATTTTGTCTGAGGAGAAAACATTTCTAAGTTGATCATGAAAATGAATAGTAAATGGTTATTAATGAGACAGAATTTGGTTAGGTTCTTTGTAGATACACTCTTTCTGTCAAATGGCTGCCAGCAGGGCAGAAAGGTACTACTCAGGGGTGGGCAAAAGTAGGCTTACAGTTATAATACGAATAAATACTGCAAGAATAAACTCTGTGTTTCACGTACTTACAACTGTAAACCTGCTTTTGCCCACCCCTGTATATTCCTGGAGTCTTTGTTTTCTCATCACCCTCATTTATGATTACTCTTATCAAAGGAAGGCGTAAACAAGCCTGGTTAGGACCCACATACACTCAAGAAGTTAGTAGAGCACTGAGAGGAAATAGAGCCCCAGGTGGGAAAAGTAAAAATGAAAACATGCTGTGTTTTAGTTGTTATTTGAAATACTATTTTTAAAATACAGATTGAACTCCATTCATATTGAGTTAAATTGCTGATTTATCACATACAGTAAACCTGCTTAGAATATCCATGGATCCTCTAAATCTGTAGTCTAAGTGAGGCATGCCATTTTTCAGTATATAGGTAGTAACAGAATATTTGTGTTCATGCCATACTTTTATAACAATTCTTATGATGTACAGTATATGATGATTAAACTATTGGGGCATCCATTTTATTAGTAAGGCTCATTTCAGTGGTCATTAGGATATCTTCAATTAGTGCTTCTGTATTTATTCACTGGTATTTCCGTAGAAAGCTCATATAATGAAAATTATTATTGTAAATATTGCCTGTATTCACATATAAAACAGAAAAGATGTCAGGTAACTTTTATCTCAACCTCCTAACTTTCTAAGTTACTTTTATGTATTATTATAACAATCTCTTGGGAAACTGTGTGCTTCCTTATGCCCGGATACATGTATTGTTCACCACTGAATGCACAGCGCTATGTATGGTAATTATGTAATAAGTAGACAATAAATAATTGTTAGAAGGAATGTTCTAAATGAATGTATTTTGTTGCTTTAATGGGTGAACTTATGTTAATTATCCTGTGTAATGCCTGGTCCCCTTTAGGAACATTGGCTGGGCAAGTATCCTGTCAGTTCTATAGCAATATGAAGAACTCATTTTCTGAAACCTGCAGCAAACCTACTGCAAGGTTTCTGGGTGGAAGTAACTGCTGGGTGTTCAATACATGCATCAGATACTATGCTAAGTGCTGCACTTGGTTTCTCATTTTTCATCCTCACATCCACCCCACTGAGGACCATCATTAACCTCAGTTCACAAATGAGAAAGTTGAGGGACAGTTGAATTATGGTTTAGCTTTCGTTTAGTACTTGCCCAACATCACACCTAATAAATGATTGATCTTTATTTCAAAACAAGGAAGTCTGACTTTATGGCCTGAAGTCTTAGTAGCTATTATGCTGTACTGCCTTTTAAATAAGCCCCCAAATGTAAATTCTTACAAGAAAACCAGGTGGAAGCCCTATACTTCAAAGCCCACTCATTCATTCGGTCAATAAATACTTATTATGTACCTACTCTCTCTAGTTTTCCAACAATCCTTTGCTGGAGTTCTAAAGTGGAAAAGAGAAATATCTTCTGTCTTCAATGTGTTCACAGACTTTTAGGGGGTAATTCAAAATGGTGAGGACTGTGCTACAGGTTTGAACAAGGAACAGTGAAGTCACCTTCATGAGGCCTCATCCTATCCACCTTTGCCTGTAATTACTTAGGAGAGGAATTAAGGGATTTTTCTTGGAGGACAAGCAGGGGTATAGCAGGAGCCCAAGATGGGGAGTGTTGTAGGCAGAAGATTATCCTGGAGAAAGATGCAGGGATGAGAAATGTCAAGGCTGACATGTTTGAGGGAAGTGGTACAATAAAAACATAGACTGTGATGAGATAAAGGTCATCAGTTCACCAACACCATTATGGAGCCCACAGTTTTCAAACTGGGTTTCCTAAAGTCAAACACGTCAGTCTAGGCTCAGGGACTGAACTGATAGGCGCTCAAGGTAAAGGCATGCTCACGCATCTATAAAACTGTGACTTTGCGTACCCTGAACTCACTGTCCTTCCACAGCATATTTCATATTTGGTAACTTATATTAGTTCTGTAAGGACATTTTAATTAGCTGAACCAGTAATTCCAGGTTGACCAACAAAAAGAAGGCAGTTCAGACTTCATGTTGATGGTAAAGATGATGGATGCTCTCTCCTTTTTGAATAGTTTTGCCAGGCATGATTGATTTAATAATAGGTAGGTTTCATTTTAATGCTAGTGACAATTGGGGAAAGAGTTGGCAAGGAGAATAAGAGAGTGGTACTCTATAGCAGATATTTAACGAAGACAGCCTAAAAATCAATATTAATCCTTTGCTGGCAGCTGAAATTTTCAAACAACTTAAGCAGACGAATGGGCCATAATGTCTGTCAGTAGGATTAGTCTATTCATTGGCTCACCCTTGGACTAAATGAGGACTGTTGTTGATTAAAAATCCATTTCAGGGATGCCGCTGCACATGTTAAGCAGTTTGTATTTTCCCCTGGGGCCACTGTTCCTCCCTTTGCCTTTTTAGGGCTTCCTTTAATCTCATCAATTTCCAAACAACTCCGTGCTTCTCCTGTGGCCAAATTCTTTCAGGCCTTTTGGAGCTTCAGGGTTATTTGTCTCTGACCTATGGAGCAGGTGACCATGTGGAGCCCTCTCCAGCAAGGAAGTGTGTCTCCTATACACACCAGGGACAACCGAGGCTGTGACAGCTGCAGAGAGAAGTCCTGTAGACCAAATCAAACCTCAGGCATGGCCCTGTGGCTGGATTTTTTTGTCCTTATCTGTGCATGCTAGTGGAAGGGGTGTCACAGAAAAGCTGTGAGGGAAATTAACAAAAAAGGAACTGTGAGCTTTTTATAGTTTGTACTTAGTAAGAATATCCAAGTGTTTTATGAATAAGGAATAAGAGCTATTCCTGCAGATCCCATGTTAGCCCTGAGGTTGGCTAGAGTGGTGGAATTCTTGGAGAAATTAATACTGAGCCAATCAACCTCCCAGGAAACAGAAATTTTCTGTGATTTTTACCTGTTACTTGCACCTGCCAAAAGTAGCCAAAAATATTGAAAAGGTATAGAAGAAATTAAGACTGCCTCTGTGAATGGTACACAGAAGCTCCTTGACAGACGTGTTGGAATATTTATGTCCATCAAAGGGAGCTGTCCATCTCTGGGGAAACTTGATGGCCGAGGAAGCCTCTCTTTCACTGGGAGTACTGTAGCGTCCCCAATCAGTGCCTTGTACTTGTTTGGCTGTGTCCTCACGTCTTCGATGTGCATGTTAATGCAATGTATGTCTTTTTTTTTCCTGTCCTTTTCTCTCTTTCCTCAATCAGAACATTATAATCATGGTGACAATGTGCAAGAACCTCAGTTTGTAAAATTACCCTTTTTATATGGTTAATTGGAAAAGATCTAGAAAACTGTAAAAATTTTCCTAAGGTCTCTTTGATAAGAGAAAGAATGAAATGAGGTAATTCACATTTAAAACATGCTGTAATTCTAGGAGTCAGATCCTGATGTCTACTTCACATCCTAGGGGATGTGTGTTCTTGGTCTCTCTATATACTTGTAAAGTGAGAAAACTGAATGTTTCAATTAGAAAAGCTTATAGAACTGGAAATCTAAAAACTGGAGGGAAGCTTGATTTAATTACAAAGAACCTCTAAAATGGGCCCACCATCACCAGGTTTAGAAAAGAGTGAGAAGTAAAATAAATTTGACTTATTTATTTCTTACTGTAGAGCAGGCCCAAAGGGAGCTGTGTTGTCTTGTTTTACACTCACAGCTTCGGAGAGCTTGCTGTTTTTATACCACGTTAGATGAGGTCACTGGGACACAGGTCACTTCACTGGCAAGAGGTGAATTCATTCAGATGTCCCTGGCTCCAAAGTTGGTATACTTTTCCATGTACCATGTTCTGCTTTAAAACACCCTAGCATATGATTCAGGCAAGAGATTAAGAAGTCCCCCTTGATGTCTTCCTTTCTTTCATACCTGACGCTCCAACCTCTAGGCTATATTGAAACATTTATATAGAGAGTCCAATCTCCTCTTCATTTCTATTATGCTGCTGCAAGCTATCAGCATCTCTTTTCTGGATTATGAAGTATCCTCCTAACTGGTCTTTCTGTGTCTACCCTTGTCCTCATATTGCCTAGCTTGGCATACAGGCTTGAATAGACCTCTTAAAATGTCAGATAAAATCACTCCCCTGTTTAAAATTATCCAGTGGCTCCCTACATCACTCAAAATAAAAAACGATTATAGTTCACCAAAAGTGGTGAGGTAGAGAACTCCAGTTCTCCATCCTTCCACAAAAGCAACTAATAAGCAGGCAAAACTCGTCAGAATCAACTTTTGCAGAACTCTGAAACTTACTTGGAAATAGAAGAACTAAGGAAAATGGATGAAATAAGAAGCTGCTGTACTGTGGTAAGAGAGAGCAATGCCATTTTTAAAAAGACTATTTTTAGAGCATTTTTTAGATTTACAGCAAAATTGAACAGAAAGTACAGCAAGTTCCCATATAAGCCCTAACCCCATGTACACACAGCCTCCTTCACAATCAATATTGTGCACCAGAGAGGTTGGTACATTTGCTACAATCAATGAACTTATACTGACACATCATTATCACCCAAGGTCCATAGTTTACATTAGGGTTCACTCTTGGTGTTGTATTCTATGAGTTTTGACATATATCCATCAGTATGGTATCATACAGAATAATTTCACTGCCCTACAATCCCCTGTGTTGTGTCTACTCATGCCATCCTCCCCTATAAAGCCTGATGATCCATTATCTTTTTCCAGTCTCCATTGTTTCAAACCTTTTTCAGCATGTCATATAATTGGAATCATAGAGTACGTGGCCTTTTCAGATTAGCTTCACTCACTTAGTAATTTGCATTTACGTTCCCTCCATATTGACATCTGTATGTCTTCTTTGGTGATTTGTCTATTTAGGTCTTCTGCCCATTTTTAAATCACACTGTTCAATCTCTTATTGAATTTTAGGGGTTCTTTTTATACTTTACGTAATAGTCCTTTACCTCATGTGCTTTACAAATATTTTCTTCCAGTTGTAGCTTCTCTAGAGAGAATCTTTTACACACTCTAGATAGTGTCTAGAGAGTGTCTTTTACAAAGCAGAAAATTTTTAGATAGTGTTTTTGTAGAGCAGAAAATTTTTAATTTTAATGAAGTTCAACTTAACAATTTACCAATTATGTCTTTTATGAATCATATCTTTGGTGTTGAATCTAAATAATCATCACTAGGCTCAATGTCATCTAGATTTTCTCCTATTTATCTTCTAGCAGTTTTATAGCTTTGCATTTTACACTTTGGTCTATAATCCATTTTGAGCTAAGTTTTGTGAAAGGTATAAAAGGTCTGTGTCTAGATTTTTTTAAAATGTATATGTCAAATTGTTCCAGTATTATTTGTTGAAAAGACTGTCTTTCCTCCATCATATTGCCCCTGTTCCTTTGTCAAAGATTAGTTGACTATATTTATCTATTTTGTTTCATTGAACTATTTGTCCTTTCACCGGTAATACTCTATTTTAATTATGATAGCTCTATAGTAAGATAGTGTCAATTTCATTGACTTTGTTCTTCAACACTGGGTTTAGTATTGTAGGTCTTTTGCTTCTCCATATAAATTTTAGAATAAATTTGTCAATATCCACAAAAGAACTTGTTGGGGTTTTGATTGTGATTGCACTGAATATATAGATCAAGTTGAAAAGAACTGACATCTTGGTAGTACTGAGTCTCCTCATACATAAACATGGCATGTGTTTGCATTCATTTTCTTCTTTGATTTCTATCATCAGAATTTTGTAATTTTTATATAGAAATATATATAAAAATATATGTGTGAATATGCATAAATATATACATATTTTGTTAGATTTATACCTAAATATTTCATTTTGGGGAGTGTATGTGTAAAAGGTATTGTATTTTTCACTTCAAATTCCAATTGTTCACTTCTGGCATATAGAAAAGTGATTGTCTTTTATATAGAAATTTTGTATCCTGCAACCTTGCTATCATCATTTATTAGTTGCAGGAATGTTTTGTTTTTTTGGGTTTTGAATATTTGATTCTGTCAAGTATTCTACACAGAGAATTATGTCAATGCATGGGATGCAGCAAAAGTTCTAAGAGGAAAGTTTAGAGTGATAAGCACCTCCCTTAAAAAACAAAGATCTCCAATAAACAACCTAACTTTATAACTCAAGGAACAAGAAGGAGAACAAACTAAGCCTAAAGTTAGCAAAAGGAAGGAAATAACACAGATCAGAACAGAAATAATGAAATAGACTTCCAGTCAAGATGGAGGCAAAAGTAAACATAGCTCACCTCCTTGCACAACCACAGCAAAATTACAGCTAAACTACAGTACAACTATCACTCAGAACCATCAGAAAATCAAGCTGTCTAGAAGACCAATGACTAAGGAATTAAAGAAACCACATTCATCCAGATGGGGAGGAGGGACAGAGGGGCAGAGATGTGGAAATGTTGAATGGGCTGGTTTCAAACCCATATGTGGTGGATATAAAATGGAGGTATATCACAGGAGTGAGGGATTTCAGGCCCATACAAGACCACCCAGACCAGGGTTTCAGTGCAAGGAAAATAGGTCCCCATAACTCTGGCCATAAAAACCAGTGGGGGTCGAGTTGGCAGAGAAACTGCAGGATTCTCAGGTATTTTCTCTTGGAAGACCTTGCACACAGACTTAGACTCACTCCCTCTGGGCTCCAGCACTGGGAAGCACCTTGAGGGGCACCAGAGGCATACAGGAAGGACTTGAAGTGTGGCATCAGGGCAATAGCTGAGTGACAGCTTCCTCCCAGACAGAACTGCAAACAGCAGTCCTTTTCTGAGCCCTCCCCTACACAGAGCCATGGTCAGCAGCACCATATCTGAGTCTCCATCAACCTGACTCATATGGGTGGCCCTGCCCTAACAATTACTTAAGGCTCTGCTGCATCCAACTTACAGGCCCACTCAAGCTGGTAACAGTGTCTTTTCCATATGAATGGCTGGGCTAGGTGCAAGCTTCAGACCTTCCTAAATCTGGTCAAATAAGCAACAGCTGAACCCAGCTCCTATACCTCTCACTGAGTGGCCCCAGGCCTGGTAGTAGCAGCAACCATCTGCAGATCACTATATAGCTTACACCAAGGGGCCCCAGACATAATACAGGTGGTAACTGACCTTGGCTTAAAACACCTGGTAAGCCTCAGAGCCTGTGCACCCAGCAGACAACTACAGACCACAACAGAGCATCACCACCCAACCTCCTCCACAAGCCACCAAGGGAGGTGATTGTTGGCAAGTGGTTACAGCCAGCCCTACCAGCTGTCTGGCCAGGGTAAATTTCTCCCATTGACCTGCTGAAAGCAATCAAGACTCAACTATAAGAGGAGGGGACTACACAGCCCACATGGAGGGTGTACTTTGAGTACTGAGTGTGGTGGATAGGGGAGGCTATGCCACTGGACTTGACAGGACACCTACTTTAGGCCATGCTACCAAGACACAGAGTCAAAGTAACTTTACCTAACACATAAAAACAAACACAAGGAGGCTGCCAAAATGAGGTGACAAAGAAATGAAATGAAAGAACAGAACAAAACTCCAGAAAAAGAACTAAACAAAATAGAGGTAAGGAATCTATGAGATGCAAAGTTCAAAACTCTGGTCATATGGATACTCAGGGAATTCAGTGGGTACTTTGATGGCATAAAAATGATTCAAAAGATGTCTAATCAGTACAGCAAGAAGAAAAGAAAATCTGAAAAATTGAGTATAGTGTAAGTAGCCTCTGGGATAGCTTCAAGCATTCCAACATTTGCATCATAAGGATGCCAGAAGAAGAGGAAGAGCAAAAAATTGGAAACCTACTTGAAAAAATAATAAAAGAAAATGTCCCTAATTTGGTGAAAAAAATAGACATACAAGTCCAGGAAGCACAGAGACTTGCAAACAAGATGGTTGCAAAGAGGCCTGCTCCAAAACACATCATAATAAAAGTGCCAAAGGTTAAAGATAAAGGGAGAATTTTAAAAGCAGCAAGAGAAAAGAAGTTTGTTACCTACAAAAGGGTGCCTATAAGACTATCAGTTAATTTCTCAAGAGAAACTTTGCATGCTAGAAAGGACTCACAAGAAGTATTCAAAGTGATGAAAAGCAAGGACCTACATCCTAGATTACTCTATCCAGCAAAGCTATCATTTAGAATGGAAGTTAAAGTGTTTCCCAGACAAGATAATGCTAAAGGAGTTCATCATCACCAAATCATTATATATGAAATGTTAAAGGAACTTATTTAAGAAAAAGGTCAAAACTATGAACATGGAAATGGAAATAAATACATATCTATCAACAATCGAATCTTAGAAAAAAACTAAGTAAACAAATATAACAGAAGCACAATCACAGATACAGAGATCATTTGGATGGGGGCCAGTAGGGAGAGGGGTCTGAGGAAGTGGGTGAAGAGGTGAGAGGATTAGGAAGTACAAATTGGTAGTTACAGAATAGACATGGGGATGTTAAGAGCAAGTATAGGAAATGGAGTTGCCAAAGAACTTATATGCATGATCCATGGACATGAACAAAGGAGGGGGCATTACTGGAGGAGGTGGGGTGCTTGGTTGAGGGGAGAAAAAGGGGGAAATTGGGCCAAAATTATAGCATAATCAATAAAATATAGAAATAATGAAACAGGAACTAGAAAAACAATAAAAAGACCAATGAAGCTAACAACTGGTTTTTTTTTTAAGATGAAATTGACAAACCATCAGCTAGAAAGAAAAAGATAAGATTCAAATAAATAAAATCATAAATGAAAGAAGAGACATTATAATTGATACAACAAAAATACAAAGAATTATTAGACAACTATGAACAATTATATACGAATAAATTGAATAACCTAAAATAATTGGATGATTTTCTAGAAGCATATAACCTAACAAGATTAAATCATGAAGAATATAAAAAATATGAACTGACAAATAATGAGTAAGAAGATTGACTCAGTAATCAAAAATCTCCTAGCAATGAAAACCCAGGACCAGATGACTTCACTGATGAATTCTACCAAATATCTAAAGATTGATTGTGACCAATTCTTCTCATACTCTTCCAGAAGAGAGGAGGAGACATTTTCTTACTCAATCCATGATGCTAGCTATATTGTGATAACATCAGTTGATGCATAAAAAGCATTCGACAAAACTGGATATCCTTGTATAATTCAAAAGATACACTAACAAACTCTAAATAAAAAGGAATTTCCAAACATGATAAGGAGCAGTTGGAAAAAACCCACAGCTAACATTGTACTCAATGGTGAAAATTTTAAAGCTTTCTCCTTAAGATCAGAAATAAGACAAGGATGACTGCTTTTGCTACTCTAGTCAACATTGTATTGGAAGTTATAGTCAACAAATTAGGCAAGAAGAAGAAATACAAGGCAATGGCTGAAACAAAGGGGGAATGATTAGCAACTTCTTCGTAGGTATAGGGTGTGCTTTTGGGGTGATTAAAGTGTTTGGAACTTGGTGGAGGTAATAATGATGATACTAAGAATATTAATAATATAATAGTTCATTCATATTCAGACCCCAGCCAGTGCCTGGAAGGAAGTTGAGGAATGTGAAAGGAATGCTGGTGGGAGATCGCAGTCCAGGAAAAACAGGTTGCTAGACATGTGTTCTGGGATCTTGGATGAAATTCATACCCAAAACCAAACAGAGGTAAAAACCCTTAGATGACTTCAGCCAATGTAGCAAGAGAGTGTAGCAACCTATGACTCAGTGAGATCAACGTCAATGTGACTAACTTCACATCCCATGTCTAGAGGGCTGGTGTTGCCTGCACACTCCCTATCGTTTGCAGACTCAGTTCAGAACCTGGGCAGGTCCCAGACTGCAGGTGGCAGACATCGGTTACTCAGCCGCACGTGGCTAGGAGAAGCACAAGAACACACTTAATTATAGACCTGGACTAAAAGGAAAATGGAGAATTGAGACAATTACCCAAAGAGTTTTGGACGAATAGAATCTTAACACTCCCCCACCCCACCCCACCACTTTCTTTCCTTGTCTGCCTACTTTAGGCAATTATCTTACTTTTGCCTGAATGTAGAGCAGTTTTCTAAAATGTGCTCTGCAGTGTTAATAGGTGCTATATAAAAAGGAGTTCTATAGAACTGCTGCATTAAGTAAAGTTAAGCAGGCTTTCTTATTGCAGGACTTCTGAGAGTTTTATGTGCACTGACCATCTGAGCAAGAAATGCCCAAATGTATTTGCCTATGGAAGTTTTTTGCGTGTGCACGTGCACATGTGTGTATGTGTGAAATGGCTTGCCATGCCAGACTGATGCTCAAAATACTCAGTTTTGGAAATGCTAATACAGATATTTTCTCCTCTTTTCTTTCTTTGTAGCCAACGTCAGAGGACTTGCTGAAAGTAGTATAGTGCATAGGAAAGCCCACCAGGCTTGGAATCCATGCATCTAGAACAAGAGCCTAGAGTCAGATTCTAGGCCTATCAGTGCCACTACCTTATCTTGGCCAAGACACTTTATCTCTGTGTTTCCTAGTCTATAAAGGGAATTCTTGGCCCAGCTGCTCTCAAAGGCTCTTTCTTTTAAACAATCTGACATTCCAAGTATTTTTGAAGTGTGGATATGACATTTCTCTTTTTCACATAACATCTGAAAATATTCTATATAGAGTCATTGTTCTGTCTAACTTATCCAAAACCATTAAAAAAATATTTTCATCTCCTCCTTAATTTGAGATGTGTCCTTAATTATATATTAAATTCCCTTAAAAACTTCCATCTATTTATGGATTTAAAAAAATTTTTTCCATTTTTTTGATGTACTGGAACCACACAATTTTATTATTGAGACATTTTAATTGGTTTTGCATATAACTTGACTACTTTAAAGTGTTAGTAACATCCAGGGAATTATTGGGATTAGGAAATATAGTTTACTTGTATTACTTACAGAATAATTTGAATGTAAAAAAAATGTGTCTGCTATTGTCTTGTTGATATTCTGGAAGGGTGAGTCAGTCGGGTGACTCTTTGTAGAATGTCACAGCTGCCCAGAAAGTGACATCTCAGTTACAGTGGATAAATTAGTCAGAAATTTGTATCTTTATTATCATTTTAGACTGTGTAGCCAACTTTTTATTTCTAGCCTAACTATCTGTAATCATGACCTGGCCGTCTCTGACTTCTGAAATTTAGTCTTGGTTCTTTCTTTCATGCTGTTTAACTGCTTGGCTTTCATCATTATTGCTTTTAAATACCCATGCCCCAGCCAACTTATAAGTCCTGCTTAATGATCTAGGATAATTTTATGAATTGGTTACAAAATTCAATAAACCTATTTGCCAATTATGTGTGCCCATCTTTGAATAAGTAGGTTGTCCCTAACCAAATGCAAAATCCAAATTAATTGAAGATAAAATATGGCAGTGATTATTTCAATAAACTGGAAGCATATTTACCCTTGCTATCCTCAGGAAATACAGATCTTAATTTTGTTCTTTGGAAGCTGAAGATATTCTCATGTTACAGATTTTGCATTGAACCTTTATTGCAAGCTTTTAATAAAGGATATTTTCCTAACCTAAATGACTGATAACAACAGTAGATAACATGGAGCTATTTTTTTTTTTTTTAATTTCAAACAAACTTCATCATTAGTACCAAAAGAAAGCATTCTGTGATTGCTTCTCTACAAGATGCTTTGGATAATTGAAGAAAGTTCTGGTATACATTATGAAAGCCAATGATATTTATTCATCTTGCATTTTGTGTTTCAGAAAATAGAGACACAAGATCTAACCCACACATTAAAATGTTTTTTTATCTCCAGATATTTATTTTAACTTCCACCTGGAGAGATTCAGCTAGCCCTTTGTGAGGTCTGTATGAAAATATGCAAACTGAAATTGGTTGTTAAGGTTGGAGGAAAATGGAGCTGAGCCAAAAAATAAAAAAAATAAACAAAAGTAAGTGCAGGAAGGAAATGCTTGATAAACCTGGCACGGCATTTTTTTAGGAGTGAATGAAGCATTCACAAAGTATATTAAAAAGAAGAGGGATATGTAAAATAAGTCACACTCAACATCCTATGATACAGACACAAATCTCAGAAGTAATTAAAATAAAGATATCAAAGGGAAGGGCAAATACCCCTGCAAACTCAGAATGGTAAAATACACACAGCATGACCTCGGTTACCATTGAATCAAATAAGCTGTTAATTACAAAAGGATGAACACCCTCTGGAGATAACAGCAAACTCCAGGCAGTCAATAGGATGTGATAACATCCAATACAATCAAGAAACATTTGATTTGAGCACAGGATTATACACGAGGATTGGAGGATTAGGAAACATGGCATTTCTGAGTCTAGTAAACAGAAAGCACAAGATGCCAGCTGAGGAAGGTATAGGATAGGAAGGACAGATGTGATGAATTAATCACTAGGGCAGCAGGAAGATAATGGCGCAGTTGTTTCTGGCTGGCAGGGAAGGAACGCACAAAGATGACCTCTCTTGCATCTCTAATCTTCCATTATGAATGAACACATGCGTGATTATAATATTAAGAAATTCTAAAAACTCTGTATTTGCTGTTGATTTTTGGGTAATTAGGAAAGTTGTTGCTCTGTATTTAAAAAATTAGGAGACCAACTGTGTCCCTAAAATTCCTGGTATTACAATATTATCATTCATGGTTGAGATTATAGCTGAAGGTATATTTTAAGACAGAGGAATGCATTTTGATGAACATAAGTACCTGATGTTTAACCTATGTATTTGTTACTTATTGCTGTGTAACAAATTACACCAAAGCTTAGTGGTTTAAAATAACCCACATTTATCACAGTTTCTGTGCACCAGGAATCCAGATGCGATTTAGCTGGGTACCTCTGGTTCAGGGCCTCTCACAAAGATCCAGGGAGGATATTGGCTGAGGCTGCAGTCATCTTAAGGCTTAAACTGGGAAGGATCCACTTCCAAGCTCATTCCCATGACTGTTGACAGCCCTCACATCCATTCCCAAGCTTAGTCATGTGGCCGTTGGCAGGCCTCAGGTCCTCGCTGGCTGTTGCATGGGGATATCACTTCTTTGCAAAGCAAGCTTATCTGTGGGGCTCTACCTAACATGAAAGCTTGCTTCTAAGAGCTGAAAGAGGGAGAGAGAGACATGCAAGATAGAAGGCACCGTCTTTTTGTTACTTAATCTCAGAAGTGACATTCCATCATCTTTGTTGAACTCTGTTCTCTGGAAGAAAATCACTAATTCGAGCCACATCCAAGAAGAGGTGATTGCACAAGGGCATGAAGACCAATTTAAGGATCATTTTAGAGGTGCTTTCCTACATCTTACTTATCAAAATTTGAGAAACAATAGAACAATGTTGAAATACATATAAAAAGAGTTTTTTTGCAGTCCCTACATAACATTATAGTTAACTGTTTATGGGCAGTAAAGTATGTATGTATTGAATATGTATGATGAGTAGGTAGGCAAGATCAGGAGCTTCTTGTAAGGATCTACAATTTGTTTACTTTATCCCTCTACCAATATCTAGTAGGGACTCAAGTTTACATCTCAACTCATAGTTTCAAGATCTTATTTGGCCTTTTGGAAACATTGGACATTGTTAAACACTCCCTCTATAAAAAGACTCTCTTGACTTCTGAGAGTAACACTCTACTCTGGTTTTCCTGCCTCTCTGACTTTGCCTCTTAATGTTCATCATATACTCTTCCATCTCTGCTTACTTACTAAACTTTGTTATTCCCTGCGGTTTTCTTTTTAGCCATTTTCTCTATTCACCTTATGTTTCAACAGTGGCCTTACCATGCCTGAGATACTGAAGATGGTATCCCATGCATCTGGTAACTCTTCATTTCCAGTTTGTTATTTTCATTTCATAAATTCTATTTTTTTTTAACCATCTTAAGCATCTCAGGTAAAGACATTTTTTTTTCTCTTTTCACATGGGTAAAGATTGTAGACTCCTAACTGGTTACTGCCTCCAGTGACAACTTCCAAATTGCTTTCGTGTTGCCAGCATGATATTTAAATGATTTAAAAGCCCTTCCCTGGCTCCATATCACTGTGGTGATGAAATCCAAAAGCCTTATCTTATTTACTTCCTTCTCCCAGTCTACGCAACACACAATGAATGTTGCCATTTGGAACCACCTTCAGGTTCCTGGAACTGCTGTCTCACACCTCTGTACCTGTGCACACAGTTCCTCAGCCTTGTACATTTTTTAGGCCGTGATCCAGTTAGCTAATTCCTGTTTATTTCTTCCCACCCTCCCACACAACTACAGAATTGCCAGGTCTGGGAGACTTCTTTGAATTGCCCTTCTCTGCACTCTACCGTGATCCCACCCCTACACACACATACATACACACATATTATACAATTATACCACACAGCCACAGGCTTACCCTAAATGTCTTTCTTTTGTCCCATAGCATCCAACGTACCTGTATCATTGCCATGAGCATTCTGCACTCTTCTTATCTGTTTACTTATGGGTCTCCTCTATTGAATTGACAGTAACAATTGCCAGGGTAGGATCTTATACATTTCTGTATCCCCAACATCTAATTCAGAGTCTTGCATAAAACAAGTGCATAATAATGTGTTACTGAGTGAACAAAAACATGTGTGAACAAATAAGTGAATGTTGAATTTTGCCCATATACAATATATTTTCAATTTACTATATTTAATTTTTATGAGAACCCCAATGTTTTAGGGGACATGGAGAGTAGGATTCCTAAGAAATTTGAATCTAGCTATCTCTGAGTCCCACCATCTGAAAAACAGTAGCTGGAGTCCTTCCAAATTCTTGGTTGAAATGGAGAGTCGTATTTTTTTGAGCTGATTGCAAAACTATGTCTGCTGAGCACATTCACCCGTTGACCTTCTGTGTCCCATGTGCTTGCCTGTAATTTTCTTGGTGCTGCCAGCCACTTGGCTGCTGTGTTGTGATTAGTTACATTCAGAAGCTTCCCTCTGCTGTGAGGATGGGTAGTTTTCTCTGTGCCCTACTCTTCTTTGCTTTGTGGGACAGTTAGGAAGGGAGGTGAGCCAAGATTATAAAGGTTTGCCTTTGGTGAAAGAATCACCTTTGCAGACACTGTGGAAAAATGGACAAGAGCTATAATGAAAGACTAACTTCAGTCAAGCAAATTAAAGTCCAGAGTTTTAATTATGGTTGAGATTCCAGAATCTCATCATAGTAGGACTGGTTATAATCCTGTTGAGTGATTCACAGGGTGATAATAACACAGCGCAGAAGTTGTTTTTGGCCTGTGTTAAGAGTTTAAATTCCTTACGGATACCATCTTATTACCTCACCAAACATGCCTGCATCTTAGAGGAAAGCATTGAACCTATGCTCACAGGTAGGTGCTTGAGTCTGTTGCACTGCCTAGGGGAAGGACCACACCCAGTACATACTAGGAAAGTGACATCTATTCTGGTCTAATTGTGGGCTCTTATTGCCTTTTATCCTTCCTGGAGTGGAGTCCCTCAGCTAATTTAAGTCTGTTTATTATTACTAAAATTACTAGCCAAGCAAGATGATTTAGGGTCCTAAATTCACGTGTGTGTGTGTGTGTGTGTGTGTGTGTGTAAATAATCTGAATAAAATGACCTCAGTCTGCCTGGGTATGCATATGTAACTAAGGTGAACTTTGAAGCTGAAATGTTTTTCTTACTTTTAGTTTTCTGAGTTCATTCACAGAGCACTGAGTTTCCATCCTCTCCAAACCTCCTAGAACACTGACCATGTTACCCCTTCCCAGTTATCATCTCGAATGATACTTTTTCTCTTTGGACAGAAGTGAACTGATAAAGCTGAATTAGACTAAACATTTCAGCTCCAGCTTTAGGCAGACCTTTGAAAAAGGCAGTGTGTGACTGAAAACCTTTCCTTACCTGGTAGGCCACTGCTTCTCAGTCCCTTCATTTCCCTCCTTGTCCTGCTTGTTCAGTCATTCTCAGGATATCTTCTTTCTCTTCTTGTTGTGTGATGCTTCATTCATCTTAATAGACCAACCTTGACATACAATGATAGACATACTACTTTTTCTAAATACATCAACATTTTAACAAAATCAGATATATGATGAAGGACCATATCTCTTCTGGGCATGTTTTAAGCATCAAACAGCAGAGAATTCTTGCATCTTCTATTTAGGATAGTAGCCCACATTAACAGAGATATGATCTTCCTCCTGCCTTCAACTCAAATTGACATAACATCTCAAGCTCCCTGTATAACCTTTCCTCAGGCCCAACTTTCTCACCTTTATCAAAATCATCATTTCCACCACACATCAACCTGATTTCTTCACACCAATCTCTGACTTGTATTACAAGGTGCTAAATATAGTTTAAGAGTTCTGATCAACAATGTGCAATAAGAATATGCTTTGTGATTCAGTGGTAAAACCTGGCATTGATAAGGATGGAGAGAAGCATGCATTTACATACTAGTTGTTCTTGATGTGTGGTTTGAGATGTGAAAACTAGACCTGCCATCAGTTTGTTCCAACCATGAGAGAAGCCATCCAAGGTTAAACTAGAGACCAATGAAAAGAAACTGAGTCCTTGATGACTTGGTTGATCAGTTGATTCAAACCACCCATGATGTTACCCCACCTATGTTCTTGCCAATGAATGAACCTCTACATCATCTTTACATTTTCAGTCAGGTTATATTTTGCTTGCTTCTCATGTCACCTTAAATTATATACATAATATGGGATATGATGCAGGTTGTAAAAAGAATAATGTAAATCTATTATACTAATGTGAATAGGAGGCCGATACCAAAGAGAATATAACATTCTTTTCAGCACTTCTTTTTTATTACTTCATGTTATTTATTCCATATTGTTTAATATTAACAAGGCTTAACTTCAATTACATGTTTACTATAAAAAGAGAAATCTCAATAAACACAGAAAGGCATAAATGTTTACTGAACCCTTATTAAGAAGATGTTATACAACTTATGAAAACATTTCAAAAAGTACAACATCTTGGAACAATAGACAAAATTTTTTTTGATAACTTTCAAGATGTATCAATGACTTATGTTTACAACCCACAAACCCACACTGAAGTCACTTTAAATAATTTTGAGAATAAATAAATACTCATGCTATAGTTTATAGGTAAGTACTAAGGATTTTTAAGTACCTATGCAATCTGTTTCTAACCACATTCTGAAATCTCACTGCCTTAAAAGATAATGATTTTCCTTCTCTTTTCAAATCAAGGATTGCCCATTCTATTATCTTTCAAAAATTCTACCCAGGTAGAATTACCTGTTCTGCTGTCCTTTAAAATTGAAAACTCAAAATTCTTCATGTTCTTCTTTTCCCTTAATTTTCCAGCAATTAAGAAAAGAGCTAGAGTTTTTATCATGTGTCTTTCAAAAAATCTTGCAATGAAGAACAAAACAAAACAGCAAGAATAGTGTGATGATCTTTTTTCCGTTTGGTGACTTATCTGACATGCTATCTTCATCCAAATACTTCATCCCATCAAATGTATCAATCCAAATAGAATCGGCTGCTTCTTTACAAGCACATCCACAACTGGATACTACAAGTCTGCTTTACATTTTGGTAACTTGTCCTGGTTGGTATGGATCAGTTGGTTGGGCATCAACCCATAAACCAAAAGGTCACCAATTTGATTCCCAGTCAGGGCACATACCTGGATTGCAGGTCTGGTCCTCAGTCTGAGCATATATGGCAGCCAATCAATGTTTTCCTCTCTTTTTCCCTCCCTTCCTCTCTTTCTAAAATCAAAATAATTTTTAAAAATTTAAAACCCGACTTAATAAAAACAAAACAAAATAAAATTTAAATATAAAAGTATTTGTAACTAAATAAAAAGAAAATAATTTACAATCTGGCCTTTGAATAAATAATTTATAATAAATATATCAATTATATATTTATATTAATATATAAGTCTAAAACTATATAGTTTATTTGTAAAATAATTCTCTTAATATAGTTTATTAACATATACTAAGTGCTTATATTTATAAATAATGTCAATATGGTATATACATTATTTTATAAACATAAATTTGTTTATTAAGTATAGATTTTACATACGTATTTATACTTTTCCTCATTAATCCAACATTTATTCTTTTTCTAGAGTAAAGAAGTTCAAGAAGCCCAATATCAAGTAATTTAGGGTAGCAGAAAACATCATTTTTTTCTTCATATTGAGACTATTGAGTTGGAGACTATTTCAAAGAGAATGAAAGGGGCACTTGGAAGTGCTATCAAAATGGATTGAAAAGTTTAGACAAGCTAAGAAAGAAGCCCAGTTAGGAGGTTATAACTGTAATCCAGATAAATGCTGATCGGGCCTCTTGTGACATGAGGGAGTTGGAAGGGGGAATACAGATTGTGTAAAAGACATTTTAAAGGAAAAATAACAAGTTTAGGAGACCATTTGTCTTCTTTAGTTTATAGACGAAAGGGAAATCTGAAAGAGTAATTGAAGGTGCCCCTGACTGTGTCAGTTTGGGGGAAAGAAACTAAGTTTAGTTCTGGAGCTACCGAATTTCAAAATCTCTATAAAATAAATAACATTGGTATTATAATTTTACAGGTGAGGAACTTAAGCAGGAAGCAGTAAGTAATCTGTGCAAGGTCACTCAGCTAGTAAGTGATAGAGCCAGAATCTATACTCAGGCATCTTTTAAATTGCCCTTGTGAAATTTTAAGTCCTTTGATTAATACAGACCTGATCTGTTTCATTGGAAGCAACTATAAGTAATAACAATAATTTTAATCGATATCTTCTGTTTGTCAGCCCAGGACCAGTGTTTGAAAAAAAGCTTCTACTTACCTAAAGCTCCATGGTCACCATTACCTGCCTTCCTGACTCAAGTGGCCCTCTTGTTACATAACCCAATACCCAGGATCATTGATTGGTTCAAGGATGAGCACCAAATCCAGGTTGAATCAATCACTGCATTTCTTCCAAACATTTTTAACTTGAAATGCAGGAGTTTCTTGGGGTTGCCAAGTAGGCATTTTCTAGTTCCAAGGAAGGAACTGTGTGAAAGAACTAAGCCAGAAATAATGGAAATTGGGGGAGTGACTCCTGGCAGCATTTGAACTTTATTACAGTCATCTTTGGGGCCCAGCTATACTTCCTCTTTCCCATGGTTTGGTTAAGTGAACTGAGTCTTTTTTCCACTTAAAAGGTTTTAGGTCAGGTTTCCATCACTCAGACAATCAAAAGAATCTTGGTTGATAAAAACTGCACAACTGTGGCAACTAAAGCGAGTTACTTAAAATTTTGAATCAGTTTGTTCATTTGCAAGTGGAAGAAATGGACATGGACTTTTCAGAGAATAAAATGATATATTTAAACTATTTGCTTTTACTTACTTAAAACTCACTTTATTATCTTGAAAAGTACCTATCACATTCTTTGAGCTCATGTACATCAGTGAACTATTATTCTTTTCTTTAGAATCATTGATTACCTAGCATGAACACCTGTCTAGAACACTGTAGGTCACCCATCACAGGGCTTTCAGATCCCTGATTTCTTCTTCCTGCTGCACATCCTACAGCTTTGTATAACTGGTGAAAGACTGGAGCAAATGTCTGGTTGATTTCTGCATCCAAGGCACATGATGTAATACCTAGCATGGAGGAACTTCGCAGGGACTCATAAAGATTAGAAGCAACAGTTGAATTTCTTTGAGAAATGGTCTTAGAATGTGATGGTCTAATACCCAGTAATTTTTAAAAATCT
The DNA here is from genome assembly GCF_987537825.1 of Furipterus horrens. NCBI lineage: Eukaryota > Metazoa > Chordata > Mammalia > Chiroptera > Furipteridae > Furipterus > Furipterus horrens. The sequence continues at coordinate 164,479,560 of NW_028327174.1, forward strand.
CAGTAAGTATTCATTAGTGCTCCAAAGTCTGCAACAATGGCTTTTAGTTGTCTTTCTTTATTGGTGTATTATACTGATTTTGCAAATTACTCTCGGCATTTTTCTCTTTCTTCCCTCCTTCCTTCCTTTCTTTTCTTTTTCTTTCTTTCTTTCTTTCCCTTTTTTTTCTTAAAAAAATTTTTTTTCCACACACAAGGACCTCTTTTTTTTTTTTTTTTTTAACTTGCCATTAAAAAGAGAGTAAGAGAGAAAGAAAGGGAGAGAGAGAAACATCAGTTGATTCTCTTCCATACATGCCTGGGTAGGGGATCACAGATGCCCAGATCAGGGGTCGAATCTGCAACCTAGGTATGTGTCCAGACTGGGAATTGAACCCACAACCTTTTGGCTATGGGTTGATGCTCCAACCAACTGAACCACACTGGTCGAGGCTTCCTTTTCTTTTTTTTCCCTTTCTTTCTCTTTTTTTCTTCCTTCCTCCCTTCCTTTATTTCTTCCTCCCTCCCTCCCTCTCTCCCTCCATTCCTTCCTTCCTTTCTTCCTTTCATAGATTAGGAACACAGTCTGGACTCAGAGTCCCAGAGCTAGATATCTAACCCTTTGCTCTTATGAACTATTATTACCTCTTTGGACTATCTCTGTTATTACTCCAGTCATCTAGGAAGGGTCTTTATGACAAGAGACCAGAATTAAGAAAGATACTGTACCTTCTTCAGGTTTAAGAACCAGTATTTATGAAATATGTGTATATTTGGTGCTCACCTACAATGAAGAATGCAAAGTAATTAGCAAATGCTTCTAAGATCCTCATGGCTAATTTAACATCATGGCTAATCTTAACATTATGTGGTATAGGTGGGTAATATTTTCATTATAGGTGAGCTATAAGATTCTAAGAAATTCATTACCTTGAATGCCTGCTATGGACCGTTGCTATGCATCATGGCATTTCACACCAGTCAAATATTAGAAGAGAACAACTTAAATGAGCAGAACTTCAAATGGACTGGTATCTAAGAATGACTGCAAAAGTTTTTCCTCTTTTTGAATGGGAGAGCACCTCATTTTTGGATGTCTTCACAAAGTATGTTATTCTCTTTTTGGTGAATTGAAATATTTGCTGCCAAATTTAACTTTACTTTAGCACAGTCAGGCAATTAAGCTTTTGCTTTAGAGGAGAGTTTGTCTTATTCATTGTCATAATGGTAATCATCATGAAAAGGTTTCATTAAGTGTGCAGGGCCTGGACAATATACAGGAATTGGCAAAGGTAGGTTTAAGGATGTGAATATAAGAAATGCAGAGTTTATTCTTGTATTATTATTTATTTATAATTATTGGATTATTGCCCACCTTTGTAAATGTTACACAAAACTGTAAGTGTTTTCAGGGAACTCTGTATATTCTTTTTATATTCTGACATCAGCCCTCCAAATATAGAAATTTAATCTGTTTCTTGTTTTACAAAGTGAATATGAGACTCCAAGTAGTTAAGAGCAATGTCTAAGGCCATAGAAGTGAGGTAAGTCAATCACATTTCTACTAAGCCTTGTACTATGTTATGCATTTGAATAGGGTTGGAAATAGGCAAAGTTGCAAAACTGGTAAAGGTATCTATTTCACTTTTTATTTTGGGATTTCATTAACCTTCATACTCTTCTTGAAGCTCTCTTGACCCTCATCTTCCATCACACAGTACCTTCTACCCCCCATGGTATTTTTTATTCCCCTTCACAGAGAATCTTTCTCCACCCACCCATACCTAACATGCTGATGTTCCTCAGAGTTGTGTCCCAAACCTTTCTCTTGCTTCACTGTTATCAATATTCCTGAAGGATATCTTCCTATATCTTCTTCTACTACCTGTGTGACCCCACCCAAATTTGACATTCCTTATTCAGACTTCTCTCCTACTTGATATCTCTGCCTCAGTAACGTACAGCTAATAGAGGCATAACCTATCCCTTAATTGAACTCATGTTCTTTAAAACATGCTTCTGTGGTGAAGGAAGAAACTTTACTTTATCCTTCAATTTCCTTTTGGCTGATCTAATAATTAAATATACATGAGACATATTAACAGGAGAAAATAACCACATTTAATTACATACATACATATGGGAACCCTATCTCTGTGAGAATCAGAAACACCACACACATAAGAGGTTAACAAATAGAAAGGGAAAATGAGGTATATGTGGCATTCTGAAGGAAGGATGAGACAAAATGCCTTGGGGCTTCAGAGGGTCATTGCAGGATGAGAAGAAGAGCAGATGTTCAGTAATTAGTAGTTAGCCCCACCCTGTAGATAGGTCAAAAAACATTATCTCTGATAATTTCTTATTATGGGCAAGGCCCCTAATTTAAATTCTTCTAAGTACGATACTTAAGGGGGTGGGAGCAAACATTTCTCTTACCCTGCAGGGTCACAATTGCCTTTGGCTCAAAATAATCCACACACCACAGAGACATATCTTGGGGTGACTCATTCTGAACCCCTACAGTCTTCTTTGTGCTTCCCACATCTTACTCAATGGCACCACCATCTACCCAACTGTCCAAGCCAATAGTCTGAGAGACATCTTTTATTTCCTCATATAATTGTCCTCCATATTCAAAGATTTTAAGAAATAGAACTTTTCTGCCCATCTTTATTTCAATTCTCATTGCCATTGCCATTTTGGTTCTGCCTATCTCTCTGTAGAACTTTTACTATAGACACATATATTTCCTTGCATTTTCCTAATTATCCAGTTTCTCAAGGTATCTTATTCTACTCCTACCTGGGAAAACTCCTCCTAATCATATCCAAGAAAATAAAGAGTATCATATTCAAACTGTTTTCCTCTCTTATAAGAGGTCAAGTTTGTACTTTATAATGTTCTATGTCAATTTGCAAAGCTTGTGTGATTTTATATCAAGCACCTCCTCAAACCTCATCAAGGTAGGAGGGCCTGGCCAGAGTAGCCACAAGCCAAGTGCTCAAGCAGCAGTAACTACTTCAGTGCCCTGGATCTTGGCAGCTGCTGCACTGACTCAGCCAAGTTGCCCATAAAGCAATTACAACATTTTTAGAAGAGCATGTTATCTAGACTTTAATGCAATCCAAACAGAGGACAATAAGAAATAAATACAGCTAAATCAATGGTAGCACAAGAATATCTCCAGGTGAAACAATAAGTGAAGACTCCTTGGCTCATAATAAAAGTGCAAACACCCATAACACCATCTTGTGCTTCACTCCCAAAACTTGCCCCGGGGTTGGTGGTGGGGCGGGATTCTGTAGCAAAATACCCAGGTAAGGTACACATAGAGTCTCGACCTTTTCTTCTGCCTTTTGTTTTTCTAAGTGGAGTCTCTTCTTATCTTAATGTAGACTGGGTTTATAAACTCATGAGAATTTGAATTCACATATTTTCTTTTTCAGTTTTTGATACCTATACAGCTGCAGGAATCTAAGCTAAAATGTTTAGTCAAAATAGCAAACACTCTTGAATTGCTTGCACTAGAAGAAATCTTACAGATAGCCTTATTCAACTCATTATTGAAAACATGAGGTACCAAAAAGAGAAACAATGGACCTGTGGTCACATGACTAGTAGCTATCAATCATATTAATAATACTTGCGTTGGCTTCCCTCTACTGAACTCTCATATAAATTTGGCATACAAAAAATAATAAATTGGTTTTCACAGAAAGCACCATAATGCAATGGATAAGTCATAATGGACATTGAGTCAGACCAATCCAATTCAAATGCTAGCTAATTCTTAGCTCAGACAAGTTAGTTAAATTTGAAACTCAATTTTCCCATATGTAAAAGGAGTATAAAATTAACTATCTTGTGGACTTGGTATGAGTATTAAATAAAGGTATGTATGTAAAACGTTTACATTGTACATAGCATAGTTTCTTTTTCTGACTTAAAGAAGAAAGAAAAAAATAACCAAGTATGTATTAACAGATTCATCAGCTTTGTCTGAACTCTAAAAGAAATTAAATACACAACTCTTGGGTTTAAGGAGTATTCAAAGAAGTGAAGATATAAGCACAGCATTTAATATTTCCATTCTTTAGATATTCACTGACCTAAAATGGAAAGTAGAGGAGCTAGCCTTCCTACACCAAAGATTATCCTGAAATCAGAATAAAATGACTTACCATGTAACCACAGTTAGAATGAGTTTAAAGTTTCTTAGTTAATAAAATAGATACATTCTAAGCTATAACTATACTATAAATAATATGACTAACAAAGATACATAAAGTGAGGGAGTGCCCAGTAATACAGAGAGACCTATGTTCATCAGGGGAAAGGCATGGTGGAGGTGGAGGGAGATAAGTTGGGCCAAGCCTCCTAGACAAGATAGAATGAGCTGTGGGCTGAAGCTTGTAGGAAAGAAGGGACTGGATTTAACAGCAAAAGACTTTTAAGTGTAGGAAAAATTATTGCATAGATTAAGTAAGATTAAGCAATTTGTTTCCTTGACAGTAGATGAAATGTTTTGTTGAAATGCACTAAAAATCTATTGTGTAACCAGAGGTTTGTCTTATATCTTCCCTTATCTTCCCAATCAGCACACTCAACAATTACACCCTTTGCTTTAAGGCACTCCCGCCCTTAAGATTTCACCAGTAAATCAAGGAGTAGCTTTAAATATGTACTTTGCCACCTTCTGTTGCAATAGGACATACCAACAGGATATAATCTGCACATGGGGTTTTTGTAGGAGCTGTAATCAAATCCAATTTCAATATGTACTCTCCCCCAATCTGCCTTTCATCAAAAGATGCAGCAGAGAAACTTGAGTTTTTTGCGAAGTTGTCATGGGAAGAAACTAGTAATAGCAAACATAGAATGGTGCCTCTAGGCTGTAGATAAGGACTGTTATTAGAACTCTGTGTGTGTGTGTGTGTTAAATAAATAAAAATGTAGATGTGAGAATATTCTTTTCTTAGCTTGGCCACTGATGGACATTTAAGAACTTGAGAACAGCTGACTTTTATTGTGTTTCTCACTTTAGAGATAGAAGGATGTGAAAGATTATCTAGTTCACTGGTTTTCCAACTGCAGTCCCAAGAGCCCAAATGTTTCACAGAGGGAGTTAGCAGGTTGAACCTCAGCACAGACACATTGATTCATGTTTTAGGCCAACTTGCTAACAAGAGAAATGCATCTTGGAAAGCACTTGTGACTTAAAAATACAGTCATTTTAAGTTGTATGACTTGAAGAAAGCACTTGTGACTTAAAAAAGTATTTATTTCTAGGTAAGTATGATGAAAGATTCCTTTGTGCCTATCCTAGGTAGTAAACTCCCAGAGAGCTTATGTGAGGGACTGCTTGTTGCCTGTCAACAAAAATAGGAACCAGCATTCTTCCTATTCCTTGACACTCAGCTCTAGCCAAATCCTCAGTCAGGCTCCCCAAATTCCCACCTATACTCCTATCTGGTGCTTGTGGTTCCTAAGTAGGACTTTTTAATGAATTTCAGCACAGAGGTGCTCTCTGAAGAACTGAAAGAAACTTTTCTGATAATCACAAATTATAAACCTAAAGCAGAAGTGACCCGAATAACACAAGTAATTTCTCAGTGTAGACAAAGAAACTTCGTGTTCCAAATGGGAGTGGTGAGTATTTGGGATGCCTTGTGGGGCCATTCACTGGTGACTGTCCATTTTACCTACATCATTGTCTAGTAACAGTCCCACTATGTGCTGTCATGAGAACTTGTTGTAGCTTTTGTCTTCATTGATGAAGAAGTTTATTTAAACAGGGATACATTAATAAAGCCCCTAAGTATACATGAACCAAGAACTGCTTATATGAGGGCTTTTATTATTTAGTTTACAAGATAAATTCTACCCCATTAAGAATTTTAAAAACTATTGATTAACACTAATAATTTCTTTTTTGGATAAGGAAACCAGAGGCCAAGTTGCTGAAGAGAATTTTTTAAAGTCACACAGCTTTTAAACAATGGAGCTGTAACTAAGGTTACTGGTATTTGGCTAAGCATTCAAAGTTGCCACCCCCACCTTCCAAACGTAACCACAGAGTTACAGGATGTCAGTGATAAGGGGTACTAGAATCCAGTTAGTCATCAGTTTTCTAAAGTGCAGATGAATGATAGAAGAATTCTGGAATCCCAGCTTGATCCTTGAGTTCTGGCACTACCTAGCTATGCAGATATAGCCTCTTTAGACTTCAGTATTCTCAGACAATGAGTTTGCATTCAGTAATTGCTCTGAGTATTAGTGAATTTTAACTGCTCAGTGTAGTTGTTTTGGGTATTAGTGACCCATTAACCCTTGGAGAACCTCCTCTCCCTCAGTCTCCATTGCCTGATATGGGTAGGACTAACCTCACTTCTAACGGTGGGCATGTGTCCTAGGCTTGGCCAGTCAGCATCACAGTGGATGGCCCGAGCAGTCTCTCAGACCTAGTCTCCACCATAAAGAACCAGGGTGGGGTTTTCATTTCTCTTCATGAGGATGATTTAGCTGGGAGAATATGGACCATGGCTATGAGGGACACATGTAAAGGAAAAAGAGCTACAAGATGGAGAGACAGAGTCTATGTGCAATCGTCTGACACTCTTAATTAGCCCAGAAATGTCATCTTTTTAAAAAATTTTAATAATTTATTTAGTTGTTTGTTTATTTATTTATTTTTAGAGAGAGGGGAAAGGAGAAAGAGAGGGAGAGAAACATCACTGTGTGGTTGCCTCTCACTTGCGCCCCACACTGGGGAGCTGATGTGCAACCTAGTCATGTGCCCTGACTGGGAATCGAACCAGCAACACTTGGTTCGCCGGCAGAAATGTCATCTTTTTATATAAGCTAGTTCAGATAAGATTTTGGCCACTCACAACCTAAAAAATCCTGAGACCAAATCCCTGGAAGAGGTCAGCATTAAAATTGCACAGCTTTATGAAGAAGATGTGGGCAATAACAAATGCACTCAGAAATGTAGAGAAAATTATGAAATGAAATGCTTTTAGAATATATTTTTTAAAGCTTTCTGAACACTTCTCATTGTTTTTACTCTTTGAAGTTAGCTACCAAGCTTCAGTGTTTTGGAAATGAGTACATACTTTTTAAGAGAGTATCCTCCTTACATCAGCTATAAATTCTTTTGCCCTGAATCATTAGGGGAAGAAAAGGATTGAAGGGGGTGGGGGAAGGCCATGGCACCATATTTTTAGCAGCTTTATAAATGTGTGTATTATATTTATTCAATTAATAGTCATCTTAACAGGTCATAACAATTTTATCATTACCTCGAAGTTTCATTAATTTACAATACCATTCCCTCATTAAATATTCTTAAAGAAGATTTCAGTTGCATAGAAATTTTTAAATGAGGTACTGTAAATATTTTTTCTATAATGAATTTATTCTTTTACATGGAATTAATTAAAATCAGTTGAGGATGAGACATACACAGTAAACGAATCAAGTAGTGTCCAGGCAAAGGTTAAAGAGTAACTGCTGTTAAATGAAATAAAGCCCATTCTGAAGGCAACTTGTTAATGGAGGATTTTTATAGTTACACATACCAGCACGAAGTTCATTACTCCAAAAAATTATACTTGTCTGGGATTACTCTTTCCTTCCTTCTTTTCTTCTCTCCCTACTTCCTTTCTTCCTTCTTCCTCCTACCTCCCCTTTTAAGTAAACAAAATTGGCTTGATTCCTGTTCTGAAACAAACCTATGCTGTTGTGGAGAACCGAACACTCTGAGATACGAAACTGTCAGAAATTCACTTGCTTAAGTCAGAGGCTTTATTCGGAGAAAGGCTGTGGCCAAAGTGATGAAGATAAAAGAAGACAGAATGGTGAGAGAGCTAAACTTTAAAACCAGGGAAACATCTTCTCAAATTTAATTCACAAACTGGGAATGGAAATGTCATTGCCTCACTCAGAGGGTTAATCACTTTCTAATTTGAACTGGCAAATTTTATAATGACACTGTGAAATTAGCAGCATTTTATTGTGTTAATTATCTACAGAATACTACATCATTGCTTCTAATAAATGTAAATGAGATTGTGTCTCCTAGGACAATACACAGACAAGGTGAATTTTTATTGGCTATTTACAGAATTCCAGCACAGTCTTTACATTTTTCTTCCGTTATGAATTACTTTCAATGTTGGCTTACCATACAAATTTTCCTGTATTTAATTTAATACAATATTTTAAAGGTCTTTAAAGTTCTTCTTAGTTCATTTGAACTTGTTTTCACTCAAAGCAATAGTGATTATTAAAAACTATGTCAAGTGTCAATCCAATCAGCCAATACTGAGGACCACAGTCCTACTATGAAAATAATACAAATTTAGCCATTCCTTTTAAAGACACTTAAAAATATGTTGCCTATTCACTTATTTGATTTACCTATGTACTTACAGACAATGGAATGAACTAGTAAAATTTTGAAATTAGTGGTAAAAGAAAATAAAGGTGTTTTTTTCTAAATAGTTTAATACCTATGGAAGTTAACAAATGCACAGTGAATTGCCAATCAGAGTTGACAGATACTGTTGGAGACCTACTCAGAGTAAGTCACGACATGAGACCACAGAGGGTGTGAGGGAAAACAACAGGCAGTACTCAGCCTAAAAAAGTAACAAACTAGGAGAGAGAAGGAACACAAATACAGAAATAAGTGAAAAAGAGAAATTATTAAAAACATAACATAGATATAACACAAATAAGGAGATATTAAAATTAAAAGGCAAGGAATGTTGGTCACATGCTAATATTGGGTATCAGAGAAGAAGGGGATGTCATTTAAGATGAACCTTGAGCAGAAAAATGAGATTTTAATAGCCTGAGAAAGAGGGCAGAGTGATAATAAGTGATAATTATTTTAATAATAATAGTAGCTACCAATTGAACAACTACCACGTGCCAACACATTCTATATATTAACACTCATTATCCTAATAGCCTTGCCATGTATATATAAATCCTGTTTTATAGATGATGAAATTGGAGACAAAGACTTTAAATAATTTTACTAAGGTCATACAGACGACAAATAGAAGAGTCAAAATTTTAAGCCATTTTTATTTAGTGTAAAATCCTGCCCTGCTTCAATACAAGGTGCTGCATCTAAAAGCAAAATTTGTCAATAGGTATTTTTCCAATGGGTAACCAGTAAGTGTTATTCTGAGGATAAATAAAAGCAAACCTCTCTCTCTCTCTCTCTCTCTTCCCTCCCCTCCCCTTTCCTCTTTTCTCCTTAGATTTCTCATGTTTCCAAAGAAGGAGAACAGTAGCTACCTGTGGGTTGAAGATAATGATTGTATCAGGTAATTAATGTAAGCACTTAGCATTGTATCTGGCATTCATTCAAGGACATATTATCATTGTTGCTGCTGATTATTATTATAGTTTGTGTTGTTGTAACTGTAAGTAAAGTAATTGTTCCTGTCTCTCACAGAATTTGTTTCCTTTCTCATTTCAGTTAGTTGCCTACCTTTCAACTGTCATCTTTTTTGGTCATTTTGTACATAAGTTGAGGATCAAAAATAAATGATGAATTAGAGCGAGGCTGCCATACTCTGTTTGACTTTTAGAAACTCAGATAAAAGAAGAGGTTTGAAACTAGCAACTGAAATTTACTTTTAACATAATCAAACAAGCAAGCAATATATAGTCAGGGCCCACAGTGTTCATTGCTCTTCCAGATGACTGGCTATACAGAGAAAATAGAACATGGCCCCACCATCCAAGAAATTACTATTTAGACAAGGCAAGCATGCAAACAATGAGAAATAATAGAAACTGGATTGTAATTAATGGTTTAATTATAAAACACAAACTGTGAATATTATAGGAAGACAGAGAGGGTGGACTACAAAGGAGAGGCATAGCCACTTAATGGAGGTGGGACTTGAATTAATTATACCTTGTGCAATGCAAATAAGATCAGATGAATGACATACAGTCCCACGTGGATTATGTTTGTTCAAGCTTTATTACCATGGTAATCTAACTACATACATATCTCTGTTGCAAAATTATCAGAATGCATTGCCTCTTACTTCAGAATTGAGCTACACTCAGGATTTAAGGAAGGAATTTTAACTCTAGCTAAATAAAACTGGGATCATTATAGAAATAGAAGTGTTGTGGTAATAAGACCCAACAATTCCATAGCTAGCAAAGTTGCTTTTTATATGTGAAACAAACATATACTGAAAATATTACTAATGTTAAATTGGGTCTAGTAGATTAAGTTATACAAATCCCCTTTTATTAAAATTAAACAGTGGGTGAGAGTGGATAGGAGGAAACCAAAGCATAAAAAGTTTCTACTCATGTTTAGAGAAGGCCAATTCATTTCTTCCTTTATTTCTTTCGTTCAATCATTGATTGGAACAAGAACTTCAGAAAACTGAGGTATCTACTAAAGTATCATTAAAAAAACAACAACTAGTTGTAAGACTTAAAATGACTATTTTCCAGGTTATGATAAAAATAACTTAGAAAAGCAAATCATAAGATATAATAGTAGAAGTACAAATTAGCATGTTGATTGATAAAATAAATATAAAATGTGTTATAAAATCTGTATAAAAGGGTAATGACTCTCAGAAATCAAAACATGATAATAGATGTATAACTAACAGGTTAATTGACAAATAAATATCAGAAGGGTTGAAAGTCTCTAAGGAAAAGACTTTTAGATTGGGTCAAAATATCTAGCTATATACAATCTATAAGAGTCATGCATGAAACAAAATGATTCAGAAATATTAGGAGGATGCCCAGGCAAATGCAAACAAAAAGGAAGCAGGAGTGATTGCCTTTATTTAAAGTAAAACAGAATACAAGGCAAAAGGCATCGATGAGAAGAGTCATATTATGTTCATCAAAAGTAAAATCAACAATGAAAATTTAAATATCTTGGATCTGTATGTGGCTTATTACATATGATCACAATATATGAAACGATTGCTTTTAAATATTTTTAAAAGCTGACAGTTCAGCACAACAAATGCATTACTACTTGCCTCAACAATTCCCTAGAAGTAATATTATTACATCATTCCAATGAAATATTTTTAAATAAAAATATCAGATTACAAAAGAATATATTTAAATTTTGGTAGAGAATGGTTAATGGCTCAGCCCATTCATTTTCTTTCTTCCGGGGCACACAGATAAATGATATTTCTCAGGCTCTCCCTTGCACTTAGATGGGGCCATGTGGACCAAGTTCTAGCCAATGGAATGTGAACAGAAGTAACCTATTCCACCTTTAAGCCTTCCATAGGCTTCCTGTTCTTCTCTGAGAACACAGAAACCTAGGAACCTCTGTTGTGAAGACTGGGGAGCCACAAGATGGAAGTAGGCTAGGTCCCTCATCTTGCTGATCACAAACACCTGTTATAAATGTTGTATAAGAGAAACCTACATTTCTATGATGTTTAAATCATTACACCTTAGGGAGCTGGGTTTTACAGCAGCTTACATTACCTTAACTAAAATAGAGAAGTACTGTAATTTGTGTGTGTGTGTGTGTGTGTGTGTATGAGAGAGAGAATATTAGTACATGGTGTCTGTGTTTTCATACATATCATATTTTGTCATGATTATCTGTTCCCAATCCCACATGGATGTATTTTTAATTACATGCAAATAAAAATTAATTATGTTTATTATTGAGTGACTGGATTAGAGCTAAATTTTGTTTTTATATTTACTCTTATTTTTCAAATTTTCTGTACATAACTTGCATTACCTTTGTTTTTTATCCTCACCTAAGGATATGCGTATTGATTTTAGGGAGAGAGGAAGGGAAGGAAAGAGGGAGAGAAACATCAATGTGAGAGAGAAACATCTATCGGTTGCCTCTTGTATGCGCCCCAACCAGGGACCAAACCCACAACCTAGGCATGTGCCCCATCTGGGAATCGAACCCGTGACCTTCAGTTCATGGGACGATGCTCCAACAAAGTGAGCCACACCAGTCTGAGCAGAAGTTACATAACTTTTATTAACAGAAATGTTAAGCTTTTTAAATTTTTAAACAAGAGAAAGAACAGCCTCACAGAACTTATAAGTGCAGAGACAAGCTCCTTGTATATTAATGACATGTGAGTAAATGTACATGTTTTAAAAGCTTATTAATCACAGGACGGACTAGTAATTCTTTCATTTATTCCTCAAACATTTATTGAATACCAAGTCTTTATCTGGCACTGGGCCAGGCACTAGAAGTACAACGACATAGTAGGTATGCTTTTACCTTCACAAAGAAAGCATTCTACCCTCTGCATTCACAGTCTATTATGAGATATGGTTATATAAACTAATTATAGTACAGTGTGATAATTACAACAGTGTCAGCTAGTGATAGCCTAGACAAGAGAATAATTAACTCTGTTTTAGCAGTCAGGGGGATTCTCATGACAGAAGACTGTTGAGTTGGATTTTAAAGAAATCAACTGGATAATCAGGGAGAGCATTCTAGAGCAGCTATGAGTACATGCAAAACGCATGGCACCTTTGCAGACACCATGTTAATAGCACAGCATGGCAGAAGGGCAGCTCCACAGAGGAAAGGTAAAGGAGAATATGAGGCAGAAGGTGGAGACAGGTGAGGACAGATCATAAAGGCTTTATGTGACCAGACTATTGTTTATGAATGGTGTTAGGTAGATGAGAACTGTTATCAGATTGGCATGGTGGAAAGATGTTTTGGTCAGAGTGAGAAATGATTGAAGTAGGGAGGTTGGAGGCAGGTTAATGCAAAGTGGTTACAGCTTCAGCCCCATCTCAGACAAGAGCTGGACAGTGCAGGGGAGGTTGTTCCTCTGAGCATTTCCCAGAGCATGTATCACAGCGTAAGCACCATATGGCTCTGCCTGACTTGATATTTTGTCACCAATCCTGTGTCTTCAGCAGCCAAACAGACTCAATCAGTACACAAGCTATGCCGACATCTATTCCTTCCTCTATTGATATCTACATAGAAAACTGTCCTGATAATCCTTCCTGCAAAGTCAGGAAGACCTACAAATGAGTGAAACTAATCTTGAGATTCTTTTCCTGCAACTAAAATTTGAAACAGTTTAACAGATATATCTAGCACAAGAGGCCCAACTTTTATAAAAGTTTAGCATATTTTTGAGGGCAGTTGGATACTAGCTAATTTGCTTCTGTGCACTTTGAACACCGCAACGCTGATGTGGAGCCCTACCACCCACCAATACCCCCACTGCTGTAAAGGTCTGCCATCTTGCTTTGCCACTCACCATTCAACGTATTTCAGAGCAAATCCCTTCTCTCACTGCACAGCCCTTTTAAATCCCTTATATACAAATATGAGGGGAAACAAACAAATGAGCAGTGAGCAATAAAGGTGCATTTTGTTATTGCAGTACAGTAACTGTTTGCAGATACCATATATCTTGGCTCTCATTGTGTATTATTAAGTCAAGTACATGGGAGGCAAGGTTAAACAAATCTAGCCAGGAGTCTGCATTAGCTTCCTAGATCTGCTATAATAAATTACCCCCAATTTGGTGGCTTAAAACCACATAAGTTTATTTCTTTGCAGTTCTGGAAGCCAAGGTCCAAAATTAAGGTGTTAGCAGAACAGCACTCTCTATGGAGGCTCTAGGGGAGAATCGTTTTCATACTTCCCAACTCCTAGGGGCTGCTAGCAATGCCTGGTGTTCCTTGGTTTGTGGCCACATCACTCCAATCTCTGCTTCTGTCTTCACATCACCTTCTGCTTTCTGTGGGTCTCTTACAAGGGCTCTTATATTCGATTTAGGGGCTACCCAGGAAATCCAAGATGATGTGATCTCAAGATTATTCACTTAATTACATTTGCAAATTCCCTTTTTCCAAATAAAGTCACATTCACAGGTTCGGAGAGTAAGATGGAGGCACATTTTTTGAGGGGGCCACCATTCAACCCACCACAGAGGTCTGAGAGTTAGAGCCTTATAGCCAGAAACAGAGCATGACTCTGAGGCTGCTCGGAGCACTTATATAGCTTTTTGAGGGCAACAGTTATGGTTTATAGCTTCATTAGCAACCAGGACCTTGCAGATCAAATACTGGAGATTCAACAAAATCAAGGCTGAAATATTTGTTTTGGGATTCAACATGAATCTAAACTGGAGTCATTGAAATAGATGATGCAGATAAACATTCCAACTCCTACACCTTCTGAGAATTTCATTTCAGTGCATTTGTCTTCTTCTGTTAAAAAGCAGTTCTCCACATCTTAGCAGGCAGTTTCATGTGAATTTTAAAAAAAAAAAAAAAACCTTCCACAACTCTCAGATTAATTATGTTATGTAGAAATATACTATATTTTATATTGTTCTTTGTTCATATTTGACTTGTAAAATATGGCTACCTCATCCCAGCATCACTAGCTTGCTGATATGAAGGTTTCAAACTTTGCAGGCACTTAAGAAAAACCTTTTGTTGAAAACCTATTTCAGCAGAAATGCACAACTTGAAGCAATGACCACACACACACACACACACACACACACACACACACACACACACACACACACACACACACACACACACACACACACACCACTTACTCTTTGTTACTGACACTCCTGCTTGATTTATTGATTGCCTGTAACACCAGTGGCTTTTCTCAAAGCACTTGTGATCTTCCCAGTTGTAAGTGCTGCCCCCAGTGGAAAGTTTCCCCAAACTGGGATGTTTTGATTGCTGTATGAGTTCCTAAACTTGACTGGTCAGAGCTGAACCTTCTCAGCTTCTCTGGAATAAACTCCTTAAGCTTTTTCCCTCCAAAGAATCTGTAAACAGTTGAAGGTCATGATTGTTCACTCTGCAAGATCGATATGCCATTAAATTGTGACAAAAAGGACTGCCAGACCATTAAGGCCTCCCTTATACCCTCAGTAATCCTGATAAAGTGATGAGCTGTTTTAACCTCTCTGGCTCCCATTGCTAACTACGCAGAGAACTACTCGCTGCTGAGATAACCCTTTCCGCAAAGTCGGAGTGACCCACAAATGACTCACCCAGGTTTGGCGCTCCTTTCTCTGCACATTTTTTTCCGGCTATTATGAAGCCATCTTTTCTTTTTTTTAATTTAATCTTTTTTTTTCTTTGACTAAGCAGTCTAAAATCTAGTGTTATTCTCAAAACTATTTTGACCCAAAACTATTGTGTTCTGGTGAACTAGCTTCCTAAAAGCCACATCATGAAGATGAATAGGCTCACTGCCTAATGGTTAAGAGGCAAAAGTAGAAGTTTCATGGAGACTGAAAATGACACAGGGCTAGTTCACCCCAAACACACAGGTTGTGCCTAAATTGGATCGATCTTAGACATGTGGTAAGTTCATGGCATGAAGTCAGTTCAATTTCTGTCTGTTCTGTTTTTTAGCAGTAAAAGGTAAGGAGAAAGGGAGAGGATTTGATAAAATGAAAGAAAAGGTAACTTTTATGAACTGAAAATAATTTTAATGAAACTAAGCATTATGGAAACTATTTTAAAATTAAATCTAGACCAACCAAGTCTTGCTCAACATTACATGGTGAGCTCATTTATTATTTGAAGAATGGTAATTTCATCCAGCTAATGCTAAAATCAATTGCTACTAAGAACTGATATCCAATGTGTTTGAAAAGTCTGTGACTGTTTAGCCAGATAAAGTGGATCTTACCTTCTTTACTAATGCTGAAGTTATCTGATATCCAAAACATATTTTTACATTTTTGTTTCCAGTTTCCAGTAGTTCTTTATCAGCCACGTTGGCTTTTATAAGCTAATGTAATCATAGTTCAGTGTTTAGATTTTATTATATCTGATGTGTACATGCACAAACTTGCATACACATAAAATGCCAGCATTGTTTCTTATGAACTATTCTAAAAAATAAATACATCATCTGTGTTGCAAAGTCAAGTTTGAAAAGTTAGATTGTGAGTGCAACACTTTACTTTTATTCTTAGTCTTTATATTACTAAATATAAAGAGATATAAAGGCTGTACCCCAAATATGGTTAGTAAAAATGCACCTCCACTTCAGTTCCCAAGGCTGTGTAGCAGGTCCATCAGCTAATTGCATACAGGACTTTCTGGGCACAAATATCTGCTCATTTACTTCATTTTTTTGTTTTGCTGATTTGCAAGCCTGTATTTGCAAGCCTGAATTTTCAGGGAAACCATCATTTCAGTTCAGGTCTGGTTCTAAACTAGCTTATTATGTCAATAAAACTTACCTTTAAATGAAAAACCAAACATTTGAAATCAGCAGGAGTTGCAGGTAGTAAACAGAAAGAAGACAGGCTTAAGATGTGCTAAGCCCATTAGTTCTCACCTGCATGTGTGTCTTCAGCATATCAATAGAATAATCTAGAAGGGCACAACAAGAACAAAGCTTCAGGTCAACGAAATCATTCACTGATCCACCAGCAAAGCTCAGTAAGTGATGTATTAGTTTAAAATCTCCTACATGCTGCTCAGGCACCATTGCTTAGGTTCTGAAATAAGGCAAACAGACCCTATAAAATGGTAGCAAAAACTAGAAGATTTTTTTTCCTGCTTTGTCTTGTTTAAACCCCCAGATTAATCCTGAACCTGGATTTTATGGCTTTGAATTGGCTCTACAGATCCTGCTACATGAGATAAGTTAAAAAGATAATGATGACCTAATGAAGCAGATCTTATCTCTCCTTTTACACTCAATCGCATCTAGATTCATGGTACTCATTACCTTATTAAATATGTGTTGTGTGCCTATTAGGTGTCCTACAATTTGCTAAAATTCCAGTGATATAACAATGAACAATGTCAAGCAACTTCTATGCTTCTTGGATAAGTGTTTCTGTCTTTATAGCAGGAGATGTAGGGCACTAAGGCTTTCAACAGTATTGCCTTTTCCAACACCTTTCATCCTTTGCACTGGATGTTTGAGCTCTGATGAGTTACCACCAATAACAGAATAAGGGTGAATCACTATTACAAAATGGACCAGACATGTCCCTGAAGCCATTCCACAGAGTGCCTTGCTAACTGGTTGATGATAAATGTTTGCTCTTTCTTCCACTTATCCTGATCTGATATCTCTGTCAGCAAGTGAGTTACCTACCTTTTGGCGTAAACCCCAGCTGATGTAGACCCACATTGCTCTTGGTGCAGAAAGCCAGTTGCTATGCCCATGTTAGAAAGCAAATTTCTCTATCATCCTCACTCATGCATGGTGTCATGGAGTTCTGGCCCATTGCTTCAGGGTGCTCCCAATATCAGAAATCCTTTAGCAGGAAAATATTTACTCTTTGGATCAATCACCTCACATTCAGTTATAGTATCTGAAGATAAAATTTACTATGGATTAGAAGGAAAGATGGGAGAAAGGAAGGGAGGAAGATGTGAATGGAACCAAGAAAACATCTTGGCACAGACAGAGCAAGCCTGGTCACTAAATCATCCCCAGGATAGTGGTTAGAATTGTTTATCTTACCATTCTCTCTCCTCCATTGTTTGGAATGGAAAAACTTGCAAATTTAAAACTCTGTAGCTACATTCTCCTTGGGAGGTATGGAGGATTCTAATAAATGTGTTTGGCTGACTCCAGGAAATCTGCCTCTTTAGGTTGCATCACACCCAGCTGTTTGCATTAAAGTCCATCCAATTTGATTTTCATTTGTCAAACTGATCGCTTTGATGTCAAAATTACTCTCTCCTTTGCATTTAGTCTTTAAGAGTTTCCAGCTGCCATTGGCTCTGTAGTTGTGTTGAGGTCTTAAGCCAGTCTGGGGTCATATTGTTCTGCTTTGCAGTTGTCTAAACTATAACGAGGTGACCTCATTCATCTTGATGACCTAACGTGGTATTCTTATCCAAGATATCTTGGGAGCTGCTGTTCTTGAAGGTTCTCTTGCATTATGCTCACCCTCTGGTAACCAGCTTCAGCTCAATGTACTTCTCTCTGAGAGCACACAACCCATTCCAATATCTTCTGTTCACTTGGACAAAGAATATGTTCCATTCCTTTTGGGACCACTCATTGCTACCTGATTTACAATGTCTCTTTTTCCCCTTCAGAATGGATAACCTCTTAGTATTGAATGTCACAAATTGGTTTGGGGATCCTAAGTAGACTGCAGAGTGTTGAATCAACATTTAAAGAGCTCTTCAGTGTCACAGTATTCAGTCTGTTTCTTGGGATTCTTTATCAGAGAGATGTCTATTGTTATCTTTCTTTTATAGAGGAGGAAACCAGGAGGTTTGGTGGAGCGTCCAGAAGATTTTTTTTTTTTTTTTTTCTGATAACTATCTAAGCCAGACTTTGCTCTGCAAACTTTTGGCCACACTAAATTCAATTTGTAAAATTCTGTATAATTTTATTCGATACTCTTTTATAACTCTCTCTCTCTCTCATATATTTGCTTTCTAAACGGAATATGATCACTTACATTCTAATATCTATCCCATTATTGAATTTTTCCAGTTCTTTCACCAACTTGAAATGTGTTGAGTTGTTTACTTTCTCCGAGAATCAGATACTTCATTTGTAATTAGGAGATGATTCTTTCATTTTAGCATTGTTACAAGGATTAAATTAAATAATGAAAAAAGTCATCATTCTGACTGTACCTACTGGAGGTACAAGGAAGTACAGCTCTTTTCCCTTAATATAAAAACAGCACTGGACTAAAAACTTACTAAAAAATAAAATTACTGCTTCGTCTGGCATAACCTTTTATCAATTGAGAAATCATCTGTTTGGAAAGCAATTGAGTTTGATTGTGTGTGATTTTTCTTTTAAGGTTGACCTTTCCCCCCAAATCTAATAAAACAAATTGCCGCATATTTAATGGCTTAAAACAACACAGATTTATCCTCTTATAGTTTTGGAAGTCAGAAGTCCAAAATGGGTTGGCAATCTGCATTCCTTCTGAACATTCTAAGGGGAAACTCTTTCCCTATCTTTTCTAGTTTCTAGAGGCTGCCCATACTCTTTGCCTCATGGCCTCATCACTTGCACCCCTGTTTTAGCAGTCACATCTCCTTCTCTGGCTCTGCTGCCTCCTCCCCACCCCCGACCCAACACACACTTTTTTTTTCCTCATAGGGACTCTTGTGGTTACACTGGGCCCACCCACGTAACAATATAATTTCCCATGTCAACATCCTTAAACTTAATTTACAGCAAAACTCCCCTTGCCATGTAAAGTAACATGTACACAGGTTCTGGGGATTAGGATATGGACATCTTTGGGAAGCCATTATTCTGCCTACCATGGCATAAAAACCTTATAAAATGCTTTGAATTTGAAGTTCTACTCTTCACCACTTTTTTGAGTTGAAACCCACTTTTTAGTCACCATTTCTATATCTTTTACTTGATTATTGATATTTCCAGTTACTGAGATCTAAGAGGCAAATAATCTTTCTGATAGTTAAGATAAAAATGCAATAAACAATAATTTTTTGACACTATGTTCTTTCTTATAGTTTCTATTTTCTCCTAGTTCCTTTTCTGATTATAGATAATGTTTAACTCCTGTAATTTTTTTGTGTTGGTCTATTCCTGTCTTATTTACTCTAAAAATATAAGCTTCCAGAAAGGAAATATTGATTATTGTGTCATTTGAGAAAAGAGTTGCCCCATCCCAAATATATTTACAAAGCAAATTATCTTTAATAATTATATTATTTACCTTCTTTCCCTGAATTTTTATTGATGGGCATAACAGGAAAACAGCAAATCTGAAGTGAGTTTTTTTCAGTCTTTACCTGTTATTTCTATATTTTTATATTACTGAAAGTATTTCACGAATAAAATGGAGAAGTAAGAGATGAGGAATCCTCCCATCTATCATTTTAATTGTTACATGTGTAGAACTTATTATATAACAATCCAATCACTGTTGTAAGAATTTTATATACCATGGCTTCATTTTAGAAACATGTAATACATTCAGCTGGAAACAGAAAAGCAATTTTGTTTCTGAACTGTGTGTTTGTGTACATAATTTTAAAAAATACATTCATTCAAATGTTAGCAAAATTAAATTTATTAAAAGCTGCATCCAGATTTTTCAGATCTGAAAAGAAAATTCTGTAATTCTGGAGAGTGTTTTATCCTTAAAGGCAGTGGGTTTTAATGGGCACAAGCTGCACAATGGTACAGTTTGAAAGGACAAGCAGGATAATGAGTCAATAAAGGCACTGACATTCCATTTCTGGTCAGGGTGCTTTATCTCTAAGGACCTTGAATTCTGAAAACTTTGTTCAACTAGCTTTATGTGGTATTCACGAGTTTCCCTTCCCCTGCAGTCCTGGGTATACAAGCTAACTGTACTAATGGGCTTCCTCAGCCTAAAACTGGCTTTCAAACATTCTCCGGATCTGATGTGATTGTGAATGTGGGTTTGTGTGTATCTGCTCCATCGTTTCCAATTTATTCTCTGATTCTACTGTAACTGGAATTCCAGCACATTGGAAAGATGACAGAAGAGTACCATTATCCCCAAATTTTTGAAAACCATAGTTCTGTATAAGACTGGCTTTATAAATGTGTCTTTAAGTATTAATAAAACTACTATTGATAAGCTATTCCACAGGAATACTGGGTTAACAATTTGCCCTCCTACATTTCTTCCTTCCTTCCATTTCTTTCTTTTCTTCCTTTAATTCTCTTCTTCCTTTCCTTTCTCTCTTCCCTTCTTTACTTTCTCTTTCATCCTTTCCTCTTTCTTCCCTTTTCTTTCTTCATTTATCTCTTTTTTCTTTCTTTTCGTCCTATATTCCTTCTTTCTTTTTTTCTTTTTTCCTTTTCTCTTTGTATTAGAACAGGGTACAGGAAATGAAAAAAAAAAAAATCCAGCTTTCTCCTACACACAGATGGTGGTAAATTCTGATTCGTTGCTCTCCCCACTTATGTGATGCACAAATGTCAGGAAATATCTATGAATCAAGGGGCTACTTTTGTGACAGGCATACCACATATTAAGTATTGAAGTGACTGTTTTTCTTGAAAGTAACCATCATAAGATAATATGTATTTAATCAGTAAGTGCCTCCCTTATTAAAAAAAAAATTGAAACTCTTCTTTTGAATCTTCCCTTCATGAAAGTTTCAGAGTGTCTCACTACATTTTAGTAAAAGACGAAAGATTTATACGCTCTGAAGAGAAACCAGAGTATACATTTTAGCCATCATCTATTTGACTCAAAATACATGCCTTGGATTAATCATTTACCATATTTACCAGATTTGGATTCAATATCTTTTGCTTATTTTCAAATGACAACTCCAAGAATGAATATTTACCAACACAAAAGACAGTCAAAAGAATGTACCCACTTAAAGACCAGATGTCTTTAAACTTTTACCCAATAACTTGCAATACTTGGCATATTGAACAAAAATCTATGTTTGTTACCCAACTCAATGTGATAGCTAAAATTAAGAAATTAGTTGTATAGGCAAATATATAAGATAAAAATCTAAATGTAAAAACATTGTTGTAGTAATATAAAAGATACACATAAAAAACATGCTCCTACACATATTTACTTATAAGGAATTACTTTACAATGTTTAGAATGCTTACCTCTGAGTGATCAAATTATGGGTAGTTTTAATTTTCTTCCTCTTCCTTCTCTAATTTCCAGAGTATACACAATTACTTTTGTAATCAAAGGGGAAAAAACAATTTGAGCTCTTAAAGATAATTCTAAATACAAATTTTTAAATGCTGAGTAATGACACCATCATTATATAAATACATAACCTTTAAGGTTTCACAAGTATCTGAATGTGTTTGGGTTATGTTTGTTTGGAACTTGTCACATTATACACATACATGATACATATTTGTACATGCACTACCAACTTCTCCTTGTTACAATGGAAATAGATCAGAGGCATGGATAATATCCACCGAAGTTCTTTAAAATCACTTCTGCTGAGCCATGGTCTGAGTGCCATAGAGCATTGTAGCCAGTAAGTGCCTAACAAATATGGTCAGGAGCCCTAGTTTCTGGGGTCTTCTTAGCCAGTACAAACTGTATCACACTCTGAAAGGCAAGCACTTACATTATCTGAGCCCACTGCAAAATAAGCTTCAGATCCCCTCCATCTCTAAAAGTCAGGGAGTCCTTTTACTCACTGGTTTGATAATAAAAAATTACTAGATAGATTGTTGTTCTATTAGTAATGCTGCTCACAGCAAACAGAATTCATCAGAGAAAACAAAGAAAGGATTTGATGGATTGTTTCTTAAATCATACTGGAATTTCCGCAGATTAGTATGGCAGTGGGTATAGGGCCTCAGAAATGATGAGGTTTAATCATGCCATCTCTAAAAGCTAAGAGACTGCATTTTCATCTTTTCCAAAGACAAGGGTGGCTCTTGTTTTTACTCTACAATAAAATTCTCTTCACAGTCTCCTACTGGAATGTTTCTAGGCCTAATCCTACTTCATATAACTTGAGGAATCTGGAAAATACACACTGCAAAAAAGATTAACGTGACAGTGATTCTGAAGTCATCACAACTTTCTTTGTACTTAAAAAAATTTTTTTTTGACTATCAGTTTTCCAGATTTTATTTCTATATTATTCAGAGTAATGATAGATGCTATTATAAATAAATTGCAACTTTTACATGGATACACACACTAACCTTTTTTTTTTCTTATTCTTATCGCAGGCTGACAGGTAACTTTGTTATTCATCATGACTCAGGGATCTAGACTTCTTCTATCTGTGACTATGCTGAGCCCTAACAGCTTGAAGTTCTCAACTTCCAGCTGGCAGAGAGGAAGCAACCATGGAGAGGTCCCACCTACTTCTTAAAAACAGGGGCAGAAAGTGACACTCCCACATTGATTGGGAAGAATTAATCAATCACATGGCCACATGGATGTGAGCAGTGCTAGGAAATACAGTTTGTGCTTCAGCAGCTGCTTCCCAGATCCACACTCTGGAAGGGTAATTGTAAATTTTGATGTAGAGCCCCACATCTCTGTCCATTTCCTTGGCCTTCTGGCTGTAAAATATATTTTAAAACATATGAATATGTAATATCTACCCAAATATAATATTTATTCATACATGCATTGATTTTTCTCATTCAATAAATGTTTCTTTGATAATCTGCCATGTGCATGACTCTATACATCCTAGCATCGGGATTACAAGAGTGAAAGGGACAGTCCTGGTATTTTTACCCTGAAGAACTTATAGTCTAGTTAGAGCTATAGGTAATAAATAAGTAGCCATGCAAAAACGAACAAACAAACAAAGAACAGCACATCTTAAGGAAGCGAACAGGGCACTGTGATACTGAAGGGCTGGTGGTGGGTGAGAGGCCTACTTTGATTGGATAATTAGAGAAAGCCCCTCTGGAGGCAGGCATTGGATCCTAGACACGAAGCCTGTAACAAAGATAACTATGCAATGTGCATGGAGTGAGAACAAAATATACAAAGCTCTTTAGGTAGAAGATAGTTCCAAGGACTTATATAATTTTTCTAAAAACTGGATATATAGTTTTAAAATAATTAGATTCATTATCCTGCATATTACATATAATCTACAAATGAGAAAAGGAACTTTTACAAAGAAAAATCTAGTGGGTAATACCTTGACCAAATAGTCAAATTTTATATTACCTATAATGGATTAAATTCCGTTTATCCCTCTGCTATGATGGACACACCATGAACTTCCATAGTGTTTTTACAAAAATAAAAATGAAAATTTTAACTTGAAGGTAATCATGAGAAAACAATCAGACAAATTCTAACTGAGATATTTTGTAACACCATGGACCTGAATTCTTTAAATTGAGAGTAAAGAGACAGGACAGCTAAATGCAATGCATGATCCTATATTAAATCATTGATAAAACATACAGGCACCAGCAAAAAATAATATTTCTGAAGGACCTTACTGAGACAATTGTGAAAGTTTGACTATGACTGTATATTACATAATATTATTGTATTGATGTTAAATTTCCTAAGTGTGATAAAGGTATTATGATTATGTATGATGCCCTTACATTAGCAAATATATGATGGGGTAAGTGATAAAATGTGAATATAGGTGATGAATGTTCATTATATTATTCTTGCAAATTTTCTTTGTTGTTTTTTTCCAAAACAAGAAGTTAGAGGAAATAATTAGATTATTTTTTAAATTTATTGACTTTGAGAGACAGTAAGAGAGATATCTATTTGCTGTTCCATTCATTTATGTATTCATTAGTTGATTCTTGTATGTGTCCTGACCGAGGATCAAACCCACAACTTTGGCATACTGTGATGATGCTCTGACCAACTGAGCTACTGGGCCAAGGAGAAATAATTAGATTCTTGTTTTTTAGAAGTAACTCAGAGTGCTATGGAGGGAAGAAATTGTGTGTGTGTGTGTGTGTGTGTGGGGGTAGTGGAAGGGTGAGTGGGCATGCAAAAAAGCAGTCAGGTGCTTTCAAGGTGGTCCCGAATAGAAATTCTGGTGGCTCCCTCAGTCATTGCAGTGGACATTAAGGGAAAATTCAGAGGTAGAATAGATGGACTCAAATGTATTTTGGAAGTAGAATCAACAGCATTTTCATAGATTGAATGTGAGAAAATACAAGTGAAAAAAATAAAATGATGATGGCTGTAATGTAGTATACCAAACTCATATTAGGGGCGAATCTCAAGTTTCACTACAATATTAAACTAGTGAAGCCGAGAGAAAAGTATCATTCCCTCACACCCTCCACGTCCAGAGGGTACAAATAATACCAGCTGTGTCAAAAGAAGGATGAGATCTTAGCACTGAGATCCGCCAAGTTTTTCCTCTGGGTTCTCTTAGCAAGGGTGACTAGATGTAAGCATCATTCCTTCTTACACTGGTGCACTTCCAGTGACCATAAGACCAATCATTCCAATGACTCAACTGGGCTGTGGCAAGTAGACATATCACCAACGGGCATCTTCAAAATTTCTGTGGAAAGAAAACCTGCCAGGCCTGAAACTATAAGCTTAATGCAATGTGGAGCAAATAAGCACTTTCTCTTCAGTTCAGGCCAACATGTTGCTTGGTGTTTTATGCAAAGACTGTTAGTGCAGTCACATTGAGGAGAAGATTCAATGTGACTGGTAAATTATAACAAATGCCCACACTTCCTATTTCCTATATCTATTTTAGTCAGTGGCAGTTAGGATTTACTACGCAACACTCAAAATACACATGGTGCTGTGTTAAGGGATATATATAAGTGACAGATTTGCAACCTCTAAGCGTGACTTCAAAATATTGGTGCCGGAAAGACTTCCAGTTCCGGAAGGTGGTTGAGACACCACGCACAGCCCTCGCAGGTGAGGGCGATGCGCGAAGGCAGAGCTGCGGGCCCTCTGGATGTCACAGGGAAGCTGTGCAGGAGCTGGAGGGAGGGGTCGGAGCAGATGGAGGAGGCCTTCGGGTGCCAAGCGCACGATGGGATGGCACAGACAGTGAGCAGAGAGTGAGGAAATACTGCTAAGCAGGGAAACTGAGAGCATACGGGTTAAGGAGAAAATCAGGAAGGAAAGCCAAGAACTTCAGGAAAATGTAGAAGCAGGGTTATGTGAGGAGAATATGCGGCATCTCCTGTTCACCCCTCTGGCTCTGCTTCACGCTCCTGTGCCCGGACCTTTGTCCAGGAGGCTGGATTCTGAGGACATCGCTGTCCGGGGCTCCCGTGCCCTCTGCAGCCAGGCAGTGTCATCCAATGGGAGCCACTTGGAGAAAATCAGAGGACAAACCTAGGAAGAGGTTTGTTTCTTCCCTAGCCTCCACCTGCCTGGTCTCAGTACATTCTGGACCCCCACTCACCGCCACGGCCCTCACTGGCTCTCTGCTCTTGCCCTGCAGCCCTGCGTTTGCATGTGGCTTCCCAGTTTTGCCAGCCCAAGGGTAGGCATTATCTCATACTTGTTTCCAACTGTGGTTCATACCTTGTAAGTAGTCACTTCATTAAATGCTCTGGAAAACGCCATCTAGTTCTGTCTGGGACCCTGACTCACCTGAGGAGTTATGAGTACAGTACCCATATTCAACTTTAAGGACATTGATTAAGGACATAATGGGAACGACACTGAGTTCCGTAGTGAATAACCAAACTTGGAAGTGGGAAATGGAAATGATGGCTCTGTATTCCAAACACAGAAAGATGATAGAGTCCTTAAGCTTTCTGCACTTGCATTATTCTTCAATCTTTGTGACACTGATATTCTTTCTAAACAATGTCTCTGATGTTTCTGCCTTGAACCTAATCTCTGCCCACAGTCAAGTCTTTGCATTCAGATGAATGGGAACCTAGAGTTCTAGACAATTCAGAACAATGAGGAAATTAACTAGAGAGGACTTTGTTTCAGGCAGTTGGATTTGTCTGGGTATTACAACTTAGGAGGTGCACATGCTTCAGAATTTAACTTCAAAGCTTCCTAATTTATGCACCCATGGTGACTCCTCTTCAGCTCATCTGCCCTGGTTTTGGCATTAATAGCAAATATTTAAAAATGTGTGGAGAGCAGTATGCACCTTTAAAATATCTAGGAGGATGCAGTATGTGTTATATGTATCACAAGGACAGTAAAAATGCAAGCTGAGATTCATACACAAAAGAAAAGAGATGTTAGGCCTTACTCTAAATCATTGCAGTAGCTTCAGACTGTATTCTAGTCTCCAGGATTACAATAATTAACATAGGTTTTGGAAAACTGCTTATTTGTTAAAATGATCATGTAAAATTAAACATGCAGACACAGATAAAGAGATTCTTCCTTTCTCCATGTATTCCCTCACCTCCCCTCACAAGCTTTCTGACTTGTCCATGGAGTGCCTATGACTGTCGCCTTTAGAGGGACGCTAATGCACACAGAACATCAATGGAGTGCAGAGAATGGGAAGGATCTCAGCTACAATACCTAAAATTAGAAGCTGCTCTTGAAAATCTGTCTCAGAAATAAAAGTAATCAGAGGACTGTACTTGATTGAATACAAGTGACACTGTTTTAAGCACAAACTGCAGACGTGAGGGACATTAGTACCTCTTAGATACAATAGCAATGGCCTAGAATGGTTTGTTATTAAAACTACTCAAAGTTCCTTTGAAAGAAAAGAGTGCTTTTCTTCACTACCCCTCTACTAGGAGCAATCGTTTTCCATCTGATATCAATTATGGTTCAAGTTTCATGAAACAAGTCTCTAGAAAGATATCTTTAACTCTGCCTGCACTGACATTACAAGTTTGTGTCAAACTATGATGATGCTTGTTACAGAATATTAGAGTTATATTGTATAAAGGAAGGTCTGGAAGAAATAACTGGCAGAGCAGAACTATAGAATAATATGAGGCTAATTTATGTCACCCATTCATGTGGAAATTCTATTGGTATAATGGTAACAAGAACACAGAGAAATAGATCCAGGATATGGAAAGGGATCCTAAAGACTAGGAAAAAAAGGTATGTCACATGAATGATGATATTACAGAAAAGATGAAGTTTAATAATATCACCCCTAAAACTAACTGTCTAAAGTTTAATCTTAACCAAAGTCAAGGGCAGCTATTCTTTTTATTATGTTAAATTCTCTTCCATGTTTCCTTGATTATTTCTATGCCTAGCTTTGAAAGGTTAAAAAAACAACAACAACAGATGATGTACATAAAATTAAAATAGATAATTTCTAAGACAAATATACCAAGAACTGGAGGTGAAAGCAACCTCCATTGAAAAGAAGAAATTCTCTTATGACAAGATATTATGGAGTCTTATTTTAGTCATTCTTAGAAATTATGGCTGCACTTGGATGGAGCAAAATCTGGGAATCATAACATTTGAAGGTATGAAACTCAAAAGTGCCAGGCAGAAATATAAGCCAATCTATGGTGGACAAATATAGTCTAATAAAACTAGTCCACTCCACCTGGGGTTGGGGTGGGGGAGATGAAGATAATCAAGGTAACACAGACTTTCAGAATTACTTTTATAGGAAAACATGCCAGAAAAATTAATCCTGAAAAAATTACAAAATACTAAGAAATGTTCATCTTACCAGGAATAAGAAAGATCTAATTCATAAAAACAATCACGTTCTGTCACCCTTGAAAAGGCAATTTGATTAAGTATCTAAATGAGTTGACTCTAGAAAAACCATGGGCATATTTTATCTGGACTTTATAAGAAAGCTTTTGAGACCGTGCTATCCACACAGGGTAATCTGTCAAATAATTATTACACGTGGGAGGCAAGCACAGGTCTTGGCCGAAAAAGTACTGCCCTGCAAGCTGTGTCAGATGAGGGAGCCAGCAAAGTGCCACAGACCAATCAATATATTAGTGAAGCAGGGAGGGAGAAAAGGGAAGAAAGGAAAAGAACAGGCGGTCAACTCATCCCCCTTGCAGATGACGAATATGGAGAGACCATGTTAGGAAGGGAAGGCCTTATCATTTCTCAGCAGAAAGACTTCCATCTTAGGCAGCATTTTCCAGTCGTGGTGACTGTGCTTGGGGCTTTTCAATCCCTTCTGACAAAGTTGCTTTTTCTCTAATAATACATTGGGTTTGTATAATGCTTTTCTTCTTCAGAGCACAAAGTACTTTCCATGGATTTTTATTTCATTTATTCTCATCAAAACCCATGAGTTTAAAGAAGCGAGGTAAAGGTGTCTATTTTCCGGGCAGGAAAGAGAAGTTCGCGTAGGCCGACTAACACTCCCGTGGTCACAGGGACATGCTGTACCTGGTTGACCACGCTCCTCATCAGCGGATACACTGTGTGGAGGGGTGAGAGACCCAGTAATTAAGTGATCTAACCAAGCAGTGGTAGAAAATGCTTCTCCTGGTTCTTCAGGCTTCTTACTCTAGGCGAGCGATTGGCAAACTGTGGTCCATGGACCCAATCTGGACTGCGCCTCACGAGTTAAAAATTATTCTTATGTTTTTAAGTGGGTGGAGAAGAAGAGTAATATTTCGTGATGTGTGAAAACTCTATGAAATTCAAATTTCAGTGTTGCAGAAGTAAAGTTTGATTGGAGCACAGCCATGCCCATTAGTTTACTTGCTTTCTCTGGCTGCTTTTGTGCGACAAAGCAGGCGGGGATGGTTGTGACAGAGCACATATGGCCCACGAAGCCTAAAATATTTATTATTTGGCTCTGGACAGAAAAAGTTTGTTGGCCCAGTAGGTTTCCTTTTTTTTTTTTTTTCTTCTTTCTCTCTCCCCTCCTTCCTTCCTTCCTTTCTTTCTTTTTTCCAATCAAGACTTTCTTTCAAAAATATCTTTCATAGCAAACTGGAACTCTCCCTTCAACACTCTCATGCCGCCTACTGCTCCCCAAAGTGGAGCCAGAAGCATGCCCTAGAATTCAGTTTCAAAATGATGAAGCCAGTGAGTCAGGAGTTGAGTCTCCCTCTCTCTTAAACTAAACCAACTAGATACATGAAAACATGTAACAGCTGATGCCATCTCCCTATTTGGTGAAGGACAGTGACTTTCCCGGATAGCTCTGTCCCTGTTGGATTGTGAGTACCTGGTGCCATGAGCATATCTTATTTATCTTTCCACCTCCAGCTCTTGGAACTTAATTGGATTTATTAAATGCTGACTTAATAAATGTCAATGAATTGAAAAAATGAATGAGTTACAATATTAGTCCAATCACCATGTAGGTCAGACATAGAAGCTCCATCTCTGCTTCTTGTCCCACTTCCTATTTTTGAAATAGCATCTCTGTCCTTCAACAGAGCTCCCTGAACTCACTGAGATTAATGGAGCACACAACATTCTTTTCCTAAAACAAAAGAAAACAAACAAACAACAACAACAACAAAAAACAGGTATATAATTTCTCCCACTGGCATAAGTAATACAGCTTAATGAGCAGTTGATGATGTTTAGAAACATTAGTAAATGAATTCTCATAATCAACACTGAGTACTTCTACAATGATTGAGAAAAGAGAAAAAGATTATTAAAAAGCCAATAATAATCCTATTTTGGAGGAAAATTGGGGTCAGTTTTAAATCTACCCAGTAACCACACCCTTTTATAAATAAAGTTGGTAATATTTTTCCAGGTATATTTGCTCATCCTATAATAACTCAACAAAACCAGGCATATGTTTGTCCACTAAATGTTACCAGGTTCTATATAGAAAGAAAGTTTTTACATCAGTCTCCATAATTCAGGAGAAAGTACTAGAATATATAGGCATTAACTAAATATAACTTTTGCTTCTGTATCCTGCTGTCTGCTAATGATCTTTTTCAAATTTAATGTCAACCAAACCCAAAAGGCAAAAATGCAAGTGGAGGTGGGAGTCAGTCCTCCGCTCAGCTTAGCTGCATTTCTCATGGATTAGCAGATCTGTGAGATATAAAATGAACAAGAATTGATCCTATCCTTTTTAATGATGGCTTTGCTGCTGCAGCAAAGAAGATAAATGGTGACTTCAGACTAGGATTAACCCCAAATGAACTGTTTCAGTCAGTGCCCAGACAAGCAGAGAAAGCCTGCTCAGATGGAAGCATGAGACAATTTATAGAATGTGAAGGGGCTCCTTAGAGAGCAGCATTGAGGGAACATTCAGGGGCCACTGAGCACCCATAAATGAGCAACAAGTGGAATCTATTACCATCCTGGGCCTGAGGAGGCAGGGGAGGGAATAACCCTAGAGAATTCTCATGAGAGCTAGAGGCACAGAGAAGAGCCACCTCTCAGAACCTGTAGTTGAGAGATGGAGTCATTGCCAGAACACAGCATAAAGCAGGGGGCAGACAGTGGGCAGAATGCCCAATCTCCTCACTTCTCCTGCCTTTTAATCTCATGCCAGGGCTTCCCATTGGCTTATTCCAACCAGAAGCTAGTGGTTAAGGGAGTCTGGATGATGCAGGGGTAGAGAGTATAAAGGTCTTCTGTCTCTCCCCAGCCCAGGCAAATATCCATGCAGAGAAGGTGAAGAAGGGGCGAACAGGGTGGCCGAATGGAAAATGACTGGCAAATGGGCTAAATGTGAACAATTGTCCATATCCTCCTTGTCTTCCATTTCCAACCAAGCATGTACCTCTCTCTAACTCTCTCGGGCATGCTTCTATATTTTCCAAGTAAAGGAGAACAAATTAATAAGGAATTGGATTTTCTAAGCCATTAGACATGTGCAAGAGAATCATTGGCCAGCTATAAGAAATCTATTTGCCTAAAAGGAAATCTCTTGGGTAATCATAATAATGTTTTAAATCTTGTATAATTTTACTAGCATTTAGAAATATTAAACAATTGAATTTCCTCTAATATATAACATTCTATTCTGGAGTTCCTCCTTAATATGTTTCTTTGTTACAGCCAAGCCCATAAGGTGTCAGGTACTTTATTAGTTAGTCTTAGAGTTTTAGGAGATGAACACTGTGCAAGGTAGTCAAGTACAGGGCTGGCCTTGCAAACGGAATCCGTAGGTTTGATCCTTGGTCCTTCACGTTTAGTACCGGCTTGACCTTGATCACATGCAAGCCTCTTCACCTCTCTGAGGCTTCAGTTTCATCGTTTGTAAAATGATGGAGTTGAACTGAATGGTAAGGTTCCTTTTAACTCTGAGATTCTGTGACTCTGTACTCCTTCTGCTTATCCTCAGGCAGCCAACAATGTTGCATTGCAGAAAGAATATATTACTGACTTAATAGCGCCTGGTATGGGACATGGAGGGAGAGTCTGATACTGATAATCAATATTCACTAACGTAGACCAGGAGATGGAAAGTGGAGAGAGCAGTCAATCAAGGGCTAATGCACAGCAGACTCTTGGCCAAGGCTGAAGACTGAAGGAAAAATGAAGAATGAGGAGGGAGAGCTAGAGGATAGTATCAAGATAAGGCTCCCTTTAGGAATAACAGCTCATAGAAGCAAGAAATAACTTATAAATCATGGCAACTTTTAGTTTTTCTTGTTTGGAATGTTGCAGACTTGTCTGTTACTGTTAGCTGTTAACTAGAATTTGGCATATTGCTCCCTAGGCTCTGAGTATAGTTCCGATATTCAGTATTTAAGTGAAATAGTCTTGGTCCATCACGTGGCTCAGCCACAGCCAAGAATTCTAAATTGCATAGTATATACTTAGTATGTGGTTTGTTTGGATTTGGTTTCTCCCACCTCCCCCTGCAGCAGCTTTTGGGACTGTTAATGGGAATTATTTACTAGGAAATGTCTAGTGAATTTACTAATAGGGAAAATACCTATGTGTGGTGATCAAAAAGGATACTCTCTACTGTTGATACTATAGTGTATCACATACATAGATGGCAGTATTGGACAATGTGGTAGAAAGAAATCACTGTTCTGATTACCCAGATAATTTATTCTGTCTCCTTAAATGATGAGGGACCATATAAAATTCTAAGTTCAATGACAAGGAGCCTCTCTAACTGTTTAAAATAGAATGAAATTAAGGAAAAATATCAATTGTTCATACCATTTGCTATCAGTCTGTCCCTGTGCATCCAGTTAAGTTTTTCCTTTCTCTCTTGGTTGGCACAACTCAAATAGACGTCCTGGAAACCAGGCCAGTCACTGAATTCTCTAATCTGACATATTGGGAGCAGTGGACAGCTGGGGACCATGAACAGCAGACCTTTGACGGTCTCTTCTCCTGGCCACTGTTCCCTTAATAAAGCTCTGCACTAGGAACAAGAATACTATATATTCTATTCTTCACCC
This sequence comes from Furipterus horrens, assembly GCF_987537825.1. Lineage (NCBI taxonomy): Eukaryota > Metazoa > Chordata > Mammalia > Chiroptera > Furipteridae > Furipterus > Furipterus horrens. The sequence goes on from NW_028327174.1 coordinate 164,512,290, forward strand.
ACATTACAAATAATGGTATTCAATGAGGAATCCAGTGGTAATCCTGGGAAGAGGGAAAAAATAAGTAGCTAGTATTTTTAAGACTGAATGGAAAACCAGAGAGAGCATTTCCCAGATCACAGAAATCACTACTGGAGAACACAATTAACCCAGAGCACGTGGCCTTCTGCAGACCATCCCCCACAAGAGCGACCTTGAGCTATCAGTGCAGGTACATCAACCCCCACCTCTCTTCTGAGGCTGCCCCAGGCTTCAGGAAGAGCCATTCAAATTCCTCTGAAGATGAGTAAGTGAACATTACTTAATTCCAGTCCTTTTTCCTCAGTGGTTATTTTTTATTCCTTTTGAGCTGGTTCACCAAGAAACCAGATCAGAAATAGCACACAAGCTTCATGATACTCTTTGTTATAATATGTATGGGATATTGTGATATTGTTTTATTTAGTTCTGAAATCTTTGCCCAAGGCTGAAAGCAGCTTTTTGATAATTTAGTCTTCTAGTTGACTCAGATTCATTATAACTCTGGCTGGGCCTTGAACATGAGCTGGTTCTGATTTGAACTTCAGATTGTGGCTTTTAAATTTATGACCTTGTGAACAGACATTACTTACAAAGCCCCCTGTAAGGTTTTAATTTGTTTTGTTTTGTTTTGTTTCAGGAGCTAAGCATCAGTTTTTACCTACCAGATTTTCAAACTTTTTAGGAGATCCCAAATAATAACACAATTTCTATAGCTGAGTGAGGTCAAGGAAGTTTTATATTTGTTTTAAATGGAATTAAATATCTCTTCTTCCTTTTGGGAATATATGGGAAGTCTTCTGATAGTGACTATCTTTAACAATCAACTGTATAGCTATAATCAAAGTATTTGTAAACTGATAATGAAAGCCAGGCTTACTCATTTATATTTATATTTATACATATTTCTCGGGTGTTTTCATTCCAAATTTATGGAAGGCCTTTACACATTTTAGTTAATCCTAATGCTAGCCATAGGAGATATGTGGATAAAGACTAAGATGAGAGGGAAAGGGACTTTCTACTTGTAGCCATATACCATAGTCGAAACCAGGAAGAAGCTCATGAAAGAGAGGAACACAGAGAAACAGAAATATGGATTTCCCACCAGTATAAACCCCTCCTGAAATTTTCCCAAATGAGTCTGTATCTCTTATTTCCCTTCTGTCACTCACTACTATTTTATTTATTTTTTCAATATTTTATTTATGTATTTTCAGGGCAAGGAGAAGGGAGGGAGAAAGCGGGAGAGAGACATTGATTGGCTGCCTCTTGCACACTCCCAACCAGGAATTGAGCCTGCAAACCAGGCATGTGCCCTGACAGGGAATCGAACTGGTGACCTTTCACTTTGCAGGATGATGCTCAACCAACTGAGCCACGCTGGTCAGGGCAATCACTCACTACAATTTTAACCTCTCAAAATTGTTTTCTTCTTCCCTGGCACTGTCCAAAACCCCTTTCTTCCCAAATCTTTTCTCAGTACTTTCCTCCCACTTAAGAAATGATGCCTTCTCTCCATAAAGCCCTACAGAAACTGGATGTTTACCTTTGTAACAAAACCTATCCTGTCTTATTTTATACAATGCTTATATGTGTCTTATTTTATCTTGTCTAGAGTCTGTAAGTTCCCTGAGTGCAGATCTGTATAATTCATCTATTTCACCCACAGAACATTTAGCATGGTGTCTGGCCCATAGCAGATGCTAAATACCTATTTGTTAAATAAATCAAAAGAAATTTTGATTTCCCAATATGTTTTTTGGTAGGAAAATCTGCAAACTGAACCTTTTCCTAATCTTCCCTTTCCTTATCCAATCAGTTGTCAATTTTCAGTGTTCTTTTCTTGTGCTTCTTGAATCCATTGTCCTTTTTGCCATTGCCTGAGTGTAGACTCAACTCTCATTTGGCTCACCTGGGATGGCTTTCTGATTCTTGTCCTTTTCACCCTCACCTTTCCCTCTACTCCTTCCCTCCAGTCACTGCCCCAACTCTTGTTCACATGAAGTCTTTTGTGTAAAACAGAACACAAACAAGCAAATACGATTGACTCTTGAACAATACGGGGTGAAACTGCATCAGACCACTTACACGTGACTTCTTTTCAATAAATATACAGTTGGCCCTCCATATCCCTTGGTTTCACATTTATGGATTCAACAAACTCTGATACAAAAACAGTATTTTCAATCTGCAGTTGGGAATCTGGGAAGGCAGGGGGCCATGTGTACAGATTGTTCTATGCCACTTTTTTTTGTGAGGGACTTGAGCATCCACAGATTTTGGTATCTGTGCGGTCCTGGAACAAATGCCCTGGATATACTGAAGGGCGATTGAAGTCAAAAGTCCCAAGTGAATTTTTCACTTCATGAGATGTGGGCAACCCTAACTGCCTCATTGTTCACAGGCTGACTATACACCCAAAGTTAATATCCAGTGTTCTTCATCACCTGCCATACTATAAACTCTTTCAACATATGGCACCCTTATTTCTCAGTACTAGTTGACATAAAATCTGTATACTAATCTAACTGGAATTTTGGTTGGTTCTGGAAGATTCCTAATGCCTCCATCAATGTTCTTTTGCTCAAGCTATTCAGTCTACCTAGAACGGTCACACCTGTGGATTGCCATCTGCCAATGTTGTGATCTCACTTGTCCTTTTAACTCTAGCACAAAGATACACTCTTCCGTTAAACTTTTCCTTATTTTTCTCTCTACCCCTAACTGATATGAACTCTCCTTGTTGAAGATTTCTCTGTCTCTTCATCCTCTGAATTCTCTTCTTTTCAGGAATCATGTTTGATTCATCTTGGTATAATACAGCACCTGGCAGAATGCCTTGCACATAATAGGTTTCAATAAATATTTGTTTGCATAGAGTCTCTTAAAATTCATTCATACTTATCCATAAAGGGCAAAAGACTCTATCTGGTGCTTCTCTAATTCTCAATATCATCTTTCAATTTCACTTTATCTCTCAGTCTCAGAATTTAAATGTCACTTCACAATTCTTCAAATAAAGTGAACTTCTTCCATTTTTGTTCCATTGCTTTGAATCTTCACCTTCTTTCTTTGCCATTTAAATTTTTCTTTCACAACTCTTCTGCCACTTTTCTTCAGTTTACTCCCAACTCTGATCAAACCAGTGTCTCACGCTAGAAATTGAATGTCAGTTCAGATGATCTCAAAGACTTCTTTTACTTTTCATTAGCCAATGGTTTAATAAGTTTTGTATTTGAGAATCCAAGTTATTACAAACTTAACACTTGTGTTCTCATAAGTCTTTCATAATTTTAACTTCATGGTAATAATAAAGGTGTGCAGAGATCTTTGGGGCTCTGGAAGGGAGAGTGCAGTAATTCTCTAGCTGGTGATGCCTCTAATCTAGGAAGGGATTCCATGAAGGTTGAAGATCAGGATGTGTTCCTAGGTGCACAGCAGAATTGCATACTGGGAAACTCCATTGTCTGGATGTTCAAGGACAGGCATGCTGCCCTGGTCCATTTTTGTTTCCCGCATGCCTCTGGGGGATGTTTCATATTTTTATCGAATTGTTCAATAACAATGTTGCCAGTTTCCAAAGTACCGTGAGAGATTGTATACAAGTGTGATGCCCAAGAAATATAAATTAAATGAGAGAATTTTAAAAGAACCTTATTGCAAAACTTAACTGTTGCCTAGTCTGTTCTAGAACACAACAGAGTAATAGGGAACGTATGTGTAGGGGGCAGAAAAGTTAATGCTTTTGAAGCATTTCCCAGCTATAATTAGAAATAAAAACGAAATGAGAGAAGCACCGCTGACTGGAGCCATATTCTTCCCAGAATATACAGGGTGGGCAAAAGTAAGTAAACAGTTTTTTTCTATGGAAAATAATACAATAATTAATGAAAAATAACGCAAGAATGAACCCTGTGTTTCACATACTCACAACTGTAAACCTCCTTTCCTCACCCTGTATGTGGCAGCAATGAGTGTAAAAAAGTGAATATAAAAATAACCAAATAAGAATAAATCACATGTGGACTATTTACCAGATAATGAAAATAAGTGGTTGAAGAAATAATAGAAGGTATCTCCATTGCTATCGATCATTATTATGTGTCATTAATTATAAATGTTGCTTGTTATACAATAAAATGCATATTTATATTATATCACTGTTACTCATTAAATTAAGCTGTTCTCAGTAATCTGTTATGAGTCATGGGTAGTGGCATTGGTAAATAAATCTCTTAGCAATAATTAGGTAACAAGCAGTATCTCCTTTCTTCATATCTCCACCCCATTATTAATCTGCAGGATAAGTAATTAATGTACATGAGAATGACACAGCCGGCACACTGGAAACTAGGCTTTCTTTAATATACAGTCATGACCCCAGTGCTTTGTTGCTCTGCAAAAGAAACTTTATTTTCTTTTTTCCATGAAGTATATCATAGTATATTTGTTTCATAAATCCTCTTACCATCCTTAACAAAGCAAATAGAGGGTCACATTATCTCTCATACCTGGATGATTAGGCTGCAGAGATGTAGCAGATGAGGTAGAGACCCAGTCATGATGTCAGACCTGCCTTTGAGTCTTTTGTTGTCACGAACTTGCTGTGAGACCTTGAGCAACATACATTTCTTCCTCTGAACATGAAAGTATACTTAGTAACCTATCTAAAAAGACTGTTGTGAGGAACCAATGAGACTATGTATCTACACATATTAGCACATCCACATACACACCCCGCACACACCAACATCCATAGCACGTGTACACTTTGCGTAGTAGCTGACACATTGTAAGCAGCCATTGAGATGTGGCTAGTATTTTTATCATTATGAAGCACCTAACTGTTTTTAGTTTTTTCAGTGATACAACCACAATGTTCAATACATCCTTTAGAAGCATTCTTTACAGGCACTATTAATTTGCTTTAACTCTACCAAAAATTCCACTCCATTCACCCTCCTCCCCCCCAAAAAATAGTTTGAGGAGTTTTAATCCCACCTCTCTACTAACTTTTACCAAGACTACTTAAGAAGGTGTTTTTCCATGCAACAGCCACAAGGCTGATCCTGCTTTGACCTGACCTGTTTTCCAGCATGGTTTGAATGTAAATAAAGTCCCCACAGTTCAGTGTGATATCTGTCTAGACCTGAAATGGTTAAAAGATCTGGGCAGAACTACATGTTGTATGATTGCATTTATATGAAGTAAAGCAGATTAGAGATTGCCTGAAGCTTTGGGGTAGAAACTGGTATTGATTACAAACAGCCATATCGGATCTTTTTGAGGTGATAAAAATGTTCAAAAAATGGATTGTGATGAAGATTGTGCAACTCTGTAAATTTACTAAAAACATTAAATCATATGCTTAAAACAGGTAAGTTTTATGCTATATAAGTCATACCTTAAGAAAACTAGAGAAAGGAAGAATGGAATAAAGCAAGGGAGGAAGGAAGGGGAAAGAGAAGTCCTAGAAAAACACTCTGGACCAAGAAATCTTATCTATAGAGCAATTTAGGCAAATTTCAGGGATGAGCCTCCCAGATAAAGGTGACACAGGACATCAGATTCCTGTGGCTGCTTTCTTACCTGTGCCTTGTTTTGAGTGACAAGCAATACTTGTGGGTTATCTGATCATTGTCAGTATCTAGAATACATTTCTTCCCTTCCTAGTGGAAGCCAGATCCTGTAATCTTTGTTACCCTGTATAAAAATCCTACCCAAATTCATAAGCACGGGCTCATGAAACCATGCTAAAAATAAAGAGGCATAGTGTCCACAGTTTTGAAACTTCTGAAGAAAAAAGAAGAATCAATAGAAGTTGCCAAGTCTGTGTTTCTGACCAGCGTCATGAAAATGGTTAGAGCAAACAGGCCTGCATCCTTGTCAGTAAAATGTCTTAATGGTAGTATTCTGGAATAAAGAGCATTATGCAGATTTTATTGCAGAAAAACTATAAATGTTGAGAATTTTTATGCATGAACGACCTCAAAATTGTTTTGGTGATTTAAATTTGGTAAGCTCTCCAAAACATCCCTTCTGTGGCCTTAATATCCACCTCTGTAAAGAGCATGAAGAAAACTTCAATGAAGCAACAAGGCTGTAACGGTGGGGGAAGTGATTGATTTCACTTGAATATTGCCAACAACATAAAATGTTTAAAAACAGTTTCACGGCTCAACTTTCTCCTTGCCTTTTTTTTTTTTTTCTCTCTTATAGTTGGAATGTATTTTATCGTCTGTCAGTTTTGCCCTATGATATGTCCTCTTAAATTGGATCTGTAAGCCCTTCATAAAGTTTAATAAATCTTCAGCATTTCACCCTAAGGAAATTATATTAAAAACCTTCAAATGTGAAGTTGGGCCCGCAGACACACAGCTCTGGGAATTTTATCACCATAATCAGCGTGTAATGAAAGCCTCTGTCGCTGTTCTTTCCCAATCATAATCTGCCTGTCTTTATGAAAAAAGGGGGGTTTGTCTGGGTTCATCTGCAAGCTTTAATTGGAAGATGTCTTCATTTCATTCCAGCCTACTGGGATAATAACTCAGCACCGTGTTTAAACACAGGCCCTTGCCTCTGATATTTTTTCATTTAGTAAAGCATGTCTCTTTAAATGATTTAGCAAATCATCTTGAATGCCAAGCTAGGGTGATTGGCAGCTCATTGCTGGTGCACCATTTGCATGACATTTGTTCTTCAGCTAAGAAAGCTGCCACAGGTAAACAAGAAGGCCCTGTACTGACTCCCTTTGAGTCCCTTCCTGTTTATTTTCTCATAATCAAATGACATTTATGGAGAGGCAAATGCAGCTGCACATATATGAGGGAAATGCAATCAGGCTAAACATGATGACTTCATTCAGGTGATGTTTTGATTAGGAAAGGGATATTTTTATGACATGGGGGCTTTTTTATTGAGAAATCTGGCAAATTCCCTTTTGTGTAACTAACACTTTATATTTTATCTATATTTTTATGTAAAGGCTGGATTCAAATAATTGCTTGACAGGGCATTCGCTGATGAGGGTTTCATTAAAGCATGGGAAAGCAGCAAGCAGGAGACACGTGACAACCTTTTTTGTCCCCAAATAGCATTTTTTTCTCTCCAAAGGAAAAAAGAAAGAAAGGAAACAAGGCAATATAATATAAAGTTATTTTATGGCATCAATGAATGTAGCTTTTCCTAAAGGAGATTTCAGAGAGGAAGTTATTTTACAGTTAAACATTTTATACGTATTTTTCTGGCTCATCATCCTTCCAAGGAACATGGATAATCACAAATCCGTTTTTTTAACATTTCCTTTAAAAAAATTTTAATAGTAACATAAAATCTCTCTAGTTGATGTGGTTGAGGAGAGCAACGAAGAGCAAACTGCATGTTAACAGGCTTACTAGAAATGCAGGCGTACATAGGACTTATAGAACGGTGTATTTCATTTCTGGAAACTATTTCCCCAGCAGTATGGGCAGATAAAATCTTTCCAAACTTCCTTAGCCTCTCTTAGAGTCGGATGCTAAAGACAGGAGCCAGCTGTCATTTTACCTCTATGGTAAAGATGTATTTTCCAAACCAGTTGCCAAATCCTTCTTACAGGGTACCAAAGACAACCAGAGACCACTCCATACATTATGAGCTAAAACAACCCACTAGGAAAAGTATTGTCTTCTTCCTTCACTTCTATGTGGGAGGAGAATGGAAATATGATTATTTTAAGGATGAAAAGTAATTCTAAGCACCCCCAAATTTATTATTATTATTATTATTATTAGTAGTAGTAGTAGTAGTAGTAGTATTCATTGTGATTTGGGTTTCTATTCTGGATAGGCTCCCTCTTGCCCTCCTTCCCCACCCATCATCTATGATTCTTAAATGACAAGGAATGATTCATTCAACCCAAAAGCCCTAGAATGCCTTTCATTTCATCATGGCTGAAATGTTACTCCAACACAATGCTTAGAGATGGACACCCCAGCTATTATGGGGATGGCTGGGAGAGCAAGCTTTAAGAGCCCATGAAGTAAAAATAGAAAAGCTAGCAATAAGTTGAGAAGAAGGTACAATTGGAATAAAAGAAAGGGTCTCATATGACTGTAGTCTGTACTGGTATTTACACTTGAACAAACAAAAAATGCTCCTCTCAGCAACATCTTCCAACCTGAAGGCCAATGATCTTAATAACAATGACATTTCTATGGTTCTTTATAACACCTAGAATGTTTTGTCATTTGATATAATAGTGTCTAATATAAGCTCTATATTAAGAGGGTGCTGAGTGTTCACTGGCTGAAGAAGCTTTAGCAAGGACCTGGTTCTTTTGACATAGATGAAAGAAATTACTTGTCCATTATATACTCAGTGTGGAGCACTGTCCCATGAAACTATTCATGTTCTTCTTGTACTGGGCTGTGTGAATGGGGATGAGGGGGAAGTCCCCAGCCCTCTCCTTCCTGGAGATAATTCATAATTTAAAATGACTTTTATTCTCTTGTTTTACTCTAAAACTCAAAAAATCTAAATACCTTGCAAGAAATCTGATTTAGATCAGGTGATGAAAATAATATAATGTTGTAAGAAGTGAAGCTCATTCAGTGAAAGCAGAAGTAAAGTTATCCGAGGGTTTTCTGAGGGATTTATAGACAGTGCTATTGGAGGATAATTCTAGCTCCATTTACCTAAGTTAAGGAGATATGTTCTATACACATGCATATATATTTATATGTATATATACATACATATAGAGAGAGAGATGTGCTATGTGTGTGTATATATATATATATATACACACACACACACATATATATATATATATATATATATATATATATATATATGAGATCTTTCTGGAAAAAGTCCAGCCATTGTTAATATAACAAGAATGGTTTGCGCAGCATCCATGTAACCTGGCAGCCAAGAAGAGTGGACTGGAATGAGCATGCGTGAACAATGATGATTTCACTATACTAGTCAGTGGGGGCAGTAGATGCCACTGAATGAGCTTGTGTACTGTGTGGCCTTCGCATTCAAAATGACTGAGCCAGTAGAGCATTGAATCTGCATCAGATTTTGCATTAAGCTTGAACATTCCTCCACGGAAACTATTGGATGATTCAGAAGGCCACAGCTATGGGCAACTAGTGATTGGCAGCTTCATCACAACAACATACCTGCTCATGCATCATGTCTCATGCAGAAGTTTTTGGCAAAACATCAAATCACCCAGATGACTCAGCCCCACTACAGCCCAGATTTGGTGCCCCTGTGACTTCTGACTGTTCTTAAAACTAAAATCACCTTTGAAAAGGAAGAGATTTCAGACTTTTGTTGAGATTCAGGAAAATACAATGGGGCAGCTGAGGGCAATTGGGAGAACTGTACGAGGTCCCCAGATGCCTACTTTGAAGGGGACTGAGGCATCATTGTCCTATGTACAATGTTTCTTGTACCTTCTTCAATAAGTGTCTCTATTTTTCATATTACATGACTGAATACCTCTGGACAGACTATATATATATATATATATATATATATATATATATATATATATATATATATATATATATATTTCTCTCTTTCTCTTTCTCTCTCACCAAGGTTCCTATGTTCTAATCTAGAAAATTCATGTCAGCTCCCTGAAAGAGTTCTTTCTCTCTTCCCCATAGGGTAGGTGATTCTCATAAGAACATGGCATTCTTTTCTATTGCTGCTTCAAACAAAGAAATTGGCATTTAAGAAATGCCTGTAACTTATCCCAGTGGAACTGGAAATATTTTCTCATTTCTGAGGCCTTATAGCAGGGCAATAAATAATAATTTAACATCCGCATTTTGAAGAAAAATTGGTATAAACACCAAGACTTGAGTAGAATTAACTACATTTTGTTCCACATCCGAAGGTGGTAAGCACTGACAGCTATAGAAGTTTTTTTCAACTGATTTTTTTAGGCCATATTCCAAGAATTTTAGACAGGTTAATCTTCTTCCCTTTCACTGCTAAGGTATTCAGTTATATTTAACACTCTAGATTAGTCAAGATTCAACTGATAATGAACCTTGAGGATTTCTTTTGCATGAAGTACGTTCAGACTATTAAAAACTTGGAGTTGAATCAAAACAAGGGACTGTTTGATGTATATTATTTCCTCACGTTGGAAGCAAAACTTTTTCTCATCAGTATTCTCATGCTAAAAGTAAAATTTCTGACTTAGTTGAGTTCATTTATTATTTTCATATTTTTTACATAAAAGACCAGTTAGTCCAATGTCAACCTTAATCACATTTATTTTCTATATCTTGATCACTGCTTTTTGTATTTATGTTATGCAGCAAATCAAAATGGGACAAAACTTGTGGCATGGTATAAAAACCTATTTCAATTCTAAGCTAGGTGTAGCAACTAGAGAAGACGAAACTTCTGGACATCTATGACACCTGTGCATTTAAAGACTATATTTTTGGTGCTGCTCTGAAAGTGAAAACTTGCCATTCACTAGCACAAAATCAGTGTCTGCACACGGACAACAAACTGCATGTTGCAATGAGCATGCGGATGTGGGCCCACGGTCTACAGACACGGGAGGCTGAGAAGAGCTAAATGCACATCTTGTTACCTGTTCCCACCAACTTCTAAATACATGAATACTTGATTTTACCCTGCTTTTATAGATGCATATTTTAATACAATTAAGAAATTAGCCTTTTTTCTGTTCTTGCTGAAGCTGGAGAGAATTTTCTCCCATAAATATCTCTTAAGTTCAGCCAGTTGAACAAATTTTTTATTAGGAATAACAATAAAGCAGTATATAGAACACAGAGTAAAAATCCCAAATACATTATCCACTTGTCTTTCTCCCAGGAGGATTCTGAGATTCTTCTGATAAAGGAAAAGTAAAATTTCTTCCTGCCTCCTGGGTAAAAGAATTAAGGATCAGTTTTAGAACCTTCTAACAATTGTTTTCTGGAGAGTGGATTTAAGGAGCTTATCCTCTAGTGACTTAATCCTATGAGATAATTGTAAAAGGGAGATTGTCATGTCAGATGTGAAAGGAGTACAGTTATTTGCAGGTTTACTGAAGAAGCATTCTATCTTATTTTTATGCTTGTACTTCTCATCCGGGTTCCTTTGCAACATGGATGGATATTAAAAATAAAAATTATATCATCACTTCATTTTACATGTCAGATTCCTTTTGAAATCAAGTAGATAAACCTCCATAAAATGTGCCTTTGTTTCCTGTCTTCAGAGCTTCTGCAGTTTGATTAATAACCAATATCAGATAAGTTAAAATTCAAAAAGAAGTTTTCTCAAGATCCATAAGTAAAGAAAAAATTAACTTCTGGTTACAATGATTGCATCAGATAAGGCAATAAGGAGCCGATCTCAGCAATCAATTAGAAAGTCAAGCTCTCATTTTCTGAGAGTATGGGAGCAAATGACCAAACGTGGAGCAACACCGGGAACCTTTTCTCTTCCCTTTCCCCTTGAAAAAGACACACATCTCCTGAAATGAGAAGAGAAAAGGAAGCCAAACTGGCAACCACAGGATGAAAACTTGTCTGCCTGGCATCTTCAGTGTTGTTGCTCTTTATGCATTTTTTTTTTTTTTTTTTTTTCTGTCCAGAGGCAAACCTAAGCCAAGAATTTAATCTTGTCTTTTCTTTTAGTAAATCTGGCATGAGTTTCCTGGCTTGTAGGTGCCTTTCTAAATGTGAGAATCAGGTATAAGTTGGCTTTTCATGATTTATCAAGTCAGTACTGACTGTATCCACCAAAAAGAATTCAGGAGGATATGATGGGGAAAAGGTGTTAAACTGCATTGATGGTTTTCCAGTTGTGCTCCAACACACCTTAGGAACTCCATGGAAAGTTCTTAAAAGCCACTACAAAAGGCAGAGGGGCAGTTAGTGGCCAAGGGGCCAAACAGTGCCTCACTCTTGACCACAGAAAAGCTCCGGTATTACTGATGTTATAAATCCAGAGTCCACATAAAATTTCATTTAAAAAAAAAAGATTCTGTGAGGACACACACATGCATAAACTTAGTAAAAAAGCCCTTCAAATAATTCATAATTTTCTTCAAACTCAGCAGGATTCTGATTTGCTCTTGATGGTCCAGGGCCTGTGAAATGCCCATGATGTATGTGTCAGATAGGACTTTTTATTCCTTCAGGTGGGTGTCTTCTATTCCTTTGGTGGGTCTCTACTGATTCAGAGTATTGGGAGTAGGAAGAGGAGTTTGTTTGCAAACTTTGACTAGTTATCAGAATCATCTGGGGATTTGGTAAAATACAAAGACCAGACCCACCTCTTCTTTCAGCCTATTTCTCTGTGTTTTTCTCCTTCTTCTTCTTTTCTATCCTCACCCGAGGACATTTTTTTTTTCCATTGCTTTTGGAGAGAGCGGGAGAAGGAGAGACAGAGAAACATCGATTCGAGAGAAAAACATCAATTGTCTGCCTTCTCATATACATCCCAGTTGGGGACTGAACCCAGAACCTGGGAATGTGCCCTGACTGGGAATTGAACCCAAGACATTTTGATATGGGAAGATGCTCCAGTCAACTGAGCTGCATAGGCCAGGGCCCTCTGTGTTTTTTATTGTCCCTCCAGATGATGCCAATACACATTGAAATTTGAGAACCATTGGTCTAAAAGGAAAGAATTGTTATTGTTCACCCTTAGCTTATTACTGTTATTAAGTGCAATCTTTTGGTTTGGTCTGGAGAAAGAATATCATCATTGTTAACACTTAAGAATGGGAAGAAACCCAGAAAGCAATATTTATAAGAAACCATGAGGCACATTTATGATATAGACAATCTGATACAGCATGGCTTAATCAAATATTAATCAAAGTTCTCTAAGAAAGCAACATATTCATCTACATCATTGTGTTGTACTTACCCAATGATTCACTTACTACAAATTTACTGATGGAAGACAGACAAATAAACCAATAATTATAGGACAGCAAGATAAATGATTAAAGAAAATACAGAGTGCATGTGCGTGAGAAACCATTTAAGTTTGCCTCTGTAATTCAGGAAATCCTCACAGTGCATGAACATTTTCACTGAGGCCCAATGCTCAAATTTAATTTGTAACTTTGCCAGTATAAGAAAATTTCAAGTAGATGTTTTTTCTTTGTCCATTTTACCATAGAACTATCATAATATGTTTTTTGAAATAAAACTTAGCATTTTCCTTTTTAATTGGGCTTTTCTATATTTTTTCCTAATGTCTCAAAAATGTTTGGTATCTTGAATTGGAAGCACAATTCACTGTCTCAAAATCACTGTTACTCTTCTACTTTCTGTTTCAGAATAGCTCTATTCCCAATTATGGGTTACGTTCTTTTCTGAGGGTAATTGGAGGCCAAGATAAGTAGATACTTGTTGCAGTGTAGAAGCTGAGCTTCAAACTTTTATGATTGTAAAAGAATTCTTATCATCCATTTGTTATTATTATAACCAGTTTTGCTTCAGAATAGTCTTAGATCTGAGAGGTGCTTTGACAAACTGCCACCCTTATTAGTTAATAAAATGCCCCTGTCAATCCCCCTTCACCCCATCTAACTCTACAACCACCCCAGGCCCCACAACTCCATTACATTCTTAGGGACTACAGATCTGAAGTGGAATCACTCCAGTCTGAAAATGTGTTTCAATTGAATGGGAGAAGGGTAGGTAGAAAAATTTAGGGTCAAGATTAAAAGTATCTTTAGTGTCTCCTTTTCTCTGATGTAAAGAGTTTCTCTTACTACAATGCAGGAAATAAACTTGGAATATATAATGTAATAAAGCATGTCACAAAACAAAATTAATTAATTTTTACATAAAAATTAAAACATGTTTCAGTAGAGTGAATAAACCATTGGACTTGAAATCAAAAGGCCAATATGATCCTTATTTTGATATTTATTTTACATTACCTTAAGCAAGTAACTAAGTCTCTTTAGCATTGTTTCCTTATTGGCAAAAACATGCATAACTATACTTGTACCGCAGTTATTGGGAAAATCAAATTAAATAACTAATGGGAAAGCACCCAGGACAGTAGCTAGAAGCTAGTTAAATTAGAAGCCTCATAAATTATTAACGAAGTTAAATTTTCATCAAAATGTCTTCTGTTGTTAAAATAATATAGAGTAAATTAGATTTTTTTCAAAACTCACATGGTAACTGGAGAGTATTACTTTCAGTTGTCGATAATGGAGAATGAAATGTAAAGATTTATTCATTCAATAAATACTTATTGAGGGTCTATTGTGCGTCAAAAATAAGTTTAAGTGCTTAAGATTCATCAATGAATACAAGAGACAAAACTCTTCCACCGTGAAGCTTATATTCTAGTGAGCAACCAGATGTTTTTCATTTTGGTCTTCCTCAAAACCCATTTCCAGTGAATACAGCACATGCATGCGCACACACGCACACACACACACACACCCCATATGCTCTGTGACCATTTTTTTCTCTTGCCCTTGCAAAAAAAAAAAAGCATGAGAACCATGTACAAGGCTACCACAATAGACCATGTGGCACACAGACTATAATGTGAATGGTGGCCTTGGAGTTGTTCAATTTAGTGGTATATGTAAATATACATAAAAGAAAGTCTCTTCTCTTCTTTCGACCTAATTTCCAGTCTTAATGTCAGCCTCTGTCAGGATTGTCAGGGCCAAACACACTCTTCAGGGAATAACCAATGAAAACTGAAGATACAAAATTATTTTGTTAATGCCATAAGCCACATAAAATATTGCTCATGTACTCAAAGAGATTGCTCTAGATCTTACAGATAGCATCTTTGAAATATAACCTAGTCTTAGACTGAGAAAATTCTTATGATGCTAGATCATTGAGGGGTACTTTATTTAGAAAGGAGTTATGGTATAGGCAGGTTCTTCTAGAGATTGATGCTTGGATAAAAGAATCACAAAGAATCACTCTTCTCTTTTTGGGAAGAAGACCACAAAACAAAGGCACTAAAATCCATTTTGGTCATCCTCACAAAATCTCAACTTACCATGTACTTTATTCCCACAGATTCCTCCATTTATAGGGCATGGGAAGAGGGGCCATATGATTGGCAGCTCGTGGGATTCATTTGAGGACTACAGTGTTATTCCTAGCCTCACAGATTCAACAGTTGGCTGTTTGGTGGATTAAGTGAGGTAGAAGTAGACGAAGTATTAAAATGTGATGTATCAAGTTTGAACCATGGTGTCAGTACCTGAAATTGAGCAAAGGAGTAGGACAGTCATGGATGACTCACAGGTCTCGAGTTTCTTAGGGGATGAAGCAAATGAACGTTTTCCTTGTACCTGATATGGCCATGCACGAGTGAGGGTGGTTATATTTGGGAAAAGCTGGGCACATTTTTCTTCTTCCAAAGCTGATGCAGATCTGGTGGATAGAAAATGAATCAAAACATCATCCATAACCTTGACCTTAAGTAAGAGGTAAATGTGAGATGTAATTTTCAAGCAATTTTTAGTCCCATTGTCTTCCTAACTCTGCTTTGTTAGACTAGTTCTTCTTGATCCTGGATAAAAACTCAGTCCCTAACTGATCAACTTTTTCTGCACAGTTTCAGAAAGACTTTTAACACTGGTGAAATTTTCCAAGAAGTCTTTGAGAACTTTGGATAAAGGTAAAGAAGAGGAATGAATGAAGCATAGTAGTTAGCCAAAAGAACTCAAAGTTTCCATGATGCATTGGCCATGTGCCTAAACACTCTCTGGGGTCCTGTCTTGGTTTTGTGTATATGTCCTTTTATTCAGAGCCAAGGGTTCAGGTTAAAGCATATTACTGATAAATGCAGAATGCTTCCTAGGCTGAGCCAAGCTATGTAAGAGTTTGACACAGATACAACCATAATAGGATATTGTTTCTTTAGCATTTGGAATTTTTTCATGCCATCTACATAGTGTGATTACGAAAACCAAAGACAAAATTTCTTCTTACCTGACAGGTTATTTCTTCATCTCAGAGCTTATGCTTGAAATTTCCCTAACAAGAAATAGCCATTTATTGTATAGCTAGAGATAAGGCTTACTTGATACATCAACATGTTGGCTCAAACACACCCTAAATTTTAAATATCAGATCATTTCCTAAGAATGGATTTGGGAGTAAATGTGAGACAAGTAAAGGTGTAGCAGAGACTGCAGTAGGTAACCTAAAAGAAAGATTGGCCTCAGGGAGCTGAACAAAACTTCCTCTACCCCACACATGTGCTTAGAACTCCATCTATTTCTAAGGAGAACTGTGAGACTGAAGCTTTCTGAAACATTTTTGGTCACTGAATTACAAAATACACACCTTGGCAACCAAATATACCATGTTGTGAAGTTTAGATTCTTTGGCATCATAAAGATGGTAGACTTCTTTATTCCATCTAACAGTCTTTGAAATATTTCCCAACCATGTAACTTTTAAACTGCTAGACTCTGCTGTCACTGTCTTCTCACACTTTAGAGAGTTAGTCTCGTCAAAACTGGACTTTGGGGGTTCCAAGCAGTGAAATGAGTTCTGGAATACAAGGCAGGATTGAATGACTGGTGGAAGTTTTATTTCAGTCAGTCACTCTGAAATCCAAAGCATTCACTTTCCTCTGACCAGCTCTTTTGATTGCATCATGGTATTATGTCCCTTGAATAACTCTTAAAATGAAAAAGAATTGTTATGTTTAATGACTATGTATTATAACTAATTACCATTACTACATAGTGAAATAACCATAATTCTTAATTACTATATTTCTAGTAGAACAGACATGTTCAGCATGCTTTTCACTTAAAAAGGGAGAATGTCATCTTAAGATCCACTTTTCTGTTGTTCCATTTTCCATAAGTGTGGTATTATTATTAAAGGGCTTTTTAATTGAAAGTGTTATTTTTTGGAGAATTGACTCAAAGACAAGAAAGAGAGGAAAAGAAATCATAGTACAAAGGAGTTAAATGTTTCAAAATTGTGGGTTTTATAAAGATGTTTATGTCTAGTAAATTGTGCATCTAATCTCTCAAGTAGATAAACCAGCAAATGGTGCATATGGTTGATGGGTGCATCTTCATTTTGAGTCTGATGTTCTCATCAGGAGCCAGGACATGGTGGGGATGTCCCTGGCAATACTATGGTAAAATTTCTAATAATTTGCTACAGGTCCAGTGCTTGAACAGCCAAAATAGAGTAAAGGAAACTAAGGAGAGTTTGTGAAAGATACATGTATCAATCTAAAAGCAATAAAATTTTTTAATTCATTCCTTTTCTGGGTGACTCCTTCTCCCCATAATTTCACACTGCTTTGCATACTTCCAATACCTACACACTCCCATTCCTTCTGTCCAGGACTGAGAAATGGCCTATCCCAGACACGCACTGACACGAAAATTTGAGTCCCTGTGTTGGAGATGGTCCAGCTCAGAATTACTGAAAACCCTCCACTGTCTCATCCTCATCACAGTCATACTCTAGAAATAATGTAGGAAAGGCACTTAATAGTAGTATTTTAAAATTCTGCTTTGAGATTTAAAAATATCTAGAATTCTGGCTTCTACTTGAAAAGCTTTTGGGTTGGCAATAATGGGCCAGTATTCCCACCTTGCAACAATCATCTGGAGAAGAGTGGAGCTTGTGTACTTGAAATTGACCTCTTTGGGTATCTGTAGTCAGAGGTTCTCCATGTAGGGTGAATTTGACGTTGGGGCACATCTTCCAAAGTCTGGAGACATTTTGATGGTCACAGCTAGGTGTGAGGTGTTACTGGCACTAGTGAGTTGAGACCAGGGATACCATTAAACATCCTAAATGCATGGGATAGCCTCCAACAACATGGAATCACCCAGCCCCAAATGTGAAGGGTGCCAAGACTGAGAAACCCTGCCATAGTCCATACTTTGCTCACTTCACATTTAGGTTAACTGCCTGCTCCTGTGGAAATTTGACTTTGTGATTCCCAAATAACTATATATGTATAATGTATTTATATACATAACATATACAATCAGTAAAGAACTCAAGGATCTTCCTGTAAAATCCTTCATTTTATATATAATATATGAAATGTGGAGAAATTAACTTTAGCCAGACTTGAGGAAGAATGAAGTCTGTTCAAAATAATTTATCTAATTTTTTTTTAAATTGAGAATCCTGTTGCTAATCAGATCACTAATTATTAAGCCATCAGAGGCAGGGCAGAGAGGAGTCCTTGCTACCCTGGTCATCATCTGGCACATCGCTTACACATTAAAGAATAGTTGGGAGGGTGCAGCTGACAAGTTGCCAAATTTCTGACCTGGGCTCTCCCTAGGAAGTGATGACTAATCCAAGCTCAGACTAGTATAGCACCCCTCAGTTTTTGTCAGTAGATCATTTTCCATAGATGTATCATGTTTTCACATGTCCTGTATGTCTTTTTCTGGACTATCTTTCCAAAGATGTCTGTATAGCTATCACCTTGGAAGACAGACATAGAGTCCCCTTTGGAGCAGAGGGTAGCTTTGTATACTGCCCAGTATTATTAATATAATATCCCCTGAAGGAACAAAGGTCAGGTAAGTTTTCTCACTGCATAAATTAAAGGTTTCCTAAGCTGAGGGCTCCTCAGCTGTAATGTAAAAGCACTGTGTACACAGCGTCCGTGTGGAACCATCCATATAATCTTGGCAGGGCTAGGGAGACGGGAACATATGTTTGTTGAGCAACAAGTAATAAAGTCCTTAGTCTATGACCCAGAACTCTCATATCTTCTGCCATTAGGTGAAGAACTGTCTGGTAGTTGGGTAACTACTTTTAAAGGCCACAGAGTACTTTTTGTCTGCCAATACTAAGTGCTCTAGCTTTCCTGAAGTTCACATTGATTTAGCCTTAGTTATGTGGATATATTGCTGATGCCAGTGAGCCAAAATTCTTTCTTCCTCCTTCCTTACTACCTTTCTTCCTTGCTCCGCTCCTTTCTTTTCTTCTTCTCCTTCCTCTTCTCCTAGGGAATTTGTAGTCCATATACTTTTTCTTTGCTCTAAATCCCTATATTTTTATTCCTTACTTTTAATAGAGAAAAGTCAATCATTGAGTCAGAAATACAGATATACACTATACACATACACATACAGCTCTGGCAGACTAGGTTCTCATGATTAACTTCAAATTTTTTCTAAACAAAAGAATATTCTCTTGGGGAATTAAAAAAAAAGGAAGGAAAAGAAAAATTATTTTACATACAATTTGCTCTTTACATCTTATGAATGACTATCTTATATTCTAGTAGTTTCCTTGATAAATTTTGTAACTTCTGCTGGTTTGAAGGGCACAGTTTTTCTATCAGAGGTTTCTGCTAAAAATCAAGATGGTTTTAAGCTTCTAAAATTTTTATATGCATTTGAATAAACAGAGTAGTCTTAAAATGCATATACAGTGTTTTCTCTAAGTAGTTGTGTTTCATTGAATATGGGATGTTTTCTGTGGATAATGCTACTTCCTACAGTAAGAACACAGTGTTTATTTTAGTTTAGTTTTGGGGAAAACAACTGATAAGTAGAGAAAATTAAGAATGGTTTATGATACAGTTTTCATTATATGCTATGTTAAACTTAGGCCTTTATCCTATCATATTTAATAATATGCTATCTGAAGTCACTGGAATCAGAGGGCCCTGTGAATGTCTTTACATAGAGTTCTCAGTCCTTTTCATACCGTACTGTTTGATATAACCACCTTTATGGATAATATTAATTTCCTCATCTCACTCTTTTCCATAATCTGGTAATAGATTAGGAATTAATATAAACAGCAAAAAAATCATGATACATACCAATTAATCTAATTTAATAAGTATGATCTCTGCTTGGGCTTTGAAATAAGAGAAAACTGGGTTCGAAACTCTGATTCTCTCACTGATCCTTTGATTTTGAATAAGTTACTTAATATATATGAAACTTAATTCCTACATCTATAAACACTTGCATTGCAGGATTGATACTGTAAGTTTCAAATAGAAGAGTGGAAGAAAAGCATTTAGCACACTTCCTGGTGCAACACAGATATTTAATGAGGTCTAGCAACTTTCTTGTCATTGTTTAGTGAGGCAATAGGTACGAAAGGATGGCAAATGATTCTGAAAATTATTAATTGCTTTTGGCTTTCAATAGATTCTAGGAGTTCTAATTTATGTCTCTTAGAACCATTTTATCTATTATCAAGAAAGCATTGGCAAGAGACAAACTGAAAGTTTATTTCCGGCTTTCCTTCGAGGCCACCCAATTAAAAGGTGCTGCTTTGAAAGCCCCT
Source organism: Furipterus horrens (assembly GCF_987537825.1). Lineage (NCBI taxonomy): Eukaryota > Metazoa > Chordata > Mammalia > Chiroptera > Furipteridae > Furipterus > Furipterus horrens. The sequence continues at coordinate 164,532,599 of NW_028327174.1, forward strand.
GACCTTCATTAGTAGTGAATTAGCTCTAGTTCCTTTCTGGTCTTTCTCTTGCTTACGTCTTCTCCAGACCTCCTGCCCAAGGTCACATTCAGGGTACCACTGCTGCTCCAAGTGAGTTACATTAGGAGATGCTGTCAGTGGTGTGTTCTTCCCTAAGGCAAAGATACTTAGATCATTGGTGAACAGCCTTTATTTGACTCATTCATATAGAATAAATTATGCTTTTTCTCTAAGTTTTAGTCTTGTAAAATCATTTGCTTTCTATAATGTTCAAAATGTCTGAGAACTCCACATTTTTATATGTTAACCGTATCAGAGTTTTTAAAACAAATAAGGTGTATGTCATCTACTGTTTCATATTTTTAATTTTGCTTTATCTTTTAAAACATGAGTGAGAAACAAAGACTGTATATCATCAATTTACTGATGCAAGGTAGCTAACAACTTCTTAAAGAAGTTTATAATGTAGTAATCCCTCTGGGCTTAATTTTCATCCTGTTTGAACTCAGTTTTCTCAAAGATCCCTTCCAGTTCTAAGACTAAAAAATACCGTTATATTTTATAATGATGTAATATATTCAAGCATTCAGAGCAGTACCTGGCCCATAGGATGTACTCAATAAATATTTATTGAATGTTTCAATAATATGTGTACTTTAGCATAGAAAGTACATCCTAAAAACTAACTTGGCTTAATGATCAAAATAAGTGAGCAGTTATTATTAAATGTTTTATTACTGCTTATTAATATTGAGGTATCCTCTTAAAATATTTAAAAATAATAATAGATTAACCTAATGAAAATTTGATTCTTACAGAAAGTATTAATCTATTTTTAAAAATCAATGGAGTAAAGGGGAAGTGATTTTGTGAGAAATATAAAACTAAAATTCAGATTTCCTATTAAACATGGCAGATGTAAGAAAAGCACTTATTTATTTATTTTTTTTTTCCCAGTTTGGATACCTTTTATTTATTTTTCTTGTTTTTTTTTTTTTTTTTGGTTTTTGAATTACAGTTGTCCCCTTTTCCCCCAATTTCTCTCCCCCACCCAACCACCCCCCCCTCTCGTGCAATCATATCCCTCCCCGTTGTCCATGTCCATGAGTCATTTATACAGGTTCTTTGACTAAACCCTTCCCTTACTTATCCCCCTTCTCTCCCTCTCCCCTCCCCCATATTGACTGCTATTCTGCTCTTCATTCTATTTAGTTCCTTTGTTTGTGTTGTTCTTTAGTTTCCTATATTAGGTGATATCATATGGTATTTTTCTTTCACCGCCTGGCTTATTTCACTAAGCATAATTCTTTCTAGTTCCATCCATGTTGTCGCAAATGGCAGGAGTTCCTTCTTTCTTTCTGCTACATAGTATTCCATTGTGTAAATGTACCACAGTTTTTTGATCCACTCATCTACAGATGGGCACTTAGGTTGTTTCCAGCACTTAGCTATTGTAAACAGTGCTGCAATGAACATAGGGGTGCATAGGTTCTTTTGAATTGGTGTTTCAAGATTCTTTGGGTATAATCCTAGTAGTGGAGTCACTGGTTCAAAAGGCAGTTCCATTTTTAATCTTTTGAGGTAATTCCATACTGTTTTCCACAGTGGCTGCACCAGTCTGCATTCCCACCAACAGTGCAGTAGGGTTCCCGTTTCTCCACATCCTCGCCAGCACTTGTTGTTTGTTGATTTGTCGATGATGGCCATTCTGACTGGTGTAAAATGGTATCTCATTGTGGTTTTTATTTGCATCTCCCTGATGGCTAATGATGTTGAGCATTTTTTCATGTCTATGGACCTTCTGTATGTCCTCTTTGGAGAAGTGTTTGTTCAGGTCCATTGCCCATTTTTTAACTGGGTTGTTTGTTTTCTTGATGTTGAGTCGTATAAGCTCTTTATATATTTTGGAAATCAGTCCCCTGTCTGTGATGTCATTGGCAAATATGTTTTCCCATATGGTTGGTTTCCTTTCCATCTTGCTGATGTTTTCTTTTGCTGAGCAGAAACTCTTTAGTTTGATGTAATTCCATTTATTTATTTTTTCCTTTATTTCTCTTGCTTTAGGAGATGTATCCGTGAAGAAATTGTTACGTGAGATATCTGATATTTTCTTGCCTATGTTTTCCTCTAGGACTTTTATGGTATCACGGCTTACATTTAAGTCTTTGATCCATCTTGAGTTTATTCTCGTGTGTGGTGTAAGTTGGTGGTCTAGTTTCATTTTTTTGCAGGTCCCTATCCAGTTCTCCCAGCACCATTTGTTAAAGAGGCTCTTCTCACTCCATTTTATGTTCCTTCCTACTTTATCAAATATTAGTTGACCATAGAGGCCTGGGTTTATTTCTGGACTCTCTATTCTGTTCCACTGATCTATATGTCTGTTCTTATGCCAGTACCAGACTGTTTTGATTACAGTGGCTTTGTAGTATAGTTTGATATCTGGTGTTGTGATTCCTCCTGCTGTGTTCTTCTGTCTCAAGATTGCTTTTGCTATTCGGGGTCTTTTTTGGTTCCATATGAATTTATGGAGTATTTGTTCTAGGTCTGTGAAATATGTCATTGGTATTTTAATAGGGATTGCATTGAATCTGTAAGTTGCTTTGGGTAGTATGGCCATTTTGATGATGTTGATTCTTCCCATCCAAGAACATGGTATTTGCTTCCATTTATTTGTATCTTCCTTAATTTCTTTCTTCAATGTCATGTAATTTTCAGAGTACAGGTCTTTTATCTCTTTGGTTAAGTTTACTCCTAAGTACTTTATTTTTCTTGTTGCTATAGTAAATGGTATTTTCTTTTTTGTCTCTGTCTCTGATATTTTATTGTTGGTGTACAGAAATGTAAGGCATTTCTGTATATTTATTTTGTACCCTGCTATTTTGCCAAATTCACTTATTATGTCTAGTAGTCTTTTAGTGGAGTTTATAGGATTTTCTAGGTATACTATCATGTCATCTGCATATAATGAAAGTTTTACTTCCTCTTTCCCAATTTGGATGCCTTTTATTTCTTTTTCTTGTCTGATTGCTGTGGCTAGGACTTCCAACACTATGTTGAATAGTAGTGGAGAGAGTGGACAACCTTGTCTAGTTCCTGAATTCAGGGGGAATGCTTTTAGTTTTTGTCCATTGAGTATGATGTTGGCCTCAGGCTTCTCATATATAGCCTTAATTATGTTAAGGTATGCTCCCTCTATTCCCATTTTGCTGAGTGTTTTCATCATAAATGGATGTTGTACTTTTATCAAGTGCTTTTTCTGCATCTATTGATATGATCATGTGATTTTTGTCTTTCATTTTGTTTAGGTGATGTATTATATTTATTGATTTGCGAATATTAAACCATCCTTGCATCCCTGGAATGAAGCCCACTTGATCATGATGTATGATCTTTTTGATGTATTGCTGGATCCTGTTTGCCAATATTTTATTGAGGATTTTAGCATTTATGTTCATCAGTGATATTGGCCTGTAGTTTTCTTTCTTTGTTGTGTCTTGACCTGGTTTGGGAATTAGGATAATAGTGGCTTCATAGAAAGAGTTTGGGATTTTCCCCTCTTCTTGGATTTTTTGGAACAGTTTGAGGAGGATAGGAGTTGGTTCTTCCCTGAATGTTTTGTAGAATTCGCCTGTGAAGCCATCCGGTTCAGGGCTTTTGTGTGCAGGGAGATTTTTGATTACTGTTTCAATTTCCTTCTTTGTTATTGGTCTGTTGAGACTTTCTACTTCTTCTTGATTCAGTTTTGGAAGGTTATATGTTTCTAGAAATTTGTCCATTTGTTCTAGATTGTCAAATTTCTTGCCATACAGTTGTCTGTAGTAATTTCTAACTATCATTTATATTTCTGTGGTATCAGTCGTGATTTCTCCTCTTTCATTTCTGATTTTGTTTATTTGGGTCTTCTCTCTTTTTTTCTTGATTAGACTGGCTAGAGGCTTATCGATTTTGTTTATTTTTTCGAAGAACCAGCTCCTAGTTTTGTTGATCTTTTGGATTGTTTGTTTAGTCTCTATGTCATTTAGTTCTGCTCTGATCTTGATGATTTCATTCCTTCTTCTTGCCCTAGGCTTTGTTTGTTGTTGTTGTTCTAGTTCTTGTAGCTTTATGGTTAGGTTTTTAATTTGAGATTTTTCTATCCTTTTTAGATATGCCTGTATTGCTATGAACTTCCCTCTCAGGACTGCTTTTGCTGTGTCCCACAGGTTTTGGGCTGTTGTGTGCTCATTATCATTAGTTTCTAGAAATTTCTCAATTTCTTTTTTGATGTCATTGTTAATCTATTCATTATTTAATAGCATGTTATTCAATCTCCATGAGTTTGGGTGTCTTTGATTTTTTTCTCTGAGGTTGATTTCTAGTTTCAAGGCATTGTGATCAGAAAAGATGCTTGATATGATTTCAATTTTCTTAATTTGTTGAGGTTTGTTTTGTGTCCTATCATGTGGTCTATCTTTGAAAATGTCCCATGTGCCTTTGAAAAGAATGTATATTTTGCTTCTTTGGGGTGGAAAGTTCTATATATATCAGTTAGATCCATGTGGTTTAGTGTGTTGTTCAATGCCTGTATATCCTTGGTGTTTCTTTGCTTTGATGATCTGTCTATTGTTGATAATGGAGTGTTGAAGTCCCCTACTATGAGTGTGTTGTTGTTGATATCCTTCTTGTGGTGTTCTAGTATTTGCTTTATGTATTTGGGTGCTCCTATGTTGGGTGCATATATGTTTATCAACGTCATATCTTCTTGATGGATTGTTCCTTTAAGTATTATGAAATGTCCTTCTTTGTCTCTTTTTATTGCCCTTGCTTTGAAATCTGTTTTGTCTGATATAAGGACTGCTACCCCGGCTTTTTTTTCTGGTCTGTTTGCTTGGAATATTTTTTTATATACCTTTACTTTCAGTCTGTGTAAATCTTTTGTTTTGGGTGTGTTTCTTGTAGATAGCAAATATGTGGGTCCTGTTTTCTTATCCATTCCGTTACCCTATGTCTTTTAATTGGAGCATTTAATCCATTTACATTTAAGGTTATTATTGACGTGTATTTATTCATTGCCCTTTGTACCTCTGTTCCTCTTCTCTCTTGTTCTTTTGTTCTTTTTTCTTAGAACACTCCCTTTAGCATCTCTTGCAATGCTGGTTTGGTGGAGATGTATTCTTTCAGTCTTCCTTTGTCTGAGAAACTCCTTATTTCACCTTCTATTTTGAATGAGAGCCTTGCTGGGTAGAGTATTCTTGGTTGTAGGCCTTTGTTTTTCATTGCTTGAAATATTTTTGACCATTCCCTTCTGGCTTGTAATGATTCTGTTGAGAAATCAGTTGATAGCCTTATAGGAGCTCCCTTGTATGTTATTTGCTGTTTTTCTCTTGCTGCTTTTAGGATTCTCTCTTTGTCTTGAAATGTTGACATTTTAATTATGATGTGCCTTGGAGTGGGTTTTTGGGGGTTCCTCTTCATTGAAACTCTCTGTGCTTCCTGAACTTGTATCACTTTTTCTCTCATCAGGTTCGGAAAATTTTCTGTCACTATTTCTCCTATCAGTTTTTCAATTCCATGGTCCTTTTCTTCTCCCTCTCTAATTCCAATGATCCTGATATTATTTCTTCTCATGCTATCCTGTAATTGCCTTACATCTTGTTGATATTTTTTCAATCTTTTTTCATTTTGCTGTATTGTCTGGAAGTTTTTCTCTACATTATCTTCTAACTCACTAATCCAATCCTCTGCTTTGTTTAGTCTGCTTTTGACTGATTCTACTGTGTTTTTCAGTTCAGAGATTGAATTTTTCAGTTCTTCCTGGTTCTTGTTAACAGTTTCTATGTCTTTTTTTATGCTGGTGTAGTTCTCTGCAAGTTCCCTGTAATTTTCTTGGAGCTGCTGGTAACTTCCTTGGAGGTTTTCATAGTTGTTTTTAAGGATGTCGAGTATAATGAGCTTCTTTACCACCATTGTTTTGAATTCCATGTCTGACATTTGGGCTATGTCTATTTCATCTATCTCTCTTTCTGAGGATTCCTCTTTTCTTTTCATTGAGGGGTTATTTTTGCATCTTACCATGTTGGATTCTTTTTGTTTTTATTTATTTATTTGTTTGTTTGTTTGTTTTGGGGGGGTGGTCTGCTTTGACTTCCCTCCTTTGTGGTGTGAGATTCTTTATGGGAGATCTGGAGGTTTCAGTGGTGCAGTCTCTTTGATATCCTGAGCCTGATGTTCTTGAGTTACCCTTTATGTCGTTTATTTAAGCTGTCTGGTTATATTTCAGATGTTCTTTGGTAGGATCTTCCTTCTGGCTAGTTGGTTGGGGGTCACTCTATCCACTTTGTCTTGAGTTCTTTTGTGGATATGCTGTTAAAAACATAAACACACAGCCCAGACAGGAGACCCACACCCTCAAAAAATATCCCCCACCCTCTATCCCACTATCGTTATCCAACGAGCCCGTATTAATATAAATGTAAAGAGATTAGAGCTTTTATACTATAAGAAGAATAGATAAGAGTTGTTTTGGGGGAGGAAAAATATAATTTTTGGTAGAGGGGGTGATAGATTAATAATAGTTGAGACTATGCAAGCCAGTAGGTAATATTTACATTGTATGTTAATAAAAATAGAAGAAAAGGATGGAAAAATGCATAATATAGTAAGAAAGTGGGATTGTAGTGTCTTGGGCTTATATAGTAATTATATTCTATTATTTAGAGTGATAGGGGGGCTAAACTAGACACACAAACAAACAAACAATGACCAAAGAGAAAGAATGAGAAGGAGAGGTTATATGCAACATGTTAGAGATAAAGTTTGTTTTTCTTTTTGGAAGGGGAGCAAAAAAAGAAACAACAAGAAGAAAGAAGGAAAAGAAGAAAGAAAGAAAAAAGAAGAAAAAAAACTGAAAAAAAAATCCAAGAAAAAAGAAGAAAGAAAGAAAAGAAAGAAGAGAGAAAAAAGTGGAAAAAAATAAAAAGGGATTTTTTACTCAGTTTAGCCTTGATGTGTCGTCTTCTTTTTCTGCGTCTGCAGCAGGTCTAGTGTGGCAGTTCAGAGGTTCCTGTTTCTTGCAGCACTGGTGTGCGCCCACGGTTGCCAGCACGGCGTACTCCCTTGCTGCTCGCTGGAGCCAGCTGCACGGGTGGGGTGACCGAGGGCATGCCCCGCGATTGGCGCCTATTGTTGCCGGCCGAGCCAAGGTGTTTCTGCGTTCGCGCCGAGGTGTCCCCTCACTCGCATCTCTGCACGGGTGGGGCTGCCGAGGGCTTGCCCCATGATTGGCGCCTATTGTCCCCCGGCTGAGGTGTTTTCGCGCTCACGCACCCGTGCCCTTAGTCCGGCTGATCCGAGCTCCGGGAGTTGACCTCTCGCCTCTTAGGACAGGGCTCCGGACACTTGTGCTCAGTGGAAGTGAGCGTCTGTGAGTCTCTGCCGCCCGCTGTTCCTGTGCTGCAGCCGCCCGCCTTCCCTCACCCGTCTGGGTGGGCACGAACAGAGCCTGAGCTAGTGGTCTGCTTTCTGGCCTGGGGCCCAGCGCCCACGGGAGCTGTCTAGAGGTGTCTGTGCACGGTCCTCTGCATGTTCAGTGGGCCCTCCCTGTGCCCTTTGGGGCACTGATCTTATGTCCATTGGGGAGTGTCCGAGGGACGCCTGGACTCACGCCTCATGCACTTGGGCCAGTGAGTGAGAGCACTTCCCTATGCGCGCCCCCGGGACCCAAGGGTAGGGTTGGGGAGTGAATGAGTGCGCCTCTACGCCTGCGCTCCTCAAGAATGGCCTACCACCCCCAAACTTTCCTCCCCTTTCCACCGTCCACTAGAGAAAAATATAAAGGAGAATTATGTTCTCACTTGCCCGGCAGCACGCTGTCTCCTGTCCTTCAGTGCCAATGCCACTTGGTTGAGTCCCGTCTCTGCCAGCGGGCAGAGATCCGCTCTCCTCCTGACTCCTCTCCGGGGCAGCCTGTGGTTGCCAAAAAGCCTTTGTGTGCTTCCCGCCACAGCTCGGGCAGCCGCCCCAGTCAGGAATCCCGTTTCGTCCCCTTTTCCTCCTCTATCCTCACTAAACAGGTTGTTCCCAGATGGATTTTCTCTAATCCAGCAGTGCCATGGCTCGACTCCTGCCAGTGTCCAGCTGCTCACTGAGAAGTTCTGTCTGCAATTAGCCCAAACTGCAGACGGGTCTCGGGAGCCTGAAAGCGCAGCCTCCCCTCACTCCTCCGCCATCTTCCTTCTCCCCAGAAAAGCACTTATTTAAACTTTCTCTCCAAACTGTAGTACAACAAGAGAAAGTAGATTTGCAAAAAAGAAATCAAAAACTTGTACTAACATGTAGAACAAGAGTTGAGGACAACATATGAAAGATGTCAACACAAATTTGCAAATTTCAAATGCAGAAGGATGACTAAACAACATGAAAATCAGTTGATGTGAAGAGAAAGCCTTAGGAGAGGAAAAGAAAACCAAGAAGCAAACTCAATTGTGCCCTAGAAGCAAAGTAAACTTAGGCATCGGAGGCTCTGGGTGCCTCTGAAGAATGGGAGCACAGGCAAGACTGTAAATAGGGAGATTACTTTTGAAATTTCTGTACAAAGTAATTAGACACCTAAATGCAGGGATGACTTCGTGAGCATGTAACCTGTGTACTTGCACAACATCCCAGCCATACTTAGGAGGCTCCCACACAGTTTCATGTTCTCCTGTTGCCATCATGACAATTCTTAAATTTTGAGCAAGTGGCTTGACATTTTAATTTTGCACTAGGTTCTGCAAATTATGTAGCCAGTTTCACCTAAATCCACTCCCCTTCCTTCACAAAGCCAAGCCTCTAACCCTCCTCCACCCCAGGAGAAGAGTGAATGATTAGAGGTACACTGAGACGGTTGAACCAGAGTGACTATTGGAGGACATCAGGTATACAGCTGAGAACAGGAGTCTAAGTGAATGTTACATAGAGAACAATGACATTACTAGCCCCTTTCTTCCACCAGGCACAGAAAATACTGGTAGTCAAGCTTATAACCCCAGGCAGGAGACTGACAGATTCTTCCCAAAGGAAACTGACAGAATAGTTGGAGATATCTCAGTTGAACACATAGTCTGTTGGATCATCTGACAAGTCTTGATCATGGCCATAGAGCTTCTAATTAACACCTTAGTGCCTCAAATAAAAGTGAGAGCTAAGGATCACCAGGGATTTGAAAAAAGTGTCTATCAGAAACACAAGGATTAAAATAAGCAAAGAATAAGAGGGAATTCTGAGGAATCAAAATATTAATAGAAGAAAAATTATACTGTATTATAAAATGTTATTGCTGTCTTTAGAGAGATAAAAGAAGCTATTACAGTAATAAAAATAAAAAAAAGAAATCTAGTTTTTTTTTTTTTAAGGAACATTCAGAAAAATTTTAGAATACTATTGAAATTAGTAATATATAAGATAAATAAAAAATACATTAAGACTTATAGAAAATAAGATAATTTCTGGGTTATTTCTTCAACCAGAAAGCAAAACAAAATAAAACAAACAATGAAAGAGATGGGAAAGGGAAGATACAACATAAGTTAATGAAAGGGTCTGTGCAGAAGGTTCAAAATATAAATACTAGAATTTCCAAAATGAGAATAAACAAAAAAGCAGAAGTGAAGAAATGATTAAATAAAAAATAATCATACTCAAATATTCCAGAATCAAAGGTTACACATTCTCAGATTGAAAGTGGCCATTTACTCAACATATCCTAAGTTTTCGGAATACCATTGTTAAATGTGTCCAAAGAGGAGAAAAATGAAACATGTCACAAAAGATTAGGAATCAATATGACATTGAATTTCTCAAAAGCAAAATAAAAATATAGAAGACAATGGTTAAATACCTTTGAAATTGTGAGGGAAAATAATTTTCAACATAGAAAACTCATGGACCCAAACCATCAAACAAATGTAATGGTATTAAAGAAACATTTTCAGATATGCAAATTCTTAAGAAATAATTCCTCCATTTTTATTAGAAATCCACTAGAGAGTATGCTATACCAAAATAAGGCCATAAATTAAGAAAGAGAAAAACATGACTTTCAAGGAACAGAAGATATAATGAGATAAAATCCAAAACACAAGACAGTGAAGTAAAATCCTGGAACTTTGGCTGTATACCAGGACCTGACAGCAGAAAGACCAAACTGGAGCAACAGTATGGATATATCCCAAGGGAAAAAATAAAACTAGCAGATTACCTTATGTTTTTGAGTTATATTAGGTTGAGAATTAAGAGTTACACTTCTAAAGAGAGTTTGTGACTAAAGAGTACTTAGATAACAGAGAACATGAAAGAGCAAGGCAATTACTAACTCCAGGCAAAACAAAAAATAGTATTACCTAGAACTATAATCCTTGTGTTGTACCTGGTTCAAGTATTATTAACATTCATAGAGCCATAACCATGTAAGCATGTACTATTGATTTAAGTAAATCATGGTGTAACTGTAGTAGGAGTTTGATAGAAATGGTTCTGTTCTTTTCAAGGTGGTGGGGTTGGAGCAGTTGGATCAATAGGTAATATCTAAACAAAATTTTAAAATAAAGATATTATTTAGAAATATGGTGATAAATACTAGAAGAATATACCATGGCATTAACCTGCCAGAGTCAAGAATAAAAAACAGGGAGAAGTGGAGCTGGAAATATTGTTTTTTGTTATTAGCCTTGTAAAGCCTCATTTAAAACCATGCTCGTGATTCAAAAATAAAAATAAATTAAAAACATAAATATGTGAATCACATGTACTTGCAAAATACTATTATAATTCTTATTTAATCACCAGCTCATAATAATGACTAAAATAATGGCAAGCTCAAGAGAAATAGATTGTTCTAGTTGACAGCGTAAGTATAAACACTATGACTAAATGAATTTATCATTAACTATTTTATTTCATAAACTAACTTGTAGAACAACTATAGACAAAGCATTTCACATTGTAAAACATTAACATATGCTCAGAATGGAGGGCAGCCTGAACTTTGTAGGATATTGAAGAGCGACAAGTTGATGTCAGTTGGTGAGGGGAGGTTTCCTCCAGGCTGTGGAACTGTGTAGTCCAAATCACGGTGTTCCCTGAGAAAATGGATTAGCAAAGGGGAGCTGATGTGTTAATGTGGCATAAGAGACAGTTTTAATAATAATTGGAGACAGCCAATTACAAGAGAAAAGGAAATTCAAAACAACCAAAGTGAGAAACTAAAGGAAAAGGAAACCAGCATAATTACATATGACAGGTCCCCAGATCAGATCACCAGGAATTTCAAGCTGATTTGGAAGGAGAAATAAGCACACCAAGGGCTCCAGGCAGGTGGGATGTTTAATCATTCAAAACGTGGTGTCTGGAGGGTTGTTAACTTTCTGCTGCTTGCTATTCTAGTAGAGGCTGCCCCAGGCTGTCTGACCTTAAGGTGTGGGGAGGGCACTGTGGCCCTCACCCTCATCCTGACCTCAACGTCACACAAAGCAGCTCTAGATTTGCACACTGGGTTTCCAGGTAAAGATTTTTTCTTCAACAAATTGTTTCAAGGCTGAAAACCACATTTTAAAAATACAAATACAGAAATGAGGGCCTTTTAAATAATCACTTACCCAAGGTGAAAAAATTTTGATGGCAGAATTAGAAGCAGGAGCCAGGCTTTCTGAAAGCAAATTAATTTGCTTTCTCCCACACCAATGATCCTGGCAATGTTGCCTTCCTGACAAAATAAATATACTTTATTAAATGATATATTAAGTATGAATTTATTCAATAAGTCTTAAGAAAATATACAATATAGCACCTAATTAAAACAAATATGAACACCTATATATAAGCACCCCAAATGTAACTCTATTCAAACACAATGCAACACTCATTTTGGTTTTAGTTCTTAATTTACAGTAGGTCTTCTTCTATTTTTCTTCTATATTGCCAGTTATACCTGTTTCATCTACTCAGTGCTACTTTGTTGAATAAAGTAATTACTTTGCTGCAAATACTATAGCTTAATATTTCATACAAGTAAAGCACTGTCTCTTTAATACTTGTTGGTTTACTGATATATGAATCATTCTCTGACTCCTCCTATTCCTACTCTCTCCTCTTCCCCTCCCTCCTTCTCCCATCTAGAGAGAACTGACTGACTTTGCTCCCAACATTTCTCTGATTGATGTATTCACGGTTCTTCCTTTCATAGATAGAGCAACATGAAAAAAAGATGAAAGATCATTTCCCTCTTACTTTCTCTGCAAAAATATCTGGTTCCCCAAACCAGAAATGTTTTATTCTTAACAACCATAATTATGTCACCCCCTGCAGCTAACTTTAAGCTCACCATTTTGACTCTCCAACAAATAAGTTACTTTGCATAAGGGGGTTGAAATAATCCAATAACTAATTGTTACTCTGTCAAGGATCTCTTGTAGAATGAGCTTCTGTTACTTTTTCTCTTCTATCTTAAATTTTTAAAAAAGCAACTGAAACATAGCAGGCTATTAAAAATACACCTTTTACATAAGATCCTCTTTATAAGAAATTGTCAAGTGCTTAAATGGATGTACTAGGAAATTATATCGGTTACAGCATGTAGAACAGGATAAAGAGGGGAAGTGGAATTTGACAAAATGATGAATATTCTGTATCAGTTCTCCATGCTAATATAAATAAGTTATATGGTATCATGTGAAGGAACAACACCAGAACCAAGCTTAAAGCCATTAGATACTGCGAGCTTGTGCTGATTAAATTTGTTCTTGTGTTCTTCCTTGGAAAAGATATTAAATTACAAATCTACTTGGAAATAGGCTAGTAACTTCTAAGAGTTTATAGCTGAACTGATGACCTGATTAAAATCAGTAAAGCAGTGTTTAAAGGATGACCACTAAATCTTAATATAAAATGCATTTCCAATTGTTCAGTCTCAAGTAGCTTTGTGAATATCTGATTAAAGTCTTTAAAAGAGGAAATTAAACAAAAATAAATGATAAGTTACAAAATGATACCCTGCAGTACAAAAATATCATGCTGATAATTCAAAGGCAAATTTTAGGATATTAAACTGTTTTTGTTCCTGGAGAAAATAACTTGAATACATTTCCTTTTTTGCTAGGATATATGGCTCTCTAACAAGTTTTCTTCTATTTAAGACTCCAAACAATTTGGACTCTTAAGGAGAAATAATTATTGTAATAATTTTAATAAAAAATCCCAAGAAATCAACAACTTCAATGGATTTGCTCTTTCCATGAGGAAATAACATTAGCTGGGGATATGACCAACCACTAGTAAGCTCTAAGCTTTTCTGCTGATCCACTGCTGGGCCCCGATTGTGCTGAAAGGAGTGATAATTAATTGTGCTATCGCTTCACTCAGAAGTAAACTGGCAGGGTATTAATAAAGTACTACCTGCCAAATATTGATTTTTTTTCAAAGAAAATTACAATATTAATAAATGGCAAGTTGTATACAGTAATGAGGGGGACCCAAAGAACCCAGAATTTTCTTCTGGAGAGCAGGCACCTGGTACGTAAGTGTTCTAGAAACTCATCTGTATCAGTGTACTAACTGGTGTTGTTGTGAGAGACTGAGTTTCGCTTCAGTGAATTTTTTTTGAAGACTCTTTAAATGCATTTACCCATTTCATGATGGGTGATTTATGAGCGCACCTTCCCAACCGTGCTGTGTGTTCAACAGTTTTTGACCAAAAATGGCATAACCCCCATGCCCCACCCTCCCTACTCACCCCATCTTGCCCCAAGTAATTTTTTGTTTGTTTCCCCAAGGAAAAAGTCCTCAAAGGGAAACATTTTGCTGATGTAGAAGTGAAACAAAAACCTGAAGAATGTTAAAAGGCATCAAATCAATGAGTTCAGAGACTGTTTTGAGCAGTGGAAAAAAAGAAAGTCTTGATAGGTGTATTGCATCAAATGCAGAGTGCTTTGAAGGTGACTGAAGTTTAAACAAATAAGAATAAATACACAATTTCTTATAAATAAATTCCAGTTTTGTTTTAGGTCCCCTCTCATACTTGGGTCAATATTCCCTAAATTTGTAATCAACTTCTTTGAAGGAGCATCAGTTGTTCAGGGCTTGTTTGGTGACTTGGTGAAAATAAGTTATTTTTGTTAAACAGGGAAAATTCAGGCAGTCCTCACTAACATGTTTAGTTAACCCCAACACCATCAATAAACTAACAAGCTCAATAGCACAGTCAGTGTTAGGAAAAGAAACTTTTGTTATAAGCTGTCATCTTTTTTCACTGTTAATCTTCAGGTTTTTTTCTGTTTGTTAACATCACAGTAGTATTGCTCTTCTTGTTACTCTTAAGTTACCTACTATGTAACTGTGCTTGAAGTTTTGTGGTCCGTTGTAAACTAATTTCTTTTGTGCCCACCAGTTAAGGCTCAATGAGAGAAGCAGAACCCCTAGGGACCTGCGGCCAGGACTAGATCTTACACAATTGTGGGAGCTGATTAAGACCTCTTGCAAGACAGTTGTACTTGCTTCTTATACTGGAGCTTGAGGTCCCCAGAGCTGCCCTTAACAAAGTAGTACAAATTGGGTGGATTAAAATAGTAGGAATTCAATGTCTCACAGTTCTAGAGGCCAGAAGTCTAAAATCAAGGCGTAGTCATGATTGGTTCATCCTTGGGAACTAATTTCTTGGGGTTTGCCAGCAATCTTTGGCATTCCTTGGCTTCAAATGTGTCACTTTGATCCCCCACCTTCTCCCTGTGTGTCTTCTCATAGTCTTCCTTTTGTGTATGTCTGTGTCCATATTTCCCCTTTGTATAAAGACACCAAATCATAAAGAACCCACCTTAATGACCCCTTTGTAACTTCATTACCTCTGTAAAGACCTCATTTCCAAATAAGCTCATATTCTGAGGTACTGGGGGTAAGGACTTCAATACATCTACCTTGGGGTTGGAAGGGGGGCAAAATTCAATACATAACAGTGGGAAGGAGAGGGACCAGCTGAGCTCCACAAGCATGAGCTGGAACCCACAGGGGTGGGCTGAAACCACATCAGTTCACACTGCCTCTGACTGACTCTGTGGGAATCCTGTAGGAGCTAAACACTCACCTGCTACCAGAGTCAGAGGAGCTGAGGGTCCAAGAAATGGTGGGTGGGCATTTACCAGCCTATCTGCTGTCCCAGAACAAGGAACACCTCAGCCAGAAATATACAGTAAAGGGAACTTTGGGAATTGTAGTTCCGTCTAGCCTTGTTGACACATAACAAAGGCAGCACACCAAAGATTTTACCTACCCACTGTTTAACACTCAATACTATGAGTCACAATAATTAAAGAATCAAGTTCTTTTCAAGTACTTATGCCATACCCATCCATATAGACACAGGAAAAACATTTTACCTCCTAATGGCACTTTACTATTTACAACTAAAAATAAATTTTTATCAGTCACCCAAAAAGTTTTAACTGGTATATGTAACTGAAAAATTAAATCCACCAGTTTAATTAACCTTTGCACCATCAACTATATGACAATAAGAAAGGGATTTGAAGCTCATCAAGTCTTTAGATCTTAAGGTTGTGTTCAGCTGAGCTATGTAAATTTGGAAACAAATACAAATATCAGCCAATTACCCTTCTTGATAGTCTTATTGGCAAGAGAGTAAATGTGGTGGATAATCACACCAGCTTTGGAACAAATGGACATGATCTTCAAA